>NC_134354.1:218869340-219490590 GCF_048569485.1 Anomaloglossus baeobatrachus
GGTAACTAAGGTAAATATCGGGTAACCACCTTGGTTACCCGATGTTTATCTTGGATACAGCTTACCTCAGCTGTCAGACGCCGGCTCCTGCTCCCTGCTCGCTTCATTTGTCGCTCTCTTGCTGTCACACACAGCGATCTGTGTGTCACAGCAGGAGAGCGGCTTTGAAGAAAACGAACCAGGGCTGTGTGTAATGAGCAGCGATCTCGCAGCAGGGGCCAGATCGCTGCTCATTGTCACACACAGCGAGATCGCTAATGAGGTCACTGCTGCGTCACAAAAAGCGTGACTCAGCAGCGATCTCGGCAGCGAGCTCGCTGTGTGTGAAGCACCCCTTAGAATCACAGTGCAGAGCCATTTTGCTGGAGACCAGAAATGTCTGAAGTCTCACAAAGGACAGCAGGAGTATCACACAGGAAAGGATTAGCTACACAGCTCAGCAGGCAGTATCACACAGGATCGGATTACATACCCAGCTCTGGAGACAGTATCACACAGGATCGGATTAGATACAGCTCAGCAGGCAGTATCACACAGGAGAGGTTTAGATCCACGAGGGGGGGGGGGAAGTGGGGTGTGTCATTGCAGACGGTAGCAGTGGCGGAGGGGCGCCAGTACTCACGTACTGCTCTACATGCACGCCTGCAGCAAGGAGAGTGGAGAGGTTGTCATTGGTGCATTGGAGACACTAGCGGCGGCAGTGGGGGGAGAGGCGCCGGTACTCACATGCTCTGTATGTATGCATATATTATATATATTATATATATATATACACACACACACACACACACACACACACACACCTCTGCTGCATGCTCGCCAGCGGGGGATGGGGGGGGGGAGGGTGTAATTGGAGGCGGTAACTGTGGGGGGAGGGGAGGCGGCCCGACACCCCGTACTCACACATCCCGGAAGTTGACAGGGGTAAAGTGGAGCAAACATACGCTGTGAGCTCCACAATGATGGCTCTGATCTCCTCCTCCTGCTGTGATCTGGAAATCCCAGGGGGCACGTGCAGGTCACAGCAGACACCTTCTCTAATGTTACTAAATGGAGTCTAGGCCTAAGGGGCTGCCATAAAGGAGGTAACTGTTACAAACACCAAATCCATGATGGCAGCCCCCACTGCTTCAATAAAATAAAAAAATAAGCAGTGATTTTAATTTTGTATTAAAAATACTTGATTTCATAATCACTATTAATAAAAAAATAAAAACCATGACACCCTTCCTTTAAAATGAAAGTGCTGCTATACTGATGCATATGGCAGAAGAGAATTTTCTGTTCTATAAATAAATGGAGCAGGATTGCAGTTTCACATCACTGAACGATAAGCAGCAGGAAAAACCGGTCAGATGATCTCAGTCCCTATAAACCAGATGTCTCAACCACGCGGCCCCTGAGGTTGCTTTTTGCGGCCCGTGACGATCGCAGCTCTATGTCGGGAGCTGGCAGCAGGCGGCAGGGTTTTATAATACAGTTAAATCATTTGCGGTGCCGCGTTGAGGAGCTGTCTGCACTACACCACAATGGATGATGCGGCCAATCAGATGCAAGGAGGTGATCTCGCTGTATGAGGTCACCTACTTGCATCTGATTGGCCGGCAGCAGCCATTGGTAGAGTGCTCAGAGCTCCTCTGCGCGGCACCGCAAATGATTCAACTGTACTATAAAACCCTGCCTGCCGGCGCCGGCTCCCGGCATAGAACTGCGATTGTAAGCCACAAACAGCAGGTATGTGCCCACGATCAGGACCAGTCATGTCCTTGACACTGCGGGACCTGACTGCGGGGCAGTGAGTCTCCTCCGCAGGAGAATACAGGAAACCTTAGCTGCTCGTGCTCACGATCTGGGTTCAGGCTGCTGCGGTCTCCTCGCTGTATGCTCAGTATGGAAGACACTTGCAACACTGACAGCCGCACCACAGGTCAGTGTTTGCTGCGGGCCGCACACTGGATGGGATTTCTAGAAATCCCATCCACTCTGCTTGTACTGTACAACCCAGCGATCTGGACGCAGCTGAAACATGCTGCCTCCAAAACACTACAAACACTGATCGGCACGCAGCCCTGAGGGAATGGGAGGAAAGGTGAGAATTTTTTTTTTTTTTGCATGTGTGAAGAGCAGCATAATAGGGGACAAGGATGGGCACAATACTACTGGGCACAATACTACAAGGATGGGCACAATACTACTGGGCACAATACTACAAGGATGGGCACAATGCTACAAGGATGGGCACAATGCTACAAGGCTGGACACAATACTACAAGGATGGGCACAAGGATAGACAATAATACAAGGATGAGTACAATACTACAAGGATGTGCAGAATACTACCGGGCACAAGATGAGCACAATTATGGACAATACTACAAGGATGGGCACAATACTACAGGGCACAAGGATGGGAAACATTACTACAGGGCACAAAAATAGGCACATTACTCAGGGTACAAGGAAGGGGCACATTACTATAGGGCACAAGCATGGGAGACATTACCACAGAGGACAAGGATGGGGGACATTACTACAGTATGGGGGACATAACTACAGGACACAAGGATGTGCATATTATACAGGACACAAGGGGGACATTACTACAAGATATTGGCTAAGATGACTGTATGATGCTGCTAATTGTAAAACAATATTAGAAGGGGATAAAATGTAAAAAAAAAAAAAAAATTCAGAATAAAGCATGACATTTTTTGCCATTGAAAAAAAAATAATAAAAAAAAAAATATATATATATATATTATATATACACACACTTCACTAACCAAAAAAAGTGTAAGCTTGTTCTAATCAAGCAAAAATGTTCACAATAGTGATCTAAAGGTTTATAGAGGAAAACATGGAATCATTAAACATGTCACTTTGTCCTGCAAGGAATGCGGCCACCCTCAATTTTTATTGTTCTACGTGCGGTCCATTCCCCAAGCAGAGTTTGAGACCCCAGCTGTAAACGGAGCCTCATCTTGTTGCTCTACATTCAGTCCATCTTGCAGTATACCGCCTCTCTTACCAGCACACAGCCACTTACTGCATGTAAGCTGCATCTCTTACTGAGACATCATCCCTCACAGTAGAAGCTCTATTCTAGTTACGGCACAGTTATGCTATCATAAAACCAGCTAAGAGGCACAGCATTGACTAGGGCATCTGGAACTTCAAGGACTATTCCAATGGCAACTGGAGAGTAAATAGAGCCTGAATGGCCACCATTCTTCGTAAAAGAGACAATATGCACTTTTATTGGAGTTATAATGTACACATTTAATTGTTGCAGTATTATAAAACCAAATTATTTTGGCAATACCCCTTTAACATAGTATAAACGTATCCTCAACGGAAATCCCCCCCCCCCCCGCCCCCCAACAATTACTGCTTTTCTGTTATTGGAGTATTTTTTTACATGGAGGATCTTGGCAGAGCTCTTATCTGCAGCCATGTGACTTTAAAGGGAACCTGTCAGGTGCAATATGCACCCAGAACCATGAGCAGTTCTGGGTATATATTGCTAATCCCTGCATAACCGTCCCTGTATACACTTGCATAGATAATGAGATATTTACAAAAAGTATTTCCAAAGATCTTTTATCGTATGCTAATGAGCGAGGGGACTAGTTCCCTGGGCGTTAGTGGCCCCGTTAGCATATTCGTACGCCCACAGGGGCATACTAACATGCTAATGAAAGCACAGTGTCAGGGATGGTCACACTCACCTCTCCGCTGCCAGATACTGGATTTCGGCTCAGTGCACTTGACTAGAGTGTCGGTCTTGCGCACTATGAAGCTGGGTGTTTGCGTCCTGGCTTCAAACTAAGTAGGGCACATGACCAGAAGTCTGGGGTCATGCGCACTGCGCTAAAATACAGTGTCAGTCGGTGATGGCAGCGGAGAGGTGAGTGAGAGCCTCTGACACTGCACATTCATTAGCATGATAGTACGTCCCTGTGGGCATACTAACATGCTAATGGGGCCGACTGGTCGGGGAGCTAACGCCCAGTGGACTAATCCCCTCGCTCATTAGCATACGATAAAAGATCTTTAGAAATACTTTTTCTAAAGGATCTCTTTATCAATGCTACCAGATGCAGGGACGGTTAGGCAGGGATTAGAGTTATGTAGCCAGAACTGCTCATGGTTCTGGGTGCATATTGGACCTGACAGGTTCCCTTTAACAAGTGAAAATAGATGTTATGACCCATTTGTCTAGCAAATCACACTGAACATCATTTAGGTTATTGCCCATATCCGGAGCAGTAATTTGTAGGGAACCTGACAGTTGATATGCTGCCTGATCTACAGGCAACTTACAGTTAGGTCCAGAAATATTTGGACAGTGACACAAGTTTTGTTATTTTTGCTGTTTACAAAAACATGTTCAGAAATACAATTATATATATAATATGGGCTGAAAGTGCACACTCCCAGCTGCAATATGAGAGTTTTCACATCCAAATCGGAGAAAGGGTTTAGGAATCATAGCTCTGTAATGCATAGCCTCCTCTTTTTCAAGGGACCAAAAGTAAGTGGACAAGGGACTCTAAGGGCTGCAATTAACTCTGAAGGCGTCTCCCTCGTTAACCTGTAATCAATGAAGTAGTTAAAAGGTCTGGGGTTGATTACAGGTGTGTGGTTTTGCATTTGGAAGCTGTTGCTGTGACCAGACAACATGCGGTCTAAGGAACTCTCAATTGAGGTGAAGCAGAACATCCTGAGGCTGAAAAAAAAAAGAAAAAAATCCATCAGAGAGATAGACATGCTTGGAGTAGCAAAATCAACAGTCGGGTACATTCTGAGAAAAAAGGAATTGACTGGTGAGCTTGGCAACTCAAAAAGCCCTGGGCGTCCTCGGATGACAACAGTGGTGGATGATCGCCGCATACTTTCTTTGGTGAAGAAGAACCCGTTCACAACATCACCTGAAGTCCAGAACACTCTCAGTGAAGTAGGTGTATCTGTCTCTAAGTCAACAGTAAAGAGAAGACTCCATGAAAGTAAATACAAAGGGTTCACATCTAGATGCAAACCATTCATCAATTCCAAGAATAGACAGGCCAGAGTTAAATTTGCTGAAAAACACCTCATGAAGCCAGCTCAGTTCTGGAAAAGTATTCTATGGACAGATGAGACCAAGATCAACCTGTACCAGAATGATGGGAAGAAAAAAGTTCGGAGAAGAAAGGGAACGGCACATGATCCAAGGCACACCACATCCTCTGTAAAACATGGTGGAGGCAACGTGATGGCATGGGCATGCATGGCTTTCAATGGCACTGGGTCACTTGTGTTTATTGATGACATAACAGCAGACAAGAGTAGCCGGATGAATTCTGAAGTGTACCGGGATATACTTTCAGCCCAGATTCAGCCAAATGCCGCAAAGTTGATCGGACGGCGCTTCATAGTACAGATGGACAATGACCCCAAGCATACAGCCAAAGCTACCCAGGAGTTCATGAGTGCAAAAAAGTGGAACATTCTACAATAGCCAAGTCAATCACCAGATCTTAACCCAATTGAGCATGCATTTCACTTGCTCAAATCCAGACTTAAGACGGAAAGACCCACAAACAAGCAAGACCTGAAGGCTGCGGCTGTAAAGGCCTGGCAAAGCATTAAGAAGGAGGAAACCCAGCGTTTGGTGATGTCCATGGGTTCCAGACTTAAGGCAGTGATTGCCTCCAAAGGATTCGCAACAAAATATTGAAAATAAAAATATTTTGTTTGGGTTTGGTTTATTTGTCCAATTACTTTTGATCTCCTAAAATGTGGAGTGTTTGTAAAGAAATGTGTACAATTCCTACAATTTCTATCAGATATTTTTGTTCAAACCTTCAAATTAAACGTTACAATCTGCACTTGAATTCTGTTGTAGAGGTTTCATTTCAAATCCAATGTGGTGGCATGCAGAGCCCAACTCGCAAAAATTGTGTCACTGTCCAAATATTTCTGGACCTAACTGTATGTTGAGGAGGGCCATTGGATCAAATAATTCAACTCCGGACTTGGGGGACTATGGGAAGTGTATTCAATGAAAGATTCTCTATACATAAACCAGTTTTCAGATCATACACGTGACACAGATCTAAAGATGGCTGCCATTTCCTGTTCTCCATACCCTAGAATGCAAGAATGTCCAGATGTAAGAGGATCACCATGTAAGGAAAGGACCCACCTGAGTCACCATAGATTTGCCCCGATGACAGACCCACCCACCAGCGTCACAGATCCACCCATTGGTCAATTCGTGGACCAACCCTCTGACCAATGAACACATTTGGGTATGCCCACTGTAGAGTCAACCATGCCCCTTTTCCTAGTTTATATAAGTGCATGTGCCTGCTGGAATGAAGCTCTCTCTCTCGGTGCCATTACTGTGATCAAGAAGAGATTTCACATCCGACTTTGTCCGGTGTAAATTCTTTTAAGCATGCACTTGATTCTCAATTCGAATCAGGAGCAGGCAACTCATGAACGCTTGTTAATTGTTCACTTTAATACATACATCAGGCACTAGCTGTATAATCTCAGCCAGGTATTTTAGACTCAAACACCGAAGAAAAACACACTTTGAAAGATATGCTTGAGACTAGTCGGACAGGCGGGTCTCCGGTGGCTTCACCCCACCTGCTGCTCTGCATATGTAGGTAGAGCCCTGCAAAGTAACAGATGACCAACCACAACTGACAGTGTTTGGATTATGCATCCATTGGCCACAAAGAATCATTGAAGAAATATCTGAAGCACTGGAAGAAGTTTACTAAAGCTATTTTACTCTCCATATGCAGTCCAAAGTGGGCTTTACACCCTACAACATATCTAACGATGTGTCGTCGGGGTCACGTCGTGACGCACATCCGGCATCGTTAGTGGTGTTGTAGCGTGTGACAGCTATGTCCGATTGAACGTAAAACCGTTCATCGCATACACGTCGTTCATTTGCTAAAAATTGCATGTCAGGTTGTTAATTGTTCCCGAGGCAGCACACATCGCAGTGTGTGACACCCCGGGAACGATGAACACCTCGTACCTGCGTCCCGCCGCCAATGCGGAAGGAAGGAGGTGGGCGGGATGTTTACGTCCCGCTCATCTCCACCCCTCCGCTTCAATTGGCCGGCCACATTGTGACGCCGAACGTCCCTCCCACTCCAGGAAGTGGATGTTCACCGCCCACATTGAGGTCGTATGGAAGGGTAAGTACGTGTGACGGCAATTAATAGTTTGTGCGACACGGTCAACAAATTGAACGTGTCGCACATACGATGGGGGCGTGTCACATCGCATACGATATCGTATGCTTAATTGTAAGGTGTAAAGCAGGCTTAAGGCTCCTATGTTCTTCAATTATACGCAGTGATGCAGACTAAGGCAGCTGTAATTAACTTTTTTCAGGGGGATGAATGGCATTAAAAAGTATACTTTCCATAAGGAGGGCATACGCTTCAGGATCAATAGTGAATTTGTACTGAGCACTGATTTTACATAAGTGTTCAGTGTATAGCCAATGCTGTATGGATCCATGCATGGCAGCCATAAAAAACTGCAAACTAAAAATGCGCAAGTAATGTAGTAGCTCTCGGCAAATGCCAAAGTATGAGAATAATGCTAATGTAAGGTAATGCATATTAGGGTGACTTTTTTTTTTTTTAAGAAAAAAGAAGGGAATTTTGTTTACTTACCGTAAATTCCTTTTCTTCTAGCTCCAATTGGGAGACCCAGACAATTGGGTGTATAGCTACTGCCTCCGGAGGCCACACAAAGCACTACACTTAAAAGTGTAAGGCCCCCCCCCTTCTGGCTATACACCCTCCCGTGGGATCACGGGCTCCTCAGTTTTAGTGCAAAAGCAAGAAGGAGGAAAGCCAATAACAGGTTTAAAGACAAATTCAATCCGAAGAAACATCGGAGAACTGAAACCATTCAACATGAACATGTGTACTCGAAAAAACCAAAAATCCCTAAGAAAACAGGGCGGGTGCTGGGTCTCCCAATTGGAGCTAGAAGAAAAGGAATTTACGGTAAGTAAACAAAATTCCCTTCTTCTTTGTCGCTCCTAATTGGGAGACCCAGACAATTGGGACGTCCAAAAGCAGTCCCTGGGTGGGTAAAAGAATACCTCGTGATAGGGCCGTCAAACAGCCCTGTCCTACAGGTGGGCAACCGCCGCCTGAAGGACTTGTCTACCTAGGCTGGCGTCCGCCGAAGCGTAGGTATGCACCTGATAATGCTTGGTAAAGGTGTGCAGACTCGACCAGGTAGCCGCCTGGCACACCTGCTGAGCCGTAGCCTGGTGCCGTAATGCCCAGGACGCACCCACGGCTCTGGTAGAATGGGCCTTCAGCCCTGAAGGAACCGGAAGCCCCGCAGAACGGTAGGTTTCAAGAATTGGTTCCTTGATCCACCGAGCCAGGGTGGATTTGGAAGCTTGCGACCCTTTACGCTGACAAGCGACAAGGACAAAGAGTGCATCCGAGCGGCGTAAGGGCGCCGTGCGGGAAATGTAGATTGTCACAAACCACCGGGGGGTCACTCAGAAATCCCCCGCGCTGGCTACCAGTACGTCACAATCGGGGGGTAACAAGTGGGGGTCACCCCTCCTTTATACCTCCCGACCGACAGACAGAGCACGTGACGCGCTCTCTAGCGCCCCTCTTATAGTCAGGCCAATTATGGAATTGCCCGACAATAAGCAAGGAGGCCGCTATACTACTTATGCCGATTATTGAAGAGTCCCCGGTGAGAGTAGGGTATATATTCCCCCGACCTCCGCGGGCGGAATATATAAAATCTCCCCGAATCTCACTGGCCTCCCCACAATAATCCTTGGCACAAACTCGCTGCCACCAACCGCTTCACGGTAACTATTAGCCGAACACACAGACGTGGGATTCAAGATCGAGATAACAGAACAGCCCAAGATTAATTATATAATTTAATCAGCCTAAAGCACACTAGAAACTACAATATATACAATAGGGAATCTACAGAATATACATATGTCAGAGTACAGTTACAGATAAAGCATGGTTTACAGACAGGTATGCAATTCAATCAGTTACCTTGTGCGTCTGGCCACAGGGGGGCGCTGTAGACCAGGTTTCCAGGAACTCCCACAGATGTTTCCTGCACGTGACCCCCAGCGAAAGAACACTGGAAAATGGCCGAAGTAGGGTTATCAACCTGGACAAATCCAGGTCCCCTCCTACCTTCGTGACCTCAGAGGGAGCACTGCTCCACCCCTGGCTGGAGTTATGGACAAAATCCACAACATGGAATATGGCCATAACTTGGCCTGGGAGCGTCGTAGGCGGACGCCAATGCTCTCATTGTGACAGTTATGAATTTAGCTACAGAATGAGAGGTTTCATGACCTGTCTGCCAGTTCCCCATTGGCTGATATCACGCCTGGGGCATTTCCCAATGTCCTGCTCCCATAAAAAGGGTGTGCCGGCATCGTCCGCATGCGGAGACACCATTTTTATGGTTGCCATATTTATCGGAAATATGGCTTGCGAGATATGAACCATTTTTTACTGGAGTCGTTCTGTCTGGCTATTTCCATAGCCTTGCTAACTAGCTAGCAGCCCCCACTACAGGGTCACGGCAGGGAGTCATCCTGTGTCCATTGTCCCCAAGCCACCTAATTTCCATATCACAGGACATGGCCATGGAGGTGTAAGTGGAACACTGAGAACAAGAAGGGAGGGGGCACTGCCAGGGAGTGATGAGGGATTATGACTGGAGTCATAATTCATCTTCATATCCCGGGATTTGCCTCACATAGATCCTGAGTGCTCTGACCAGATCCAACAAATGCAAACCTTTCTCAAATTGATGAACTGGATGAGGACACAAGGAAGGTAATGTGACATCCTGATTGAGATGAAAGGGGGATACCACCTTAGGGAGAAACTCAGGAACCGGACGTAGAACCACCTTGTCCTGGTGAAACACCAAGAAGGGAGATTTGCATGAGAGCGCCGCTAGCTCGGACACTCTCCGAAGAGACGTGACTGCTACTAGAAAAGCCACTTTCTGTGAAAGACGAGAAAGGGAAACATCCTTCATAGGCTCGAAAGGCGGCTTCTGGAGAGCAATTAGAACCTTGTTCAGATCCCAGGGCTCTAACGGCCGCTTGTAAGGAGGGACGATATGACCAACTCCTTGCAGGAACGTGCGCACCTGAGTAAGTCGTGCTAGGCGTTTCTGAAAAAATACAGATAGCGCTGAGACTTGTCCTTTAAGGGAGCTGAGCGACAAACCTTTTTCCAACCCGGATTGCAGGAAGGAAAGAAAAGTAGGCAATGCAAAAGGCCAGGGAGGAACTCCCTGAGCCGCGCACCAAGATAAGAATATCTTCCACGTCCTGTGGTAGATCTTGGCGGAGGATGGTTTTCTAGCCTGTCTCATGGTGGTAATAACCTTTCGAGATAATCCTGAAGACGCTAGGATCCAGGACTCAATGGCCACACAGTCAGGTTCAGGGCCGCAGAATTCAGGTGGAAAAACGGCCCTTGAGATAGCAAGTCTGGTCGTTCTGGTAGTGCCCATGGTTGGCCTACCGTGAGGTGCCACAGATCTGGGTACCACGATCTCCTCGGCCAGTCTGGAGCGACGAGGATGGCGCAACGGCAGTCGGCCCTGATCTTGCGCAGCACTCTGGGTAACAATGCCAGAGGTGGGAACACACAAGGTAGCCGGAATTGCGACCAATCTTGAACTAAGGCGTCTGCCGCCAGAGCTCGGTGATCGTGAGACCGTGCCATGAAAGCCGGGACCTTGTTGTTGTACCGTGACGCCATCAGGTCGACGTCCGGCATCCCCCAGCGGCGACAGATCTCCTGAAAACACATCCGGGTGAAGGGACCATTCCCCTGCGTCCATACCCTGGCGACTGAGGAAGTCTGCTTCCCAGTTTTCCACGCCTGGGATGTGAACTGCGGATATGGTGGAAGCCGTGTCTTCCACCCACGTTAGAATCCGTCGGACTTCCTGGAAGGCTTGCCGACTGCGTGTGCCACCCTGGTTGTTGATGTATGCTACCGCTGTGGAGTTGTCCGACTGAATTCGGATCTGCTTGCCTTCCAGCCACTGCTGGAAGGCTTGTAGGGCAAGATACACTGCTCTGATTTCTAGAGCATTGATCTGAAGGGTGGACTCTTGCTGAGTCCACGTACCCTGAGCCCTGTGGTGGAGAAAAACCGCTCCCCACCCTGACAGGCTCGCGTCCGTCGTGACCACCGCCCAGGATGGGGGTAGGAAGGACTTTCCCTTTGACAATGAGGTGGGAAGAAGCCACCACTGAAGAGATTCCTTGGCCGCCTGAGAAAGGGAGACGTTCCTGTCGAGGGACGTCGACTTCCCGTCCCATTGACGGAGAATGTCCCATTGTAGTGGACGCAGATGAAACTGCGCGAAAGGGACTGCCTCCATTGCTGCTACCATCTTCCCTAGGAAGTGCATGAGGCGTCTCAAGGGGTGTGACTGGCCTTGAAGGAGAGATTGCACCCCTGTCTGTAGTGAACGCTGTTTGTCCAGCGGAAGCATCACTATCGCTGAGAGAGTATGAAACTCCATGCCAAGGTATGTTATCGATTGGGCCGGGGTGAGATTTGACTTTGAAAAGTTGATCCACCCGAAACTCTGGAGAGTCTCCAGCGCAACGTTCAGGCTGTTTTGGCATGCCTCTTGAGAGGGTGCCTTGACAAGTAGATCGTCCAAGTAAGGGATCACAGAGTGACCCTGAGAGTGCAGGACTGCTACTACTGCTGCCATGACCTTGGTGAAGACCCTTGGGGCTGTCGCCAAACCGAAAGGCAGGGCTACGAACTGAAGGTGTTCGTCTCCTATAACGAAGCGTAGAAAACGCTGGTGCTCTGGAGCAATCGGCACGTGGAGATAAGCATCTTTGATGTCTATTGATGCTAGGAAATCTCCTTGAGACATTGAGGCGATGACGGAACGGAGGTATTCCATCCGGAACAGCCTGGTTTTCACATGCTTGTTGAGCAGTTTTAGGTCCAGAACAGGACGGAAAGACCCGTCCTTTTTTGGCACCACAAACAAATTGGAGTAAAAACCGTGACCTTGTTCCAGAAGAGGAACGGGGGTCACCACTCCTTCCGCTTTTAGAGTGGACACCGCTAGCCGCAGAGCATCGGCTCGGTCGGGAGGTGGAGAAGTTCTGAAGAAGCGAGTTGGAGGACGAGAGCTGAACTCTATCCTGTACCCGTGAGACAGAATGTCTCTCACCCAACGGTCTGTGACCTGTGGCAGCCAAATGTCGCCAAAGCGGGAGAGCCTGCCACCGACCGAGGATGCGGAGAGAGGAGGCCGAAAGTCATGAGGAAGCCGCCTTGGTAGCGGGTCTTCCGGCTGTCTTTTTTGGGCGTAACTGAGTTCGCCAAGAATCTGAGCTCCTCTGATCCTTTTGAGTCCTTTTGGACGAGGAGAATTGGGACCTGCCTGAGCCTCGAAAGGACCGAAACCCCGACTGTCCTCTCCTCTGTTGGGGTTTATTTTGTCTGGGCTGAGGTAAAGATGAATCTTTACCCTTGGAGTGTTTAATGATTTCATCTAAGCGCTCCCCAAACAGTCGGTCACGAGAAAATGGCAAACTGGTTAAACACTTTTTGGAAGCAGAATCTGCCTTCCATTCTCTTAACCACAAGGCTCTGCGTAAAACTACGGAGTTGGCGGACGCCACTGCCGTACGGCTCGTAGAGTCTAGGACAGCATTAATCGCGTAAGACGCAAATGCAGACATTTGAGAGGTTAAGGGTGCCACCTGCGGAGCAGATGTACGTGTGACCGTGTCAATCTGTGTAAGACCAGCTGAAATAGCTTGGAGTGCCCATACGGCTGCGAATGCTGGAGCAAATGACGCGCCGATAGCTTCATAGATGGATTTCAACCAGAGCTCCATCTGCCTGTCAGTGGCATCTTTAAGTGCCGCCCCATCTTCCACTGCAACTAAGGATCTAGCTGCAAGCCTGGAGATTGGAGGATCCACCTTGGGACACTGGGTCCAGCTCTTGACCACGTCTGGGGGAAAAGGATAACGTGTATCCTTAAGCCGCTTGGAAAAACGCTTATCCGGATAAGCGTGGTGTTTCTGGATTGCCTCTCTAAAGTCAGAGTGGTCCAGAAATACACTTAATTTACGCTTGGGATACCTGAAATGGAATTTCTCCTGCTGTGAAGCTGACTCCTCCACTGGAGGAGCTGGGGGAGAAATATCCAACATTCTATTGATGGACGCTATAAGATCATTCACTATGGCGTCACCATCTGGTGTATCCAAATTGAGAGCGGTCTCAGGATCAGAATCCTGATCAGCTATCTCCGCCTCATCATACAGAGAGTCCTGCTGGGACCCTGACCAGTGTGACGAAGTCGAGGGCCGCTCATAGCGAGCTCGTTTAGGCTGTCTGGGACTGTCGTCCGTGTCAGAGCCATCACCCTGGGATGCAAGAGACACCCCCGGATCCCGGAGCTGTTCCGACTGAGGGGGACCAGGGAGCAATGAGTTAACAGTGTCCATGGCCTGAGGTACTGGTCTAGACTGCAATGTTTCAAGAATTTTAGTCATAGTCACAGACAATCTGTCAGCAAAGACTGCAAACTCCGTCCCTGTCACCTGGACAGTATTTACAGGAGGTACTGCCTGGGTCACCTCCAGCAGAGGCCCCGGCCGAGCAAGTGCCACAGGGGCCGAGCACTGCACACAGTGGGGGTCAATGGAACCTGCCGGTAGAACAGCCCCACAAGCGGTACAAGCAGCATAGAAAGCCTGTGCCTTGGCACCTTTGCTTTTTGCGGTCGACATGCTGTTGTGTCCTCTGAGAAATCTAGGAGGGTATATAGCAAAGGATCCCCAGCGACCGTACAGTGCAATGTAAAGCTGCAAGCATAAAATACAATATACACTTCGGCACCAGTGGGGGTCAGCCCTTGAGGGCAGCTTACCGCCCGCTGAAAGCGGGTGTGTGGGCACCAGAATCCCGTGTCTGGGTCTCCCAGTCTCCTCTCTCCAGCTCAGACTGCACACAGGAATGGCTGCCGGCGTCCTGTGAAGAGAGGTGGATCGTGGGCGTGCCTCAAACAAAGTGCGGGAAACTGGCGTCCCACTGTGCCCAGTGTGAGGGCTGGAGTATGCAAAGCAGACTCCAGCCCTCTGCGCTGATGTTCTGTACAGCGTCCCGCCCTTCCCCTGACTGGCAGGCCTGGGGGCGGGAACGAAACGAAACTAGGCCGCAGAAAGCCGGGGACTCGAGTAATAAGCGCGGCCGTGATATATGCACGGCCAGCGCGGAAGTCCCCGGCGCACCACAAGTCCCAGCCGCGCCGCAGCGAAAAAACTGACAACAGCGGCCGCGCGGCAGTTTCAAATACATGTCCCCTCTCAGCAAAGCTGTAGATAGGAATGGCACCAGCGCGCAGCGCTGTTGTCCCCGGCGCACTAACACACCCAGCAATGCTGCAGTGTGCGCGCGGACTGTACGGGGACACAGAGTACCTTGGCGTAGCAGGGCCCTGTCCCTGACGATACTCCGCTCCATATCCAGCAGATTCCCAGGGGCTGTGGACGGAGCACGGTCTCTGTGCCTGGAGACCGGTAAATCCCACTTCACCCAGAGCCCTAAGGGGGATGGGGAAGGATGCAGCATGTGGGCTCCAGCCTCTGTACCCGCAATGGGTACCTCAACCTTAACAAACACCGCCGACAAAAGTGGGGTGAGAAGGGAGCATGCTGGGGGCCCCATATGGGCCCTCTTTTCTTCCATCCGACATAGTCAGCAGCTGCTGCTGACTAAACAGTGGAGCTATGCGTGTATGTGTGCCTCCTTCGCACAAAGCATGAAAACTGAGGAGCCCGTGATCCCACGGGAGGGTGTATAGCCAGAAGGGGAGGGGCCTTACACTTTTAAGTGTAGTGCTTTGTGTGGCCTCCGGAGGCAGTAGCTATACACCCAATTGTCTGGGTCTCCCAATTAGGAGCGACAAAGAAAATATAATTAAGTTTACGTTCTTCTGACGTGTGTGACAAAGCAGTACATGAAATGGTTCAACTATTACTCTTTAACCCCTTCACTCCCAGCTGATTCTCAGGTTTTTTGCTCCCCTTCTGAGAGCTGTAACTAACTTTTTCTGTTAATCTTGCCATATAAGGGGTTGTTTTTGTGGGACGAGTTAAACTTTTAAATTAAACCAGGAGAGCAGGAGATCGTCACAGCAGGTAATGATCTCTTCTAACCTCCTGAAAGCAGCGCTAGTCATCCCCTGCAGTGACCTGGGCTGACCCATTGATGTTAGTTCAGGTCACTGCACTGCTCTCCCAGCCAATGGGAAACATTTTGTTCTTCATTGACTGGGACAGTGACTTTAGTATGGATCGTCGTGAGACCCCCTTATTGGATTACGCCGGACCCGGATTTGATTGTTCTTTTCAATAAATTGGTGGAGAGGGAATGTTTTTTCAAATAAAAAACTTTTTTTGTCTTTTTTTTTATTTACTGACTGGGTTTGTGATGTCAGGTATCTGATAGACGCATGACATCACTAACCCCAGGGCTTCATGCCAGGTGACATTACACATCTGGCATCAACCCCATATATTACCTCGTTTGCCACCGCACCAGGGCAATGGGATGAGTTAGGGCAAAGCGCCTGGATTGGCACGTCTAATGGATGCGCCACTTCTGGGGCGGCTGTGGCCTGCTATTTTTAGGCTGGGGAGTGTCCAATAACAGTGGACCTCTTTAGTCTGAATACCAGACCACAGCTGTCCGCTTTCCCTTAGCTGGTGATCCAATTTGGGGGGGACCCCACGATTTTTGTTTTAAATTATTTATTTAATGTAAAATAATAGCGTGGGGTGCCCTCTGTTTTGGATTACCATCCAAGGTAAAGCTGCCAGCTGGGGTTTGCAGGCTGCAGCAGTCTGCTTTACCCTAGCTGGCTACAAAAGCTAGGGGAAACCTCACGTCGTTTTTTTTTTTTTATTTATTTATTTTTTGGCTAAATACAAGGCTAAGCACCCTTTAGTGCCACATGAAAGTCACTAAAGTGTGCCAGCTTAGACTATACAGGGAGGTGGGATATTATATAGGTCTTTCTCATCGATTTATTCATCTTTCCCTCTATCCATTATCTGTCAGTCAATCTATCGATCTATCTATATTATTTATTGCAGTTACAGCATAAAAAAACGCAGGGACCAATCTGCGGAAAAACCGGCAAAAACGCACCAAAACCGCATGAGTTTTTCCCACGTTTTTTTACCGCAGATGCGGTAATCTTCAACTCCCAGAAGTTTCTCAAGAAATTTTCTTGAGAAAAATCACTTTTCTAGTGCGCACATAGCCTAAAGATTTACCGCGATCAACATTTAAAATGGTGTTGTCACATTTTGACAACGCCATTTAAAGGCTTTAAACATGTGCGCGGATCCTCACCGGCTGCCGGCAGGGATTGCACTATGGCCACTTAGGACGTAACTTTACTGCCGAAGTCGTTAAGGAATTAAGTCAGGTTTGACCTAAGATTTTTTTTTTTTTTTTTTTAAAATGTGGAATTTAGATCGGAGAAAAAAAAATACATTCAGCTTTATATATAAATTGTTGCATTCATCTGGCTGCACTTATACTATATAAATGGATAAACAGATAAGTTTTAAATTGAAAATTAGGTCAAGTCTCATTCTATTTTACCAAAAAGATGACATTACTTCAAAATTAATTGGTAAAACTTTATTCTATTTCATTTTTTTGCCATTAAACAGAAAAAAAAAAAATATCAGAGCCAAGTTTTGTTTTTACAAATGTAAGAAGTCTTCAACATAAGTTATCAGAAATCAAAAAGGGGGAACAAAAAAAAACAAAAACAAAAAACACAAAAGAAAAAAAGGTGTGGGAACAAAATGCCAATAAACTTCCATTAAGCCAGAAGAAAAGTTCTTGATCTTCCTGGTTAACACTTGGGAAATAAATTACCTAAACAGTAAGGTGAGGAGAAGAAAAAAAAAAAAAAAAAAAAAAAGGAAGAAGAAGAAGGACAGAAACAGACTACCCATTGTTGAATGAGCAGCCTTTTTCAGGTAGTGGCAAGTTTTAAAAAAAAAAAAAAAAAAAAAAAGAAGAGAAAAAAAGAAAATATCAAGTTTTTATTTACCTTGATGCATACAACAATGCAGTTAATAACCGTACGATGAACAGTTCCTGTAATCTCGTAGGAACAAAAAAAAAAAGAAAAAAAAAGAATAAACCACACAGTTCAGGCACATTTTATTCCTTTTGAATTTATACATTTCAAAGCTGCTATATCTTAGCAGCATGAAAAGGAAAAAAAAAAACTGCGTTTTCAAATCTTTTTTAAACTTCACACTGATGGCACATGTCACCTTTGTGGATATTTGCATTTCCAAAGTCACTTGCTTACGAAAAAAAAAGCAAATAAAATACTTTCAGATTCTAACAGCTTTCGTTCGTACATTTGAATTAAAATATTCAAATAGAGATATAAAAAAGAACAAACAAAAAAAACAACAAAAAAACGCAAGAGAGACATTTGGCTGTCATTAGATGAAGAAAAAGGAGTGGCTGAATAGAATATATTCCACCATTACTATGTGGTCCTCTGACAGATTGGAGGGGGGAAATAAAATCAAATGAAGTTTGAAACTATCGGAGGTAGAATATAAACTAAACAGTATCAAGTACAGAGTTTGGAAGGGTAAATGATTGGGGGCGGTGAAAAAAAAAATGATAATTTAAGATGCAAAACTCAAATCAAGCGTCTTAAAAAAGAAAAATCTAAGAACAAAAAAAAACAAAAAAAAAACAAACCACAAAAACAAAAAGGCTCCAACTTTACTCCTCACTTGCAAATGTGCAGAATTTAAAAAGGATTTGTTCAGGATTTCCCTGACGAGTGCAAGATGTTTTTTTTTTTTTTCTTCTTTTTAAAACTGATGTAACTCTTATAGAATACACTTTCTTGGGGATGCAAAGATTTTGCGCTTCAAAAATATCCCTCGATTTGATCATACTTGATTAGGTAATGTGCTTTACCAGATGGAAAAAAAAAAATCAAAGTAAAAAAAAACCAAAACTTTAGTCGATGACACCAGCTTGACGGATCTTTCGCTCTATGCCGAATCCCTGTGAAAGCAAAGAGAAAAAGCAATTGACTTAATGGGGGAAATAAAATAAATAAATAAAAAATAAATATATAAATATATAAGAATAAAAAAAAAAAAAAAAAAAAAAAACAAGATACAATATAAACCTTCATATTGTGTGAATAGTTTAGCTTCTCATATCAATAAATTACCATTTCGATATTTTTGCTGCTTTAAATGAGATCTCTTTGAAAATTGGCAAAGAAAAGAGAATTTTGTTTACTTACCGTAAATTCTTTTTCTTATAGTTCCGTATTGGGAGACCCAGACATTGGGTGTATAGCTTCTGCCTCCGGAGGACACACAAAGTACTACACTAAAAAGTGTAGCTCCTCCCTCTGAGCCTATACACCCCCTGGAGAACCAGATCTAGCCAGTTTAGTGCAAAAGCTGAAGGAGAATAGCCACCCACAAGTAAAAACAGAGCAAGAACCGGAACCACCGGAGACTCTGTCCACGACAACAGCCGGTGATAACACGCGGAACAAGAAACTGCCAACAGGCAACAGGGAGGGTGCTGGGTCTCCCAATACAGAACTATAAAAAAAAGAATTTACGGTAAGTAAACAAAATTCTCTTTTTCTTTATCGTTCCTATGGGAGACCCAGACATTGGGACGTCTCAAAGCAGTCCATGGGTGGGAATAAACAGAAAATCTAAGAAGTAGGCAGAACCTAACTTCACAAATGGGCGACAGCCGCCTGAAGGATGCGTCTGCCCAAGCTCGCATCTGCCGAAGCAGGAGCATGCACTTGGTAGTGCTTTGAAAAGGTATGCAGGCTAGTCCAAGTGGCAGCCTGACAGACTTGCTGAGCCGTAGCCTGGTGCCTGAAAGCCCAAGAGGCACCGACAGCTCTGGTCGAGCGTGCCTTGATCCCCGGCGGGGGAGGCACCTGAGAACACTGGTAGGCATCCGAAATGGTCGACCTAATCCAACGGGCTAAGGTCGGCTTAGAAGCAGAGAGGCCCTTACGCCGACCTGTGGTTAGCACAAAAAGAGAGGTGCACCGCCTAAGAGCAGCGGTGCGAGACACATAGATCCGGAGCGCCCGCACCAGATCCAGAGTATGCAACGCTTTTTCAAAGCGATGAACAGGAGCCGGACAAAAGGAAGGCAGGGTAATGTCCTGGTTAAGATGGAAAGGAGAAACCACCTTAGGGAGAAAGTCCGGAGTCGGACGGAGAACCACCTTGTCTTGATGAATAACCAAAAAAGGTGACTCCGAAGAGAGCACAGCCAAATCAGAGACTCTCCTGAGGGAAGTTATGGCCACTAGAAAGACCACTTTCTGTGAAAGACGAAACAAAGAAACCTCCCTAAGAGGCTCAAAGGGGGGTTTCTGCAAGGCCGTGAGGACCAAATTGAGGTCCCAGGGATCCAAGGGCCGCCGGTAAGGCGGAATGATGTGAGACGCGCCCTGCATGAAGGTGCGGACCTGAGCCAACCGGGCGATACGCCGCTGGAACAGCACTGACAGAGCCGAGACTTGTCCCTTGAGAGAATTGAGGGACAGTCCTAGCTGCAGACCGGACTGTAGAAAGGACAGAAGGGTCGGCAAGGAAAAAGGCCAAGGAGCATGGCCGGAAGAACGACACCAGGACAGGAACATTTTCCAAGTCCTGTGATAGATTTTGGCCGAGGAAGACTTCCGGGCCAGAGTCAGTGGAAATGACTTCAGGAGGAATACCAGAAGCCGTCAAGATCCAGGACTCAAGAGCCACGCCGTCAATCTGAGAGCCGCAGAATTCTGGCGGAAAAACGGACCTTGTGAGAGAAGGTCTGGACGGTCCGGAAGATGCCACGGCACCTCTACGGACAGATTGAGCAGGTCTGGGTACCAAGCTCGCCTGGGCCAGTCCGGAGCAATGAGGATGATCCGACGGCCCTCCATTCTGATCTT
The DNA here is from genome assembly GCF_048569485.1 of Anomaloglossus baeobatrachus. Taxonomy (NCBI): domain Eukaryota; kingdom Metazoa; phylum Chordata; class Amphibia; order Anura; family Aromobatidae; genus Anomaloglossus; species Anomaloglossus baeobatrachus. Next base: position 218,889,435 of record NC_134354.1, read on the forward strand.
GCGCAGGACTCTGGGCAAGAGAGCTAGAGGGGGAAACACGTAGGACAGACGAAACTGGGACCAGTCTTGAACCAGAGCGTGCGCTGCGAAGGCCTGAGGATCGTGGGAGCGAGCCACGTAAATCGGAACCTTGTTGTTGTGACGTGATGCCATTAGGTCCACGTCCGGAGTGCCCCACTTGCGGCAGATTGACTGAAACACTGCCGAATGCAGGGACCACTCGCCACTGTCCACGGTTTGACGGCTGAGATAATCTGCCTCCCAGTTTTCCACGCCTGGGATGTGGACTGCGGATATGGTGGACTTGGAGTCCTCCGTCCATTGAAGGATACGTTGTACCTCCAACATTGTCAGGCGGCTGCGTGTCCCGCCTTGGTGATTGATGTATGTAGGCAACCGCAGTCGCGTTGTCTGACTGGACTCTGATGTGCTTGCCCGCCAATAGGTGGTGAAAAGCTAGGAGAGCCAGGAGCACGGCTCTGGTTTCCAGCACATTGATCGAAAGGGCTGACTCGGACGGAGTCCAAGTGCCCTGTGCTCGGTGGTGGAGACATACTGCTCCCTAGCCGGATAGACTGGCATCTGTGGTGAGGACCACCCAGGACGGAGCCAGGAAGGAGCGTCCCTGAGACAGAGAGAGGGGCCGAAGCCACCACTGAAGAGAGCTCCTGGTCTGTGGCGACAGAGCCACTAACCTGTGCAAGGAGGAAGGCCGCTTGTCCCAACAGCGGAGAATGTCCAGCTGCAGAGGACGCAGATGGAACTGGGCAAAGGGAACAGCCTCCATTGACGCCACCATCTGACCCAGCACCTGCATCAGGTGCCTGATGGAATAACGGCGGGGCCTCAGCAGAGAGCGCACCGCCAGTTGGAGGGACTGCTGTTTGCTCAAGGGCAACTTCACAAGTGCCGGCAGAGTCTCGAACTGCATCCCTAGGTACGTGAGCCTCTGGGTCGGAGCCAGAGTGGATTTGGGCAGATTGACCAGCCACCCGAATTGGGCTAGAGTGGCGAGAGTGAGCGAGACACTCCGCTGACAGTCTGCGCTGGATGAAGCCTTGACTAGAAGGTCGTCCAGGTAAGGAATCACTGCCAACCCCTGGAGGTGCAGAACCGCAATCACTGCTGCCATGACCTTGGTGAATACCCGAGGGGCCGTGGCTAACCCGAAGGGGAGAGCCACGAATTGGAAATGTTCCTCTCCGATTGCAAAACGTAGCCAACGCTGGTGAGAAACTGCAATTGGCACATGCAGATAGGCATCTCTGATGTCGATGGATGCCAGGAAATCCCCTTGGGTCATTGAGGCAATGACTGACCGCAGAAATTCCATGCGAAAATGCCGCACCTGAACAGGCTTGTTGAGAAGCTTGAGATTCAGGATGGGCCGGAAGGAACCATCCTTTTTGGGGACTAGGAAGAGATTTGAGTAGAAACCTCTGAACCGTTCCCGGGCGGTAACCGGTACAATTACTCCGTTGGCCTGCAAGGATGCCACAGCCTGAGAGAAGGCGGCGGCCTTGGAACAGGGGGGAGTTGACAAAAAAAATCTGTTTGGCGGGCTGGAAGAGAATTCTATCCTGTAGCCGTGGGAAATGACATCCCGCACCCACTGATCGGAGACGTGTTGAAACCACGCGTCGCCAAAGTGGGAGAGCCTGCCACCGACTAAGGACGGTGCTGGCGCGGACAGATAGTCAAGAGGAGGCTGCCTTAGTGGCAGCAGCTCCTGCGGTCTTCTGTGGACGCGCCTTTGTGCGCCAGTTGGATTTTTGGGCCTTGGCTGAGTTAGTGGACGAGGCCGAGGGCTTAGAGGACGACCAGTTGGACGAACGAAAGGAACGAAACCTCGACTGGTTCCTACCCTGGACAGGTTTCCTGGTTTTGGTTTGTGGCATGGAAGTACTCTTCCCGCCAGTAGCTTCCTTAATAATTTCATCCAGTTGTTCACCGAATAGCCTGGACCCAGCAAAAGGGAGCCCAGCAAGGTACTTCTTTGAAGAAGCATCTGCCTTCCACTCTCGAAGCCACAAGATCCTGCGGATAGCGAGGGAATTAGCCGAAGCCACCGCAGTGCGGTGAGAAGCCTCCAGCATGGCAGACATGGCATAGGATGAAAAAGCGGAAGCTTGGGAAGTTAAGGCAACCATTTCGGGCATAGATTCCCTGGCGAGGGAATGCATCTCCTCTAGAGAAGCAGAGATGGCTTTGAGAGCCCACACTGCTGCAAAAGATGGGGAGAACGAGGCCCCTGCCGCCTCATATACAGATTTGGCCAGAAGGTCGACCTGGCGGTCAGTGGAATCCTTAAGGGAGGTGCCATCAGCCACCGACAACGGTCCGGGCTGAGAATCTAGACACCGGGGGGTCTACCTTTGGTGAATGAGCCCACTCCTTGACCACCTCAGGTGGAAATGGAAACCGGTCATCAGAACTACGCTTTGGGAAGAGTTTGTCAGGACAGGCCCTAGGCTTGGTCACAGCGGCCTGAAAACTAGAGTGGTTAAAGAACACACTCTTTGTCCTCTTAGGAGAGGTAAACTGGTGCTTTTCTGCCAGAGAGGGTTGCTCCTCTGATACTGGCGGATTGAGGTCCAGTACGGATTTAATGGACGCAATCAAATCACTAACATCTGAGTCACTTTCGGACAGATCAATGGGGCACATGGAGGTAGCTTCCGAGCCCCCTGTAAAGGCATCCTCCTCGTCCCGCGAGTCAGCTTCTGAAACAGAGCCGCGGGACGAGGAAGGGGAGGGAGCCCTACGTCTCCTCTTAGGAGGACGGGGTCTGGGACCAGATGAAGAATCCTCTGTGAGCTCTGCTGAGAGAGCCCTAGCAGCAGAGGCACCCTGTGAAGGGGGCTGATGCATGTTCAGCAAAGTCCGGGACAGCTGTCCCATGGAGTCGGCAAAGGACTGGGTGATTGACCTAGATAGGGATTCTACCCAAGCCGGGGGTTCAGCCACAGGAGCCGGAGCAGCCGGAGAGACCACTGTGGGTGCGATTCCAGGCTGAGGCATTGTCAGGTTAGAGCAGGCATCACAATGTGGATATGTGCTCGGCTCAGGCAGTATGAGCTTACATGCAGTGCATACTGACTATAGCTTTGGAGCCTTGCTCCTCGTGTGAGACATGCTGCTGAAGGGGGGGCTCTGCCAGAGTGACCCCCAGAGAGTATATACAGAGGCCCACAACCAGAGGTTGTGGCTTACCAGACCGCTGGAGCGGTGTTGTGTGCCCTCCAGATCCCAAAGCCCGGACCCCCAAGCACCTCAGCAGGGATGCTGCAGCCAGTGCTGATCGCAGAGAAAACGCTGATAAAATGGCGCCGGAGCGAGGAGAGGGGGCGGGACCAACTCTGAGAGCGGGATCTGGAGGGCCAAAAAGACTTACAGGGGAGGAGACATGTACCCAGTGAGGAGTGTCTCTCCCCTGTGTAGAACGGCCGCTGGGCGGAGCCGCACTGTCCCTCTGCATGAATGACATGCGAGGGCAGTGAAACCGAAAGTAGGCCTCCGGCGAAGCCGGGGCCTAAATTTGAGCGGTGCGGCCGGCGCGCAGGCACCATCGGCGCGGTTCTCAGGCGACAGCCAGAGAACCGGCCGGAAATGTCAGAAAACTCACTCAGCACACTCTCCCACCATAATAAAGTACAGGGACCCCCAGAATATAAACGGCTCAGGTACTTAGCTTGCTGAGACGCAGGGTTCCAAGTCCCTGGGGATGAGTGCTCCGTCCAGCAGGATCCTGAAGGGCTGCGGATGGAGACCGGTCTCCTGCAAAGCATGGAGAACCGTGCTGGCTCCCACTTCAAGCCAGAGCCCGAGGGATGGTGAAGGAGCGCGGCATGTAAGGCTCCAGCCTTGGAATCAACCTTAACAGCACCGCCGACACAGTGGGGTGAGAAGGGACATGCCGGGGGTCCAGACTTGGACCCGCTTTTCTTCAAACTCTTTCCAAAAATTAAAAATCAGATGAGAATGCATGTGTGGATGTATGCCTCGAACACAAAGCAATGAACTGGCTAGATCTGGTTCTCCAGGGGGTGTATAGGCTCAGAAGGAGGAGCTACACTTTTTAGTGTAGTACTTTGTGTGTCCTCCGGAGGCAGAAGCTATACACCCAATGTCTGAGTCTCCCATAGGAACGATAAAGAAATTAAAAAGTTTAAATAGGTCTTTCAGATCTTAATTCATGAAAAACAAACAAAAATAAACCAAACAAGCAAAAAACCCTCTAGAACTTGCCTTTGTGTTATCTGGGCCTCTTGGCTGACGCACGACCATGAGACGGGGTGCACTGGCATCATCTAATGTTATGCTCTTCAGACGACTCACTAATCTATCTGGGCGAGGAGCTGCCACCAGTTCCGGGCCTTTACTGCAAGAGGATGACAAAATATTCAGGGGTTTAATTATGCGACTAGAGACCAAAAGTTTTAAAGTGACTGTCAAGCTGCGCGCACATCAGCGGTATTCTGCCGCAATGCCGGATCCGTAAGAAATGTGGTACAGTTGAATACAGTGGAATCGCGGCTGCCACATGTGACCTTCTCTTGCCGCGATTCCAGTGTATTGAACTGTACCGCAATTCTGACGGATCCGCCATTGCGGCAGAATACCACTGATGTGAAACCCGCCTTAGCAGGTTTTTGCTATGTAATCCAACAGCAACATGATGTAGGGTGAGAGACCTCTACTCCAGCAATACAATACTTTATTTACTGAGTGCAGCAGTGGGGAGACGCTCACTTTTCTTTGCTGCAGATTTAGTAGAGCTCAGAATGCTGAGCCCTGTAACCTCGCTGACCCCACCGATTGGCAGCTTTAGGCTATGCGCGCACGCTGCGGATTTACTGCAGAAAATATTAAACATTTTCTGCAGTCATTCACCAGCAAAACCTATGGGTATATATAAAAAAAAACAAAAAAAAAAACAAAAAAAAAACTGTGCGCACAATGCGTTTTTTTTATACCTGCGCATTTTCCGCTGCAGAATTAATGTGCATTTCACTTCTTTTCCGCAGGTACCTGTGCTTTTTGCCATAGATAATACCCGCAGGGATCAACCTGCGTAAAAAACGCGACAAATCCGCTTGTGGATTTCGTTGCGTTTTTTTACCGCAGGTGCGGGATTCTTTCAGAGGGTCCAGTTTTTGTTTAAGAAAAAGGTCAATTTCTAGTGCACATATGGCCTTAATGTGTACAATGTATTGTGACAGAGTTGCTAATCAGTGCTGGTGGTGTGGCTGGACCATGAGGCCAATTGTCATCTAATGATAACCTCCTGGTCATAAAACAACTGATTTTATTTAATCATCAAAACACAGCCCAGAAGGTAAAAGCAAAAACCTGCTGACATTGCCTATAAACCGTTAATGACACCCAAGCATACACTGAGAAATTCTAAAATTGCATGTAACTTTGTCCTTGCCATTTCATCCAGTGAACGCTAATATTGCTTCCACCAACTGTAAGATGTATACAGAAGACCCCCTGGATGACTTGTAGGTTAAAAGATCACCTTAAGGGGGTTACACTGGGCTGTAATGTCAGACCTTACACATGGGTTCCCAGGTCTAAAGAGGTAGTACTCGAGGATAATCATGAACGCCTTTCAGGATTATCTTGCCATGTAAACAGGCTGCCAATCACCCTATAATACAGAAAGACGCTTGTTCAGTGGATGAAGTGATCTTTTGTGCAGCATAGATAATAGTTCTTGGCAACGCATCATCCTGTGTAAACCGGACTCACACTACCGAGAATTATGGCAGTCCATGTGCACCGAGCGATCTAGTATCGATCATCCAGTGCACACCATTTACTTTGGTACAACTGTTCACACAGGCATAAGGCTAGGTTCGCACACTGCGTCTTTTTGACGCTGCGTTTGTGCGTTTTTGGCAGCTAAAAACGCACAAAAACGCACCTACGTCAAAAAAACGCATCAAAAAACGCACTGTGCGCACATAGCCTTACTGCTCAGCCGTCGTACTGCGCCGCCGGTCAGCTCATGGAATGGCCCTTTTCTTTAATAATCCTGTAGGACTTCTGAGAATTTACCTGATTAGTGTAACATTACAACCACTGCACTTCCCAGTCCTCTGATTTAGTATAACGGAGAACTCCACCTCGTCCCCCGCCTGCAGCTCCACTCCATCCTGGATCTCTTTTACATGGAAGAAGAGTTTCTTGCTGTCACCAATTTCATAATTAATGAACCCAAACTGGAAAAAAAGAAAAAAAAAAAAAAACGTCAAAACTGCATTAATGCCTCATTCCGGCGTTCAATAACATAGTTTATTGCTAGCATTTCTGTTCTCCTTCCTTTGTAAGCTACGGCTATGCGGGCAGGGTCCTCTGTCACTGATGTGTTTATACTGATTTTACATTATTGTTGGCCATAGTTCTGCATTATAAACACAGTATTCACATGTGCCCTGGTATTAAGGGCAGTATAAAATAATGATTCCAGAAAGCTCTATGTTAGGCCCTCTTCACATGTCTGTGATTCCAGTACATAGGACATCCATTTTCATACATACCGGAGACACGGACATACACAAACCCATTAAAATCAATGGGTCTGCGCATACATCAGTGTTTTTTCACAGACGTGTCTGTGTGGTGCACACGCGTGTCCGTGTGTTCTACATGTAGACAAGTCCGTTTTTTTGTTTTGTTTTTTTTTATACCGGCAGCACTGATGTCACACGGATCACATCAGTATGTGGTCAGTGTGACACGAACCGGACAAAACACATCTTTTTGAAATAAAAAGGATTTTCTATACTCGCCTGTCTCCAGCGCTGCTGTCACTTATGTCCAGGCCGCTCATTATGCTCATGAATATTCACTGCATCGCGGATCCAGAAGCAGCAGAGCCGGAGACATCAGCACAGAGGATTGCAGTGCCAGGGACAGGCGAGTAAAAAGTTCCTGATCTCCATGTGCCATCATGTATAGCACACAAAGAACACGTGTGCCAAAATCAGGACACATGGATGGCCATTCGCATCTTCAACACTGACCGTGAAGAACGTGTGTTTTTACTACGAATGTGTGAAGAAGGCCTTATGTCCCATATAACCAACATCAAAAACTCACAAACGCCTCCAAGCCATCAATCTGCAAAGCACTAAAAAGAGCCTTTGTGCTGTGGAACAGCAAGTGACAGCTGAAGGCAACTAATTAAACAGGCAAAGAGCCATGGCTACTAAATGGTAGATAATTCTTTATAACCCAGGAGTAAAATACAGTTCCTGTCCGTCTAAACAGCGAGTTTAACTAGTTAGTTAAAAACCCATTAATGTTATACACTACTGCAACTACATAGACTAAAAAGACTGGTGCCTAATGAGATTCTGGATGGAGAGAAAAGTCTTCACCTGATCTTTAACACACTCGACAGTGCCGCGGCGGAGTGGCTCGATGTTGCAGGCCATGGTCTGCCCATTCTGGCTTAGAACATAAAACTGGAACTTGACAGTTTCTCCTTTCTGCAGACAATCGGCTTTATTTACCATTCCCACGATGCCAAAGGGAAAAAGGCGTCCTTTCATGCTACCTGAGGCCAGAAGAAAAAGATGTGTGAAATCGGTAGAATAGTTTAGTAGGCAGCAAACCGCTGTTAAGACAACATTACAGTTCTGCTAAAAAGGAGCTTATCTCATGAGATGACCAGTCATTTTTTTGCTTCATTGATAGAAGAAATGTGTAATGGGCCTCGCAGGGGGCATGTCTGGAAATACAGTACAAGTAGGCCGATTTTTCTCCCCACAATGTTTTAACCCCTCTCCAGACAAGGAGAATTTCCATTTACGTTTTTTTCCTCTTCTTCCAAGGGCCATAAGTTCACATTTTCAGTAAACAGACATGTGGGTTTTTTTTTTTTTTTTTAAGAGTTTTTCAAAAAGGACATTACCACACAGCGTAATGGGGGAAAACATAAAAAATGCAAGTGTGGTAAAATTGGGGGGGGTACAGGAGAATATTTAATAAGTTGCCATTTTCTGAGACCCATATTTTTTTTTGTCAGGGTGAGCAAACATTTTTATTGATATTTTATTTTGGGATAAAATATGGCATTTTAATCACTTAAAAAAATTAATTGTAGCCATGATTTTTTTTGTTAAAGGGGTTATTTTTATATAATGAAAGATCAGACTCTTAAGGGCTCAGAGATATATAGATATACACACACACACACACACACACACACACACACACACACACACACACACACACATACATACATACATACATACATACATACACTAGAAAAAGAGAATTTTGTTTACTTACCGTAAATTCTTTTTCTTATAGTTCCGTCATGGGAGACCCAGACCATGGGTGTATAGCTACTGCCTCCGGAGGACACACAAAGTTACTACACTCAAAACGTGTAGCTCCTCCCTCCTAGCATATACACCCCCTGCTAGCCAGTCCTAGCCAGTTTAGTGCAAAAGCTGAAGGAGGACATCCACCCACAAGTAGAGATAGAGTAAAACCCGGAATAACCGGAGCCTCTGTCTACAACAACAGCCGGTGAAGACACACGGAACAAGAAACTTGCCAACAGGCAATAGGGAGGGTGCTGGGTCTCCCATGACGGAACTATAAGAAAAAGAATTTACGGTAAGTAAACAAAATTCTCTTTTTCTTTATCGTTCCTATGGGAGACCCAGACCATGGGACGTCCCAAAGCAGTCCATGGGTGGGAATAAACAGACAACTGAGAAGCAGGAAAACCCAACTTCACAAATGGGCGACAGACACCTGAAAGATGCGTCTGCCGAAGCCCGCGTCTGCCAAAGCAAGAGCATGCCTTGGATAGAGCTTCGAAAAAGTATGCAGACTAATTCGAGCTGCCGTCTGACAGACCTACTGAGCCGTAGCCTGAAAGCCGAAAAGGCACCGACAGGTCTGATCAAATGTGCTCTGATCCCCAGCGGGGAAGGCACTTGAGTACACTTTTAGGCCTCGGAAATGGCCGACCTAAGCTAACGAACAAGGGTCGGCTTAGATGCAGAGAGACCGCTATGCTGACTAGCAGTCAGTACTAGAGAGAGGTGCACCGCCTAATAACGGCGGTGCGAGACACCTAGATCCGGGGCGCCCGCACCAGATCCAGGATATGCAACGCTTTCTCAAGCGATGAAGAGGAGCCGGACAAAAGGAAGGCAGGAAAATTGCCCCGGATAAGGTGGAAGCAGTAACCACCTTAGGGAAAAAAGTCCAGAGTCGGACGGAGACCACCTTGTCTTGATGCAAAAGACCAAAAAAGGGGGTGACTCAGAGAGAGTGCAGCCAGAACTCCCTGGCAGGAAATTATAGCCACTAGAAAGACTACTTTCTGTGAAAGATGAAACAAAGAAACCTCCCTAAGAAGCGCAAAGGGGGGGTTCCGGGAACCAGGAGGACCGGATTAAGGTCCCAGGGCTCCATAGACCGCCGGAAAGGCGGAATGATGTGAGACGCGCCCTTAAAGGAGCGCACCGGAGCCAGCCGGACGATACGCCGCTGGCACATACAGACAGAACGGAGACCTGTCCCTTAATGAGGGATAGTCCTAGCTGTAGACCGGACTGTGGAAGGGACAGGAGGGTCGGCAAGGCTAAAAAGGTCCAAGGACACCTTGGAGCTCGAGTCATAGCGGAGATGACTTCAGGAAGGATACCAGAAGTCGCCAAGATCCAGGACTCAATAGCTACGCCGTCAATCCGAGAATCCAGAATTCTGACGGAAAAAAACGGACCTTCTGAGAAAAGGTCTGGACGGACAGGAAGATGCCATGGCAATCCAACGGACAGAAAGAGCAGGTCAGGATACGAAGCCTGCCTGGGTCAGTCTGTAAGAGAATGACCCGACGGCCCCCTTCCCTGATCTTGTGCAGGGCTCTGGGCAAGAGGTAGAGACGAAGCTGGGATCAAACATGAACCAGTGTGTCTACCGCAAAACCTGAGGATTGTGGACCACGGTTGGACAGCTGAAATAATCTGCCCGCAGTTTTGACATCTAGGATGTGGGCTGCGGATACGGTGGACTAGGAGTCCCTTGTCCAGTGAAGAATGTTGAGGCGCCAAGATTGCCAGGCGGCTGAGTGTCCCGATCTGGAAATTGATGTAGGAAAACGCTGTAACGTTATCCGACTGAACTCGAATGTGCCTAGCCGCCAACAAATGGTGAAGGCTTAGAGAGCTAGAATACAGCTCTGATTTCTAGCCCATTGATCTAGAGGGCTGATTCGGACAGAGTCCAAGCGCCCTGCGCTCCGCGGTGGAGATATAATGCTCCCAAGGCGGAAAGACCAGCACCCTGGTGAGAATCACCTGGGACGGGGCCAGGAAGGAGCGTCCCTGAGACAGAGTGGTCGAAACCACCCCTGAAAACGAGCCCCAGGTCAGTGGCAAAGCCACCACCCCGTGGAAGGAGGGAGTTCGCGTGTACAGCGGACAACATCCAGTCTCAGAGGGCACAGGAGAAACTGGGCAAGGAATCGCTTCCATTGACGCCGTCTGACCAGCACCTGTATTTGGTGTCTGATAGAACGACGTCGACCGCCAGCGGAGGGACTACTTATCGACTAAGAGCGGCTTCACAAGAGCCGACAGTCTCGAATTGCGTCCTTGAGAGCCTCTGGTTCGAAGTCAGAGTGGACTTGAACAGAATGACAAGCCACCCGAATAGGTTAGAGTGGCGAGAGTAAGCGAAATACTCTGCTAAGAGTCTGCACTGGATGAAGGCCTGAGAAGAAGGCCGTCTAGGGCAAACGATCACTGTCAATCCCTAGGGGTGCAGGACCCTAATCACAGCAGCCGCAATGAGAATACTCGAGGGGCCGTGGCCAACCCCAAGGGAAGAGCCACGAATTGGACCGCTCTGATGGCAAAACGCAGTCAACGCTGGTGTGAAACTGCGATTGACCGTTGCAGAAAAGCATCTCTGATGCCGAAGGCTGCGAGGGAATCTCCCTTGGGTTCTTGATTGATCCGGTGAAAAAAAAAACACACGGAACAAGACCGAGACTCCATGTGAAAACGCCACACCTGACCATGCTTGAAAAGCTAAAGATCCAGGTCGGAAGGCACCGCCCTCTTCGGGGACCAGAAATAGATTTAAACAAAAATCTCAGAACCGTTCCCAGTCGGGATTCGGTACAATTACTCCATTGGCCTGCAAGAAATGCCACGGCTTATGAGAAGGCGGCGGCCTTGGAGCCGGGAGGAGGTAACAGAAAAAAATCTGTTTGGCGGGTGGACAGAACTCCATCCTGTAGCCATGGGAGATATAATCCCGCCCCCACTGAACGGAGACGTGTTAGAACCATACGTCGCCAAGTGGAGAGAGCCTGCCATTGACTAGGAGGAGGTTGGCGTGGCTAGATAGCTCGGAGGAAGCTGACTAAGTGGCAGCATCTCCTGCGGTCTTCTGAAGACGCAGCTTCAAGCCAATTGGTTCTATGAACCTAGGCCGAGCTAGAGGACGATCAGATGGAGGAACGGAAACCACCGAAACCTCAACTGATTCCTGCCCTGGACAGGTTCCCTGGTTTACGTTTGTGGCAAGGAAGAACTCTCCCCGCCAAGAGCTTCCTAAATTTCATCCAGTCGGTTCCGAAGAGACTGGTCCCACCAAAGAGGAGCCCAGCAAGGAACCTCTATAGAGGCATCTGCCCTCCATTTCCGAAGCCACAGGAGCCTGCGGACAGCGAGGAAAGTAGCCAAGACCACCGCCGTGCGGTGTCCAGCATGGCAGACCTAGGCAGAGGATGAAAAGACTGAAGTCTGGAAGTTCAGGCAACCGTTTTGGGCATAGGGTCCCTGTGAGGGAATGCATCTCCTCTGAGGAGCCATCAGCCACTGACATAATGGTCCGGGCAGAGCCACCTGAGGTGAATGAGCCCACTTCTTGACCACTATTGGTGGACAGGGGAAACACAGTCCTCAGAATCACGCTTCATGGGAAGCGACTGTCAGAGCGGACCCTGGGCTGGTCACAGGGACCTGAAAACCGGAGTGGTTAAGGAACACACGTTGTGTTCACCTAGATAAGGTAACTCCGGCGGATTGAGGTCCAGTACAAAATTAATGTACCGTGGGATCCTTATAGAGGTGCCGTCAGCCACTGATACAACTATCCGGGCTGAAAGTCTAGACACCGGAGTGGCCACCCTTGGCGAATGAGTACACTCCTTGACCACCTCTGATGGGAGGGGGAGACAGGCAGCAGAACCCCGTTGTGGGATCTGCAGGACAGGCTGTGGGCTTGGACGCCTGAAAACTGGAGTGGTTAAGGAACACACTCCTCGTCTTGTTAAAGGTATACTGATGCCTTACTGCCAGCGGGGAATACTCCCCTGATACAGGCGGATGGAGGTCCAATACAAGTATAATGGACGCAATCCAATCAGTCGCATCCGCGTCACCTACGGACGGATCAAAGTACCTAAAGTAGCGTCCGTGACATCCTCCTCGTCCAATGAGTCAGCTCGTAATCGGAGCTGCGGGACGGGGAGGACAGGGGACCCTGCGTCTCCCTGTCAGGAGGACGGGGTCTGAGAGCTTTGCTGAGCGAGCAGAAAACGCCCTGAGAAGGGGGCTGCATGCTCAGCAGATGCCGGGACAGGCCGACCCCTGGAAAAAAGATTCCCCCAGGGGTCAGCCATCGACCGGAGCAGCTGGAGGGACCCTGAATGAGCCTCCAAGCTGAGGGGCCACAGTGGTTATGAGCTCGGTACAGCCGTACGAGACTACCAGCAGTGGATACCAAAAACAGCCTGCAGCCTCGCTCTGTGAGACATGCTGCAGAGGTGGGGGGCTATTTCTAGAATGTCTAGAATACCCAAGACAGGGGTCAGCCTGGGGAGACTCCAGGCAGAGGCACCACATAAGGACCATTACAGTGTGGGTCCGTGCCGGTTCAGGCAATATGAGTTTACATGCAGAACATGTAGTATACAGCCTTGGAGCTTTGCTCCTAGTGTGAGACATGCTGCTGAGGAGGTTCTATAATAAAGAATTAACTCCCTCAGAATGCCGTGATCGTGTATAAAAGTGCACAGCCAGAGGTTGTGACTTATCAGGCCGCTATTGTGAGTGCCCCCTCAGGTTCCAAGCCTGGACCCCCAGCCATATATCCACTCCCTCTGCTGCAGAGCAGCCAGCGCCGATCAGCGTACTAAGAACGCTGAGAAAATGGCGCCAGAGTGAGGGGGGGTGGGGGGGGGGGGCGGGGGTTAACCTAGGAGCGGGAATCGGAGGGCTAAGGCATGTACAGGGGAGGGAATCATCTCCTAAAACGGAGTGTCGTCCCCTGTGCAGAGCGGCCGGCGGGCAGCGCTGCAGTGTCCCCTTGCATGAGTAACATGCAGGGGAACAAAACGAAACTAGGCCGCGGCTGAAGCCGGGGCCTAGAGTTATACATGCGGCCGAAAATCAGGCATCATCGGCGCGGTACTCAGTAAAAACTGAGAAACCGGCCGGAAAAACTGTAAAAAGCAGCATTATCAACATAAATCACTGTCCCCTCAATAAATCCACATTGTAGAAGGACCCTTGAACAACGTCTCTATACTTAGCTTTGAGACGCAGGGTCCAATCCCTGGTGGGGTGGGGGTCCAGTGCTCCGTCCAGCAGGGTCCTGCCAAAGGGCTGCGGATGGAGGCCGGTCTCCTGCAAGGCAGTGAGAACCGTGTTGGCTCTAACTTCAAGCCAGAGCCCATAAGGGATGGTGAAGGAGCGAGGCATGAAGGGATTTCTGCCCTGAAGTCAACCTTAACAGCACTGCCGCCAGGGGAGTGTGAAGGGACATGCCGGGGGTCCAGTGGACCCGCTTTTCTTCCAAATCTTTAGAAAAGAAGGGAATTTTGTTACTTACCGTAAATTCCTTTTCTTCTAGCTCCTATTGGGAGACCCAGACGATTGGGTGTATAGCACTGCCTCCGGAGGCCACACAAAGCAATTACACTAAAAAGTGTAAGGCCCCTCCCCTTCTGGCTATACACCCCCAGTGGGATCACTGGCTCACCAGTTTTAGTGCAAAAGCAAGAAGGAGGAAAGCCAATAACTGGTTTAAACAAATTCACTCCGAAGTAACGTCGGAGAACTGAAAACCATTCAACATGAACAACAGGTGTACCCGAAAAACAACCAAAAATCCCGAAGGACAACAGGGCGGGTGCTGGGTCTCCCAATAGGAGCTAGAAGAAAAGGAATTTACGGTAAGTAACAAAATTCCCTTCTTCTTCGGCGCTCCATTGGGAGACCCAGACGATTGGGACGTCCAAAAGCTGTCCCTGGGTGGGTACAGAATACCTCATGTTAGAGCTGCGAAGACAGCCCTCCCCTACGGGGAGGCAACTGCCGCCTGCAGTACTCTTCTACCTAGGCTGGCGTCCGCCGAAGCATAGGTATGCACCTGATAATGTTTGGTGAAAGTGTGCAGACTCGACCAGGTAGCTGCCTGGCACACCTGTTGAGCCGTAGCCTGGTGTCGTAATGCCCAGGACGCACCCACGGCTCTGGTAGAATGGGCCTTCAGCCCTGATGGAAACGGAAGCCCAGCAGAACGGTAGGCTTCAAGAATTGGTTCTTTGATCCATCGAGCCAGGGTGGCCTTGGAAGCCTGCGACCCTTTGCGCTTACCAGCGACAAGGACAAAGAGTGCATCCGAACGGCGCAGGGGCGCCGTGCGGGAAATGTAGATTCTGAGTGCTCTCACCAGATCTAACAAATGTAAATCCTTCTCATACCGATGAACTGCATGAGGACAAAAAGGCAAAGAGATATCCTGATTAAGATGAAAAGAGGATACCACCTTCGGGAGAAACTCCTGAATGGGTCGCAGCACTACCTTGTCCTGGTGGAAGACCAGGAAGGGAGCCTTGGATGACAGCGCTGCTAGCTCAGACACTCTCCGAAGAGATGTGATCGCTACCAGAAAAGCCACTTTCTGTGATAGTCTAGAAAGTGAAACCTCCCTCAGAGGCTCGAAGGGCGGCTTCTGGAGGGCAACTAGTACCCTGTTCAGATCCCATGGATCTAACGGCCGCTTGTACGGGGGTACGATATGACAAACCCCCTGCAGGAACGTGCGTACCTTAGAAAGTCGTGCTAGACGCTTCTGAAAAAAGACGGATAGCGCCGAGACTTGCCCTTTAAGGGAGCCGAGCGACAAACCTTTTTCTAACCCAGATTGCAGGAAAGAAAGAAATGTAGGCAATGCAAATGGCCAGGGAGACACTCCCTGAGCAGAGCACCAGGATAAGAATATCCTCCACGTTCTGTGGTAGATCTTAGCGGACGTGGGCTTCCTAGCCTGTCTCATGGTGGCAACGACCCCTTGGGATAATCCTGAAGACGCTAGGATCCAGGACTCAATGGCCACACAGTCAGGTTCAGGGCCGCAGAATTCCGATGGAAAAACGGCCCTTGGGACAGCAAGTCTGGTCGGTCTGGTAGTGCCCACGGTTGGCCGACCGTGAGATGCCACAGATCCGGATACCACGCCCTCCTTGGCCAGTCTGGGGCGACGAGTATGACGCGGCTGCAGTCGGATCTGATCTTGCGTAGCACTCTGGGCAAGAGTGCCAGAGGTGGAAACACATAAGGGAGCCGGAACTGCGACCAATCTTGCACTAAGGCGTCTGCCGCCAGAGCTCTGTGATCGCGAGACCGTGCCATGAAGGTTGGGACCTTGTTGTTGTGCCGGGACGCCATTAGGTCGACGTCCGGCCTTCCCCAGCGGCGACAGATTTCCTGAAACACGTCCGGGTGAAGGGACCATTCCCCTGCGTCCATGCCCTGGCGACTGAGGAAGTCTGCTTCCCAGTTTTCTACGCCGGGGATGTGAACTGCGGATATGGTGGAGGCCGTGGCTTCCACCCACATCAGAATCCGCCGGACTTCCTGGAAGGCTTGCCGACTGCGTGTCCCACCTTGGTGGTTGATGTATGCCACCGTTGTGGAGTTGTCCGACTGAATTCGGATCTGCCTTCCTTCCAGCCACTGCTGGAAGGCTAGTAGGGCAAGATACACTGCTCTGATTTCCAGAACATTGATCTGAAGGGTGGACTCCTGCTGGGTCCACGTACCCTGAGCCCTGTGGTGGAGAAAAACTGCTCCCCACCCTGACAGACTCGCGTCTGTCGTGACCACCGCCCAGGACGGTGGTAGGAAGGATCTTCCCTGTGATAATGAGGTGGGAAGAAGCCACCACTGCAGAGAGTCCTTGGCCGTCTGGGAAAGGGAGACTTTCCTGTCCAGGGATGTTGACTTCCCGTCCCATTGGCGGAGAATGTCCCATTGAAGAGGGCGCAGATGAAACTGCGCAAACGGAACCGCCTCCATTGCCGCCACCATCTTCCCGAGGAAGTGCATGAGGCGTCTTAAGGAGTGCGACTGACTTTGAAGGAGAGCCTGCACCCCAGTCTGTAGTGACCGCTGCTTGTCCAGCGGAAGCTTCACTATCGCTGAGAGAGTATGAAACTCCATGCCAAGATACGTCAGTGATTGGGTCGGTAACAGAGTTGACTTTGAGAAGTTGATGATCCACCCGAACGTCTGGAGAGTCTCCAGTGCAACATCCAGGCTGAGTTGGCATGCCTCCTGAGAGGGTGCCTTGACAAGTAGATCGTCCAAGTAAGGGATCACAGAGTGTCCCTGAGAGTGCAAGACTGCTACCACTGCCGCCATGACCTTGGTGAACACCCGTGGGGCTGTCGCCAGACCAAATGGCAGAGCTACGAACTGAAGATGGTCGTCTCCTATCACGAAGCGTAGAAAGCGTTGGTGCTCTGTAGCAATCGGCACGTGGAGATAAGCATCTTTGATGTCTATTGATGCTAGGAAATCTCCTTGAGACATTGAGGCAATGACTGAGCGGAGGGATTCCATCCGGAACCGCCTGGCGTTCACATGCTTGTTGAGCAGTTTTAGGTCCAGAACAGGACGGAATGAGCCGTCCTTTTTTGGCACCACAAAGAGATTGGAGTAAAAACCTTGTCCTCGTTCCCGAAGAGGAACAGGGACCACCACTCCTTCTGCTCTTAGAGAATGCACCGCCTGCAGAAGGGCATCTGCTCGGTCGGGGTGTGGGGAAGTTCTGAAGAACCGAGGCGGAGGCCGAGAACTGAACTCTATCCTGTACCCGTGAGACAAAATGTCTGTTACCCACCGGTCTTTGACCTGTGGCAGCCAAATGTCGCAAAAGCGGGAGAGCCTGCCACCGACCGAGGATGCGGAGGGAGGCGGCCGAAAGTCATGAGGTAGCCGCCTTGGAAGCGGTACCTCCGGTTGCTTTCTTGGGGCGTGAGTGAGTCCGCCAGGAATCAGAGCTCCTTTGCTCTTTCTGAGTCCCTTTGGACGAGGAGAATTGGGGCTTGCCCGAGCCTCGAAAGGACCGAAACTTTGACTGCCACTTCCTCTGTTGAGGTTTGTTTGATCTGGGCTGGGGTAAGGAAGAGTCCTTACCTTTGGACTGTTTAATGATTTCCGCCAATTGCTCACCAAACAGTCTGTCTCCAGATAATGGCAAGCTGGTTAAACATTTTTTAGAAGCAGAATCTGCTTTCCATTCTTTTAACCACAAGGCTCTGCGCAAAACTACAGAGTTGGCGGATGCCATTGAGGTACGGCTTGTAGAGTCTAGTACCGCATTGATAGCGTAGGTCGCAAACGCAGTCATTTGCGTAGTTAAGGACGCCACTTGCGGCACTGCTGGACTTAAGAAAGAGTCCACCTGTGCCAGACCAGCTGAAATAGCTTGGAGCGCCCACACGGCCGCGAATGCTGGAGCAAATGACGCGCCAATAGCTTCATAGACAGATTTCAACCAAAGGTCCATCTGTCTGTCATTGGCATCTTTAAGTGAAGCCCCATCCTCCACTGCAACTATGGATCTGGCTGCAAGCCTGGATATTGGAGGGTCCACTTTCGGACACTGGGTCCAGCGCTTGACCACGTCAGGGGGAAAGGGATAACGTGTATCCTTCAGACGTTTGGAAAAACGCTTGTCCGGATAAGCATGGTGTTTCTGGATTGATTCTCTGAAGTCAGAGTGGTCCAGAAAAGTACTCATTTACGCTTGGGATACAGAAAATGGAATTTCTCCTGCTGGGCAGCTGCCTCCTCTGCTGAAGGGGCTGGGGGAGAAATATCCAACAGCCTATTGATGGCCGCTATAAGGTCATTTACCATGGCGTCACCATCTGGCGTATCCAAATTGAGTGCGGTGTCAGGACCAGACTCCTGATCACCCACCTCTGTCTCATCATATAGAGACCCTTCTCGCTGAGACCCTGACCCGCGTGATGACGTGGAGGGTCTCTCCCAGCGAGTTCGCTTAGGCGGCCTGGGACTGTCGTCAGAGTCAGAGCCCTCAGCCTGTGATGCCTGGGACCCCCTTGAAGTACGGATTAGTTCCAACTGAGGGGGACCGGGGAACATAGACACAGCAGTGTCCATGGTCTGAGCAACTGGCCTGGACTGCAAGGTCTCCAGGATTTTTGTCATGGTCACAGACATTTTTGTCAGCAAAGACTGCAAATTCTGTCCCCGTCACCGGGGCAGGGTTCACAGGCGTCTCTGCCTGGGCTACCACCACCATAGACGCTGGCTGCCGAAGTGCCACTGGGACTGAACATTGCACACAATGAGAGTCGTTGGAGCCTGCTGGTAGATTAGCCCCACATGCTGTACAAGCAGTGTATACAGCCCGTGCCTTGGCACCCTTGCGTTTTGTGGATGACATGTTGCTGTCTCCTCAGAGCAATATAGGGGTATACAGCCAAGAAGCGACCGTACAGTGCAGTATATATATATATATATATATATATATATATATATATATATATATATATATATATATATATATATATATATATATATATATATATATATATATATATATATATATATATATATCTGGTACAGGAAAAAGTACACCAATACAACACTGTGGCACTAGTGGGGCCAGCACTAATGTGCTGCTTACCGCCCGCTAAACGCGGGTGTGTGGTCGCCAGAAATCCCTAGTCTGGGTCTCCCAGAGCCTGTGTCCGTCCTCCAGCCAGACTGCATGCAGGAATGGCTGCCGGCGTCCTGTGGAGGGGGGGGCGGGCCCTGGGCGTGCTCAGACCAAAAGCGGGAAACATGCGTCCCACTGTGCCTAGTGAGAGGGCTGGAGCATGTAAATAAGGCTCCAGCCCT
This sequence comes from Anomaloglossus baeobatrachus, assembly GCF_048569485.1. Classification (NCBI taxonomy): domain Eukaryota; kingdom Metazoa; phylum Chordata; class Amphibia; order Anura; family Aromobatidae; genus Anomaloglossus; species Anomaloglossus baeobatrachus. The sequence continues at coordinate 218,908,646 of NC_134354.1, forward strand.
CGGCGCTGACGATTGCACAGCGTCTGTGCCATTCCCTGAGTGACAGGGAGGGGGCGGGAACGAAGCGGAGCTAGGCCGCAAAAGCCGGGGACTAAATTTATAAGCGCCGCCGCCGTAAAAGCGCGGTCGGCGCTAAGTCCCCGGCGCACTACAAGTCCCAGCCGCGCCGCCGCTCCGAGAGTGGCCGGCGCGGTAGTTCCCAGCACATGAAGTCACACAGCTAAGCTGCTGTGACTTAAACCCCAGCGTGCAGCGCTACTGTCCCCGGCGCACTAACACACCCAGCAAGTCTGGCGTGTGCGTGCCTGTCTGTACGGGGACACAGAGTACCTGAAAGTTGCAGGGCCTTGTCCCTGAACGGTACCCAGCTCCGTATCCAGCAGGTTCACTGGGTCTGTGGATGGAGCCCGGCCTCAGGGCTTGGGGGCCGGTAAGATCCCACTTCCTCAGAGCCCCTCAGGGGGATGGGGAAGGAAAACAGCATGTGGGCTCCAGCCTCTGTACCCGCAATGGGTACCTCAACCTTACAAACCACAAGTGGGGTAAGAAGGGAGCATGCTGGGGGCCCCATATGGGCCCTCTTTTCTTCCATCCGACATAGTCAGCAGCTACTGCTGACTAAACAGTGGAGCTATGCGTGGATGTCTGACCTCCTTCGCACAAAGCAGAAAACTGGTGAGCCAGTGATCCCACTGGGGGTGTATAGCCAGAAGGGGAGGGGCCTTACACTTTTTAGTGTAATTGCTTTGTGTGGCCTCCGGAGGCAGTGCTATACACCCAATCGTCTGGGTCTCCCAATGGAGCGCCGAAGAAAATGAAAAATCAAAAAAGGATGCATGTGTGTGTGTGATCCTCCTGACACAAAGCTTGAAAACTGGCTAGGACTGGCTAGCAGGGGGTGTATATGCTAGGAGGGAGGAGCTACACGTTTTGAGTGTAGTAACTGTGTGTCCTCCGGAGGCAGTAGCTATACACCCATGGTCTGGGTCTCCCATAGGAACGATAAAGAAATAGGCCTAATGCTATTGCATCAGGAGTGTGATGAAATGAACATCTGTCTATGCTTAGTGGTGCTGACAGGAGCAGTGTATGTGTCATTGTTTGCGCTTTCCAATATATCTGTTGTATGTCATCTCTCTGCATTTGTGTATTGAATGTGTTGCATCATTTGACCTATTTCACCCCTGTGCACTGTCTCTCTCTTGTTGTGTGCTGTATATTGGTATCTGGTGTTGTGTTTCTTCAGCTGTGTTCCCTATGTGGTGTGCCTCCTGTGTGTTTGCACTATATGGTCTCTTGTAAGCTGTTGTGACTATAAGGGCTAAGCCACACGGCGAGAAAATCGGTGCGAGTGGAGTGCGATAAAACATCGCATTCCCCTCGGACCAATTCTAGCCTGTGTGTCAGCACACATGGGCGATTATTTTCTCAGCCCTAATCGGACTGAGAAAACAATCGCAGCATGCTGCGATTGTAATCCGAGACTCTTTCTCTCGCACCCATTCAAGTGAATGGGGCGAGAGAAAAATCGCACTGCACTCGCGGTACACCGGTGTACTGCCAGTGCAATGCGAGAATGGCTATAGCTGACTACGCAGGAGAGAGGGAGAGAAATCCCTCCCTCCCCTCCTGAGTGCCGGCCCGCCCCCAGCAGCTGAGGTCTGCTCGCACGAACGGACCTCAGTTGCAAGGACACAAGCATGAGACTCGGCTCTGCTGTACTGCCAGCACGAGCCGAGTCTCATGCAAGGGGATCGCAGTAGTGCCCGTGTGGCCCCAGCCTTATTGGAGGTGGTACAGCATGTATCTTTTTTCTCTCTCGTCTGTGCCGCCATGTCGCGTTGCTCGCCGCAACATCACTCAAGGCATGGCGGAATACCAGTCCGTGCCTCCTTACTTCTCCGTGACATCGCAAATGTGTAATTTAAAACACCAACACCTCATTATACCTGGATGTAGTATGGGTAGCACAATGTTAGACTCGGAACAGAATTGTGCTTACTCAGCCCACAATTTGGGTTCCACCTGCACTGTTGTCCCTGGTTACCATGGCTATGATGTGGGTGCAAACTGCGGCTGTGCAACTGACAGTGCCGCAGTGCATTGTGGGATATGGTTACACCTGCAACGGGCAATTATGTACATACATACACATCTCTATCTCTATCTCTATCTCTATCTCTATCTCTATCTATATATATATATATATATATATAACATACACACACTTTACAGTATTTGTTGACTTGTCCCTGCAATAAACTGGACTTCAACAACGCTACATGATGCCAGACACTGGGGTTCTTTAAAAGATTCATAGCAACTCCGAGCCCTGCAATAATGCCATTATGCACACAGAATGTGATGCCCCAATGCTGGTACACTGTTAAAGATTTAAATTGGCATTTAGAAAGGTTTACAGTTGTGAGTAGAGCTCTGCTCCTCCAGGGGCTGGTGGATCCAGACTCTGACTCCGTGCTATTATCTGCTGGGTATGAGGCTGCTGCCGCCTGTGAGCTCACTCTACACCTGCTCCATCGCTGTGCATATATGTACAGTGGATGTCAGAAAGGGGTGAATGAAACCCATCTACACTCCCTATACTTGCTGAATGTTTCTCCAGCAAACATATGCTGGGTTTAGCAGCTACAAATCGCCAAAAAGAATTTAAAAAGATGCTGTCCCAGAGAACAATGTGTTCTCATTTACTTGAGTGGTACCGTTCATCCCAAAAACTCACCAGGGGTCAGTTTACTGTAACTTTCAGGCCAACCCCACTTTTCACGTGTGAAGCCTGAGGCTGGGTTCCCTTTGCCAGCAGGCTTATAGGGGAGCATTTTTATTATCCACTGCTGAGGCAGAAGAATGGCAAAAGTGGCATAAACGAGACTGACCTTGCTTTTCGGTTTCAGTGCTGGCTTCAGCCTCTGCATCCTCAGTTTGTTCTGGAGTCTCTTCTGCTATCTTTTGGTTGTCATCTACTATAATGAACAGAAATAAATAAATAGCTGAACCGGAATAACCAGAAACACTATGTAACCTTTATATTTTACTTCCAAACACTGAAAAATGAGACTTCATTCAGACTTTACTAATGAGCGAGGGAGTTATATATGGACATGAAATACTGATTTATTCTTTGTGCTGTGGAGTTCTCATGTGAATTTTTTTTTTTTCTGGGTTTTTAAGGCATGTTTGTGAAAAAAAGTCTTCATAAAGGGGCATTTGAAAGAGCTTGCCGCATACAATTTTATGCATTTCGAAAGACTACTCTACAGAAACAAGTATGAGAATAGTTAACAAAGGAAACTAATACGTTGCCTTTGTATTCAGGGCCAAGTAAATACAACTAAATCATCAGTATACAAGTGTGAAGGCCTCACTAAAAGTTTATTTTTATAGCGCCAACATATTCCGCAGCACTTCACAATCAAGGGGGCTTATACAGACAAAAATAAAAAACAGTCACATAGTTCAGTAGCTACAGCAGGAATGAGGGCCCTGCTGCAAGCTTACAGTCTATGCGGAAATAGGGGGGCACAAAAGGTAAAGAGTGCTTGTAATGTCTCGTCGGCCATTATGATAAGTTATTGAATTTGTATAAAGTTGCATGATCCAGATAGGAAACATATACACAAAAAACCCCCGCCAAAAAACAACCCAGGTAATCTCATACAAAGTGGAGCTGTAAAGGACACTTACCCTCTTCTAGAAGCTCTATCATACCCTGATATTCAGTCTGTGTTGGATCTACACTTCGTAAGGGTCGGATTACTTTACCCCAGTATACTGTTGGATTAACGTCATCATTTGACCCGTTAACTAGTGGTTAAAAAAAGAAGGCAAATATTAGTCAGACCACTTCTGGAGCACGTGAAAGCAAAGCTTTGTAGAATTTGTCATATCTATAGAACTATACAGGCATTTATACAGAATGGCAAATAGGAAGAGCAGCATGAAGAATCCAGATCCCGTCCTACCTTGGTGGACCTTTGTGACCCTCTCCGCACTGATCTTGTTTCCTTTCCCTTTGGACAAGCAGTACTCCACCCTATCTCCTAGCTCAAGTTTATCCACATCTCCAGAATACTCACTACAAAGAAGAAAAATAACAAAAAAAACTTAAGCTTCCTAATGTTCAGGTGGCCACATCAGAAGTGCAAGCCTTTAGGGTAAACAGTACCTGTAGTGAAAGAAAATCTCTTTGTCATGATTTGCAGTTTCAATGAATCCAAAGTTATCCTTTAGTGTGGCCACGTAACCATGAAACCTTTTACTGTTGGCGTTTCGGCCGAGAACTTTCATGGTAACCGCGCTCTGCTGACCAGTTCTTTTAGTTTCACAAATGCTGAACTCTACCTAAAGAAAGAAACACCAATGTGAAAAAAAACTAGTCCAGACGTTTCATACAACTTACACCCAATTTATGCGCACTTATATGGAGCCATAATATCTCATTGCTGTACACAGGGGCAAAGAAGGGAATTTTGTTTACTTACCGTAAATTCCTTTTCTTCTAGCTCCTATTGGGAGACCCAGACAATTGGGGTGTATAGCTTCTGCCTCCGGAGGCCACACAAAGTATTACACTTTAAAAAGTGTAACCCCTCCCCTCTGCCTATACACCCTCCCGTGGATCACGGGCTCCTCAGTTTTGGTGCAAAAGCAGGAAGGAGAAAACTTATAAATTGGTCTAGGGTAAATTCAATCCGAAGGATGTTCGGAGAACTGAAAACCATGAACCAAAAGAACAATTCAACATGAACAACATGTGTACACAAAAGAACAACCAGCCCGAAGGGAACAGGGGCGGGTGCTGGGTCTCCCAATAGGAGCTAGAAGAAAAGGAATTTACGGTAAGTAAACAAAATTCCCTTCTTCTTTGTTGCTCCATTGGGAGACCCAGACAATTGGGACGTCCAAAAGCAGTCCCTGGGTGGGTAAAAGAATACCTGAATAAAAAGAGCCGAAACGGCCCCCTCTTACAGGTGGGCAACCGCCGCCTGAAGGACTCGCCTACCTAGACTGGCGTCTGCCGAAGCATAGGTATGCACTTGATAGTGTTTCGTGAAAGTGTGCAGACTAGACCACGTAGCTACCTGACACACCTGCTGAGCCGTAGCCCGGTGCCGCAATGCCCAGGACGCACCCACGGCTCTGGTAGAATGGGCTTTCAGCCCTGAAGGAAGCGGAAGCCCAGAAGAACGGTAGGCTTCGAGAATCGGTTCCTTGATCCACCGAGCCAAGGTTGACTTGGAAGCCTGCGAACCCTTACGCTGGCCAGCGACAAGGACAAAGAGCGCATCTGAACGACGCAGGGGCGCCGTGCGAGACACGTAGAGCCGGAGTGCTCTCACCAGATCCAAAGAGTGCAAATCCTTTTCACATTGGTGAATTGGATTAGGGCAAAATGAAGGCAAGGAGATATCCTGATTGAGATGAAAAGGAGATACCACCTTAGGGAGAAATTCCGGGACCGGACGCAGAACCACCTTATCCTGGTGGAACACCAGGAAGGGGGCTTTGCATGACAGCGCTGCAAGCTCAGACACTCTCCGGAGTGATGTAACTGCCACTAGAAAGGCCACCTTCTGCGAAAGACGTGCTAAAGAGACATCCCGCAGCGGCTCGAAAGGTGGTTTCTGAAGAGCCGTTAGCACCCTGTTAAGATCCCAGGGTTCCAGCGGACGCTTGTAAGGTGGGACTATGTGGCAAACTCCCTGCAGGAACGTGCGGACCTGCGGAAGTCTGGCTAGACGCTTTTGAAAAAATACGGAGAGCGCCAATACTTGGCCCTTGAGAGAGCCAAGTGACAAACCCTTGTCCATTCCGGATTGAAGGAATGAAAGAAAAGTGGGTAAGGCAAACGGCCATGGAGGAAAACCATTATCAGAGCACCAGGATAAGAAGATTTGCCAAGACCTGTAATAGATCTTGGCGGACGTTGGCTTCCTGGCCTGTCTCATGGTGGCAATGACATCCTGAGATAACCCTGAAGACGCTAGGAGCCAGGACTCAATGGCCACACAGTCAGGTTGAGGGCCACAGAATTCAGATGGAAAAATGGGCCTTGTGACAGCAAGTCTGGGCGGTCTGGAAGTGCCCACGGTTGACCCACCGTGAGATGCCACAGATCCGGATACCACGACCGCCTCGGCCAGTCTGGAGCGATGAGAATGGCGCGACGGCAGTCGGACCTGATCTTGCGTAACACTCTGGGCAGCATCGCCAGAGGAGGAAACACATAAGGCAGTCGAAACTGCGACCAATCCTGAACTAACGCGTCCGCCGCCAGAGCTCTGTGATCCTGAGACCGTGCCATGAATGCCGGGACTTTGTTGTTGTGCCGTGACGCCATGAGATCAACGTCCGGCGTTCCCCAGCGGCGACAGATCTCTCGAAACACTTCTGGGTGCAGAGACCATTCCCCCGCATCCATGCCCTGACGACTGAGAAAATCTGCTTCCCAGTTTTCTACGCCCGGGATGTACACTGCGGAGATGGTGGAGGCTGTGGCTTCCACCCACTGCAGAATCCGCCGGACTTCCTGGAAGGCTTGACGACTGCGAGTGCCGCCTTGGTGGTTGATGTATGCGACGGCAGTGGCGTTGTCCGACTGGATACGGATCTGCCTGCCCTCCAGCCACCGATGGAAAGCCAATAGGGCTAGATACACTGCCCTTATCTCCAGAACATTGATCTGAAGGGAAGACTATCGGAGTCCAGGTTCCCTGAGCCCTGTGGTAGAGAAAAACCGCTCCCCACCCTGACAGGCTCGCGTCCGTGGTGACCACAGCCCAGGTTGGGGGTAGGAAGGATTTTCCCTGCGATAGAGAATTGGGAAGGAGCCACCACTGAAGTGACGTCTTGGTTGCAAGGGAAAGAGAGACGTTCCTGTCGAGGGAAGTCGACCTTCTGTCCCATTTGCGGAGAATGTCCCATTGGAGTGGCCGTAGATGTGAAGGGGAACGGGGGTCACAACTACTTCTGTCTTCAGAGCGTCCACTGCCTGAAAAAGTGCGTCGGCCTGAGCGGGGGGCGGAGAGGTTCTGAAGAAATGAGCCGCAGGACGAGAGCTGAACTCTATCCTGTAACCGTGAGACCGAATGTCTCTCACCCATCGGTCTTGAACATGTGGCCACCAGGCATCGCCAAATCGGGAGAGCCTGCCACCGACCGAGGATGCGGCTAGGGGATGCCGAGAGTCATGAGGAGGCCGCCTTGGAGGCAGTGCCTCCTGCGGCCTTTTGGGGGGCGTGACTTGGACCGCCACGCATAGGAGTTCCTCTGGCCTTTCTCCGGCCTGCTGGACGAAGAGGATTGGGGCTTGGCGGAGGGACGAAAGGACCGAAACCTCGATTGTATTTTCCGTTGCTGAGGTCTCTTAGGTTTGGACTGGGGTAAGGAGGAGTCCTTTCCCTTGGATTCCTTAATAATCTCATCCAATCGTTCGCCAAACAATCGTTCGCCAGAAAACGGCAAACCGGTTAAGAACCTCTTGGAGGCAGAGTCTGCCTTCCATTCGCGCAGCCACATGGCCCTGCGGACAGCCACAGAGTTAGCGGATGCCACAGCTGTACGGCTAGCAGAGTCTAGGACTGCGTTCATGGCGTAGGAAGAAAAAGCTGACGCTTGAGAAGTCAAAGACGCAACTTGCGGAGCAGAATTACGTGTGACAGCATTAATCTCAGCCAGACAAGCTGAGATAGCTTGGAGTGCCCACACGGCTGCAAAAGCCGGGGCAAAAGACGCGCCCGTGGCCTCATAGATGGACTTCACCAGGAGCTCTATCTGCCTGTCAGTGGCATCCTTTAGCGATGAGCCATCTGCAACCGATACCACAGATCTAGCCGCCAATCTAGAGACTGGAGGATCCACCTTGGGACATTGAGCCCAACCCTTAACGACTTCAGAGGGGAAGGGGTAACGCGTGTCAATGAGGCGCTTAGTAAAGCGCTTGTCCGGAACCGCTCTGGGCTTCTGGACAGCGTCTCTGAAGTTAGAGTGATCGAAAAACGCACTACGTGTACGTTTGGGGAACCGAAACTGGTGTTTCTCCTGCTGAGACGCCGACTCCTCTACAGTAGGAGGCGGGGGAGAGAGATCCAACACCTGGTTGATGGACGAGATAAGATCATTCACTAAGGCGTCCCCTTCAGGTGTATCAAGGTTAAGGGCGACGTCAGGGTCAGAGCCCTGAGCTGCAACGTCCGCCTCGTCCTCCAGAGAGTCCTCAAGCTGGGAACCCGAGCAGCGTGAAGAAGTCGGGGAAGATTCCCAGCGAGCCCGCTTAGCCGGTCTAGGACTGTGGTCCGGGCAGGAGTCCTCCACGTGGGACCTAGGGCCCGACCTGGGAGTGCACTGCGGCGCGGACCGAGAGGGGCCTGGAGGCGACGATCCAACAGGGGCCGGGGCCTGTGCAAGGACCGGTCTGGACTGCAAAGCTTCTAGCAGCTTGGCAGACCATTTGTCCATAGACTGAGCCATGGATTGTGAAAGTGACTCAGTTTCTCAGCAAAAGAGGCGAACTCTGTCCCTGCCGCCTGGACAGGCGGAGCAGGGGGGTCTACATGAGCCGAGGGGCCCACTAGTGACCGAGGCTCCGGCTGAGCAAGCGAAACAGGGGTCGAGCATTGCTCACAGTGAGGGTAGGTGGAACCCGCAGGTAACGTAGCCCCACAAGAGGTACAGGCCGCAAAAAAAACCCTGTGCCTTAACAGCTTTGCTCCTTGTGGACGACATGCTGTTGTCTCCTAGGAGAATGATCACTGAGGGTATATGGGCAAAAAAAGGGTATACAGCCCGACCGAACAGAAATATATATATATATATATATATATATAAATACGTATCTATTCCGGCACCCTAGGGGGGACCAGCACCGGGTGACCGGTGTGGCTTACCGACCGCTAACAAGCGGTGTGTGTGTCCTCCAGATTCCCTGCCTTAGGTCCCCCGGAGCTGCAGAGCTGTTCCTGAGAATCCTCCACCGGCAGAATGCCCAAAAAATGGCTGCCGGAGCTCTCAGGGGAGGAGTGGAGCCGTGGGCGGCGCCAGAAAAGTGCGGGAATCTGGGGTCCCCACAGTGATCAGTGAGGGGGGAGGAAACATGCAGGATGCTCCAGCCCTCACAGCCGACGTCAGGTCGGCAGTCCCGCCCTTACCCCTGACAGGCAGGCCCGGGGGCGGGATTTTTGCGACTAGGCCGCGATGAAGCCGGGGACTAAATTTGAGACCGCGCCCGACAAGCAGGCACGGTCGGCGCGGAAGTCCGCCGGCCTTCTCAATTCAGCAGCTGCCGCAGCGTCCGGGAAGAAGGTGCGCTCCTGCACAGACCCCAATGGGGACACAGAGTACCTTAGAGTTGCAGGGCCCGGTCCCTGAGGTTGAATAGACTCCGGTCCGGCAGATTCCCACAGGGGCTGCGGAGGGAGCACGGTCCCAGTAAATGGATGACCGCTCAGGATCCCACTTCTCCCAGAGCCACTAAGGGATGGTGAAGGAGACGGCATGAGGCTCCGGCCTTTGTACCCGCAATGGGTACCTCAACCTTAACAACACCGCCGACGTAGTGGGGTGAGAAGGGAACATGCCGGGGGCCCCGTGGGGGCCCTCTTTTCTTCCACCGATATAACTAATATGAGAATGCATGAGTGGTTGTGTGCCTCCTTCCACACAAAGCATAAAACTGAGGAGCCCGTGATCCACGGGAGGGTGTATAGGCAGAGGGGAGGGGTTACACTTTTTAAAGTGTAATACTTTGTGTGGCCTCCGGAGGCAGAAGCTATACACCCCAATTGTCTGGGTCTCCCAATGGAGCGACAAAGAAATCTAAAATTACCTATTGCCATGTCTCAAGTGTGGGAGGAAACCTTTGACATTTCAAGTACTGTTTGGGTTTAGTCAGATGGCTGTATAAAACTGAGGAGTTCTACTTTATAGATCCATTTTGATCCTGCTGTTGACTATAGCATTTAACGAATTTTAATGTCCAAAAGGGGTTTTCTTTACAATATGCGTGTCTGTGCCATCCTCTTGTAAGAGAAAGCCATAATAACTGTTACATTGATAAGGCCGCAGTCAAACGGCCGTATAAATTGCATCAAGATTGGAAGGCAAAGCCCAGACTGGCTACTGGCCCTCTTGACCACGGCGTGACAGCTGCATGAAGCCATCACGCCCAGGGTGGGAGAGCTGCAGGCCAGTCCATGCATTGCGTTCTGATCTTGGTCCAATTTATAGGACCATCTAGACTGCATCCTTATTAAAACTTTTTTTTGTTAGGATGTGGCGCAGACCCACATTGTAAAGCAACCCTCATCTTTCCACATTTAAGCATTAAATGACAAGATCAACAGCAACATTTAAAAGGGTCTACAGAGTTGAACTCCATACCGTTTTGGCATCTCTGCTGACTGAACTTTCTAAAGCAATCAGCACCTTAGGATCAGTTTACTTGCGAAAATCACTGTCACAAGAGCCAAAACTAGTGTTTAGGGGGTAAATTCATACGTCATGCATGATCGGTCATTCTTCCACCTGCACGATGAGATCCATTACTTTTCCAGAAAAGGTCACAGGCTTTGCCTCATTATGAAGAAGCATGGGGAGCTTTGCACGCCACTATTAAACAGCTGTATGATGCAACAAGAAAATGCTTTAAGAAACTTACCTTGTCTCCAACTTGTGGAGCAGGGGACCCTTCCAGATCTTTCAGGTGGTAAGACACAGTAAGTCTTATACCACAATCTTCATACGAGATGATCCCTTCTTCACCTTCCTATGGAAATAGTTTTTCAAGATATACTATGAATTGAGTTTCACAAAAAGTAAAAAAAAAAACAAACAAAAAAAAACAACAAACTTTATATTTCCCATAAGGGCAGATTCAGAGAGCCATATTTTCAGTCTGACATCAGATAGGGCTCAGACCAACGTTAACCTATGGGGCTATGCATGGCAGAGTTTTGTCTGACAGTGTCCGAGGGAAGAAAAAAAAAAAAAAGATAATCTCTCTATAGCTGTGTCAGTTTGATCCGATATTTGGATCACATTCAGCCATGCAAATAAAAAACGACTAAAGAATGACAAGTCTGCAGTTACTCTATTGACTGTAGAATTGTGAATCCTCAATGCACAGACTGCGAGCTGTGAGGCTTCTCTGGTGTCAGTTGGGAATGGTGGTGGGGGGTTCGGGCGTCACATGACGATAGGCGACAAGCATATTCCAGGCAAGAATCTGACTAAAGGGGCACTACCTCGCTCAATACACTTTCATAGAGCAAGGTCAAACCCATCTAGTCTGATTCAGGCTGGCAGTATGCAAACCACATCCTTGTGGCGGCATGACCACCATTCACGGCTCTGACACCAGATAAGCCACACTGCACAGTGTGTGTACAGTGTGAGCATTCACAAGTATACCGTCATTTTAGACCGGACAACCCCTTTAATGGAAAGGAGCATGCCAACCCATAGCTTTTAATGACAGACTTCAAAAGGTGAAGTGGTTAAGCAGCTCAGTGGGGGAAGGGCCAGATCTTGAGACCTCCACCTATTACTGACAGCTTACATGACAAGAGCAATGAAGCGTATGCTTCCTATTGAATTCTATGTGTATCCAAAGCTGTGCACCTCCGAGGGGAAATCAGAGTGATCATAGGGAGTCTCCAAATCTAGACCCTCACGATAGGGAAAAAAAAAAAAAAAAAAAAAAAAAAAAAAGCGGGCCAAGTATTTCTTGACCTTCAGGCATTCCAGACTATTTGCAGTACTGACAGTCATCTGTGAACAGGTCGGTACGGTGCAGACTGGTCAAAGGGGTGGCTCTGTTCTCAGAGTGCGGCACCTCCTTTTTCGGTCATGCACACGAGCTGGCATTGAGGTCCTGTGTAGGCGCACTTTGATCTGCCCTGAGCAAGGCAGATCAAAGAATTGTAGTGCGCCTGCACAGAACCTCAATGCCAGCACGTGTGCATGACGTAGGACACATCATGCACCCAGGCTTCAGAAGGAGGACAAAGATGGCCAAAAGAGGCGGCGCCGACACCAGAGAACGGAGACGCCCATATGACCCAACTCCACCGCAGCGACCGTTTAAGTATTATAAAAGTGATTTTTACGTTCTACACAGCGGCCTGGGCTCTTATATACAGCATGTTAGAATGCTGTATATAAGAGCCCACTGGTGGTTTGCTTATAAGCACCAAATCTGGTGACAGGTTCCCTTTAAAAATAAAAGCGATGATCATCTTGTCATTTCAAAAGGGAACTTGGCAGCCGAATCCTACCTGCCTTAAATCGCAGGCAGTATGAATCAGAGCCAGACTGCATGATCGCAGCCAGGTATATTTTGCTCTGAAACGCTGGGGTGGTTCGGAGAGAATAATGTTAGGAAATGCAGCCAGGACCCATAGCTGGAAATAAGATGTCCAGTGCACTGCCCCTAGCTGTCTTTTCCCAGCACTACTAGAGGCGACTGACTCGTATCCCATATGCAAAGTAAAGGGAGCTACCATTACTTGGCCAAACCTGATACAAAATCAAAGTTTTAGATCACAACACAAATGTTACTTAAGAACGCAGCTCACACCATGCTGATTACCTTACCTTTTCTTTTTTCTATGGCAAAAAAATAACAAAAGGACTTTATTAGCTAAAAACTTCGTGTGCCATTAAAGAACTATTGCTTTCAAGCTCATTGATTACTCGAGCGATCAAAGCACATAGGGGTTGATTAAAAGGGTGTCCAATTCTCCCAAAGGTCACCAACCACAGCTTACTACTGAATTGAGAAAAGGGCAAGCCAAACAAGTTACCTTTTCCTTTCCTTTGTTTGGGCTGCTGGACTTGGCAGAGGCAGCAGTGGCTTCTTTTTCCACAATGCCAACAAAGCGATGATCGGACTGGGTGTGGAATGAAACGGTTCCTTTGGGGAGCTTTTTAATTCTGATGGCATGATTTCTCTGGGCAGAAAGCATGTCCTGCAATACACCAACTCATTGGTTAGAATCAGTAACATTTTCACAAAGCAATGTATATGTTCCAACAGAGAAACCGCTGTACAGGGTTTATAAATTAAAGCAGTAATATTCATGTCCAACAAAAAGATTAAAAAAAAAAAAAAAGGACAAAAAAAAAATAAAAATAATAATCTATTCAAGTGCAGAACACTAGAGGATAAAGAGGATTGGGGGGAAAAAAAAACTACTTACAGGGACAACAGTAAACTCCACTTCATCTGAAATATGAAGCTGGTTTCCATCCAGGACTTCACTGAAGTGAAAGAACATTCTGGCATCCCGATCAACGCATTTTATAAAACCAAACCCATCCCTCATTGCCGCAATCACACCCTGTGAAAGGGAAACGGCGACATCAATGCAAGTCACCAGGTTCTCAGTCTCTACAGCCTCACATCCCACCTAGCCCTAATGCCCATGGGGTGAGGGAAAGGAAAAACACTAGCATGCCAACAGCGCCTCTGCAGACCAACAGTTTCAAGGGGAAAAAACCCTGACACATTTCTGCTTGTCAATCAAGATTTACTAACGTCCATTTAGTAAGCTAGCAAGACCTTGCTGAGTGGTGGATGGGAAAATGACTGCAAAATCAGAAAACACAGGGTGCGTGTACAGCTGGCTCCTTGGTGTGCGACAAAGTATTTTAGAAAAATCTCATTAAAATGCATGTGAACAAATAAGTATTGCAGAGGTGGACAGACTAGAGATTAAGTGAAAAGCCAGAAACCGTAAACCCAGAAACTGTTATCAAAAGGAATTGGCCACTATTTTTCCAAGTGTGCAGCAAGCAGCAGTATAATCCACAGTTAAGAGGAGGTTTCGTGTTATCCTCCGAGGGGCATAGTTCCATCACCCCCCTGCTGCCTGTGTGGTGCTCTGGGCCACAACATGGCTGCTAAAAGAGGTGGCATACAAATCCGTCCCCTTCGGGGAGAAACACTGTACACAACTAGGGAAACTAGTGTGGTGCACAGTACTACCGACTGGAGGCCAGTGATTGAGGGCATGTCTCTGCCACCAGTCAGTGACCTGCCGTCAATAAGGTGCTCAACATGGGAGCCAAGTGCTGTGCCCAGTGTTATTTACTGGAGGTGATTGATGCAGTTTACCATATGCCCCAACTTCAGCGGCCTTGTTGTGCACAGGAGATAAGGCTATTAAATAAAAAAGTGGAAATTCTCAAAAGGCTGACAGTAGTAATGAATCTGTAGTAAGTAACCATATATTAAAAAGGAGAACCTGGTCACATCCAAAACATTAAGATAAAAAGGGTTAATCTGCAGGTAAATCATGTTTAAATGTCATGTAGCCAGCAGCTGCAGCTACAAGTAGAAAATGTTTTATTCTCCCTGCAGCTGCAGGGAGCTGTTGCAGTGATTGATCACTTACACAGCACACTGTAGTCACTCCCCAACTCTGATTGTCAGCCTGCTCTGCACAGCTGACTGTCAATATGCTGGGAAAGATTAATGTGAGCTGTGTAATGCACAGTTACGAACTACCTTCATGATTGAAAGCCTATAGCTGCAGGGAGAATATAACGTCATCTTCTCCCTGTAACTACTGATCCAGTAAGCCGGCTAGTTAGGATTTAAAACACCATTTAACTGCAGATTACCACTTTATCTGCAGGTATATAGTTGTTTTTTTGAAGGTGACAGGTTCTCCAAGTGGTTTATAATGCAAAAAGAAAAAATAAGTGGCCAACCCCTTTTAAAGCTTTTTCTAACGGATTAGTGAAACAAATCATAGTCACTTTATTTTAAACAACCAAAATAGGATAATTGTACAGACAGCTTATAACTAGTACTAACCATTTCTCTGGACTCATCTGTAAACTCGAAGGTATCTAGAAGAACTTCAATATTTGTGGCACGTTCCAATTTGTCCCGACGATCTGTAGAAATGTTAAATCGCACATGGTCGCCTTCCAGTAGGGTCACCTTGGATTTTGTATCTTTGTCTCCAAAAGGAAGCTCTTTAGGAATCACAAAGTCAACTTTTATACGTCCTTGTAAAGGATCATTCTATGAAATTAAGAATGTAGAAAATAAAGCACTGATGTTAGAGCACAACTGCACACAAGGGTGCAAAGAGGAAGGAGAATGGCAGGAATTTGGCATCAAGCCATTTCCAAAACGCCTACCCTCACCTGGTTTTTATTGGGTACTTTAGGGATAACTTTGGTAACCACACCTTCAAAATGTTCTATGCTGATATCTTCAAAAATAACAGTTCCCGGTGGTAGGAGCCTCACATCAGTTGCAACCTCCTTACCCTGTAAGGTAAAGTAAAGCGAAAGAAAAAAAAACAAAAAAAAAACTTGTGTTTGTAAAAAATTATAATGTAAAAACCATGGAGGTGGACAGAAAAAACACAAAACCCAAACCACCCCAAGAACAAAAATACTATACACGTACATTTCGGTCCTTAATTGTAAATTCCACATCATCTCCCGCTTGTAAGGCTTCAAGGTTTCCCTTAAATTCACTGTAGTGAAAGAATATCTCCTTAACAACATCACCTCTTTCAATGAAACCAAAGGCTTCCTGTGGACAACAAGATTGTAACATGGTCAAATATGAATCTAGATTGAAATAAAAAAAACAAACAATATATATGATGAAAAACTTACCTTCATGGCACAGACAACACCCTGACAACGCATTTGCTTCCTTTTCATAAGCAGCATGATGTTACGAGCACTTACTGTACCAGTGCTGAAAACAAAGGAAAGAAGGAAAAAAAAAAAAAAAAAAAAAAGAAGAATTGCTGTCAAGAGTGCTCAGGACATTTGTCTATAGGAAATATTCACTGCCCCCAAGTATCACCTCAAGTCAATATTTCAGGGATATCAATTGGTCCAGTAGAAAAGAAAGAGTGATGATTTAATTTCAACTGCTTAAGTGAATTGAATATAATATATATATTAAATAAATAAAATTCTGAATGAGGGCCCACAGCTCGGCACTATTCAGCTCAGGTCTGCTAATGGGGGAGGGGGGGGGGTGGTGTTTCTCTTCACCGCTGAAAGAGGGTTCACATTGAGTACGCCCAAGATGTCAAAGATCTGTAAAATGTCATGGTGAAAGTTATGCTGCCTACATCATCCACCATGACTGGTTTGATGATGGGCTAATGACGATCTTAGGAGGCATATCTCTAGGGAGTTGCAAAAACCTCAGCATGATAGGGACTGACAGCAGTCATGGTAGCATTGGCTAAGGAGTTCATCCTAGCACCAGTAAAGCCTTCCGGTGGTGCAGTGGGCCCTGGGTTCCTTCTGTGCATGAAAATGCCCAGCCCCATGTTGCCAAAGTGTGTTGGCAATTCCTGGATGAGGAGTACATTGATGTTCTTGATTGGGTGGCACATTCCCCAGAGATGACCCCAATTAAAGACATTATGTATCAGTGCATCCAAATAAGTAGATTTTTGGTACTCACCATAGAGAAAGTAGAAACATCAAATACATGAACAATGGGAGGCAGCTGTGACCCCAATGAAGACTAAGGCTACATGCACATGCGGAGTTTTTGCAAAGTCTATGAAAAGTCAGATTTGCTGTGCGCACATTGCAGTTTGTCAGCGTTTGTCAAAAGTTTGTGGCAAAAATAATTCCGCATGTTCATTCTTCCTGCGTTTTTGTCAACATTTGTCACAAAAACGCACCGAAAACGCACCTACAATTAAAAACATTTTGTGTGACATTTCCAGGCTCTGTGACAATGTGCAGTTTGTGAACACAAAAAGATGCAGCGTGCACATGTAGCCAAAGGAAACAGATTTTATGGCGGGTATCAAAAAAGTACTTTTATAGGTCCCATTCATAGGGGGGTGGATGTCACAGAACCCTGGGACGTCCTAAGCTGTCCACTGAGTGGGAAGAGACACCAGATAGATATTCTGTTGAAATCGTAGAACTTACTATAGAAGCTTGAGTGACTGCTACCTGTAAAATCTTACTGCCCAAGGTTGCATGAGACGAAGAAAAATAAATATGATATGGACCCTGTAAAGTTATGAAAAGTGTGTACAGATGCCCAGGTTCCTGGCTTACAGAGCTGTAGAGTTGAGGCATGACGACTATTCGCTCAAGAAGCCCCCACCGCTCACATAGAATACCTTGCCCCTAAATGGGGGAGCATCGTTTTTCAGTTTATAAGCCTGAAGAATGGTTGCTATAATCCAGTGAGCTAGTTGCTTTTGGGGTGGCCAGACTCCTCTGAGGCCCATTTGGCAGGACAGACAAGGAATCTGACCACCTTTAAGGGGAGGTAGTCTAAATAACGCACAGCCCTAACCAAATCTAGACTGTGCAATCTCTTTTCCATTGGCTGAGACTGAGAGCAGGGCTGCCGAGTCTGTATAAAATGGACCGACTGTACCCAAATATATAATAAATTGGGTACAGCATTTTGGGAAAGTTATGAAATTTCCTATAAAGGTGTCCGTTCTAGGCTTTTAGTGGAGATGAACTTGTGCTGTACATTATGTACATAAGTAGTGAAGCTTCTCTACAAATCATAGAAGAGCACTGGGAAGGAAAGAACGGCTGCACTCCTCAAAACTGCTAGAGTGAACAGGATTAAGGCAAGTTCTTCTTAAAGCATATCTTTCATACCACTGTGCATAAGTCAATAGACCCGTGTATGTTCTCTCTGTATGCTTGGCGTTTTAGCTTACTTTTCCTCAGAGCTCATGTTTGGCGAGGTCAGCTGCTCTGATGGTTTTTATACACCGAAAGAAGGGAATTTTGTTTACTTACCGTAAATTCCTTTTCTTCTAGCTCCAATTGGGAGACCCAGACAATTGGGTGTATAGCTACTGCCTCCGGAGGCCACACAAAGCACTACACTTAAAAGTGTAAGGCCCCTCCCCTTCTGCCTATACACCCCCCGTGGGATCACGGGCTCCTCAGTTTTAGTGCAAAAGCAAGAAGGAGGAAAGCCAATAACTGGTTTAAAAACAAATTCGATCCGAAGAAACATCGGAGAACTGAAACCATTCAACATGAACAACATGTGTACCCGAAAAAACAAAAATCCCTAAGAAAACAGGGCGGGTGCTGGGTCTCCCAATTGGAGCTAGAAGAAAAGGAATTTACGGTAAGTAAACAAAATTCCCTTCTTCTTTGTCGCTCCTAATTGGGAGACCCAGACAATTGGGACATCCAAAAGCAGTCCCTGGGTGGGTAAAATAACACCTCATGATAGGGCCGAAAAAACAGCCCTTTCCTACAGGTGGGCAACCGCCGCCTGAAGGACTTGTCTACCTAGGCTGGCGTCCGCCGAAGCGTAGGTATGCACCTGATAATGCTTGGTAAAAGTGTGCAGACTCGACCAGGTAGCCGCCTGGCACACCTGCTGAGCCGTAGCCTGGTGCCGTAATGCCCAGGACGCACCCACGGCTCTGGTAGAATGGGCCTTCAGCCCTGAGGGAACCGGAATCCCAGCAGAACGGTAGGCTTCAAGAATTGGTTCCTTGATCCACCGAGCCAGGGTGGATTTGGAAGCTTGCGACCCTTTACGCTGACCAGCGACAAGGATAAAAAGTGCATCCGAGCGGCGCAGAGGCGCCGTGCGGGAAATGTAGATTCTGAGTGCTCTCACCAGATCCAACAAATGCAAATCCTTTTCACATTGATGAACTGGATGAGGACACAAAGAAGGTAAGACGATATCCTGATTGAGATGAAAGGGGGATACCACCTTAGGGAGAAACTCCGGAATCGGGCGCAGAACCACCTTGTCCTGGTGAAACACCAGAAAGGGAGATTTGCATGACAGCGCTGCTAGCTCGGACACTCTCCGAAGAGACGTGACCGCTACTAGAAAGGCCACTTTCTGTGAAAGGCGAGAAAGGGAAACATCCCTTATAGGCTCGAAAGGCGGCTTCTGGAGAGCAATTAGAACCCTGTTCAGATCCCATGGCTCTAACGGCCGCTTGTAAGGAGGGACGATATGACAAACCCCTTGCAGGAACGTGCGTACCTGAGGAAGTCGTGCTAGGCGTTTCTGAAAAAATACAGATAGCGCTGAGACTTGTCCTTTAAGGGAGCCGAGCGACAAACCTTTATCCAAACCGGATTGTAGGAAAGAAAGAAGAGTAGGCAATGCAAATGGCCAGGGAGAAACTCCCTGAGCAGAGCACCAAGATAAGAATATCTTCCACGTCCTGTGGTAGATCTTGGCGGAGGATGGTTTTCTAGCCTGTCTCATGGTGGCAATGACCTCTTGAGATAATCCTGAAGACGCTAGGATCCAGGACTCAATGGCCACACAGTCAGGTTCAGGGCCGCAGAATTCTGATGGAAAAACGGCCCTTGGGACAACAAGTCTGGTCGGTCTGGTAGTGCCCACGGTTGGCCTACCGTGAGGTGCCACAGATCCGGGTACCACGACCTCCTCGGCCAGTCTGGAGCGACGAGGATGGCGCGGCGGCAGTCGGACCTGATCTTGCGCAGCACTCTGGGCAACAGTGCCAGAGGTGGAAACACATAAGGTAGCCGGAACAGCGACCAATCTTGAACTAAGGCGTCCGCCGCCAGAGCTCGGTGATCGTGAGACCGTGCCATGAAAGCCGGGACCTTGTTGTTGTGCCGGGACGCCATTAGGTCGACGTCCGGCATCCCCCAGCGGCGACAGATCTCCTGAAACACGTCCGGGTGAAGAGACCATTCCCCTGCGTCCATACCCTGGCGACTGAGGAAGTCCGCTTCCCAGTTTTCCACGCCTGGGATGTGAACTGCGGATATGGTGGATGCCATGTCTTCCACCCACGTCAGAATCCGCCGGACCTCCTGGAAGGCTTGCCGACTGCGTGTTCCTCCTTGGTGGTTGATGTATGCCACCGTTGTGGAGTTGTCCGACTGAATTCGGATCTGCTTGCCTTCCAGCCACTGCTGGAAGGCTTGTAGGGCAAGATACACTGCTCTGATTTCCAGAACATTGATCTGAAGGGTGGACTCTTGCTGAGTCCACGTACCTTGAGCCCTGTGGTGGAGAAAAACTGCTCCCCACCCTGAAAGACTCGCGTCTGTCGTAACCACCGCCCAGGATGGGGGTAGAAAGGACTTTCCTTTTGACAATGAAGTGGGAAGAAGCCACCACCGAAGAGATTCCTTGGCCGCCTGAGAAAGGGAGACGTTCCTGTCGAGGGACGTCGACTTCCCGTCCCATTGGCGGAGAATGTCCCATTGTAGTGGACGCAGATGAAACTGCGCGAAAGGGACTGCCTCCATTGTTGCTACCATCTTCCCTAGGAAGTGCATGAGGCGTCTCAAGGGGTGTGACTGGCCTTGAAGGAGAGATTGCACCCCTGTCTGTAGTGAACGCTGTTTGTCCAGCGGAAGCTTCACTATCGCTGGGAGAGTATGAAACTCCATGCCAAGATATGTTAGCGATTGGGTCGGAGTCAGATTTGACTTTGAAAAGTTGATGATCCACCCGAAACTCTGGAGAGTCTCCAGCGCAACGTTCAGGCTGTGTTGGCATGCCTCTTGAGAGGGTGCCTTGACCAGTAGATCGTCCAAATACGGGATCACAGAGTGACCTTGAGAGTGCAGGACTGCTACTACTGCTGCCATGACCTTGGTGAAGACCCGTGGGGCTGTCGCCAGCCCGAAAGGCAGAGCTACGAACTGAAGGTGTTCGTCTCCTATAACGAAGCGTAGAAAACGCTGATGCTCTGGAGCAATCGGCACGTGGAGATAAGCATCCTTGATGTCTATTGATGCTAGGAAATCTCCTTGAGACATTGAGGCGATGACGGAGCGGAGGGATTCCATCCGGAACCGCCTGGTTTTCACGTGCTTGTTGAGCAGTTTTAAATCCAGAACGGGACGGAAAGACCCGTCCTTTTTTGGCACCACAAACAAATTGGAGTAAAAACCGTGACCTTGCTCCTGAAGAGGAACAGGGGTCACCACTCCTTCTGCCTTTAGCGTGCACACCGCTTGCAGAAGAGCATCGGCTCGGTCGGGAGGTGGAGAAGTTCTGAAGAATCGAGTTGGAGGACGAGAACTGAACTCTATCCTGTACCCGTGAGACAGAATGTCTCTCACCCAACGGTCTTTGACCTGTGGCAGCCAAATGTCGCCAAAGCGGGAGAGCCTGCCACCGACCGAGGATGCGGAGAGAGGAGGCCGAAAGTGATGAGGAAGCCGCCTTGGTAGCGGGTCTTCCGGCTGTCTTTTTTGGGCGTGACTGAGTTCGCCAAGAATCTGAGCTCCTCTGATCCTTTTGAGTCCTTTTGGACGAGGAGAATCGGGACCTGCCCGAGCCTCGAAAGGACCGAAACCCCGACTGTCCCCTCCTGTTGGGGTTTGTTTTGTCTGGGCTGAGGTAAGGATGAATCCTTACCCTTGGACTGTTTAATGATTTCATCCAGACGCTCACCAAACAGTCGGTCACCAGAAAATGGCAAACTGGTTAAGCACTTTTTGGAAGCAGAATCTGCCTTCCATTCCCTTAACCACAAGGCTCTGCGTAAAACCACGGAGTTGGTGGACGCCACTGCCGTACGGCTCGTAGAGTCCAGGACAGCATTAATCGCGTAAGACGCAAATGCAGACATTTGAGAGGTTAAGGATGCCACCTGCGGAACAGATGTACGTGTGACCGTGTCAATCTGTGTAAGACCAGCTGAAATAGCTTGGAGTGCCCATACGGCTGCGAATGCTGGAGCAAACGACGCGCCGATAGCTTCATAGATGGATTTCAACCAGAGCTCCATCTGTCTGTCAGTGGCATCTTTAAGTGCAGCCCCATCTTCCACTGCAACTATGGATCTAGCCGCAAGCCTGGAGATTGGAGGATCCACCTTGGGACACTGGGTCCAGCCCTTGACCACGTCAGGGGGAAAGGGATAACGTGTATCCTTAAGTCGTTTGGAGAAACGCTTATCTGGATAAGCGTGGTGTTTCTGGACTGACTCTCTAAAGTCAGAGTGGTCCAGAAAAGTACTTAATTTACGCTTGGGATACCTGAAATGGAATTTCTCCTGCTGTGAAGCTGACTCCTCCACTGGAGGAGCTGGGGGAGAAATATCCAACATTCTATTGATGGACGCTATAAGATCATTCACTATGGCGTCACCATCAGGAGTATCCAGATTGAGAGCGGTCTCAGGATCAGAATCCTGATCAGCTACCTCCGCCTCATCATACAGCGAGTCCTCCTGCTGGGACCCTGACCAGTGTGATGAAGTCGAGGGCCGCTCATAGCGAGCTCGCTTAGGCTGTCTGGGACTGTCGTCCGTGTCAGAGCCTTCACCCTGGGATGCATGGGACACCCCCGGAGCCCGGAGCTGTTCCAACTGAGGGGGAGCAGGGAGCAATGATTCAACAGTGCCCATGGTCTGAGTTACTGGTCTAGACTGCAAAGTTTCTAGAATTTTAGTCATAGTCACAGACAGACAATCTATCCGCAAAAACTGCAAACTCCGTCCCCGTCACCTGGACAGTATTCACAGGTGGTTCTCCCTGGGTCACCTCTAGCAGAGGCCCCGGCCGAGCAAGTGCCACAGGGGCCGAGCACTGCACACAATGGGAATCAGTGGAACCTGCCGGTAGAGTAGCCTCACATGCGGTACAAGCAGCATAGAAAGCCTGTGCCTTGGCACCCTTGCTTTTTGCGGATGACATGCTGTTGTCTCCTCTGAGCAATCTAGGAGGGTATATAGCCAAGAATCACCAGCGACCGTACAGTGCAATGTATAGCATGCAAGCATAAAAATACAAATGTACACTTCGGCACTAGTGGGGACAGCACCAGAGGTGCCGCTTACCGCCCGCTCAAACGCGGGTGTGTGTTCGCCAGAATCCCGTGTCTGGGTCTCCCAGAACTTGTCTCCCCTCTCCAGCTCAGACTGCACACAGGAATGGCTGCCGGCGTTCTGTGAAGAGGGGCGGACCGTGGGCGTGCCTCAGACAAAGTGCGGGAAACTGGCATCCCACTGTGTCCAGTGTGAGGGCTGGAGTATGTAAAGTAGACTCCAGCCCTCTGCGCTGATGTTCTGTACAGCGTCCCGCCCTTCCCCTGACTGGCAGGCCTGGGGGCGGGAACGAAGCGAAACTAGGCCGCAAAAGCCGGGGACTCGAGTAATAAGCGCGGCCGTCATATATGCACGGCCAGCGCGGAAGTCCCCGGCGCACCACAAGTCCCAGCCGCGCCGCAGCGTAAACTGACAGCAGCGGCCGGCGCGGCAGTTCCCAATACATTAACTCACTCAGCAGAGCTGTAGTGAGTAGTGGCACAAGCGCGCAGCGCTGTTGTCCCCGGCGCACTAACACACCCAGCAATGCTGCAGTGTGTCTGCGCGCGGTCTGTACGGGGACACAGAGTACCTTGACGTAGCAGGGCCATGTCCCTGACGATACTCAGCTCCATATCCAGCAGATTCCCCAGCGGCTGTGGATGGAGCACGGTCTCAGTGCCTGGAGACCGGTAAAATCCCACTTCACCCAGAGCCCTAAGGGGGATGGGGAAGGAAGCAGCATGTGGGCTCCAGCCTCCGTACCCGCAATGGGTACCTCAACCTTAACAAACACCGCCGACAAAAGTGGGGTGAGAAGGGAGCATGCTGGGGGCCCTAGTATGGGCCCTCTTTTCTTCCATCCGACATAGTCAGCAGCTGCTGCTGACTAAACAGTGGAGCTATGCGTGGATGTCTGACCTCCTTCGCACAAAGCATGAAAACTGAGGAGCCCGTGATCCCACGGGGGGGTGTATAGGCAGAAGGGGAGGGGCTTTACACTTTTAAGTGTAGTGCTTTGTGTGGCCTCCGGAGGCTATACACCCAATTGTCTGGGTCTCCCAATTAGGAGCGACAAAGAAACTATTTTTTCCTTTAATATTTTAACATTTCAATTTGAAAATGCAGCAAAAGGATCGATGAGAACTTATGAGAAAAACACACTAACATAAAGGCAGAGATCCTGATTCCAGCGGTATGTCACTTACTACTTAGTGTAGTTTTGATAAAATCAGCAGTACATTATCATTAGAGGACTACTTGGCGTGCTGCCAGGTAATCCGCATATTCATGAGCTCTGTATAACTGCTACATCTGCAGCAGAGAAAACATTGCTGTCATTTTGATTTTATCAAATAGCTCAGCAGGTGACATCGCTGGAATCAGGGTCTCTGTCTCTATATTATGCTGCTCTCAGATAGGTGAAGGGGGGGGGAAGGGGGGGGGGGAATAAACCTGGTGGCAGATTGCCTTTAACACCTTATCTTGATGAAGAACAAGGTAGGGAGTATAGCATGAAAGCGCCACTAATTCTGAAACCCTTTTAATGGAGGTGATTGCTATAAGAAAAGTCAACTTTTGGAGACAATACAAGCATCAGAAACTTACGGATAGGATCGAAGGGAGGAAACTTGAGAACCTACAAAACTAGATTAAAAAGGGAACCTGTCACCAGGTTTTTCCATATAAACTGTGGCCACTACCAGTTACCCCTTACATACAGCATTCTAGAATACTGTACATTACTCACCAAGCTACTCTGCATAAACACTAAAAATAGCTTTTGTTATACTTCTATACAGGTAGGTGCCGCTTGTCTTTATCCGATGCCTTTATTGCAATCACCATTCTTTTCCCTGCTTCGTGTGGATGACACGTCCTATATTTACACAGTGTCTTCCATTGCACTTCTACGCAGTTCTTTCAACCCTGCCGAGAGCAGAGCAAATTATTGTAGTACACATGCGCTCTTTCACCGTACCTGCGCATTACAGTACTTTGCCCTGCCCTGCCCTCAGTAGGGTAGAGAAGTGCACGTGCACAGGACGATACTGTGGAAACAAAGCGGGAAAAATAACGGCGATCGCAAGTAGGGGTCAAGATCAGAGACGTCGATCAGACCGGACACGCACCTCGCAGGCAAGTATAATAAAAAGCTGTTTTTAATGTTATACAGATCTGCTTGCGCACATATAGTATTCTAGAAGACTGTATATAATAGGTCTCACTGGTGGTGGGTGCACTTTAAAATGGTAAAAGCCTGGTGACAGGTTCCCTTTAAAATCCCAGGAGTCTAGGGGGTAGAACGGATACAGACAAAAGATCTGCGCATACCAGAAAAGGCCATGGAGCATCACCTAGTAAGTGGATGATGTCCAAATACCAGGCCCTCCAAAGCCAATCTGGACCACCAGGTATACTGGAATGCCCTGTACGCTAATTTTTTTTTAAGAAGCCTGGGAAGAGGAAGAGGTGGGAAGAGATATGGAAGCAAAAATCCGCAACCAAGGAACTGACAGATTCAACCTTGATAGCCTGAAGGTCCTCAGATCTTGCAACGAACTTTGTCACTAAGTGGTTTAGCCTGGAAGCATTTAGCTCGAGTGCCCACCCAATTGTCTACTTTGGGAATGTAAAACTCAAAGATAAGAGGAACTCTGCTTACTGGCCACCTCAGAATTCTTGCGATTTCCAACATGGAACGACTTGTGCCCCTCTTCAATACAAGCCACTGATGTGGCATGGTCTGACTGAATCCTGACTGGTAGCCCTTCAAGACGCGCTCAATGGATCACCCTGAGGTCTGGAAAGTTGCCAGGAAAAGCTTCTCCTTAGGAGTTCCTTGTTTCTTGCGCTGAGAAGTTATGAAAAAAAAAACTGCCATCCCATCCTGAGAGATTAGCATAAGTGAAGAGAATCTGCCACTGAACAGGGGTGAAAGGATTGACCCCTAGACAAAAGGAGGGGGGAGTCAACCATTACCTGAGGGACCAGTGGCATCGAAGTGAAGGCAAAGACCGATCCATGGTAAGTAATGACCTGTCCCAAAGTGCTAGAAGAGTTCTACAATTCTCTTGAATGGAACTGACCAAAATGGGACAGCTTCGAGAGCTGCCACTATCTGATAGTGAATGCTTTCCTGGAGAACTCAAGAGCCCAGATGGACGACTGCAAAACCACCCTCTTGCTTCAGAAGGCGCAAAACTCTGCACCGCCTAGACAGCCGGCTGGCACTTGTTTGAGACAGAAAAGTCCTCCTACCACCTGTAGCATCAGCAACAATCTAATCCAGCTTGGTACAAAAAAAAAAAAAAAGGAAAGACCTCTGAAAAGGAAGTCCCAAGAGAGACTTTTTTGAAGCTAGATAGACCCTTCAAACTCAGCCACAACATGTGGTGACTAGCCAAACAATTGCTTGCAGCCTGAGTGCAACATTCTGCCACATCCAAAAGATGCAGAACATAAATACTTAGTAGCCTGCATGATCTGATCTGTTAATTCAGTCAATTCTAACCAGCTAAGAGGCTACAAAGTAGGTGCGCTGAAAAAGCCTTAGCAACCCAAGTGGCAGCAAAGGCCGGACAAAAAGGTAGAACCTGCCACCTTAAAGGTGGACTTAGCCACAAACTGAATACATTTGTAGGATCCTTCAATGCAGTCAACCTCACCAAAGGGCAAGGTAGTGGTTCTAAAGAGAAGGGATACAGGAGTGTTAACCACCAGTGTAGGGGATCAAGAGGTCACCAATTCTGCTGGGAAAGGGTGCAATACTTTTATGCGACTAGGTTTATGGAAACTTTTGTCTGGGTGCTCAAAGGCCTTCTGTAATGGTTATGTAAAATACTCATTGTCCACAAAGGATTTCAGCACCCACTTGCCTCTACTTCATTAAATGGACAAAGGTCTGCTGGTCTGACTGCTAGGGTAGAATCAACAGCAGTAATTAGACGCAACCATCTCTCTCAACCTTCCCACTCGATATGGGTCTAGCACCGACTCTACACTAGAGCTAGAGAGTCAGACATCTGGAAAGAAAAGTGTTTATAAAAGCAGACGAGACCTAAGATATTGATAAGTCAGTCAAGGCTCCCAGGGCGGTGGAAGTCACAGAAAGACCATTGAAAGAAGCAACCAAGGTATTTGCCTGTTGCTGAACCTACTACGGTATCAGATCAAAATCTTGAGCCAAGAGATGGGAAGACCTACTCTCTTCTGACATCACTGAGATCCGCAGCGCAGGCATAGACAAGAGAGGAGGCGTACAGGCAGCCCAATAGGATAAACTGACTATAAGAAACTTACCACAAACAGCACATGCATAAGTGATTAGTGCAGGCTGGAGCGCAGGGCGAGCACCACCCTCTCTAGACTCAGACAGATATTCTTAAGTCAGTCAGAAGGAGCAGGAGAGAAGTAAAGAAATGCTGCTGGGGAGCTGCAGTGTCAGCCACCAAGCAGAAACAGTCCTGCCCAGATCGCCAGCCACCAAACCTGGTGTAGAAGGGGAGACTTCAAAAGCAGCCCCACCATCAATGTCAAATCTGAGTCAACCGAAGAAGAGTGTGCCGAAAAAAAAAAAAAAAAAAAAAGGCACCTCTGCCAGAAGGCGTGGGGGTGGAAGCAGAAGGGGTGGGGCGAACAGCACAGCCAGCCGAGCATCAGAAGCACTGATTGGCAGGCAGACTGTCAGAAATCAGGCCTCCGCACAGGAACGCAGCCAATCTGGAGGGGAGCGAAGCCTGTGCATGACAAGTCACTGTACGACTCCACTCACACACCTCACACCCAGCTTCTTCCCCCATGAAAGACAACACACATAGGAAATGTGAGGAGTGAGGGAGAGAAGATTGAGTAGTAGTTAGTAGTAAGATTGATGGAGGGGACTCACTTGACAACATGACTAATGTAGCAATAAAAATTGGAAGAGGGGGGAGGGGAAAAAAAAACAAAACAAAAAAAAAAAAAAAAACAACACACACACACACGAGAATTTCATTACTAGCTTATCCTGCTTACGGGAGAGAAGATAAATGTTGTGATTGGTTTTTTTTGGGGGGGGGTGGGGGGTGGAAGAAAAAAAACCCCAAAACAACAGTCGTAACTGACTTACTGTTTGTTAGTTTCAATGATAAAATTAATTTTGTCTCCAGTTTCAAGTTGAATATTTCCATCCACATCTTCAAGGGTATAGGTTAAATAGAATACTTCCTGCAATAGACGGAAGAAAAATAAATAGAATCAGCTGATGGAAGCAATTTTTTGGAGAAATCCCCCTCCCTCCTCTTAGAAGGAAGAAACAGGGATTACATAACCTCAGGCACAGATTGCTGCACCCACAATGGACTAATAGGCCACTGCAGATGCCTAGCCATAACAGAACAGTTGTATCATGAGACCTGACAGAGTAAAAATGCTTCAGCTGCCAGGTACACGTGTCCGGTATGGCAGTGAAGACGGCTGCTCTGCAGTCATGGCTACCAAGAGTTGAACCCTCACCAAACATGCTGGAACCCTACCAATAAAATCCGCTTCAATCCTGGACATATGTGCTAAAGCTTGAGTTTAGCTAAAAGAAGCACAATGACCGATGTGTGGCGCTGTACCATTCCACAAATCTTCAAAAACACAGGACTTACTCCGTTCCGTTCATAGCATACACTCCCTGAGGGGCTCTGGCCTGGGGCAGCTGGGGATTTACTTTCCAAATTATGAGGCACTGCGCAGACGACCTGGAATGATACAAAAGAGTGGATTTGAAAAAAAAACACACACATGGTTTATTGGCCGCACAACTGACCTGCAACTAAGAAGCAGAGTAAAAGCTACAAAAATGTTAAAATTTGAAACAACATTTGCTATAAAAAGGCCAAGTGTTTGTTTTTTCCTTTGGTATGTGTAGTTATAAAAATTATAGTATATTACACTATATATTAGTTTTGGCAGGTGGGCATGGCTCTCAATTTAGAGCATACAATAAGGCATCTTGATATTCCGTTATAAGACACTCACATTTCCATTAATTCTCTCTTCTGGCATAATTTCAGTTTTGATCTTTAACAATTTAACTGCTATAGGTTTACCGGTCCGTCTGTCTGAGGACACTTCGAACTCCACGTCATCTGCAGAATAAAAAGGAAGGGATTATCAAGGCTGTGAAAAGAGTAAAGTGGAGGTCTAACTACATAAAAACAGTGTTAGGCTATGTGCCCACGGGACTCTGTACCCGCAGGTACGTCCGCAGGTTTCCCGCAGCAGCTCCCTGGATTCCGCAGCTATACATGGCGCCAGGATTCCAGCGAAATATCTGCAGAAAACCTGCGGAGGTCCTGGCCTCTATCTCCATATTGGAGGGCCGGGATTTCCGCAGGAATTTCCACAGGAATAGTTGACATGCAGTTACATGTGGCTGCAGGACATCAGCAGCATATTCCGCAGCCGCATATACCACAGCATGGACACAACACTCCCCATGTCCAATAGGATAACACGTGGAGTGTCTGTACATGCCAAAACCTGCGGATTTATCTAGAAACTCGAGATAGTCCCGTGGGCACATAGTCCCGTGGGCTGCTCTCACATCAGCAGTATTCTGCCGCAATGCTGGATCCGTCAGAAATGCGGTACAGTTCAATAGAGTGGAATCGCGGCAAGGTAAGGTTACGTGCGGGCGCGGCCACATGTGACCTTATCTAGCCGGGATTCCACTTAACTGTATTGAACTGTACCGCATTTCTGATGGATCCGGTATTGCGGCAGAATACTGCTGATGTGAAGCCCGCCTTAATTTTACATCATTACAAAATAAGCTGCCTTGGTAGTTAACTGATCAATGCAAACTGTTGAAAGCCACAGGGACAACATGGTGTTACCTTATCAATATAGAGCAAATGGAAATTAATTTATAAAGGTGGGAAAGGGACGTAGACAACACTCAATAGTTACCTCCCACTTTCAGCTCTTGCAAGTTTCCATTGTATTGTGAGCAATGGAAGAATAGTCTAGCTTGACGCTCTGAACACTGTATAAATCCGTAAGATGTTAGCAGTTTCTCAATCATGCCCGTTTCACGCAGTACAGAAGTACCATTGGGGTAGCCATTGTGGCCATTGTTGTGGAGAAGGTTTGGGTCAAAGCTCATCTAATATAAAAACAGACATTATTAGATTCAATCACAACGAAAAATAACTATTTAAAAAGCAAGTTAAATTTTAATAAAATCCTTAGCCATAAAAAAGCAAAAACAAATTGTAATCACTTATACAAAATAAAATGCAGAAATTAAGAAGCATCGTTAAAACAGAAACATGGAAAACATGATGTGAATGAGGGACTGCAGTTAAGGGGAGAAAAAAATAAAAAAAAAAAAATACAATTTTTCTCCCTAGTAGGTCAAAATGACAATAGCCTTCATACTATAGGTTAAGCTGGTCAGACATTGGCCAAAATAGATCTAGCAGAGGCACATCAAAGCCATTCATGCAACGATAGCAAGTGTCTAAACTGACGAGACATCACACGAGATGCCCAGACTTGGCCAAACCTTACAGTTTCACAGAAGCCCAAATATATTTAGTAGGTTAATGAAAACCTGGTGCTGGAAAGCGCTCATGCTACGGCCCTGACTTACAGATCTCTGATACAGTGGGGTCCTCTTCTGCTTTTTAGGCCCACATGAGGCGGAGGTAGGACTTACAGGGAGTGCAGCAGATGGGGCGAGGGGCTCTGATACAGTATACAGCTTCTCCATCATATACAGCTGGGATAGACAATGTAAAAAATCAGAAGATATACTACCTTAAAAAGGGATGGTCCACTACTAGGACAAAACCTTCTGGATTCCACATTTCCCCCAGGTAAAATAAAAAAAGCCTATACTCTCCTCTGAGACTGGCGCAGTGCCCACGGTGCCAGGGCTTGTGCAACGTGGTGATCTCACACGAGCCCCACTGCCAATCAGCACCGGCTTCTTGCTTTCAGTTGCAGACACTAAAGCAATTAACAGGAAGTGAGTGGCGGCCACAGCACTTCCTTCCTGTTAATAACCTCGTTTGTCTGAAAGCGGGGAGACAGAAGCCGGTGCAGATTTGATGTGGGACTGGCATGGCCTCAAAATGTCACGTGAGCCCCGGGAATACGCTGGCCAAGGAGGGGAGGATAGGCTTTTTTTTTATTTTACCTTGGGGTAATATGTGAAATCAGAACAGGGTTGTCCTAGTGGTGGACAATCCCTTTAAGAAGTTAAAGTTGTCCCCATCTATGGACAATTAATTTTGCTTTAAGTGTATATATTTAGGGTTACAAATCATTTTTGCAATTCGGTTTGCTGAAACAAGAAAAACCTACAAAACACCACAGTTAAAAACGTTAGAAGCTCAAATTGTATTGTCAGTATTCGCTCAGATTGATTCTCATTTAGTCCATTCTGCAGCCCACAATAGCCAGGGCAACAAAAGACAAAACGTTCAATTAATCCCAGTTACAAAGATGATTTTTTTCTTTTTCAGCCAATTAAGTTAAAAAAAAAAAAAAGGAGTAACCATGGTTTTCATTTCTTTCATACATACGATATTACAAAGTTACTTATTTTCATGTGTACTAGTGATGAGAAAAAGAAAAAAAAAATGAAATCATTGTTACTTTAAGGAAAATATGGACAGCTCTTTAAGACTTTGGGGCTAAAAAACAATTGTAGAAAAACACTAAGCTAAGGTTTTGGAACAGTTAAGAGATTCATCGCCTTAATGCATTTAAAAGACAGCTTGAAATGGTAAATAGGGTGGCTTTTGCTAGCGCAACACAAGGCCTTTCAATGGCAATGTCAGACAGCACACCCGCAGTAACCTGCACGCAGACACAAGGACATATCCTTACACTAGGCCAGCAATAGTACCAAACAGATCCATAACTACAAATGGCCTACACTAGGGTGAATGGTGCGGGGTTGCGCAACTATTTTTGCGCAATACTCTAAGGCTATGTGTCCACAAAGCGTTTAGCCCTACATTCAGTAGCTTAGCTAGGTTTACATCTAGACAAAAATGGGATTTGCCCATTGAATAAAACGTTGCATAGATTCTATTCTGTTATTTATCATTTTCAGCCATGAACCTTATGTCTTGTGGAGGTTTGCATTAAGAAGTAGTTGACTAAATCTTAGTCGAAAATGATGCAAGACAGAACACAGACTCCGTCTAGAACAGACAGTGGCCCAGTCAGCAGATGTGCCCAAATCTCCCGCTTTGCGGAGGTCCTGCTGTAAGACCTACCGGAACCACTGAACTGATGTGACCCCTGCCTAAGGGTACGTTCCCATGATGAGCACTTGTGAGAAATTCATGCACTAAGCTCACATTACGGTAGTTTGTGTGTGTTTTGTTACATGTGTATGTCTCAAAGTTGGTTGAAACACAGGCAGAAGAGCAAATAGGAAGTTGCCCAAAGCAAAGAAGAAAGTTTATCACAGATTATAGTGGTACAAAATCATGTACAATTATAACCGTCCCCATCTCATAAGAAACACTAACAGCCAACATACAAATATACAAAACAAATATATAGCTAGATACATGACAGACATTAGAGGGGGAGAGATCCTGCAGCTATATAAAGGTCACAACCCCCCCCCCCTATAGATTATACACTTGCACCCTTTACTGCCTTTCATATGGCGTTATAGGGGGAGGGAGTTAGCCTGGTTTCACCTAAATAATTGCCATATTTTGCTACCTAGTAAAAAGGTACAACAGACAGTGCAGGCTGATATTCTGGGAAGGTGGTTTGTTATTGGGCCCTTCCCAGTCTAAAAGTACCAGTCCTCAGGCGCCCCAGAAAGTGGCACATCACAATTTATGTGCCAATTCTGGCGCTTCACCCTCCGCTCTTTCTGGAAGTCGGGATAATGGTAGGTGGGGGTTGATAACAGCTGTGTAGTGACAGACACCTCTCCATTACCAACACCTGGGCTTGTGCCATCTGTCAGAAACCCTTATTTCTAACCCAGTGAGGGAAACAGTTTATTGTGAAAAAAAAAGAAAAAAAAAACCCACACAACCCTTGCAGGTCCGCCATAGTCCAGGGAAACAAGAGACTAGTCCTCAGTTAACAACTTATTAGAAAGGAAAATTCCGAGGTCCAGCATAGTCTGGCAGTTCACACGACGTTCCTCAACTACATAAATCAAGAGGCTAAGGAGCCTCAAAACAAGGCTCCATAAACTATGACCAGCAGCCACTCCCACCTCACTGATGATCAGGATCATCATATGGGAAGCCCTGGACAACGTTGGATCAGCATGGGAACTTTGTTTTCTAATAAACTGGTGAACGAGGGACACTTGTATTTTTCATGTTTCCATTTGTGGACCAAAGGTGGAATCCCTGCAAAAGGGCAGAACTGCATGATTCTTTTTTTAAATAAAATTGGTTAACCCGGAAAAGTGTGTGGTGTGGGAAGTATTTTTTTTTTTTTCAAGTATACTGTGTTTATCTTTTATATTACTGGCTTAGTAATGGGGGTGGCAGACACCTCTACATTACTGACCCCTGGGCTTTATATAATCCCCAACCACCTTTACCCAGATTGCCACCACACCAAGGCAAGAATCGGGTAGAGCCAGAATTCACACATTTAACGTTATGTGTCACTTCTGGGGGGCTGGGGGTATTTTTAGGCTGGGAATGGCCCAATAAGCTTCCCAGCCTGATAATACCAGCCCACAGCTCTCTGCTTTGCCTTTTCTTGTTATCCAAAATAGGGGGACCGCCCTTTTTTTTTTTTTTTTTTTAAAAAATAGATAAAAGTGAACCTGTCAGGTGCAATATGCACCCAGATCACGATCAGTTCTGGGTGCATATTAGTAATCCCTGCCTAACCGTCCATGTACACACTAGCATAGATAAAGAGATCTTTACAAAACGTATTCCTAATGATCTTTTATCCTATGCTAATGAGGCCAGAAATTGGTCGTGAGGGCGATATATCTCCCGAATAGTCCGCCCTCTCCGCATTGTAGTACACCCACAGGGGTGTACTATCATGCTATTCAGCATCACCAGTGGTGACCCGTGTACCTGTATTCGCTGTGACCGCTCTTCTGAATGCCGGGCACATCCGATCATGCGCAGTATGAAGCCTTGTGTACGTGTCCCAGCTTCAGAGAGGCCTTCTGCGCAAGACTGGAAGTGTGGGGCATACAGAAGAGCGAACACAGGTGCACGTGTCACCGCTGGTGATGCTGCATTTAACATCATGTTAGTACACCCATGTGGACATGCTGAGAGGGCGGCTAGTCGGGGGAAGTAACACCCTTGGGACTATTCCCCGTGCTCATTAGCATAAGATAAAAGATCTTTAGAAATACTTTTTCTAAAAATCCCTTTATCTATGCTAGTGTATACAGGGACAGTTATGCAGGGATTAGCAATATGCACCCAGAACTGCTCTGGGTTCTGGGTGCATATTACACCTGACAGGTTCCCTTTAAACGCTCTTAAGTGCCACATGAAAGACACTAAAGGGCGCAAGTGTTTAACCCCTTCAGACCCAGCGCGTTTTCAGTTGTATTTTGCTCCCCTTCTGAGAGCCGAAACTTTATTTTTCCGTCAATCTTGCCATATGAGGGCTTGTTTTTTGCGGGACGAGTTGTACTTTTAAATGAAACCATAAGTTTTACAGTATGGTGTACTGGAAAAACTGCAAAAAAAAGTTTGATTGCACAATAGTTTTTGGGATGTTTTATTCACAGTGTTCACTATATGGTAAAATTGATGTGCCGTTGTGATGCCTGAGGTCAGTGCGAGTTTGTAGACCCCAAACATGAATAGGTTTACTTGTATCTAAGGGGTTAAACAAAGTCACAAGCTTGTCCAATAAAGTGACGTACGTTTTGCGCCATTTTCCATGACCCGTAGCGCTCTCATTTTTCGGGATCTGTGTCGCAGTGATGGCTTATTTTTTGCGTCTCGAGCTGACATTTTTAATGGTAGCATTTTTGCGCAGATGCTACGATTTGATCGCCTGTTATGGCATTTTGCGTTAAACTTGCGTTGACCAAAAAACATAATTTTGGCGTTGGGAATTTTTTTGCCGCTACGCCATTTACCAATCAGATTAATGGACTTTATATTTTGATAGATCGGGCGCTTCTGAACGCGGCGATACGAAATGTGTATATTTTTTATTTTAACTCTTTATTTTTCATTAGGGGTGAAAGGGGGGTGATTTAAACTTTTAGGGGGTTTATTTTTTTAACTTTTTTTCACTTTCTAGTCCCCCTAGGGGGCTATATGGATGAACAATGCGATCGCTCTGCCCTATCTGCTGATCACAGCTACACAGCTGTAAACCGCAGATATGATCACTTTCTGATTCACTCGGCTCCAGCCCGAGTGAAACCGAAAGTGACTCATGATAGCTACAGGCGTCATCACATGACCCTGTTCTACCATGGCAACCACCGAAAGTCACGTGAACATGTACATGACTTCTTGTGGGGGCGGCGGTAAGTAAAAATAATGGCCGTGTGCATATACATCTCGCTGCCAGACTTTGGCAGCGAGATGTAAGGGGTTAAATATTGCGGGAGGAATGCGATTCCACTCGTAACATGCAAGCACACGTCAGCTGTTGAAAACAGGTGATATGTGTTCGGATCGCTGCTTTTGCCCACGGCAGGGGGCGGGGATTAATCTCACGATCCATAACGACATTAGTCGTGAAGGGGTTAATATGCAGGGGTTGGGAAATTATATAACTGCAGGAACTCTCTCCATCTAATATATGTCTGTCATCTAGCTAGTTCTATCTTTATATTTTTGTTGTCTGTATATGCGAGTGTGTGCATTAGGACGTTGAACTCTGATTTGGGCAAGTTCCTGTTCTGCTGCCTGTGTTTAACGCAACATGGATACCTGATATGTGTGTAGAGGCGTTTCTGTATTACCTGCATTTACCCTGCGTAAAACGCACAGCAAAAAAAATTAAAAAAACAAAATACACGTTTTTAAATGCAGATTTTCCCGCATCTAATGATAGTCTAGAGGAAATTCCACATTGAAAACTCAGTGGCTTGTTGGGGTGGGGGGGGGGGGAAAGTGACAAACAAATCCTGAAAAAAACCCTCAAAATCTAAAAAAAAAATATATACTCAAAAGAAGTCAAACATGCACAGCATACAGTGAAGCATTATTCACATGTCTTGATGAATTTGGCCGTCATCGAACCTCACCAAGCAACAGACAGGGGCATAAATACAATGGGTGCAGGGGCTGCACTCACACCCGGGTGCTGGAGCCTAGCCTATGTAAAAAGGCCAATGCCATTAAAGACTGGCAATATTTGGGGGCAGAGTTGGAGCTTTTGCATTGGGGCCCATGAGCGTCAAGTTACTGGCAACAGAAAACTAGATCAGGCAAAGATCAGAGGAGCTCGCGATTAAGACCATGCAAGATGCTCTACCTCTAGTATAATCATTCCTAAATGATACATTGCAAAATATAATAAAAATTACATGCAACCAAAACCAGACAACCCTATAAGGCAAGAATGCAGAAATCAGCATTGTGCCTTTACTAGGTTATTCCCCAGGGAAATTTAGAAATAGATTGAACAGGGGCTATGTCTTTACACCATGCAACATTGTATGAATCAGTGCTACCAAATGTCAAGGAAAAACAGGAACACCGCCCCTTCGTTTTTAATTTTATTTCCCCTTCTCAGAGCAATAATTTTTTTTGTTTCCTGTTGATATACCTTTATGAGGGTTTTGTTATTTTTATATTGCAGGCGTTATACTCTTAAATGGCACCATAAAGTGTAATGCAAAATGGGAGAAAAGAGGGGGGGGGGGGGGGAATTTTTTTTTTTTGTTTAAATTGGGAAATTACACATGCAATTCCAATCTTTATTTTTGGGTTTTACTTTTACTGCGTTCTTGGGGGGGGGGGTTGGTTGATAATATTGACCTGATTGCACTGATTTAAAGAATCATGCTATTCTGGCAATAACAAACTAGTCCAGTTTTTATTACTTTAGTCATGGGGTGGGGGTGAATTCAGAGACCCGTAACCTGTTCCCCCTCCCATCAACCGTTCCGTCACGGATTTTTCTTTGTTGTGGTGGAGGATTTTATTGATTGGCCAATCATGGAGAGATGCAGGAACAAAAACTGTATAAAGTTAGATTCAGACCTGCCTGTTGGCGTGACGTCCACATAATTTCTAATTAAAGCGAAGCATCTAAGCGCTACACTAAATGACACTATTCTTGCATGACTCCATACCAGCTTATTCTGTGGTATGGATCCCATGGGGTGCATACCTGTAAGGCCTAAGCCACACAGAGGAAAACACTGCGAGTGGAGTGCGATAAAACATCACATTCCAC
The DNA here is from genome assembly GCF_048569485.1 of Anomaloglossus baeobatrachus. NCBI lineage: Eukaryota > Metazoa > Chordata > Amphibia > Anura > Aromobatidae > Anomaloglossus > Anomaloglossus baeobatrachus. The sequence continues at coordinate 218,945,806 of NC_134354.1, forward strand.
TTGGACCAATATTAGCCTGTGTGTCAGCGCACATGAGTGATTGTTTTCTCGGTCTTTCTCTCGCACCCATTCAAATGAATGGGGTGAGGGAAGGAGAAAAAAAAACAAAAAAAAACAAAACGCACTGCACTCGCGGTACACCGGTGTACCGCGCATGCAGAGTGAGAAACGCAATAGCCAGCAATGGAGGAGGGAGATAAATCCCTCCCTCCCCCCGCAGTCGCAGTAACACTTGCATGACAGCTCTGCTGCCAGCGAGAGCAGAGTGTCATGCGAGGATCGCACTAATGCCCCATGTGGCCCCGGCCTAAGGCCCGCTATCTGAATGAGGCCTCTACTATAAAGGCAGGTGGTTGGAGAAAAGCAGTGCCAAATGGAGAGGTCAGGAAGTAAGCCAAATCTGCAATTACTATATGGACAACCCCTTTACAACAAATTGGCCCACTAAAATAAGAGTCACAGCTGCAGAGCTTAGGTGGCATAATGTCACACGAGGTTTGGTCAGGCTGAAATGGAGCCGGAGGAGAGTATCTTCTTGATATTTGATGAGGAGGCTACATTTAAATAATGGACCATCCGTTTAACTCACTTTATAACAACAACTAGTAATTTAAAACCGCAGTGGCTAGTGGCCCTGGCCACTTCTAGGTAGCTCTGCTAAGTCAAATCCTTACAAAAGTCGTGAACCTGGCAGTCGAGGCTTCTGTCAATTTGTGGAGACCAAGGGCAAGATCAGTGTACATATGTTGAGCAAAGTACATGCCCACAGTGGTGGTACATGAGCAAAACATTAAAATGGCAAATTATCTAGAATAACCCAGTATTCCACATTATTTTCCAAACTACACAATATATGCAGTCACAAGCTACATTTGGAAGAAAAACGAAAAACATATGCATGTGACAGGATTTGAGGAGTAATGATTGGAAATTAGTAAACTTTTGCACAAAAAAAAAAAAAAAAAAAAAAAAAAAAAAAATTACATGGGGAAATAAAATTGTCAAGTGAACTAAAGAAGCAGAATACAGAACAAAAATGTGAATAATAATGGAAACAAATGAGAAGATGGGCGGGAAGAATCAAAAGCCACTGTGAAAGGCACGTGCCCCAAATCTGCATGGCCTACAGCGAGTGGTTAAATATTAGAACTGGTGAAAAAAAACTTACTGATCGGCCATAAGGTGATAAAGTCAGTCCGACTGGAGATGCATTGCCCAGGGTGGCACTAACGTATGCAGTAGGGGGAGAAGACGGCATGGAAAATTCAACAAATTCTTTCCAGGTGCTTGCCATATTCCTACTCCTGATTCAACTTAATTTTACAATGCTGCATATAACAAAATCAAACAAGACAACCTTATCAATTCCAGTGAGGCTGTAAATGAGAAACAGCTCATTGCAAGATGCCAGCCCTAAGGAGGTGAAAACAGGTTAGAGGTCTAGACTACGATGGACAGCAATAAACGGCAAATCATTGACTTAGGTTATGGAAGGATGCAGGTTGACTGACAGCAAGACACAAAGGATAAAACAGTTACAAGTTCTCTAAAAGAAGTTCTCCAGTGACAGCACATACGATGCACGGCGTGGAGAGCGCACACACCGAGCCAGAAGACCAGCCCAGACGAAGGCCATCTCGGAGGATTACTTTGATTCTCTCCCATTGGAAAACACTAGGAAACTTTCTACATAACTTGGCATTACATGCACCTGGCAGAGATGGTAAATACTAGAAGACACATCACTCATTGCTCCTCTGACAGATGTCACATTAAAGAGTAAGCAGAGAGCCAAGCCAACGGATCCGTTATGTGATGATTGGACAGGTTGTCCAAGCTTGGGACAAAAGCCTGTGACTGCAGAATCGCGACAGACGACCGGGCACACAGTCACGATACCGAGCGTTGCCTTTGTGAGTGGTCATATGACAGCATGAGTGCCATTTCATTACTTGAGGTCATATGCCAACTAAACAAGTTCAGAGAGAATTGAGATAAGTCGTGCAAGCCGAGACCGCTTGTAGGCAAATGGCGCACAAGAGGTCACATAACCGACCACTCACCATCACGATTTAGCAGTCGCTGATCGTATACATTTGTCCTGAGCCAGCACAACCTCAAATTATGGCACATAAGGAGAGGGGAAAGAGGGGAAAACTAAACAAAAACACCCCACAAACAAAAGACCCACACCCTTTAAAAAGAATATTGAACTTGAACAAACTAAGTAGTTACACACTTTAGATGGTGGAAATGTGGTTCTCCCGAATGCAGTTTTTTGTGCCTCAGACATTGAGACATGAAGGGTACCTTCAGTGTATGTAAATATAGTCCTGTTAGCTAAATGGGTTTGATCAAAAACTATTCTCTACTGGGTCTCCAAGGTCTACACCCAGTTGGCCAACAAAGCTAGAGTGGTGCACAAAAAATAAACCTGCCATATTCAGAAGAGTGGCATTAATACCAAGTTTAAAAGGACAATTTTGTCACTGGTCCTCTTTCAGAGGAATTTTAACATTACTCAGCAAAGGTGCTGTGCACATCCGGACCCTGTGCACAGTACATTTACACCACAATCAAATGATGAGGTGGCAAACAAGCACAAAATTGGAGGAGCATTATGTAGGGGTTTTCCGTGGGGTAACAGGGTACCCTAGGGTTACTTCTGTGCTGATCTACAGTTAGGGGAGCTAGTAGGCTTTAAGTTTAGGGCAATCAGAGAGCTGTAGTCCAACAAGCTGGAGCACCACGATTACACAATGATCACCTACATGTTGAGGCATGCTGTTGTGTGGTGCCACCGACTGACAGCCGGCATTAATGCCAGTACTATCCACATGACTGAACACTCGAGCGCTGCTGGGTGGGAAGCTTCAGAATGCCGTTAACCTGCAGGTTAACAGTTAAGTTTTGGGCTTTTTTAGGCTAGTTTCACACTTGCGTTGTTTTCCTTCAGTCGCAATCCGCCGTTTTGGAGAACTGCGGAATCAGTTAACGGATTCCGCTGCTTCCCATAGACGTTTATGGACGACGGATTGCGACTGATGGACCTGCGTTGCTTCCACTGGCCGACACTGAGCGGAAGGAACGCGGCATGTAACTTTTTTTGAGCAGCGGAATCCTTAGGATTTTGCTGCGCATGCTCTGACTCCCTGCACACGTAACCAGGGTACACATCGGGTTACTAAGCAAAGCGCTTTGCTTAGTTACCTGATATTCACCCTGGCTACGTGTGCAGAGAGCCTGACACTTCCCTGCTCGGCTCCGCTCCCGCTCCCTTCCGCACTCCACATATGTGTGTGTACACACACACACACACCAGCCATGCAGTCCCTGACGCCCTCAGCACCATGGCACCGCTCGGCTCCACCCACCCCGCACTCCGCCCCCCGCACACATTCTCGGCAGCCGGGTGATCAGCTGATCGCTCACAATAGTCTGCCGCTAGTAAAACTGTAAAAAAAATAAAAAAAAAAAAATAAATAAATAAATTCCGTTGTTTTGTACGATCCGTTGTGCCATTATATGCAACACATCCGTCACACAACGCAACGGATGCTGTTCAACGCAAGTGTGAAACTAGCCTGACAGGTATATTTTGAGACTGTTCTAAACTGGATTAGTTTGTCCTGCCAGCCTTAGCTTTGGTTTCTTCAGCCATTTTAATAGAAAGTAAACTCCACAAATGATACCATTAGAATAGTAGGTAGTGGAGCAGCAGACTATCCAGAAACAAGGTCACGTTTCACAGTATGTTAAAGACTAATTTCATGCGAATGTCCTCAATTCTTCAAGACGGATGTTGTTCGGTGACAAATTCCCTTTAACAGGGAGTAAATCAGCTGCCAACTCAACCGTCTGGACCCCCTGAAATTCAAGAGAAGGCCTTCCTCAACATGTATATGTGGGAAGGGAAGGGGGGGGGTGGGGGTGTTAGGCTCACTAGAGGCTTAAAAAAAAAAAAAAAAAAAAAAGAAAAAAAGGGTAAATCAAGTAGACCACACAAGAATGAAGCAGAGGCCAATGCACTGGCTGGGCTCACTGCACAAGCGCCCGATGCCACTGGAGCTGGACAGGAGTGCCAGGAATTTTATGCCCTAAGGCTACATGTTCTGTTATGATCATCCAGTTCAATACTTTAGAACTGACTCATGGACAATATATATTTTATGACAAAGGTTCTCATTACAGAGGTTATCTATCCTCCTCTTTGTAGAAAAAAAAAATAGTCTCAAATAAAATGGTTAGTAAGTTGTCATTTGTAGATCATGATCGTGTACGAGAGGGCATTCATCAAAAGCAATAGCATGTTGTATTACAGACAATATGCTGGGTCATCTGGAGCAAAAAGACTTTCTTCATAGCCATCTCCCCACTATGGGTTCTAAACAGAGGAAGCCTTATCTCAACCCTGATGCAGGCCACATTTTTTTGTTATATGGCCAAAGTTGGCTTATCCCCTTAACGACCGCGGGCAGTAAAGTTATGTCCTAGCGGTCATAGTGTTAATCTCCTCGGCTGTTGCCGGCAGCCGGGGAGAGATCGGCGCACATCTCAGTGGATTTATACAGCTGACATGTGCACGGAATAGCTATTCGCCCGTGCCCCTTAAACCACTTAAATGGTGCTTTCAAGATGTGACAGCGCCATATTGACGGCGATAGCGGTAGTTCCGTACTCACTGCCCGATACCGGAGGTCACGTGACGTGATCACGTGGATCTGGGGATTGTCATGGTAGCACAGGGTCATGTGATTACACCCGTGCTCACATAACTCAGATCCTGTAAAAAACAGCCAAGGGCTGCTTGTTACAAGAGATTATCATTTCTCCTGGCCTGAGCGGTGCTGCTCTGATCGGGAGAAAAGAATGAGTGATCGTTTTAGTCCCCTGGGGGACCTAGTTTTATTAATAATAATAATAATAATAATAATAATAATAATAATAATAATAATAATAATAATAAAGAAAAAAAGAGAAAAAAGAAAAAAAGGGCATAGTGGCAAATAAAATTCCAGATGCCAAAATTACGTTCTTTGGTCGCAACAAATTTTGCGCTAAATGCAATAACAGGCGATCGTAATATAGCATTTGTGCAAAAATGGTACCGTTAAAAACTCAGCTCGAGACAAAATAAGCAATCACTGAGCCATATATCGCGAAAAATGAGAACACTACGGGTAGTGGAAAATGGCGCAAAACTTATGCCACATTTTTTGGATAAACTTTTTTTTTTTTAACCCTACGAACTCGTACCGACTTCAGGCATCACACCAACACATCAGTTTTAACATATAGTGAACACAGTAAAATCTCAAAACAATAGTGGAATCGCACTTTTTTTTGCAATTTTTCCTCGGCATTTGGAATTTTTTTTGCTGTTTTCCAGTAAACTATATGGTAAAACTCATGGTTTCGTTTAAAACTACAGCTCTTTTCGCAAAAATCAAGCCCTCACATGACCATATTGACTGAGAAATGAAGGGAATTTTGTTTACTTACCGTAAATTCCTTTTCTTCTAGCTCCAATTGGGAGACCCAGACAATTGGGTGTATAGCTTCTGCCTCCGGAGGCCACACAAAGTATTACACTTAAGTGTAAAGCCCCTCCCCTTCTGCCTATACACCCCCCCGTGCATCACGGGCTCCTCAGTTTTGGTGCAAAAGCAGGAAGGAGGAAACTTATAAATTGGTCTAAAGTAAATTCAATCCGAAGGAAGTTCGGAAAACTGAAAACCATTCAACATGAACAACATGTGTACACAAAGAACAACAGCCCGATGGGAACAGGGGCGGGTGCTGGGTCTCCCAATTGGAGCTAGAAGAAAAGGAATTTACGGTAAGTAAACAAAATTCCCTTCTTTGTCGCTCCATTGGGAGACCCAGACAATTGGGACGTCCAAAAGCAGTCCCTGGGTGGGTAAAATAATACCTCGTAATAGAGACGTAAAACGGCCCCTTCCTACAGGTGGGCAACCGCCGCCTGAAGGACTCGCCTACCTAGGCTGGCATCTGCCGAGGCATAGGTATGCACCTGATAGTGTTTCGTGAAAGTGTGCAGGCTCGACCAGGTAGCCGCCTGACACACCTGCTGAGCCGTAGCCTGGTGCCGCAAAGCCCAGGACGCACCCACGGCTCTGGTAGAATGGGCCTTCAGCCCTGAGGGAACCGGAAGCCCAGAAGAACGGTAGGCTTCGAGAATTGGTTCCTTGATCCACCGAGCCAGGGTTGATTTGGAAGCCTGTGACCCTTTACGCTGGCCAGCGACAAGGACAAAGAGTGCATCCGAGCGGCGCAGGGGCGCCGTACGAGAAATGTAGAGTCTGAGTGCTCTCACGAGATCTAACAAGTGCAAATCCTTTTCACATTGGTGAACTGGATGTGGACAAAAAGAAGGTAAGGAGACATCCTGATTGAGATGAAAGGGGGATACCACCTTAGGGAGAAATTCCGGAACCGGACGCAGAACCACCTTGTCCTGGTGAAACACCAGGAAAGGAGCTTTGCATGACAGCGCTGCTAGCTCAGACACTCTCCGAAGTGATGTGACTGCTACTAGGAAGACCACTTTCTGCGAAAGGCGTGAAAGAGAAATATCCTTCATTGGCTCGAAGGGTGGTTTCTGAAGAGCCATCAGCACCCTGTTCAGATCCCAGGGTTCTAACGGACGCTTGTAAGGAGGGACTATGTGACAAACCCCCTGCAGGAACGTGCGTACCTTTGGAAGTCTGGCTAGGCGCTTCTGAATAAACACAGAGAGCGCTGAGACTTGTCCCTTAAGGGAGCCGAGCGACAAACCCTTTTCCAATCCGGATTGAAGGAAGGAAAGAAAAGTGGGCAAGGCAAATGGCCAGGGAGTTAAACCCTGATCAGAGCACCAGGATAAGAATATCCTCCACGTCCTGTGGTAGATCTTGGCGGACGTTGGTTTCCTGGCCTGTCTCATAGTGGCAATGACCTCTTGAGATAACCCTGAGGACGCTAGGAGCCAGGACTCAATGGCCACACAGTCAGGTTGAGGGCCGCAGAATTCAGATGGAAAAACGGCCCTTGAGACAGCAAGTCTGGTCGGTCTGGTAGTGCCCACGGTTGGCCCACCGTGAGAGATGCCACAGATCCGGGTACCACGACCTCCTCGGCCAGTCTGGAGCGACGAGGATGGCGCGGCGGCAGTCGGACCTGATCTTGCGTAACACTCTGGGCAACAGTGCCAGAGGAGGAAACACATAAGGCAGTTGAAACTGCGACCAATCCTGAACTAATGCGTCTGCCGCCAGAGCTCTGTGATCTTGAGACCGTGCCATGAATGCCGGGACCTTGTGGTTGTGCCGGGACGCCATTAGGTCGACGTCCGGCATCCCCCAGCGGCAACAGATCTCTTGAAACACGTCCGGGTGAAGGGACCATTCCCCTGCGTCCATGCCCTGGCGACTGAGAAAGTCTGCTTGACAGTTTTCTACGCCCGGGATGTAAACTGCGGATATGGTGGATGCTATGGCTTCCACCCACAGCAGAATCCGCCGGACTTCCTGGAAGGCTTGAAGACTGCGTGTTCCGCCTTGGTGGTTGATGTATGCCACCGCTGTGGAGTTGTCCGACTGAATTCGGATCTGCTTGCCTTCCAGCCACGGCTGGAACGCCTTTAGGGCAAGATACACTGCCTTTATCTCCAGAACATTGATCTGAAGGGAGGACTCTGGCTGAGTCCAGGTACCCTGGGCCCTGTGGTGGAGAAAAACCGCTCCCCACCCTGACAGACTCGCGTCCGTCGTGACCACCGCCCAGGATGGGGGTAGGAAGGATTTCCCCTTCGACAATGAAGTGGGAAGAAGCCACCACCGAAGGGAGGCTTTGGCTGCCTGAGAAAGGGAGACGTTCCTGTCGAGGGACGTCGACTTCCTGTCCCACTTGCGGAGAATGTCCCATTGAAGTGGACGCAGATGAAACTGCGCAAAAGGAACTGCCTCCATTGCTGCCACCATCTTCCCTAGGAAGTGCATGAGGCGCCTCAAGGGGTGTGACTGGCCTTGAAGGAGAGATTGCACCCCTGTCTGTAGTGAACGCTGTTTGTCCAGCGGAAGCTTCACTATCGCTGAGAGAGTATGAAACTCCATGCCGAGATATGTCAGTGATTGGGCCGGTGTCAGATTTCACTTTGGGAAATTGATGATCCACCCGAATCTCTGGAGAGTCTCCAGAGCAATGTCCAGGCTGTGTTGGCATGCCACTCGAGAGGGTGCCTTGACAAGCAGATCGTCTAAGTAAGGGATCACCGAGTGTCCCTGAGAGAGTGTAGGACTGCTACCACTGTTGCCATGACCTTGGTGAAGACCCGTGGTGCTGTCGCCAGGCCGAAAGGCAGTGCCACGAACTGAAGGTGTTCGTCCCCTATGGCGAAGCGCAGGAAGCGCTGATGCTCTGGTGCAATCGGTACGTGGAGATAAGCATCTTTGATGTCGATTGATGCTAGGAAATCTCCTTGGGACATTGAGGCGATGACGGAGCGGAGCGATTCCATCCGGAACCGCCTGGTTTTTACGTGTTTGTTGAGCAGTTTTAGGTCCAGAACAGGACGGAAAGATCCGTCCTTTTTTGGCACCACAAACAAGTTGGAGTAAAAACCGTGACCCTGTTGCTGAAGAGTAACAGGGATCACCACTCCTTCTGCCTTCAGAGTGCACACCGCCTGAAGAAGAGCATCGGCTCGCTCGGGGGGCGGAGATGTTCTGAAGAATCGAGTCAGAGGACGAGAGCTGAACTCTATCCTGTAACCGTGAGACAGAATGTCTCTCACCCAACGGTCTTGTACCTGTGGCAGCCAGGCGTCGCAAAAGCGGGAGAGCCTGCCACCGACCGAGGATGCGGTGTGAAGAGGCCGAAAGTCATGAGGAGGCCGCTTTGGGAGCGGTTCCTCCGGCGGTCTTTTTAGGACGTGACTTAGACCGCCATGAATCGGAGTTCGTCTGACCCTTCTGTGGCCTGTTGGACGAGGAGAATTGAGACCTGCCCGCGGGCCGAAAGGACCGAAACCTCGATTGTACCTTCAGTTGTTGAGGTCTATTTGGTTTGGACTGGGGTAAGGATGAGTCCTTTCCCTTGGATTGTTTAATGATTTCATCCAATCGCTCACCAAACAGGCGGTCGCCAGAAAATGGCAGACCGGTTAAGAACTTTTTGGAAGCAGAGTCTGCCTTCCATTCAGAGGCACGTGTGACTGCATTAATCTGCGAGTGACAAGCCGAGATAGCTTGGAGTGCCCATACGGCTGCGAATGCCGGAGCAAAGGACGCGCCGATAGCCTCATAGATGGATTTCAACCAGAGCTCCATCTGTCTGTCAGTGGCATCTTTGAGTGAAGCCCCATCTTCCACTGCAACTATGGATCTAGCCGCCAGTCTGGAGACTGGAGGATCCACCTTGGGACACTGAGCCCAACCCTTGACAACGTCAGGGGGGAAGGGATAACGTGTGTCCTTAAGGCGCTTAGAAAAGCGCTTATCTGGACAAGCTCGGTGTTTCTGGACTGCCTCTCTGAAGTCGGAGTGATCCAGAAACGTACTCATTGTACGCTTGGGAAACCTAAAACGGAATTTCTCCTGCTGAGAAGCTGACTCCTCAATTGGAGGAGCTGGGGGAGAAAGATCCAACACCTGATTGATGGACGCTATAAGGTCATTCACTATGGCGTCTCCTTCTGGTGTATCTAGGTTGAGAGCGGCTTCAGGATCAGAATCCTGATCTGCCACCTCCGCTTCATCCTCTAGAGAGTCCTCCTGCTGAGACCCTGAGCAGTGTGATGAAGTCGAGGGAAGCTCCCAGCGAGCCCGCTTAGGCGGTCTGGGACTGCGGTCCGTGTCAGAGACCTCACCTTGGGACCTATGAGTCACCCCAGGAGCACTTTGCTGCTCCAACCGAGGGGGGCCTGGGGTCAATGATTCAACAGTGCCCGGGGCCTGTGTTACCGGCCTGGACTGCAAGGCTTCTAGTATCTTAGCAGACCATTTATCCATAGTCTCACAAAGTTTGTCAGCGAATACTGCAAACTCCGTCCCTGTCACCTGGACAGTGGTAGCAGGTGGTTCCACTTGGGCCACCAGTGGCAGAGGCTCCGGCTGAGTAAGTGCCACAGGGGCCGAGCATTGCACACAATGAGGGTAGGTGGAACCTGCCGGTAGTATAGCCGCACATGAGGTACAGGTTGCAAAGTAAGCCTGTGCTTTGGCACCCTTGCTTTTTGCGGACGACATGCTGTTGTCTCCTCTGAGTACAATCCGGGAGGGTATATAGCCAAAAACCAACAGTGCGACCGTACAGAGTAACTAATATATATATATATATATATATCCAAAGCGGTTGTGTGACCACCAGATTCCCTGCCTGGGCCTCCCAGAGCCGTGTTGTCTCTCCTCTCCAGCTTCAGAAGTGCTGACAGGAATGGCTGCCGGCGTTCTGTGAGGAGGAGGGGGCCGTGGGCGTGCCCTAGAAAGTGCGGGAATCTGGTGCCCCACGGTGCTCAGTGAGGGGGGAGGAGGATACAAAGTATGCTCCAGCCCTCAGCGCTGACGTCCAGTGCAGCGTCCCTCCCTTCCCCTGACTGGCAGGCCCGGGGGCGGGAATATGCGGTACTAGGCCGCAGAAGCCGGGGGACTAAAGTTATAAGCGCGGCCGGCAAACAAGCGCGGTCAGCGCGGTAGTCCCGGCGCACTAACACACCCAGCAGTGCTGCAGCGTGTATGACACAAGCGCTCCATGCGCCGTCCCCAAGGGGACACAGAGTACCTCACAGTAGCAGGGCCTTGTCCCCGACGATACCCAGCTCCTGTCCGGCAGATTCCCCAGGGGCTGCGGAGGGAGCACGGTCCCAGTGCCTGGAGACCGATTAGGATCCCACTTCACCCAGAGCCCTTAAGGGATGGGGAAGGAAAACGGCATGTGGCTCCTGCCTATGTACCCGCAATGGGTACCTCAACCTTAACAGCACCGCCGACCAGAGTGGGGTGAGAAGGGAGCATGCCGGGGGCCCTGTTATGGGCCCTCTTTTCTTCCATCCGATATAGTCAGCAGCTGCTGCTGACTAAATTGTGGAGCTATGCGTGCATGTGTGCCTCCTTCGCACAAAGCATAAAAACTGAGGAGCCCGTGATGCACGGGGGGGGGGTGTATAGGCAGAAGGGGAGGGGCTTTACACTTTTAAGTGTAATACTTTGTGTGGCCTCTGGAGGCAGAAGCTATACACCCAATTGTCTGGGTCTCCCAATGGAGCGACAAAGAAAAACAAGTCTCTTGGAAGAATGGCTGAAAAAAAAAAAAAAAAAAAAAAAAAAAAAAAAAAAAAAAAAAAAATCGGCTGGTTGTGAAGGGATTATTTTATATCTAGCAACCCAGCTCCAAAGAGTAAAAGATAACTAAATGCAAGTTCGTTGTTTCTAAGCACACATTAAGGCCTCTTTCACACGTCAGTGATTCTGGTACGTTTGTGCTTTTTTTTTCTACGTACCAGAATCACTGACATACGCAGACCCATTATAATCAATGGGTCTGCTCACACAGTGATTTTTCACTGACCTTGTCTCTGTGCGGCGTACCCACGTGTCCGTGATTGCCGTACGGAGACATGTCCATTTTTTTCTGGCATCACTGATGTCCCACGGACCACGCAGTGGTGTGATCCGTGAAACACGTGCCAGAAAAAAAACGTGCTTTTAAAATAAAAATAATTTTTACTCACCCGGCTTCAGTGGCGCTCTGTGCAGCCTCTGCTGTCTGCTGCTTCTGAGCCGGCTCATTACTGTCGTGCATATTCATTATGCACGACACAGCCGACCCGGAAGCAGCTGCTGCGGGGGTCAGCGTCGGCCGGATGCTGCACCGCGGGAGCGTTCAGAACCAAGGAGAGCGGGAGCGGGCACAGGTGAGTTTATCTCTATGTGCAATCACGGACCCCGGATTGCACTTAGACAACCCACGTGTGCCGTGAATCACGGCACACGGAGGGACTTGTGCGTGTTTTACACGTCAGTGAAGAACGTCTGTGTTTCACTGACGTGTGAAACGGGCCTAAGACCGCAACGATCAGCTTGTCGTCACTCGCAAACTGTTTACATCTTAATTGCCTTAGAGCATTACATTTATATTAAAAAAGATAATATATTAAACATACAGTGGTATATATTTACTATATCAATGCTGAGTATTTATATTACAAGTTTTTCTAGTTATATTAACACCTTAACGACCGTGGGCAGTAATATTACATGCTAGCAGTCATAGGGTTAATCCCCGCCAGCTGCTGCAGGCAGCCTGTGGTGATCCGCACATGTCAGCTGATTTGTATAGCTGACGTGTGCCTAGCTCGAGTAGATCTGCGATCTGCCCATGCCTGTTAACCTCTTAAATGTCGCTGTAAAATATGTGACAGCACAATTTTAAACGCAGTTGCGCCAAAACTTTACTCATCGGCCTCCACCAGAAGTCACGTGACGTGATCACGTGGATCCGATGGTTGTCATGGTAGCACAGGGTCATGTGATGACTCCGGTCCTGTAACAAGCAGCCGAATACTGCAGGTTACAAGAGATGACCATTTCTCCCTATCTAAGCGGTGCTGCTCTGATCGGGAGAAAAGAACGAGCGATCAGACTGCTGATCCTTATAGTCCCCTAAGGGAACTAAGATTGAAAAAAACCCCAGAAAATCTGCCTGGGGTGAAAGGGTTCCGTCACACTGATCTAGACAAATAACAAGAAAAGGAATATGGAGAGGCTGGAGTATCCACTTTTTCATCACTGGGGTCTGCTCTGTCCTGCAGGACATCAGTATTGTGACCAGGTATTGGTAAGTGCAGCTGCTTTTAAAACTTGATGTTTGTTTTAAGATGTAATAAACCAATCTAGATATGTACACTGGGGCAGTAAGCCTTGGAAAGGCGTATCCAAGTGGAGTAAGATTCGTGGCGAGGCGCACGCAACTTGTCATATATGCCTGCTCATCAGGAGCGACACACTGCTGCAAGCCTGCTCATCAGGAGCGACACACTGCTGCAAGCCTGCTCATCAGGAGCAGAGGCTGGAGGAGGTTTTGTTTTTTAAGCAGAAATTGGAAGATTTGGAGGAAACATTGGAGTGTTCAGTTTCTGCTACGAAAACTTAAAGTGTGCACATACCCTGGCAGTAGATTATTTTTTTTGAGCAGGTTGGCTCCTGTGTGGAATTAACCTTAGGATAAAGTTCACACATGGAGGATATTTTTCAAGTCATATTTTACAGTGAATCCATAACAAATGAAAATACAATCGGTACACATTGAAAAAGTTAGAATTTTCTGGACCCCTGAGGTTAAACAGTTGCAAAGTCTCAAAGATGACATCTTTACCATGCAACTAGTGTTGGTCATTAACAAATACACCGAGTCTGGCTGTCCATCTTCGGAGCATTCTAGTCCTTGCGCTTGTAATGGGGAAGTGTGCTGCTGAGGTCTGACAGTTCGGACCAGCGAAATTATTGTGTCACAGGCCCGAACTGCGCGCTAACCGATACCGCCAACAGTAGCAGCTTAGCCTCTGCTTGTTTGCAGGAGCGCAGCAGCATTGAACAGGCCAATTCCAGGCAGCTTCAGAGTGCTACTGGAAAGCCAGCTGCTACTGACGCTGCAGAGGTGGCCGGTAACCTAAGCAATGCGTCTTACATTATAGGATTAAAAATTCCTCACTTCCCGTAGAAAATTTTTAAGAGGCAAATTGCTGTATTTTACAAGCACTTAGCAATATTAAACATTTATGAGAAAACCTCCCCTTAAAGTTGGCTTGTCTAGTGAGTGCAAGAATACATCCACTTCCAGAATGAACATTAAATACGTGGTTCACCCATATTTATTATTGGCCACAATGACACGTTGAGAAATAAGGTTTCTCTCCAATACCTTGCTGGGTAATAGTGCCTGTGAGCGGTGCTGTTGCAGTCCGCTCTTGCCCATTGTGAGACCCCCGGGTTCCGTGACCTTGGGGATCCGGTGAGGTCACGTCATCTTCCTGTTCACCTGACATCACTGCGGCCGGTCCCGGTCTGAGTGACTGGGCTGTGTGCGGTGTTTCACCTCGTCACAGCCCAGGATCCCACCTGCTTGCGGCTCTCTGCAGTGAAGGAGGAGGGATCAGGGAGGTGCTGCGTTGTGACGCTGTGCTGTAATGAGCGGGTAATCTCCGCCCATAGCTCAGTCACTCACTGAGACTGGGGCCGGCCACGGTGGTGTAAGGTGAACAGGAACTTGATGTGACATCACTGGATCCCCAAGGTCACGGAGTCCGAGGGTCAAGCGATGGGGAAGAGTAGTCTGCAATAGTGTCGCTCACAGGCACTATGGGCAACGCAAGATATTTGAGAGACACCTTGTTTCTCAACATAATATTGTTGTGGCCAATAATGAATATGGGTGAAGCACCCCTTTAAGTAGTAAAGATAATGGCACCTTTGCAGCCACAACTTAAAAGGGTAATGAATAAAGACAACTCATTTGTTTAAAATAAATAAATATAAAAATAAAAATTGGAGGGTAACCTGGCAACCTGCTGATCGCTACGGGTTTCTGAAGCCAGACCCGCTGTAATCATATGCCAACACTAGCTAGGGAAGACTGATGGACAGGGATATGATGTGCAACCATGTGAAACAAGCAGTGGGGTACCATAGAAAAGATCTTATTGAACAAATATCCATCTTTACTAATGGTTAAGAAACTCCTATGATCATAGTCTACAGAGCATATGGCATTGCGGACCCTTTATAATTTGAAGATTAGTAACTTGGGGGTTCACAAAATCCATGCAAAACTTAGGGTTTCCAAAATAGAGAAAACAGCAATGAAGCCTTTTTGGAGGACAGTTTATTGAAATTCAGAGACAGCTGCAAAGAGGAGCAACACAAGCTTAAGCCTCATTCAGACGGCCATGTACGGATCAGGATGCAGGAACATGCGAGGCTGACAAGTACGGGGCAGGAGATCTGCAACCAGTCTGTCCATGCATCATCAGCCGTACATGGATATTCGAATGAGGCTGTACTTCTCACAAAAAAAAAAACGAAAAAAAAAAAAACACCACACTTTTTTTTTTTTTTTTTTTAACGTTAACGCCAATAAAGTACTCACCTTGCTGAGATATTCAGGTATTGCACTCAGTAGTATTACCGATTTGTGTAGACAGCAGATGGTACAGAAGGTTGTCGGTTGCTAGTTTAAAAAGAGATAGTGAGAAAATGATCTACTGAGCTAAGAAAGACGACTCCCGCCACACAATGCGAGTGCAGAGTGCGGCGCTGAGAATAAAACAAAGACTAATAGCAGCGTTGGGAAGTGCTCTTGTGTAGCTGTTGAGTAGGCACAAACTTCTTGTTTCAGATCAAGTGTTGTGTCTTCAGCGCAAGTTCTCTTCTTTGGTCTTGTAGGTTACTATTGTAGCGGATGTTCCTTGACTGATCTGAACTTGAAGCAGCAGTTTCAGGTGGTAGTTTCTGTTCTGTTACACTTCATACTGAAAAACAACAGCGCTATGAATGAATTACAGGGAAAAACCTCAGTCATCGGCAAAGAGCAGACTATTGTGCCTGCTCATGGTTTAACATATCTGATCACACTGCAGCAGAGTAGTGAAAAAGTTATTGTTTCCCATAATTCAAAGCGATTATGCAGGCAAAGCACAGGCCATTGGGTATAGTGCTTATACATTAGAAACCCATGGGTCACATTTAGTATGGGGGTAGATTAAATCTCTGATCACCTTAAAGTGGTTGTCTACTACCTCAAAACCCTCCTTAATTCATTGTTCCATAGGAAGTAAAAACTGGCTGCAGCGGTCACATGACGCCATATCGCACCACCCACCACGAACCAAAGCACTGCCATCACTGAAACGCAGCAGGACAAGTAATTCCCCCCCCCCCCCCTTCCAACTGATTAAGCAGGGGTTATGTAGCAGTGGACAATTCCTTTAAACAGACAAAATGTGAATAGGCACCAGACGAGGGGACCATGAACCAAACAAACTGGACAGACTGTAAACAACGGATGCTTTTATTAGCTCCATATAAGAAGTTGTTTGGTTTCGGCTATTAAGTGCTCAGTATAATGTGTAATTTATGTAAAGTTACTATATATGCAATTTCATTTTTACAAGTCTTGTAACTAGACAAACACCACACCTTACTTATTCCCAACGCTAGTCAGAGGCGACGTGTTCTCTATACTATGTAAGGCCCTCCTATAGCTCAGGGGGTCTGCAGGTTTGGCCACCACTCATGTATAGTGGGTGTCAGATGGTCTGGACAGATGTGATAGAGAAGAAAATAATGTGACATGGTAACCTACAACAAGCTAATTGTGTAGCCGACACACACATTCTTGGTGGAACCACGAGTATGCGTACTGGATGGAAGAGCGCTCCAGGCAGGGCACAGTCCGGCCCTCTGGCTGTACTAGTCTGGCCTGTGATCAGAAACAGCCGAAAGCCTGAAAACATTGGGCCGCGGACAGCACCATCCCCTTCCACGCCCCTCCTCCGCTAGCTTTCTGAGGTCACCTTTATTTGTATTCTCATGATGCAAACAGCGATGAACACATTAATTGCCCGCCCCTGGTGTAAGGTATAGCAGCATCTTTAGACTAAGGTTACCTAAATATTATTGATCGTGATAACACAATCTAAATATTAAAAGGTTAGGCTACATTCACACATCAGTTTTTTTCCCCCCATCAGGGACAATCCGGAAAAAAAACAGATAAAACTGATCCGGCGCCGGATCCGTTTGATCCCCATTGATTTGTATTAGCGGCGAATTGTGCCCGATAGCCTTACGTTGCATGTGGCTTTTGACGGATCTGGCGTAATTACTCAATGCGGCAGCCGGATGGAACGTCTCATTGAACCTTTAATAGAACAAGGAGAAAAGGGTATGCCAACACGGGATCACACCATGAAATAATTAAGAGATGAATTTTATTAAATTAACTTGTAGCCAGAAAAAACACGAGACACATGTCTCCACACTTAAAGGTTAGACGCACAGTGACACAGGATAAAAACACTTAAAAAGCCATAGGCATAGTCCGTGATTACTCGAAATTGTTCTATCTACAAAAGGGTTAATACATCACTTCTCTCCCCCTTTGTCTAATGCATGCGCATAGCACCGACTGGGCTGCTGAGCCTATTAGTATATTGCGATACGGATCCGCCTATAATTATAATGCTAAGACCTTATGTATAAATCTCGCTATTAAATAACGAGTCTACGCGCCGTTTATAAGTATATTTTGATGTGTAACTAAGTTTTGTTGGTCTTGCGCATGCGCAGTAAAAGATAGGGGAGGATGTTCCCCATATCATGTGACCAAGCAAGATGGCGGCCGTCATCGGAGCTTTACCTCCAGCGTCTAGGATCTTGCAGCTGCAAACACTGGTGAGTGTTGATTATACTCCCTTAAATAGGACACCCATTGCCACTGCACATTGCCTTCTTTTTCCCCTGAGGAAGCCACTGTATACATGGCGATACGCGTGGGGCGTCCATGCCAGGAACCCCCTTGGTCACTCCTCTTATCTACCCCACCTGCTTGGTTGCTATCCATCTTGTAGGGTAGTAAGTATAGGTCCGCTCCTGTGCCACTCCTAGCCTGGTTACTGCTTTACCTGCCCCATACGTTTTTACTAATGGGCATCCCTTTAAGCACCCAGGATACTGGCTATGTGTGGTGAAATATTGGTATATATACTGTGCAGATAGAAACATTGGCTATCAATATTGATATGTATTGTGTGGGTCCTTATAGATACATTTATGCTGGGACACTATGCCTGTAGATTTATTTTGCACACAGAGACCTGTACGTATTTTGTAGATAGATCTATACTGGGATACGGCTTATATCATATTCCGTGCACTATCAGAGATTCTCTGTATCCATGCAGCTTATGGTCTATCCACTGGTCTACATATACTGCATTCTGTGCATTATCAGTCTCGATTGTATCTATATAGTGATCTATCATACTATATTATCCATGTTCATCTGAGTATTCTATCGCACAAATTTATTTAGTCCGATTATCATGCCAGATGTTTAAATCTTAGGAACGGGCCTTGTGCAATATTTATTAGAGTGTCCTTGTCATATTTGTACTGTTTATCATACATTACTGGTTCCTGGTGGACATGTTTTCTATGCCTATGGCTTTTTAAGTGTTTTTATCCTGTGTCACTGTGCGTCTAACCTTTAAGCGTGGAGACATGTGTCTCGTGTTTTTTCTGGCTACAAGTTAATTTAATAAAGTTCATCTCTCAATTATTTCATGGTGTGGTGATCCCGTGTTGGTATACCTTTTTCTCCTTGTTCTATTATCAATTGTTTTGCATACCAGGAGATCCCACCGGGTGGTGCCCTTCCCATTTGTTTGTTAGTCTCATTGAACCTTTGTCTCTGAAAAAAAAACCATTTTGCGCGATTTACAACGGAACCCTATGGACGCCGGATCCGGCAAAAAACGGATGCTGCCACCGGATCAGTTTTTTGTTTTTTTGTTTTTTTTAAAACTGAGCATGCTCCAATTTGTTGGAAAAAAAAACAAAAAACTGATCCAGCAAAAAAAAAAAAAAAAGGATCAGGCGCATCCGTTTTTTGCATATTCTGCGCCGGATCCGTTGCATCAGGCACACGCCGGATTGTGCCTGATGCAAAAAAAAAAAAAAAAAAAAAAACTGGTGTGAACGTAGCCTTAGGGTGTCACGGTTTTTCATTTTTGTATTAAAAATAGTGATTATGAAATCATGTATTTTTAATGCAAAATTAAAAATCACTGCTTATTTAGTTTTTATTTAATTCTAACTTTACTGAAGCACTGGGGGCTGCCATGCTGGATTTGCTGTGTGTGTAAAGACAGTTACTCACTCCTTTATGGCTGCCCCTGTGCATAAAGAACAGTGGTCGGGATACGACCCCATTTAGTAACATTAGAGAAGGCGTCTGCTGTGACCAGGACACGCCCCCTGGGCTGTCCAGATCACAGCAGAGGGAGGAGATCGGCGCCATCATTGTGGAGCTCACAGTGTATGCTGTTTACTCCACTTTACCCCTGTCAACCGCCGGGATGTGTGAGGACGGGGCACCAGGCCGCCGCCTCCCCTCCCCCCGCCGTTACCGTCTCCAAGGACACCACTTCCCTCCGCTCTACCCCCCCGCTGCTGCCGCCCCACCCCCTGCCCTGCCGTTACCGTCTGTCTCAAAAGACACCCCCTGACCACGCCACCTCCCCTTCCCCCGCAGTTACCGTCTCCAATAACACCCCCTTCCTCCACTCTACCTCCCGCTGCCGTGTGTTTGTGTGCCTCTGCATGCGAGTACCGGCGCCCCTCTCCCCACCACCGCTGCTACCGTTTCCAATAACACCCCCCGCCCTTCCGCCTGCCACGTGTCGGCCTGTGTGTGTACCGGTGATACTGTCTGCTGAGCCATGTATCTAATCCTATCCTGTGTGATACTGTGCTGAGCATCTTAAGGGGGGCTTTACACGCTGCGACATCGCTAGCGCTCGCACCCGCCCCCGTCGTTTGTGCGTCACGGGCAAGTTGCCCGTGGCAGACAAAAAAATAAAAAAAATCACTAGTACCCGTCACACACCTTCCTAACGACGTTTCTGTGGCCGGCAAAACTGCCTCTTTTCTAAGGGGGCGGTTCGTGTGGCGTCACAGCAACGTCACATTGCAGTCAGCCAATAGAAGCGGAGGGGCGGAGAGCAGCCGCATGAAAGTCACGCCCACCTCGTTGCCGGAGGACGCAGGTACGGTGTTGTTCGTTGTTCCTGGGGTGTCACACGTAGCGATGTGTGCTGCCGCAGGAAAATAACCTGCGTCCAAAATCAGCAACGATATTTGGGAAATGGACGACATGTCAACAATCAACGATTTGGTGAGTATTTTGTATCATTGGCGGTCTCTCGTACGTGTCACACGCAACGACGTCGCTAACGAGGACGGATGTGTGTCAGGAATTCCATGACCCCAACGACATCTCGTTAGCGATGTTGTGTGTAAAGCGGTCTTAACCCTATCCTGTGTGATACGGTCTACTGAACCGTGTATCTAATCCTAGCCTGTGTGATACTGTCTGCTGTACTTGGTGACACTTTAGACATTTCTGGTCACCAACAAAATGGCTCCGTACTGTGATCCTAAATTTCATTCCCTTTTATCCCTTGGAAACCCCCACATTGGGGGTGTTGACATCACACAGGAGAGCAGATTCTGCCCACTTTTACTGCAGCTGTAATCCAGGCTTTTTCTACAGTAGGATTTCAGCAGCTGCTCCCCCTTTGATATTTTCCACTGTTTTACACAAACTTTTTTTTTTTTATATTTTGGTCAATTAAAAACAAATAATATTTAAACAAAACATTAATACTTGACATTTTTTCAGTTATTGAATTATTTTTTTCGGACAACAACTTCCCTTTAAATTATATTTGAGTTTGGACATACTTTACCCCTCAGAAAATCTGATACCAGGTGTCTGGCAGTACCAAACCCAAGTAATTTGTCTCCTACAGATCTCTGAATGTAACCCTCCACACCACTTTCTGCCCATGTAGATGTACACAGCTGCCAATCAGTGGTGGGGCAGTATTATATAGAGCTCATAAATATGCTTGACCACAGGGCAGCAGGTTTACTAGTCCTCTATTGATTAAATCCCTATTAAACAGCATGAGATTATCAGAACTACACTAAGCAGCTCAGTAAGTGACATTAATGGAATCAGGGTCTCTTGTTACCTCTACAATGTGCACTCAGACAGGGTGACATAAGCCTGATATACTCCCTTTTCACACCTTACCGACATGATGTTTGTCATATGCCGGCTCCCGGACTTGTGCGTGCTCAGGAACGAGATTGATCTTTTTTTTTTGCTATTCAGCCAAATATGGAATTTTTCCCAGCTGTCCAGTACAATATGTAAAAAAATAAATTAAATTAAAAGAATAACTTTCCTCACGATACGGTAGGAAAAAAAAAAAAAGGGGGGGGCAATTGTGCGATTATGTCCAACAAGTTCTCTCGTTATTGGAAATGTAGAATTTTTAGAAAAAAAAAAAAAAAAAACACCGTTTTTGCCACGGTTTTTACCTGCGTTTTAATTTTTTTTTTTTTTTTTTTTTACCATTATCGATGGCTAAAAACGGAGGTACCTGCGGAAAAGAAGTGACATGGTCATTCTTTTTGCTGAAGAAATTCTGCAGCAAAAACCTAGAGGAAAATAAAAAAAAAAAACAAAACACGCAGTGTACGTACAGCATTTTTTCTCCCATAGGTTTTTGCTGGGGAAGGACTGCAGCAAGGTTACGATCAAAAAAAAAAAAAGAAAAAAACAAAAACACCCCACAGCTTTCCACGATATGGCTGCAGTTCGCACAAATTATAGTCACAAAGACACTTCTCCCCAGAATTTATATCATATATGATGTCAGACAATGTATACAATACTTGAAGCCATACTGTACTGAAATTCAAGGCCTCTCCTTTGGAGGTCACCGAGACCTTTATCAGACAATGAGCGCTAAATGCTGCAGTGGAGAGGAGAAACTTGAGAAGTTACTAAAAATGCCCCGGATAAGTAGGAGCAGCTTCAAACTTTGTATGCCACCATCGAAGGTTTATCAGCCATCACCAAGAGAAAGGGGAGGGAGGGGAACAAGAACAAGTAAGAACTCTTCAGGGCACCTGTCCCATGCAGTAATACAAGAGGCTGGCTGACTGGGCCATGCATGTATCTGGTATTATTCTCCAAGATTACAAGATTATCGTAAGGAAACAATGGACTTTCTACTAAGTTCAAAAGCAGAGTTAAAAAAGAAAAGAGGGGGGGGGGGGGGGGGGGTCTGAACTTTTTAAAAGTCTCCCAGTCCTGCAGTTATCGTCCGACAGCCTAATGTTTATCTGAGCCTCCCAACTCTACCCCGATGTCGTAGGGCAAGAAGGATTTCCAATGGCTGATCCTTCATCTTCAGGAGATGAGTGAACGCAGGAGCATTCAGCCAATTGTTTGTGTATGGCTCCGTTTACACAGATTTTCTCTGAGAAAATGATCAAATTATGATGATCAGCACTTAAGAAAAAAAAACCCCATACAATGTGAACAGCCTCATCGCAAATGTGACCAAATGTTTGTACTGATAGACCGAAAACAAAGTGCTCCGCACAAGCCCTACGGGTGTTTGGCCAACATCTACCTAATATGTATGGGGGGCCTTAAGCGTATGCTCCCAAAGTCTCACAGACATGGAAACAAACCTGCCAAGAACAGTCCCAGAATACGGGCCTGCAACGTCACAACAAAACAAATGAGTGAAATACAATTACTGGACTAGTGCTTACGGCCAAAAAGCTCAGACTTCAGCTCTAAGTGCTCCCTACGAGCTGAAGAGGAGAGTCAAAGAACAAAGGCTGAAAGTGGCCACACCATGAAATGGCCCCCAGTGATGTGTGCCTCTTGTGTAAATACGCCTTTAACAGCTGCTCGACCATCTGAAAGATTCCTGGCCAGTTGTTCCATGGCCCAACTAGGAACTATTAATAGGTCGTCAATTCGGAGTATTGTGCACCCGAGAGTACCAGCCGCTTTATTCTGGGCATGTGGCTACAGCTACGCACATGCTAGTGGTCTGTTAGATACTGTCAAGATCACCATTTAATCTTTAAAATATCTAATCATCACCCGAGTGCTTTGTTATAGGGGTGGCTTAGTCCATGGAATTCTCTTCTTCAGGTCCCATTAATCAGACACTTGTGGCCCGCTCACTGCTGGATCACATGGGGACTGGCACGCCTATATAGCTTTTGGAGGCCACCAGAAGATACATTGTCGTTGCTGTTTGGTAAGATTGCTGCAGCTGATCAGTCCCTTCATTCTTTTCTTCATATGTGAAATAACACTGATGGGAAAAGCTGAATCGGATTCCACACACCTCCAAAAAACTGCCCCTTTTATGAACAAAACAGGAAAATAAAAAACAAAAAAAAAAAAAAGGGAACATCTGAATAAGGCCCAAGACTGAGGCTCCCCGTTACCTACTCTTTAATTGTCAGTACATATAAGATATGTGAATCTTAAAAAAAGGGGTTTACCCAAGTACAAAGTTAATTTTAATCAATAGATCTTAGAATAATAATAACAACTTCCACAATTGGATTTATTAAAAACCAATTATGTTATGGGAGTGCAAATGAACATTTTACCTCACAGAATTAAAAAAAAGCCATGCAAATGCTTTACCTCACAGAAAGAATCAGCTCTATCTGTAAAGTGTTTATACTCTTGCTTCCTCCCCTGTCAAGCAGATGTAATATGATCAGGCCATGTCCCTGTTTGGTCAGACACTGCCATTACACAGTACATAGCAGTGGCACATTTCTAACATCTCAGCACAGGAATTTGTCTAACACATCCAAATAGTGGAAATTATTCTAAGATCTATTGATCAAAATCAACTTTGTTGGAAAACCCCTTTAAGTTTATATGTGAGCTTATTAAACTAGTGGATCTACTACACCGTTCCCAAATACGCATTCATTAGGGAGGGGGATGACCTTTTCGACCAGGCAATTGCATTGATTTTTACAGCATTATAAACCAAAGCAGCTGACTACAGACTGCTGTATAAAGTAGTGACCACTAATACCCAATTGGTGTGTGTTGTATGTAGTTCACACTTTGCTGCAGTTTATTGTACTCACAACCATAAAAAAAAAAAACATGCTGTGCAGCTTTATCCTCCAGAAAATGTATACATTAGCATTAATAAGGCGTGTCCACAGTCAGCATCAATATGTCAGTGTAAGGGGAGGCTCATACATTACATAAAGGTCGGCTAAATACACTGAACATCTGGGGTGTCCGACAACAGCCGATTTGGTGAGGATGAAAGAAGCAAGCATATCAGATTCCATCAGACACCATTCTCTGCCGCTCCTACTGACTAAGCCGCTTATTGCCAGATGCCTCTTTAAGAGGAACCCGAACAGACTTAGAAAAATGTCCTTTCCAAGAAATAAGCCTGGACCTTTCCAGATAAAGCAGTGGTGCCTGTGTTCCCATTCCCTCAGCTCTAGCTCGTCAGTCTGTGCAGATGTTCCCAACTGATGATGTATTAGGTTCCCATAAAGATGAACAAGGGACGGCACAACAAGAGCCAGCAGAGCAGGCAGGTCCACGGAGAAGGCCAGACGCTTCATCCACTACTATTAGTTTAAAAATGGGCAGTAGTACAGAAAAAAAACAAAACTGATTTTGTTAGATTATTTTCTTCATTAAGATACACATAAGCCATATAACAGCAGAGAAAGTGCTCTCTGAATTACATGTCATGCGCTCAGCCCTTAGTGTCACTATGAGTAAAGGCAGAAACAAGTCATTCAGAGTACTCTCTCTGCTATTTAATATGGCTTGCGTATATCTTAAAGGGAACCTGTCACCATGTTTTTCCCTTATGAGCTGCAGCCACCACCAGTCATCTCTTATATACAGAGTATTCCAGAATCCTGTATATAAGAGCCCAGGACGCTGTGTATAACGTAAAAGTCACCTTTATAATACTCTCTAGGGTGCGGTCTGATGGGCATTGCTGCTCTCGGTCTGGCACCTCCTCCATCTTGTGTGATCACCATCCTCCTGCTGAGGCCCCTGTGGATGACACTTCTACGTCATCCACACAGACCAGCATTACGGTCCTGTACAGGCGCAAACTACTATAATGTGCAGGCGCGAGGATGGTCAAAGACCACCCACGCATGCGCACTACAATGCTTTGATCTGCCCTGAGCAATGCTGGACTGTGTGTTTGGCATAGGACGTGTCATCCACAAGGGACTCACGAGGACGGAGTTTGCGCAACATGGAGGAGGCGCTGGACCAAGAGCAGCGACGCCCATTGGACCAGACCGCCCCTTAGGTATTATAAAGCTGTTTTTTCCGTTATTTAGAGCGGTCCAAACTCATATACAGCATTCTGGAATACGCTGTATATAAGAGCCCACTGGTGGTGGCTGCAGCTTATAGGGGAAAAACCTGGTGACGGTTCCCTTTAATGAGGAAAGAAACGGTGAGCCGGTGATCCTGCCTTTCTCTGGCTGCCGTGCCCCCTAGCCCTCTTTCGAGTGACTGCTGCTGATATTCAGAGGCCATGCTCTGTCCGACCTGTAAAATTAAGAGAGAAAAAAAAAAAAAAAAAAAAAAGGCGCGAGGAGCGTTCCATTTCAGGTGAATGAGACGGGCAGCCAGGAGAACCGTGGTTGAGTTTATGTTGGGTCACAATGGACTCATTTTTAGGCCCGTTTCACACGTCAGTGAAAAACACTGACGTTTTTCACTGGCGTGTAAAACACGCACATGTCCCTCCGTGTGCCGTGAATCACGGCACACGTGGGTTGTCTAAGTGCAATCCGGGCTCCGTTTTCCGTGGCCCGTGATTGCACTTAGAGATTAACTCACCTGTGCCCGCTCCCGCTCTCCATGGTGCTGAATGCTCCCGCGGTGCAGCATCCGACCGGCGCTGACCCCCGCAGCAGCTGCTTCCGGGTCGGCTGTGTCGTGCATCATGAATATTCGTGACAGTAATCAGCCGGCTCAGAAGCAGCAGAGGACATCGCTGGAGCCGGGTGAGTAAAAATGATTTTTATTTTAAAAGCACGTTTTTTTCTGGCACGTGTTTCACAGACCACACCACTGCGTGGTCCGTGGGACATCAGTGATGCCAGAAAAAAATGGACATGTCTCCGTGCGGCAATCACGCACACGCGGGTACGCCGCACGGAGACACGTGCAGTGAAAAATCACTGACGTGTGAGCAGACCCATTCATTATAATGGGTCTGCGTATGTCAGTGATTCTGGTACGTTTAAAAAAAAGCACAAACGTACCAGAATCACTGACGTATGAAAGGGGCCTTAACCTAATTGTAGGTCATCCCTTTAAATAAAAGCTAATCCAACATTCCCACAAGCAGTCAAGAAGGTTAAATAACTAAGGATCAGGTTTTTCATGTCTCCCCATTTTGTGCTAGGAGATTCCCAGTAGCAGTTTTGGGTTTTTGTTGAGGGGGCTGGGCTGCTTACCATATACAGTGGTGTTCATAAGTCCTGCATAGGCATAAAGAAAACTGTATATTTCATACTTCTGCATCTCTACAGTGAAACTGGTGGAACATATGTTTTGGTAATCCCTCATTGTATGCCATACTCATTTTTGAATGTCCCAAGTGTATAGATTGTTATGATATGTGCATTTTTGATATTTTCTTTACAGCATAACCATACCTACACCAGTGCAGTGTGTAGAATGGTGAACAGGTTTCTAAGTTCATTACCTTCCAATGCATGTTCACACAGACTTAAATTTTACTTTTTAAGATTTATTATTTTTATGTAGTTCAGAGTCCTGATTCGGGCCTTTTGAGCGCATCTTTAGCTTCTAATACTTTATTGGCCGGCCTTTGCATCTCTGTGGCATGGAGTGCACAAGCTTCTGCAGATGGTCACGAGTGAGGATGTGGTTCCAGGCCTGTATCGGAGCCTCAATCAACTCTCTCTTGGTCCTTGGCTGTTTTTTAGATCTCTATTGATACCTTGTGCCACAAATTTTCAGTTGGATTGAGGTCCGGGGCCTGGGCTGGCCAGTCAGTAGTAGCCACCTTGTTCATTTTTTTCCATTCCGCTACTGTCTTAGCTCTGTGACAAGGAGCATTATCATCCTGGAAGATAGAATCCCCTGAAAACAGGTGTTGAGCAGAAGACTGCATTTTCTTAAGGAAGTCTATGTATTTTTTTGCATTAACCATACCCTCCACAATATGAAGCCTTCAAACACCATTGGCTGCCATACAGCCCCAGACCATTACTTTCATCGGATGTTTCACAGAGAAGCTCAAACACTCTGGCTTGTACTCTTCATGTGGAAACCTTCTCACATAAGACTTGCCATCATTTCCT
This sequence comes from Anomaloglossus baeobatrachus, assembly GCF_048569485.1. Lineage (NCBI taxonomy): Eukaryota > Metazoa > Chordata > Amphibia > Anura > Aromobatidae > Anomaloglossus > Anomaloglossus baeobatrachus. The sequence continues at coordinate 218,972,826 of NC_134354.1, forward strand.
AAAATGCAAAAAGTGCTTTCATCACTAAATAGCACTTTTTCCCACTCCTCCTTCCTCCATTTTGAATATTTAAATGCCCACAGTGTTCACCTTTGTCTTTGTATGGCTGTCATCAATGGCTTCTTTCGGGCCTTGCACCCTCTTAATCCTACTTCCAAACATCTCTTCCTAACAGTTGATGTTGCTACCTCAATATTGCACTTTTCTTGCCTTTCTCGCAGAAGCTGAGGTGAGCTTTCGATTGGCAAGGGATGTTCTTATCAGTACTCTATCCTCCCTTTTAGTTGACTTTCTGGGCCGACCAGATCTGGGCCTGTCCTGGGTAATTCCAAGCTGCTTAGGTTTCTGCAAAATTCTTACAACTGTCCTCTGATTACAGCCAACCTTCCTTGCGATCTGGGGGCCAGTATAACCCTCTTCGTGTAGCACCACAACTCGCACACGATCATCCGCTGACCAAAATCTGAAGGCTCCCATCATAAAGCTCTACAGTATGATTCACTAGATAGACCTACAGATAAAACAAAAACTAAGCAGCAGATGTAATGCAATGTGATTGGCTACCATATCCAGGTTATGATTGTCACAAGAACCTCATCTGTGATTGGCTAATTTTGGATCTGAAGCTGTACAATATTTAGTTGTGCTTTCAATTCCCAAATTGTTGCCATAATTTCAGGCAAAACTGCTTCAAAAGCTAAAAATATTACAGGGAGAGAATGCAAAATTGTTTTCTGAACAAAACCATATGTAATATGTCATATTAGTATTGAAGCTATTCGACAGAAAACGTTTAAAACTTGAAAAATCAATTTATCCTATGCAGGACTATGAACACCACTGTACATGTCACAAGAACCTGCCACAATGTTACTGCTGGACAGAAATCTCTATACAGTCAGGGTCTATAGATATCACTGGCACAGATCAAGTCGTTCAGGACGGTCTGCTCTGGGTATACGGCCGGTGTGCTCGGTGAAGACGAGGACGTAATCATGTAACGCTCTGGCATAGCGGTCACAAAGAAAGGACCTCAAGAAAAAATAAGAATATCCCGGGCTATAACCAGATATTAGTGTGAGGACCGGCCCCCGCTCTCACATTACTGTAATGTCTCATTGTATGTTTCCCCTCTGAATAATACAATGCTACAGAATATGTTTGCGCTATACAAGTTACGCTTAGTCTCTATAGGACACACTGCCCGTCATTTCCATAGGAAGGCACCTCGAATCTTCCCCTGTATTTGGGCCCCTGCCTCCAGTAGGCACGCAGGAGTGGGGCAATCCCTGACCATCATGTCCATAGGGAGGCACCTCGAATCTTCCCCTGTATTTGCGCCCCTGCCTCCAGTAGGCACGCAGGAGTGGGGCAATCCCTGACCATCATGTCCATAGGGAGGCACCTCGAATCTTCCCCTGTATTTGGGCCCCTGCCTCCAGTAGGCACGCAGGAGTGGGGCAATCCCTGACCATCATGTCCATAGGGAGGCACCTCGAATCTTCCCCTGTATTTGCGCCCCTGCCTCCAGTAGGCACGCAGTAGGGCAATCCCTGACCATCATGTCCATAGGGAGGCACCTCGAATCTTCCCCTGTATTTGGGCCCCTGCCTCCAGTAGGCACGCAGGAGTGGGGCAATCCCTGACCATCATGTCCATAGGGAGGCACCTCGAATCTTCCCCTGTATTTGCGCCCCTGCCTCCAGTAGGCACGCAGTAGGGCAATCCCTGACCATCATGTCCATAGGGAGGCAGCTTGAATCTTCCCTGTATTTGGGCCCCTGCCTCCAGTCTATACCCAGCCTGTGCCTCCTATAGGCACGCGGGAGTGGGGCAATCCCTGACCATCATGTCCATAGGGAGGCAGCTTGTATCTTCCCTGTATTTGGGCCCCTGCCTCCAGTCTATACCCAGCCTGTGCCTCCTATAGGCACGTATAGGCACGCGGGAGTGGGGCAATCCCTGACCATCATGTCCATAGGGAGGCAGCTTGAATCTTCCCTGTATTTGGGCCCCTGCATCCAGTCTATACCCAGCCTGTGCCGCCTATAAACAAGCAGGCAGATCGCCCTTGTAAACAGCCACATCACGAATTCCTCCAGGCCTGGCGATTGCGACACTCGGCTGAGGGAAACAAGCACACCGCATTTCACAAACCACGTTCCTCATCACCCGCGCAGTGCATTCTGGGACACGTAGTCCCGAGGTGCGGTCTATGAAAAGCAGGAGCCCGCTGAGGACTCCAGCTCCCATGTCCCCCTGCGGCGATCTCCAGGAGACGGTCGGTTCGCACCCTGCCTGCCAGCTGCGGACTAGCAGCTCCACCCGCCGCCTGATTGGCCGCCCAAACACCCGGTCCCCGCCCCCACCCTGCATTGTGAGGCTCTTTGTCCGCCCGCTACACGCATCACTGGCAGATTCCGTACGGGCGCTGCCCAAGACTCGGGTGATACCGTCCAGTCACTAAGTCCAGTTCTGTGTAGAGGACGCGCTCAGTAGATTAGCCCCAGCCGGTACACACACGAGACTAGCCCAGTAATGTCCCGCTGACGGGGCAAGCCATGACAAAGCAGCTCTCGCCGCGTTAAACGGTGACCCTCGCCGCCAACGAGCGCTTCTGCCACCCGCCCGTCCGTTACAGAGGAGAAACTAGCCATTCCCTGCCCCAAAACCCCGTCAGAAGAGCAAACTCACCCCAACAGCTCACAGCACTATCACCAGCGCCGCCATAAGCAGCACGGCACATTACGTAGGAATAAAACACTGACTTCTCGCGAGAACTTGTATTCCCATAGGGGGAGGTGGGAAGAGTGCACATGCGCAGTGTCACCCAGACAATGCGGAGCTGGCCGCGGCCCCACGCATGCGCCCTGGGCGCTTTCTAGGCGCGCTGGGATGATGTCATTTCATTGCCTGGACCCAGTACTGTCTCCCTATGTCCGCACTGAAGCAGGATATGGCAGAGGAGCGGAGCTCACGGCGGGAGCCTGCTGCTTTATTGGATTAGTGACCTTCTCAGCCCCAGATGGGTGAAGGCGGCACCCTATAGCATTTCCGAGTCCTCACTTTCTTTGTCCTTTGGTGCCGCCATCATTTACATCCATGACTAATCCCTCACTTGCCAATTTTGAAAATGGTCTCCTGGAAAATGGGGAAGTTCTCCCGGTAACGTGTGCAGTCGGTTTACATAACCACGCCCCCTCACATCAACACGTTTCACCCTCGGTTTAAGGACAGCTCTGCGACTGCATGGGGGGCAGATGTGCGAGAGCTCTGCAAAGCAGATGGGGGGGGGGGCATCTGTAGGGCAGAGGTTGAGTGGTCTCTGCGAGTCAGATGGGTGGTCTCTGTGGGGCGGCCGTGCGGGGAAGATGTTGGGTGGTCTCTGTAGAGTGGCTGTGTGGGGCAGATGTTGGGTGGTCTCTGTAGAGCGGCTGTGTGGGGCAGATGTTGGATGGTCTCTGTAGGGTGGCTGTGTGGAGCAGATGTTGGGTGGTCTCTGTAGGGTGGCCGTGTGGGGCAGATGTTGGGTGGTCTCTGTAGGGTGGCTGTGTGGGGCTAATGTTGGGTGGTCTCTGTAGAGCGGCTGTGTGGGGCAGATGTTGGGTGGTCTCTGTAGGGTGGCTGTGTGGGGCTAATGTTGGGTGGTCTCTGTAGAGCGGCTGTGTGGGGCAGATGTTGGGTGGTCTCTGTAGGGTGGCTGTGTGGGGCTGATGTTGGGTGGTCTCTAGAGCGGCTGTGTGGGGCAGATGTTGGGTGGTCTCTGTAGGGTGGCTGTGTGGGGCAGATGCGTGGTCTTTGTAGAGCAGCTGTGTGGAGCAGATGTTGGGTGGTCTCTGTAGGGTGGCTGTGTGGGGCAGATGGGTGGTCTTTGTAGAGCAGCTGTGTGGAGCAGATGTTGGGTGGTCTCTGTAGGGTGGCTGTGTGGGGCAGATGGGTGGTCTTTGTAGAGCAGCTGTGTGGAGCAGATGTTGGGTGGTCTCTGTAGGGTGGCTGTGTGGGGCTGATGTTGGGTGGTCTCTAGAGCGGCTGTGTGGGGCAGATGTTGGGTGGTCTCTAGGGTGGCTGTGTGGGGCAGATGTTGGGCGGTCTCTGTAGAGTGGCTGTGTGGGGCAGATGGGTGGTCTCTGTAGAGCAGCTGTGTGGAGCAGATGTTGGGTGGTCTCTGTAGGGACATAGAAAACACCAAAAAGAGGAATAAAAACCTCCAAAAGTTAAACAAAAACTCACAGACTAATGGCAGAAGATGTAAACTGCCCAGGCCAAAAAGACTAATGCACTACCAGGATGCAGCAAGACCTCCATTAAATGGAGACATCACAGGTGCAAAGGGAGATGGTAGTAAAATTGCACACTTGTGGCTTGCATAGGTCACTGTTCACACATGCAGGCACACAGTATCTGGTATGCAGCCTATTGGTCACGCCCATCACAATCGATGCAAGCGGGCTACGCCAGTACTAAATATGTGTACCATGCAGGGACAGTGAGTATAATATGCAAGGCCTCACATTAAGATGCCTGGCTGCATCCTGTATAAAATATTCTGTGCAAAAGAATATATAAATATATGAGGTATTGGTAGGTAATATGGCCATAGTACGGTAAGCCCACAATCCGCGTCACGGATCCTCATGTTTGTGGGTCCCTACACTAATATATCATATGTACAAACATAAAAAACACCAAATGTCTCCATTTAATGGAGGTCTTGCTGCATCCTGGCAGTTCATTAGTCTTTTTGGCCTGGGCAGTTTACATCTTCTGCCATTAGTCTTTGTGGTCTCTGTAGGGTGCTGTGTGGGGCTGATGTTGGGTAGTCTCTGTAGGGTGGCTGTGTGGGGCTGATGTTGGGTGGTCTCTGTAGGGTGTCTGTGTGGGGCTGATGTTGGGTAGTCTCTGTAGGGTGGCTGTGTGGGGCTGATGTTGGGTGGTCTCGAGCGGCTGTGTGGGTCAGATGTTGGGTGGTCTCTGTAGGGTGGCTGTGTGGGGCTGATGTTGGGTGGTCTCTGTAGAGCGGCTGTGTGGGGCAGATGTTGGGTGGTCTCTGCGAGTCAGGTGTTGGCCGGTCTTTGTTGGGCAGCTGTGCGGGGCAGATGGAGGGGTTTTGCAGGGCAGATGTGAGAGGGCTCTGTAATCAGATGGGGGGCATCTGTAGGGCAGACGTGGGGGGGCTCTGTAGAGTAGACGTAAGGGGGCTCAGTGGGGCAAATGTCGGGTGGTCTCTGCCAGGCCGACATGGGGGGGTCTCTGCCGGGCCGACGTGGGGGGGGCTCTGCAAGGCCAAAGTGGGGGGGCTCTGCCAGGCCGGCGTTCGGGGGCTCTGTAGGGCAGATATGGGGGAGGCTCTGCTCTCAGAGGTCTTCTCTGGCAACCAGAAGAATTGACAATTCTCTCTAGAGTCCACATGGACCCCCTGTTTTCTGAAAGACTCCCAAATTGAGAGGTGTCAGTTATGGAATATCTGCAGTGTATGCTATAAATGTGTGATTGGTGGAGCTAATGGAGAGCTGGTCAGAACGTTCCCCATATGTCAAGTTGATAGTGGAAGTACAGCTCTTAAGTGGTGTCACAAACCACCGGGGGGGTCACTCAGCAATCCCCCGCGCTGGCTACCAGTACGTCACAATCGGGGGGTAACAAGTGGGGGTCACCCCTCCTTTATACCTCCCGACCGACAGACAGAGCACGTGACGCGCTCTCTAGCGCCCCTCTTATAGTCAGGCCAATTATGGAATTGCCCGACCATAAGCAAGGAGGCCGCTATACTACTTATGCCGATTATTGAAGGGTCCCCGGTGAGAGTAGGGTATATATTCCCCCGACCTCCGCGGGCGGAATATATAAAATCTCCCCGAATCTCACTGGCCTCCCCACAATAATCCTTGGCACAACTCGCTGCCACCAACCGCTTCACGGTAACTATTAGCCGAACACACAGACGTGGGATTCAAGATCGAGATAACAGAACAGCCCAAGATTAATTATATAATTTAATCAGCCTAAAGCACACTAGAAACTACAATATATACAATAGGGAATCTACAGAATATACATATGTCAGAGTACAGTTACAATCAAAGCATGGGTTACAAACAGGCATACACAGTTCCAGCAGTTACCTTGTTGCGTCTGGCCACAGGGGGGCGCTGTACCCAGGTTTCTAGGATCCTTCCCACAGATGTTTCCTACACGTGCCCCCAGCGAAAAGAACACTGGAAAATGGCCGAAGTAGGGTTATCAACCTGGGCAACTCCAGGTCCCCTCCTACCTTAGTGACCTCAGAGGGAGCACTGCTCCACCCCTGGCTTGAGTTATGGACAATCCACAACATGGAATATGGGCCATAACTTTGCCTGGGAGCGTCGTAGGCGGACGCCAATGCTCTCATTGTGACAGTTATGAATTTAGCTACAGAACGAGGGGACTCATGACCTGTCTGCCAGTTCCCCATTGGCTGATATCACGCCTGGGGCATTTCCCAATGTCCTGCTCCCATAAAAAGGGTGTGCCGGCATCGTCCGCATGCGGAGACACCATTTTTATGGTTGCCATATTTATCGGAAATATGGCTTGCGAGATATGAACCATTTTTTACTGGAGTCGTTCTGTCTGGCTATTTCCATAGCCTTGCTAACTAGCTAGCAGCCCCCACTACAGGGTCACGGCAGGGAGTCATCCTGTGTCCATTGTCCCCAAGCCACCTAATTTCCATATCACAGGACATGGCCATGGAGGTGTAAGTGGAACACTGAGAACAAGAAGGGAGGGGGCACTGCCAGGGAGTGATGAGGGATTATGACTGGAGTCATAATTCATCTTCATATCCCGGGATTTGCCTCACACCTCCCCCCTTTTGAGGGCGCTAGGGGGCAGCACACTCCGGTGTTCCCCCGTGCGCCCGTCCGCGACCTCTCCTTGTCGGGACAGCCCGTCTGCGTTACCGTGGTCACGGCCCCTTTTGTGGCGAATGGTGAAGTTGTATTGCTGGAGCGCAAGGCTCCATCGCAACAATCGCCCATTCGTCCCAGAGACGGTGTGCAACCAGCTGAGGGGATTGTGGTCCGTCTCCACGATGAAGTGGCGCCCGTATAGATAGGGTTGCAGACGCTGCAGGGCCCACACTATGGCCAGGCACTCCTTCTCCATCGTGGAATAGGCAACTTCCCTTGGTAACAGCTTCCTGCTCAGGTACAAGACTGGGTGCTCTTGGCTCGCAGAGTCCACCTGGCTGAGCACCGCACCGAGGCCGAAGTCACTGGCGTCGGTCTGTACTACAAACGGCCGCGTGAAGTCGGCTGCCTGTAGCACGGGCGGGCTGGACAGGGCGTCCTTTAGGGCCCGGAAGGGGTGTAGGGTGGCCCACAGCTGGGACCGTTGGTCCTCCAAGAGCTGGTGGCCAACCTCCACATCCTCAATGGATCCGCCTGCCCTAACCTGGGCTAGCATATCCAAGAGGGTTTCCGCTTCTCCCTCCTCGGGCAGGTTGCACACGGGGAGCGCACTTGCCTCCCGCTCATGATGTGCCTTCATCATGTTCACATGGAAGGGCTTCCGCCTTCCACGGGCAGGGTCCAGGGTGACCAGGTACGTTACAGGGTTGAGCTGCTGGTACACGAGGTATGGGCCTTCCCAGGCTGCCTGAAGCTTGTCCTGTGGTACGGGGACCAGTACCCACACCTTTTGACCCACTTGGTAGGTCCTCTCACAAGCGTTCTGGTCGTACCAACGCTTCTGATCGGCCTGGGCTTGAGCGATATTGTCGTGTACCAGTTGCGTCAAGGCCTGCATTTTGTCCCGGAAGCGCATGACATACTCGATAACCGACACTCCAGGGGTGGCCAAATCCCCTTCCCAAGCCTCTTTCACCAGAGCCAGGGGGCCCCGCACACGTCGCCCGTACAGGAGCTCAAACGGTGAGAATCCTGTTGAGGCCTGTGGAACCTCCCGGTAAGCAAATAACAGGTGTGGGAGATACCGCTCCCAGTCACGCCCATGGGAGTCGACCAACATCTTAAGCATCTGCTTTAAGGTGCCATTGAACCGCTCGCACAGGCCATTAGTCTGTGGATGGTACGGGCTGGCCACCAGATGTCGCACCTGGACTTGCTTACAGAGGGCCTCCATCAGCTGGGACATGAATTGGGTCCCCCGGTCAGTGAGCATTTCCTGGGGAAAACCCACTCGGGAGAAAATCTCCAGCAATGCGGTGGCCACCTTGTCAGCCCGAATGGACGACAAGGCCACTGCTTCTGGGTACCGGGTGGCATAGTCCACTACCGTCAGTATGAAGCGTTTCCCGGAGCTGCTGGGGATGGCCAGCGGGCCGACCAGATCCACAGCCACCCTCCTGAAAGGCTCATCGATGATGGGCAGAGATACCAGTGGGGCTTTGGGGCGTGGCCCCGCCTTCCCCACTCTCTGACAGGTTTCACACGAACGGCAGTAGGCAGTCACATCGGCCCCCATTTTTGGCCAGTAGAAATGCTGGTTTAACCTGGCCTTGGTCTTAGCGATCCCTAGGTGTCCGGCCATCGGAATCTCATGTGCGATCCGCAACAACTCCGTCCGGAACGGATAGGGTACCACCAACTGTCGGTCCCTGGGCCACGCCTCCGGTGAACCCTGCTGGACCGTGGCCCGGTACAGCCGTCCTTGGTCCCAGACCACTCGCTCCGGGTCCGAGTCCGAGGGAGGCTGTGCCGCCTGCTCCTTAAGAGCTTTCAGGCTGTCGTCAGCTTCTAACGCTGCCTGAAACCCCTGACTAGATGTGGCCAGAATCGACGAGACTGTCACATCTTCAGTCAGTACCCCGGGACCTGTGTCCTGGCCTCCACCTGACTCGGCTGCCACTTGGTCAGAAGGGGAAGAGCTATCGGACCTCCGGGAGGCCTCTTGGCTTCCAGCACTCCCACTGCGGGTGACAGCGGCCACAGCCGCTGCGACCGTGGGTCGTGCCTGCTCCTCCTCCGTTCCTGACCAAGTCGCCGGTTCAGGCAGACCTACCTGGCTTCCTGACACCCCGGTTGTGGGGGAACCATGCACCGAGATCTTACCTGGGAGCACTTCCGCTCCTGGACCGGCCCCAATCTCACCTGCCTGTTCCCCTCCTGCAGCAACAGAACCCCGCTGTGAAATCTCTGGGGACCCCACATTTGCTGTGGTAGCCCCCACCCCACACACTGGTCCCCCCCCTGCAGCACCCTGCTCTCTGCTTATCCCTGCAGAGGGCAACAGATCCCAGCTCACAGGCTGATTACTTGTAGAGGCATTGTCACACCTTTCTCTGACCCCCTCCCCTGTCACAGCTGCAGCTGTGTGTGTGTCTATGGTGTCTATGCAAGCAGAAATATCAGAGTTCACTCCCTCCTCCCTTACATCATTCATAGATAACACATTAACATTGTCCGGAGGCATGTCAGTACTGGCTGAAGGTTCAGCCCTTGGTTGGGGCCCAAACTGGGAGGTTATCTGCCCCAAATCTGTCCCAAGTAGCACGTTTGCAGGGATCCGATCAGTTACCCCCACCTCCCTCACCCCCCGCCCTGCGCCCCAGTCCACATAAATGTCAGCAACAGGCAGCGCCGGGTCAATGCCTCCAATCCCGGAGACAGCGAGGGTTTTTCCAGGGATCAAGTCTTGGGGGGACACCATCTCAGGCCGCACCAGAGTCACCTCCGAGGCGCTGTCTCGCAGTCCTATGGTCACAGACCGGCCGACGGTGACAGGTTGGAAGCTGTCCAGGGACCTACCACCACCCCCACCCACACAATACACCTTGGGCGGCCCTTGGGACGGGGACGGAGCCGGGGCCTTGGGACGCTGAGGGCACATGGCCTTGAAGTGTCCAGGTAGGTTGCACTGGTGGCACCGTCTTGGTTCCGCCACGGGCCTGGAGAGGGGAGTTGAGGGGGACACCCCCTGCAGTCTAGGGGCAGGTGGGGCAGTCGCAGAATTCATCTTACCCCCTCTCCAGGTGCTGCTGGTGGCCGCTCTCCTGGCCTCAGGGGCCCGGTTGTTGGTGTAGTCATCGGCAAGGGCAGCTGTAGCCGTGGACCCCTTTGGCTTCTGGTCTCGGATGAACTGGCGGAGATCCTCAGGGCAGTTCCACAAGAGTTGCTCCGTGATGAACAAGTCCAGGATCTCCGGTCCGGTGGAAAGCTGCAGGCCTTGGGTCCAGTGGTCGGCAGCTCGGGCAAGTGCCCGCCGGTGGTCAGCCCAGGAGTCCTTTGGTCCCTTCTGTAGGCTCCGGAACTTCTTGCGGTAGGACTCTGGAGTGAGGTTGTACTGTTGGATCAGGGCCCGCTTGATGGTGTCGTAGCCCTGATCTGCCTCAGCAGGCAAGTCCCCAAGGATATCCAGGGCCTTACCCCTTAAACGGGGGGTCAGGTATTTGGCCCACTGGTCCTTGTCCAGGTGGTGCTGCAAGCAAGTCCGTTCAAAAGCAGTCAAGAAAGAGTCCAAGTCTCCATCCTTCTCCAGCACTGGGAAGTCCTCAACATGGACCTTTGGAAGTTTGGTGTCTCGAAGGTCACATGTGGCTGATGAGGGCCGGAGCTGAGCTAGCTGCAGCTGGTAGTCACGGTCTGCCTGTCGCTCTCGCTCTTCACGCGCTGCCTGCCGCTCTCGCTCCGCAGCCTCACGCTCTGCGTGCCGCTCCGCAGCCTCAGCGTCACGCGCTGCCTGCCGCACTGCCCTGCGCTCTGCCAGGAGTTCCTTGTAGCCCTTCTGGTCTCCAGCCTGGAGAAGGGCCATAGCCATTTGAAGAAGGCTATCCGAGCCTCCCAGGCTCGGTGGAATGGCACGTGGTGAACTGCGGCACGCTGCAGAGCTAGGCGATTCACTGTCCCTTTCAGAGCGGAGGGCTGGCATCTGGCTCGTTGAGGAACCTTGGGTGAGCTCCTCCTCATCTTGTCCAGCAGTGCCAGGTTGCGCAATGTCCTCGGCAGAACGGTTTTCTGGCGTCGAGCTCCTGGAGGACTCGTGGGCAACCTCCTCATTGCTGTCCACAGCACCGTCCTCCCTCTCTTCGGCTCCTGCCTTAGCATTGGCCAGTTGCATAGCTCTGCTCCTGGTGCCATCAGCCATTCTTGCAGACTTTTGGTCACTGACACAGAACTGACACCTGATGCCTCCACACACCTTACAGTATCTGCACTCTGACACTCTAGTGTTGAGCTAGTCTGAAGACCCCAGCAGCCACAGCTGCTGCAGGCAGTCTTTAGTGTCTGGGAGTATGGGTCTCACACTCACACACACTATTATCTCGATCCCACCGCTATGCCACCAATATGTCACAAACCACCGGGGGGGTCACTCAGCAATCCCCCGCGCTGGCTACCAGTACGTCACAATCGGGGGGTAACAAGTGGGGGTCACCCCTCCTTTATACCTCCCGACCGACAGACAGAGCACGTGACGCGCTCTCTAGCGCCCCTCTTATAGTCAGGCCAATTATGGAATTGCCCGACCATAAGCAAGGAGGCCGCTATACTACTTATGCCGATTATTGAAGGGTCCCCGGTGAGAGTAGGGTATATATTCCCCCGACCTCCGCGGGCGGAATATATAAAATCTCCCCGAATCTCACTGGCCTCCCCACAATAATCCTTGGCACAACTCGCTGCCACCAACCGCTTCACGGTAACTATTAGCCGAACACACAGACGTGGGATTCAAGATCGAGATAACAGAACAGCCCAAGATTAATTATATAATTTAATCAGCCTAAAGCACACTAGAAACTACAATATATACAATAGGGAATCTACAGAATATACATATGTCAGAGTACAGTTACAATCAAAGCATGGGTTACAAACAGGCATACACAGTTCCAGCAGTTACCTTGTTGCGTCTGGCCACAGGGGGGCGCTGTACCCAGGTTTCTAGGATCCTTCCCACAGATGTTTCCTACACGTGCCCCCAGCGAAAAGAACACTGGAAAATGGCCGAAGTAGGGTTATCAACCTGGGCAACTCCAGGTCCCCTCCTACCTTAGTGACCTCAGAGGGAGCACTGCTCCACCCCTGGCTTGAGTTATGGACAATCCACAACATGGAATATGGGCCATAACTTTGCCTGGGAGCGTCGTAGGCGGACGCCAATGCTCTCATTGTGACAGTTATGAATTTAGCTACAGAACGAGGGGACTCATGACCTGTCTGCCAGTTCCCCATTGGCTGATATCACGCCTGGGGCATTTCCCAATGTCCTGCTCCCATAAAAAGGGTGTGCCGGCATCGTCCGCATGCGGAGACACCATTTTTATGGTTGCCATATTTATCGGAAATATGGCTTGCGAGATATGAACCATTTTTTACTGGAGTCGTTCTGTCTGGCTATTTCCATAGCCTTGCTAACTAGCTAGCAGCCCCCACTACAGGGTCACGGCAGGGAGTCATCCTGTGTCCATTGTCCCCAAGCCACCTAATTTCCATATCACAGGACATGGCCATGGAGGTGTAAGTGGAACACTGAGAACAAGAAGGGAGGGGGCACTGCCAGGGAGTGATGAGGGATTATGACTGGAGTCATAATTCATCTTCATATCCCGGGATTTGCCTCACAAGTGGGCTTTACACGCTACGATATTGCTAGCAATTTGTAGCGATAGCGAGCGTGTAAGTACCCGCCCCCATCGCACATGCTATATCGTGTGATCGCTGCCGCAGCGAACATTATCGCTACGGCAGCGTCACACGCACTTACCTGGTCGGCGGCGTCGCTGTGACTGCCGAACAATCCCTCCCTCAAGGGGGAGGGACGTTCGGCGTCACCGCAACGTCACTAAGTGGCCGGCCAATCAAAGCGGAGATGAGCGGGACGTAACATCCCGCCCACCTCCTTCCTTCCGCATTGCGGCCGGCGGCAGGTAAGGAGACGGTCCTCGCTCCTGCAGTGTCACACACAGCGATGTGTGCTGCTGCATGAGCGATGGACAACCTGGATAAACAACCCTTACCGATTTTTGAGTTTGGGACGACCTCTCCATGGTGAACGATTTTCACCATTTTTGAGGTTGCTTAAGGTCGCTGGTCAGTGTCACACGCTGCGATATCGTTAATGACGCCGGATGTGCGTCACTAACAACGTGACCCCGACGATAAAACATTAATGATATTGTAGCGTGTAAAGCCCCCTTTACTCCAGCCCTTTACATCCAGTTATATATGAGGTATGGAAAGAGGCACACAGGGCTGGAGAGATCAGCAACCGTTGATTCGGCTGCTGTGCTGAAACGACAACTCACAACATTCACTGACAGCCAAGTGGGCTATACTAACGTTTTAGTACATGCAAGAGGCCCAATTGTGGCTTCAGAAGAGATGTTACAGTTTGCAAAATCCACTGTTCCTTGGCTGCAGTTTGTATTAAAAACAAACGGTGCTTTACTCACCCTCCCCAGGTCCATCTCAGAGTCTCCACTGCTTTTTCACGAGTCTTATTGTTTGCAGCGTTGACATCACATTGACAGTGCTGCAGACAATCAGGTGATCTCAGCACTGCAGACAATAACTGACACCAGGATCAGTGGTGGGGGAGAGTGGTTTCGAAACAAACGTCAGCCATGGATATGGGGGTTTTCCGAAATGAGTAAATCCATTTTAGGGGGCCCAATAACAGCTTCATACATAATTGAGAGAGGCAAAGTGGGTAATTTTATGTACAGGGAAACAATGAGGGTTTCATATATATTTTGTGGCATAGTGACTGATCATTTATTGAGGGGTACAATATGGGGCACTTTTTATTTGGGGTCTATTTGTAGTCAGGAGACACGATGAAATGATTTCTCCTAATTAGGAGCATATTGCAGGACACGTTTTTGCTCACTGATTGGCTGTAGCAGTTTTGACTTGTGACGTCAGCCCTGGAGCTAATGCAGAGACTGAAGCAGCGACCGAGACACAGTGCTGGACCTGAGAGTTAGGGCTCGCTCACACTAACATGTAAATAAGAGGGCAGTGTGCTAAAAAATCAGATTACATTAGCATCAATGTTATTCAATGAGTCAGTGGCTGATGTGCAATGTTTCTCCTCGGCTGTATTCGGCTTGAAGATATAAAATCGCTGTATGGTTGCGTAAAATGGCCGCGACCCGCCAATGCAATTCAGTGGGTGAAAGAGAAAAAACAGCACACCAACTATCAGTATGTCATCCGATTTTTACAGATCTGTCACCATTCTGTAGCATAGCACACTGTAAGGCCACGTGCACACGGTGAGTATGTGGTGAGTTTTCACCTCAGTATTTGTAGCCAAAACCAGGAGTGGTACAATCAGAGGAAAGTATAATAGAGACACGAGCACCACATCTTCATTAATTACCCCCTCCTGGTTTTGGCTTATAAATATTGAGGTAAAAAATTCACTAAGTACTCAATGTGTGCACGAGGCCTTCATGTTATTGTAGATGTTCCTTAAAGGGAACCTGTCAGCAGAAATTTCGCCCAAAACCTAAAAGATTCCCCCTCTGCAGCTCCTGGGCTGCATTCTAGAAAGGTCCCTGATATTATTGTGCCCCCTTTCTGACCAAAATAAAGACTTTATAAAGTGGTACCTTTTTGTATTCAGATTCTGTAAATGTGACACGGGGCGGGCTGCCTGATGGCCGTTAGTCTACCTCCTGCTGCTTTAGGCCGTCCCCCATCGGTGATTTCCATAGCTGTGGACGCCGCCCAGTGCTCCACAGGTCCCCGCGCATGCCCAGTGCCTATCTCTCGTGGATGAGCACTGTGCCCAGTGTCACCGCTGGTGACGTGCGCGCAGGCTTTAGATTATGGGCGGTGCTGTGATGTTTATTACCAAGCAACCGCCCATAATCGCGGGACTGCGCTTTCCCCCTCGGCGTCCTTCGTTCTGCGCAAGCGCGGTGCTGCTGACCCCACGTCACCTCCTTCCCATCTATTTCCTGCCTCAGGGCAAGATGGGAAGGAGGTGACGTGGGGTCAGCAGCACCGTGCTTGCGTAGAACGAAGGAGGCCGAGGGGGAAAGCGCGGTCCCGCGATTATGGGCGGTTGCTTGGTAATAAACATCACAGCACCGCCCAGACCAGGGATTTTTTGAGAAATCTTGTCACTACTCTGATGCAATGTAGGAAGAAGATTACTACTAATATTTATGGAAGAGTATGGAGAAAATGTTTAGGTTTTTCCGGGTTAAATCCTCCTGAAAATAATCCGGTTCCCTGCCCAGTCATTCTGGAATTCCTACAGAGAGGTCTGTAAATGGGTCTAAGTTTAAATACTCTTAAAGTCCACATATCAGCTCTAGGGGTTCTCTTCGATTGTAAAGTAGCAGATAAGATTCATTAAGGCAGTGGGTCAGCCTACACCGTGTGCAGACTTATTAGGCAAGTTGTATTTTAGAGGATTTTTTTTATTATTGATCAACAACTATGTTCTCAATCAACCCAAAAGACTCATAAATATCAAAGCTTAATATTTTTGGAAGTTAGAGTGTTTTTTTTTTAGATTTGGATATCTTAGGAGGATATCTGTTTTTTCAGGTAACTATTACTGTGCAGACTTATTAGGCAACTTAAAAACCAAATACAGTATATTCCCATCTGACTTGTTTATTTTCACCAGGTAAACCAATATAACTGCACAAAATTTAGAAATAAACATTTCTGACATGCAAAAATAAAACCCCAAAAATTAGTGACCAATATAGCCACCTTTCTTTATGATGACACTCAACAGCCTACCATCCATAGATTCTGTCAGTTGCTTGATCTGTTTACAATCAACATTGCGTGCAGCAGCCACCACAGCCTCCCAGACACAGTTCCAAGAGGTATACTGTTTTCCCTCCCTGTAGATCTTACATTTTATGAGGGACCACAGGTTATCTATGGGGTTCAGATCAGGTGAACAAGGGGGCCACGTCATTATTTTTTCATCTTTTAGACCTTTACTGGCCAGCCACGCTGTGGATTAGTTGGATGCATGTGATGGAGCATTGTCCTGCATGAAAATCATGTTTTTTTTAACGATACCGACTTCTTCCTGTACCACTGCTTGAAGCAGTTGTCTTCCAGAAACTAGCAGTAGGTCTGGGAGTTGAGCTTCACTCCATCCTCAACCCGAAAAGGTCCCACAAGTTTATCTTTGATGATACCAGCCCATACCAGTACCCCACCTCCACCTTGCTGGCGTCTGAGTCGGAGTGGAGCTCTCTGCCCTTTACTGATCCAGCCTCTGGCCCATCCATCTGGCCCATCAAGAGTTATGCGGGCGTCACACGAGACGATCTATCGTGCAATGTGTCGTCGGGGTCACGTTTTTTGTGACGCACATCCGGCATCGTTCACGACGTCGTCTCGTGTGACACCTACGTGCGACTCCAAATCGGTTATAAATTGTGGATCGTGTACTCGTCGCTCATTTTTAAAAAATTGTTTAATCTTATTTGCGCAGGTTGTTCATCGTTCCCGGGGCAGCACACGTTGCTCCGTGTGACACCGCGGGAACGATGAACACAGCTTACCTGCGTCCCGCAGCACCCGCCGGCTATGAGGAAGGAAGAAGGTGAGCGGGATATTTACGTCCCGCTCATCTCCGCCCCTCCGCTTCTATTGGCCGGCGGCTGTGTGACGTCGCTGTGACGCCGAACGTCCCTCCCCCTTCAGGAAGAGGATGTTCGCCGCCCACAGTGAGGTCACTCTGCAGGTAAGTACGTGTGGCGGCGGTTTAACGACTTTGTGCGACATTGGCAGCAATTTGCCCGTGACGCACAAACGACGGGGGCGGGTACGATCGCTCGTGCAATTGCACGATAGATCGTACCGTGTGAAGCTCGTATAACTCTCATTTCATCAGTCCATAAAACCTTTGAAAAATCATTCTTAAGATATTTCTTGGCCCAGTCTTGACGTTTGATCTTATGTTTCTTTTTCAAAGGTGGTCGTTTTTCAGCCTTCCTTACCATGGCCATGTCCCTGAGTATGGCACACCTTGTGCTTTTTGATACTCCAGTATTGTTGCAGCTCTGAAATATGGCCAAACTGGTGGCAAATGGCATCTTGACAGCTTCACGCTTGATTTTCCTCAATTCATGGGCAGTTATTTTGCGCCTTTTTTGCCCAACACGCTTCTTGCGACACTGTTGGCTATTTGCCATGAAACATTTGATTGTTCGGTGATCACGCTTCAAAAGGTTGGCAATTTCAAGACTGCTGCATTCCTCTGCAAGACATCTCACAATTTTGGACTTTTCAGAGCCCGTCAAATCTCTCTTCTGACCCATTTTGCCAAAGGAAAGAAAGTTGCCTAATAAGTATGCACCCCTCATATAGGGTGTTGATGTCATTACACCGCACCCCTCCTCATTACAGAGATGCACATCACCTGATTTACTTAATTGGTAGTTGGCTCTCACGCTTATACAGCTTGGAGTAGGACAACATGTATAAAAATTATCATGTGATCAAAATACTCATTTGCCTAATAAGTCTGCACGCAGACTACCTCAACCTCGTACCCCTCCTTTGGATCTTAACCTAGTTTTGAAGGCATTGACTAGAGCCACGTTTGAACCCTTGTTAGAATGTACAGTCAGGGTAATGACCTTAAAGACTGCTCTGTTAGTAGCCCTCACATAGGCTAGAAGGATAGGGGAATTACAGGCTCTCTTGGTAAACCAGCCCTTTACAGAAATACTCTCAGATAGGGTCATACTTGGGCCCAACCCAGTCTTTCTTTTTAATGTGGTCTTGGAATTTCTTAAGTCCCAGGAGATTGTGCTTCCCTCCTTCTGTGATGAACCCCAGGAACGATAAAGAAAGGGAATTTAACACACTAGATGTTAGGAGATGTCTTCTTCAATATCTAGAGTCAACTAAGTGTTTTAGAAGATCTACCCCCTCCATATATTTTTTTTAGGGTCCCGTAGAGACCAGGCAGCATTGAGGGGATCTCTGTCCAGATGGGTCAAGTCAGGGATCTCACTGGCATACACAGCAGGGGGTAGGATTCTTCTTCTGATTTGAAGGCACACTCCACCAGGGCTATATCTACCTCTGGGCATAGAGGGCTGACACCTCACTTACACAAATCTGCAGGCCAGCTACATGTTCTTCACCTTCCACCCTTTTTAAACACCATAGGCTGGATTTGGGTGCTCATGACCTTAACATTTTGACAAAAGCTTTACAAGCTGTGATCTCTCCCTATGGAATTCCTCTGTAATCTATCCTGAGAGCTGTCGTGGAGAAGGGAAAATTATTATTACTTACAATTAATTGGATTTTCCAGACCCACAATAGCGCCCTTTATTTTCCCTTCCCTCTTTTCAGTTTGTTCTTTTGTTCCTTGGTGATGGTGTGTACACTGTTTTTCTCACAAAGGGTCGCAAATAAAAAAGAAAAAAAGGTTGAGATATATATAGATATATGCATATGGAAGTGATATATGCAAGAAAATGTCTATATTGCTAAAATATGTATGAGGTTGTGTCATACTAACTAATTGGAGTACCTCTCAAATTCTGTAAACCACTTAAGCTAGCGAGGCTCTGCCCTTGGGGGTGGATCCTCTCTCTCCTGGGTGCTGTTGTGGGTATGGAAAATCCAGTTACCGGTAAGTAATTATCATTTTCTTGATGAAAATTGGACCAATATATACTGTATTTTTCGGTTTATAAGACGCACCAGATTATAAAACGCACTCCAAATATAGTGATAAAAAAAAAAATGGGAGCCATGTTATTCTCCAGTGGTGTCTTACCATAGGGGGTGACAGCAGTGGTGGAGCGGGGAGCACAGGACGCAGAGGGCAATGCTGGAGTAGGGCAATGCTGGCTGCAGTGTAGCCAGCTGTGCTGGCTGCAGTGTGGCCGGCTGTGCTGGCTGAATTGTGGCCGGCTGTGCTGGCTGAATTGTGGCCGGCTGTGCTGGCTGCAGTGTGGCCGGCTGTGCTGGCTGCAGTGTGGCCGGCTGTGCTGGCTGCATTGTGGTCGGCTGTGCTGGCTGCAATGTGGACGGCTGTGCTGGCTGCATTGTGGTCGGCTGTGCTGGCTGCAGTGTAGCTGGCTGAGGTGGATGTGGTCGGCCGTGCTGGCTGTTGTGTGGATGTGGTCGGCTGTGCTGGCTGTTGTGTGGATGTGGTCGGCAGCGCTGGCTGTTGTGTGGATGTCGTCGGCCGTGCTGGCTGTTGTGCGGATGTGGCCGGCCGTGCTGACTGTTGTGTGTGGATGTGGCCGGCAGTGCTGGCTGTTGTGTGGATGTGGCCGACCGTGCTGGCTGTTGTGTGGCTGTGGCCTGCCGTGCTGGCTGTTCTGTGGCTGTGGCAGGCCGTGCTGGCTGTTGTGTGGCTGTGGCCGGCTGTGCTGGCTGTTGTGTGGCTGTGGCTGGCCATGCTGGCTGTTGTGTGGCTGTGGCCGGCCGTGCTGGCTGCTGTGTGGCTGTGGCCGGCCGTGCTGGCTGCTGTGTGGCTGGGGTCGGCCGTGTTGGAACTGTGTGGCTGGGGCCGGCCGTGTTGGCTGTGTGGAGCAATGCAGTGCGGGGTTGAGATGCTCTGTCGGCTGTGCAATCTTCAAATAATTCCGCCAGGAGTCGGCACCTGCGCAGATGGAGCTCTCACCTCAATGACAATTGGAGAGCTCCATCTGCGCACACACTGACTCCTGGCCGCATTATTTGAAGATTGCACCGCCGACAGAGCATGTTGCCTCTGCACTGCCCTGCTCCACAAAGCGCCCACTGCAGCCAGCATAGCGCCTATTCTCCACCTCCCTGTAAGCTACATTCGGATTTTAAGATGCACCCCTTATTTTCCTTCCAAATTTTTGGAAGGAAAAGTGTGTCTTATAATGCGAAAAATACGGTATACATTTTTTGGCATTGTGCTGCTTGTGGTAGTTTTGACTAGAGGCTCAGGAAAATGAGAAAAACTCAACTTATTTAACATGGCTGATTTAATGAAAAAATTTACAAATCTTAGGTCAGTTCTGGATTATTGCTATAACTTTTTTTTCCATTATGTTTCATATAATTATTTTGTGATTGCATCCTATCTGAATAATTTTTCTTCATTTGGCTATAACAATACTGAGCGCTTTTCTGGACTTGTAAATTGTAATCAAATGTTCATTCTTTAGCATCTCTGTGCGCCAGTGCGAAGGATATGAAATACAGTTAAGCAAAACGTTTTGTAGTACGCTTTGTAAACTTTCGACTTACATCCACACTAATTCGAATCTCCCACTCCCGGCTCCAAGACATAAGCGGGCTTTACACGCTACGATTTCGCTACAGCGATCTCGTTGGGATCACGGATTTTGTGACGCACATCTGGCCGCTGTAGCGATGTCGTAGCGTGTGACTCCTATGAGCGATTTTGGGTCGTTGCAAAAGCGTCCAAAATCGCTCCTCCTTGACATGGGGGTCCGCTACCAGTTATCGCTGCTGTCGCAGGGGCGAAGTTGTTCCTCGTTCCTGCGGCAGTGCACATCGCTACATGTGACGCCGCAGGAACGATGATCATCTCCTTACCTGCCTCCGGCCACAATGCGGAAGGAAGGAGGTGGGCGGGATGTTACGTCCCGCTCATCTCCACCCCTCCGCTTTCATTGGGCGGCCGCTTAGTGACGTCACTGTGACGCCGAACGGACCGCCCCCTTAGAAAGGAGGCGGTACGCCGGTCACAGCGACGTCCCTATGCAGGTAAGTATGTGTGACGGGGGTGCCAGATTTTGTGCGTGACGGGCAGCGATATGCCCGTTTCGCACAAACGATGGGGGTGGGTCGCATGCTAGCGATATCGGGCCGGATATCGCAGCATGTAAAGCCACCCTTAGCCCGAGCTGCACCAATCCTCTGTGGAATGCTCTACCTTAAGAAACTAGGACTATCCACAACTTGCCTAGCTTCAGAAGTTCCTTAAAAACACATCTTTGTGAGGTGGCCTACCACCCTTCCTAATCAAAGTCAATAAATATATATCCACTCCACTATTTCTCAGAAAATTAATTCTCCCTCAAACTCCATTGTGCCCAAAGTATTGTGAAGATTGGCTGATGACTGTTTCATGCAGCCTTTATCCCCCCCATTTTTTGGAGATGGCTGGATCGTTGTCGTAAATAAGTACTTGAACCACCTCACTCCATTGTATATTCTAATCTCTTACGAGCAGGGTTGTCTTTATTATTGCTTGAAGTATTATTTGTTCTATAACTCTTATGTGTGTTTGTATATGAACCTCTGAGTTGTAAAGTGCTGCTGAATATGTTGGCGCTATAGAAATAAAGATTATTATTATTACCCTGGTCTGGTTTTCCTGTCGGCAGTCTGTAGCAGCCGGAGCAGGTTCATGTGAGGTTCCTTGGCCACCACCCAATTGCTGGTATCCTGGGCGTAGACATCGTTTACAAGGTGTTTTGCCCTAACTTGATATAAAATAGAAAAACTTTGAAACTAATGACAACTTATTGTGTGTTTGGACCTAGGGATAAAATAATGAAGGCAGCACATATATATTCACAACGCACAATGGTGGGCCTCATACTTAAGCTCCTGTGTTCTTTATTTGAGATTTGCTGCTAGACATCTCTGGTGGTGGTTTATCTAAAGTCCCAGTCACACTAAACAACTTACCAGCGATCCTAACAATGATACAACTTGATAGGGATCGCTGGTAAGTTGCTAGGAGGTTGCTGGTGAGATGTCACACTAAGCGACGCTCCAGCGATCCCACCAGCAACCTGACCTGGCAGGGATCGCTGGAGCGTCGCTACACGGGTTGCTGGTGAGCTTGTCACACAGGCAGATCTCACCAGCAAACCCGTGACCAGCCCCCAGTGCTCCGTGGAAGTGATGCTGCGCTTGGTAACTAAGGTAAATATCGGTTAACAACCCGATATTTACCTTGGTTACCAGCGCACACCGGTTAATTACCCGATGTGTAGTCTGGCTATGTGTGCAGAGAACAGGAGCCGACACTGACAGCGGCGAACGCTGGTAACGAAGGTAAACAACGACTCCGCATTAGCGATGTCGCAGCGTGTAAAGCCCGCTTTAGTCTAATGTTTATGAAGACTTGTATTCAGTGAGAAGTAGCCTTATTGGTAAGTGCCACCAATTCCCATCTTGTGGTGGGCTCTCAGAAACAATAGGGTTTGTTCCTCACAATGGTAGGAGAGGAGACAGGTGTGTTCTGCCACCCAGCACATGTGTTATCGAGCTTATTTATATAAACTGATATGCTGAAATCAGCTGCAAATGTAGGTCGATGTCTTGAGGAAGTGTTCCACTTGCTGTAGGTTACAGGAAGTGTCTGCTACTAGATACTGGTGTGTAAATACGCACTCTGACTGTGCTCAGTATAGAACTGCTGGGATATAATAATAATAATCTTTATTTCTATAGCGCCAACATATTATAGAAATGCAATATTTAGAGGAAAAAAAAAATAGATAAAAAACACAACCCTGCTCGTGAGAGCTTACAATCTACAATGAGATGGGGGGAGGGGCAAAGTACAAGTGCTTATTTACAATGACAATCCAGCCATCTCACGGAAATGGGGGCTAGATAGTGGTTTCCTCGACCAGTGGGCCCGAGCCTTGAGATGCCTTGGGTGGCATGGAGTTTGATGTGGAGTTATGTTGTGAGAAGTTGTAGAGGGACTATGTGAATCGAATCTGATTAGGGAGTGTGATAGGCCGCCCTAAAAAGATGCATCTTTAGGGTGCGTCTGAAGCTGAGTAAGTTGTGATTTGTCCTAACTTCTTGGGGTAGAGCGTTCCAGAGGGTTGGTGCAGCTCAGAAGAAGTCTTGGATCCGGGAGTGGGAGGTTCGAATTAGTGTGGATGTTAGTCGAAAGTCGCTTGCAGAGCGTAGAGAACGGGTGGGGTGATAGACAGAGAGGACGGTGGAGATGTAGGGGGGGTGCCGCACTGTGGAGAGCTTTGTGGGTGAGAACAAGCAGTTTGAATTGGATCCTGTGATATATGGGCAGCCAGTGCAATGACTGGCAGAGAGCAGAGGCATCCGAGTAGCGGTTAACCAGATAGGTGACCCTGGCTGCTGCATTAAGGATGGACTGTAGAGGAGAGAGTCTAGTTAGGGGGAGACCAATTAATAGAGAGTTATAGTAGTCAAGGCGAGAGTGGATCAGGGCCACGGTGAGGGTTTTTGTCGTTTCCATAGTGAGAAAGGGGCGGATTCTAGAGATGTTCTTGAGGTGCAAGCGGCAGGAGAGGGCAAGAGATTGTATGTGGGAGGTGAAGGAGAGATCAGTGTCAAGTATAACACCCAGACAGCGGGCCTGCGGCCTAGGACTTATCGTTGTGCCACACACAGAGACGGAGATGTCAGCTTTAGGAAGGTTGGAAGACTGAGGAAAAAGAAGAAGTTCAGTTTTGGAAAGGTTAAGTTTCAGATAGAGAGCAGACATGATGTTGCAAACTGCAGTCAGGCAGTCACTTGTGTTCTGTAGTACAGCGGGGGTGAGCTCAGGGGATGAGGTGTATAGCTGTGTGTCATCAGCATAAAGATGGTTCTGAAAGCCAAAACTGCTGATGGTCTGTCCAATTGGGGCAGTGTAGAGGGAGAAAAGAAGAGGGCCGAGGACTGAACCTTGAGGGACTCCAACGGTGAGAGGGAGAGGAGAAGATGTGGAGCCAGCAAATGATACACTGAATGAACGGCCAGAAAGATAGGAAGCGAACCAGGAGAGCACAGTGTCCTTTAGGTCGATAGAATGGAGCATAGAGAGAAGGAGACTGTGGTCAACAGTGTCGAAGGCAGCAGAAAGGTCAAGAAGAATAAGCAGAGAGTGGTCACCGTTACGTTTTGCTGTCAATAGGTCATTGGTCACTTTGACAACAGCAGTTTCTGTTGAGTGGAAAGGGCGGAAGCCAGACTGTAAAGGAACTAGAAGAGAGTGAGTGGAAAGGGAGCTGGTGTATATGTGTGTGTATGTGGACCATAAAGTCTTATGTTAAGCAGCATTTAATTGTTCTGATTTTCTTTAGCACAAAGGCATAAAATGTGCCTTATGCTGAGTTTGCTCAGGTGTCAAAAACCATTCTTCGTTCATTACTTGTCCATTTAGATCATAAGCCGTTACAGGATATGAAACGACAAGACTGGCTATTTGTAAGCTAGTGACGTATGTTAGGCTACTTTCACACATCAGGTTTTTGCCATCAGGTACAATCCGGAAAAAAACGGGTAAATCGGATCCGGTACCGCATCCTTTTTATCCCCATAGACTTGCATTGTAACCGGATTGTACCTGATGGCTTTGCGTTGCATCCGGTTTTTTCCGGATGCGGCAAAATTTATCAAAGCGGCGGCCGGAGGCAACGTATCTTGCAACGTTTTTTTGTCCGGCAAAAAAAACCGCATCGCGCCGGATCCGGCGCGATACGGCGTGTTTTACAATGAAAGCCTATGGACGCCGGATCCAGCGCAATGCGGTAAAAAATGGATGCGGCTACCGGATCCGTTTTTGTAAACTGCGCATGCACCAAATTAATTAAAAAAGCTGATCCTTCAAAAAAAAGGACAAACCGGATGCAAAAACGGATGCAAACCGTATCCACCGGATCCGGTTTTGTACGCATCCGGCATAACGGATCCGTTAAAAACCGGATCCGGTGGATACAGTTTGCATCCGTTTTTGCCGGATCCTTTGCATCAGGAAAAAAAAGGATTGTGCCTGAATGCAGAAAACTGATGTGTGAAAGTAGCCTTATCTGATTGGCCAATAAAGCCAGTAATACAGTGATGGGTACAGAATGATCGCTAATACAATAGTTCTGTCCCTTATACAGTATTACGTTATCTGCATTTCTGAGGCTACTTTCACACATCAGTTTTCTGTATTCAGGCACAGTCCTTTTTTTTCCTGATCCAACGGATCCTGAAAAAAAAGTGAAAACCGTATCCACCGGATCCGTTTTTTAACGGATCCGTTATGCCGGATCCGTTAAAAAACGGATCCGGTGGATACGGTTTGCATCCGTTTTTGCATCCTTTTTGTCCGTTTTTTGGCTGGATCCGTTTTGTTAATTACATTGGAGCATGCTCAGTTTAGAAAAACGGATCCGGCGGCCGCATCCGTTTTTTACCGCATTACGCCGGATCCGGCGTCCATAGGCTTCTATTGTAAAACACGCCGTATCGCGCCGGATCCGGCGCGATGCGTTTTTTTTGCCGGACAAAAAAACGTTGCAAGCTACGTTGCCTCCGGCCGCCGCTTTAACTAATTTTGCCGCATCCGGAAAAAAACGGATGCAACGCAAAGCCATCCGGTACAATCCGGTACCAATGCAAGTCTATGGGGAAAAAACGGATGCGGTACCGGATCCGTTTTACCCGTTTTTTTCCGGATTGTACCTGATGGCAAAAAACTGATGTGTGAAAGTAGCCTTAGTGAGATATTGCTAATGGACAGTTCGTTTGTGTGAATCATTTACCAGTTATCCATTTAATTTAATTTAGGTTTACGAGTGTTTCCACATATTCTGTTATTTTTTTGGGGCTTCTTTTATTACGGTACTTCATTCTTGTACAACTGTTTGCACCAGGCTGTGGCATCGGTAAGGCTAAGTTCACATTTCCGCTAAAATCTATCAGTCACAATCCGCTGCTCTTGTAAACAGCGGAATCCGTTTAGCGGATTCCGCTGCTCCCATAGACTTGTATGAGCAGCGGATTGTGACTGATGATGCTGCGTTGCACCCTCCGCCCGACTGATCAGTCGTGGAACGACTGACCGCCGGGCGGGAGGAACGCAGCATGTAACGTTTTTTGAGCAGCGAGATCCGTCGGATTTCGCTGCGCATGCTCTCTGGCTCCCTGCACACGTCACCAGCTTTGGTTGGTTACCCGATATTTACCCTGGTTACGGTGCAAGGAGCCAGCGCTAAGCGGTGTAGGCCCGTAACCAAGGTAAATATCGGGTAACCAAGGTAAACATCGGGTGCTTTGCTGTTACCCGATATTTAGGCTGGTTACGTGTGCAGGGAGGCCGACACCTCCCCGCTCGGCCCCGCCCCCTCCCGCACTCCGCACATGTATGTACACACACACACACACACACACACCTGTCCCCAGCCATGCAGACAAGCACTGACACCCTCGTCTGGCCCCGCCCCCTGCTCGGCTCCGCCCCCTCCCGCACTTTGCATGTGCACACACACACATACATACATACATACATACATACATACACTCACTCACTCACACATACACTCACCTGTCCCCAGCCATGCAGACCGCAGCACTTCTACTGACATCCTCAGCGCCTGGCCCCGCCCCCCGCTCGGCTCCGCCCCCTCCCGCACTTTGCATGTGCACACACATACATACATACATACATACATACATACATGCACATACACACACTCACTCACTCACAGATACACTCACCTGTCCCCAGCCATGCAGACCGCAGCACTTCCACTGACATCCTCAGCGCCTGGCCCCCGCCCCCCGCTCGGCTCTGCCCCAGAACTCCGCCCCCCGCACACAACGGAATCCGACAAAGAATTCTGTTCTTTGTCATCCGTTGTACAGCGTTGAACAGCGCATCAGTCACATGCGTCAAGCGACGCATGTGACTGATACAAATCAACGGAAATGTGAACTTAGCCTAAGCCAAACCTCTGACTCCGACTCCTCAATTTCACTGATTCCAACTCTCTCATACATGACTCATGTTTGTGATAAATTTACTGTGGTAATATGGTAACATCAGGCTTTTAATCATTATTATGATACTACAGTCAAGCTGTTTAGATGGAACATAATATATTTATTACAAGTTTAGAACACAAAAAAGTTAATAAATTGTAAATATGCAATACTCTGTGCAGTAAGTGGGGGAAAAAACAATTTTCTGCAAAAAATGTATGGAATAACAATTGTGCAGTCTATGAATTTGTTCAGAGAAATAGTATCTCCTCCATCAGATCCTCCTTCATCGATGACCTCAAATGTGACCTAATTATTTTAAGGCTAGGGAACAACCTTTGTACACTAACTTGCATTTGTGGCAAAGCGATAACCACATGGGTAACATCTTTAACAATTTCAGGGTATAAAGGAATTTCCTCCTGCACAGTCAGAGATCACTGCACTGTTTTGCCCCTTCAATTAACATGCCACACATATGCTATGTTGACTGAATTTAAATCAAGGCCATGCATTTCTACACTCAGGCTATGTGCCCACGTGTGCGCTCTGCACCGCAGCGTACAAGGTTCGCTTCAGAGCACAGCTGAAAAGCTCCGTTCTGAAGCGCCTGGTGCCTGCAGAATTTGTGCGCTCTGAATGCTGCCTCTCCTGAAAGACAGCATGCAAAGTGCACGAAAGAAGTGACATGTCACTTCTTAGAACGCAGCGATTTGGCAGCAGCCGAATCGCTGCGTTCTAATACGCCACGTGGGCATGGGTTAGGCACAATCTTCATAGATTGTGCTGGGGATGCAGGACGCATGCAGTTACGCTGCGGTGCAGATCGCAGCGTAACTGTATGAAAATACGCTACGTGGGCACATAGCCTAACACTGCAAGAGCCAAAAAGCACATACAGACAGTGTCAGTGCAGGCAGACACTCATCTTCATCTCTCATACTTGCCTCTCATACTGGCATCCTTCTAACAATGCTAGGGATCACAGTGTCGGGATGCACATGGGGTTGTGACATCACATGAGCACCGCGTACAAACAGTGCCAGCTTTTGTCTCCCCGCCTTCGGATCAAATGAGTTAATCAACCGGAAGTGAACACTGCGGCTGCGCTCACTTCCTGCCCAGCCCTGTGTGCATGACGCACCCTGAGTCATTCACAGAGAGGCCTTCATTGCGCTCCTGAACATGCACATCTGCCCGGCTGAGGGAGGGTGGTTTTTGACCTTTTCTTGTGCCTGTGTGCCGCCCCAGCAGCGGATCGAACCGCTCGGATCCGGGGGTGGTGTTCATTCGTGGCTCGAGGGTCTCTGGACCCGGGGGCTTAGGGGCCACACTCAAATGTAAAAGGGGGTATTTACAGGGGATGTGGTGTAGTTCGTGATGCCACCCGTGGTGTACGGTAATTAGGAGTACTGCCGCTGCCGTTGGGAGTACCCGGGGTGATGGAGTGGGGCAGCTAGGTGACGTTGCCCTCCACAGGTAAGGACAGGCCCCGGGACTCTGTTTGGGGGTGTTGGGACGCAGTGCAGGGGTCAGTCGGGTACTCACTCAGCAATGAAGCAGACGCTGACAACAGGGTAAACCAAGTCTCTGAACGCCGTTGCCTCTTGAAGGGAGCTCGTCCGGGTCCTGTCCCCTACAGTACTGCTGGTGGTCTGTAACCTGCCTCCTGGCACTAAGCTTTAGATTATCTGTTGTGGTCTGTTAGCTTGGAGCTATCCGAGCCCCGCTCCCCACTGTGGCTAAGTGGAGGAGCCTGCTCTCAGGAGCTCACGCTTGGGATTTCAGTGGGCTGCTTGCTAGGAAAGCCCTATCCCCCTCGTTGTGCTAGTGCCCCCGATCTCTGAGCTGGTGGGAACAGTCCATAAAGGCCCCGTTCTCCTCAGGTCAATTGCTGGGTTGCCTGAAGCTTCTCCCCGACCTAGGGTCTGTGTACCCCGTCGTGCCTTCGGTACCAGACCGGTAATAGGACCAGGCTGCTGTCCGTCCTCCTCGACGGGTTCCAGGCACCTAGCCTCAATCCCCTGCAACCGGGGGTCCGACTGATTTAGGTCCAGACCACCGTCTGCGACCTAGTTTTCCTCTCCCCTGGGAGCTCCAACTCCCAGCTTCCTCAGAGCTCCTCACAGCTCGAGGGTCACTACTCAACTGACCGACTTTGACACCTCCCACCTCCCTGTCTGACCCCTAGGTGGGCGGCCCTATTCCTGCTTAAGCAGCCCACTGGTGTGCCTGACAGGTGTGGTGCAAAGTGTATCTAGGATTTGTGAATGCTGATGGAGGCAGCACTGCAGGATAGAGACCCAGAACCATGGGGGGTTGAATACTGCACGGGGAGGGCAGTTTGTGTAGTACCATGTGACGACCTGAATAGTCCAGGGGCGTCACACCTGTGCATTACAGTACTTTGTTCTTCCCAATGGAGGCATCTATGTGAATGACACAGGATGCATCATGTACACGGGACTGGGCAGGAGGACAGCGATTGCATAAGATGAAGGAAGTGCCAGACCTAGACCAGTGACACCCATCCAACCGGACCGCCCCCTAGGTGAGTATAATAAAGGTGATTTTTACATTCTGGAATGTACTATATAAGAGCTCACTGGTGGTTGCCGCAGCTCATAAGGAACAAATCTGGTGGCAGGTTCCCTTTAATAAAAAGTACAATGTGTCATTAAAAAAACAATCTCAGGACCAAGGAAAATTTGTTAGTCTTCCACAGTCATTGCTACATAACTTGATACATGCTAGATTTGAACTTTCTGGTGTAAAATGAGGGTTTTTTTTGTTTCTCTTTTGTTGATGATTTTTTTAAATAAAATTATGTAAAATATAGACATAAGCAATGGCGGACTGGAGTACCTGGGGCCCACCAGGAAAAATCAATCTTGGGGCCCACCAGCACCATGCAGTTACGGTACTGTATATAGCAGGGGTGGGATTCAAATTTTTAACAGGTTCTCTGTAAACCCCGCCCATTTGAAAACCACACCCATTCTGTAACCACACCCATTCTGTTAGCCACACCCATTTTCACGCAATTTCCTCAACCAAAAAATACAAGTAATTTAAAGTAAAATCTCCTTCCCTTCCTGTACCGTCACTGTCCTGTCCAGCACCAGTTGTTCCAGTCACTGTCAGTCTTATTGTATTAAATGATTTTTATACAGTTTTTAAAAATTATTACTAAAGGAGCCCTGCTAAAATTGGAATGGACACCTTCCCGATACAGATCTCATCCCATTATGGCCTCTTTCCCCTGCAGATCCCATCCCATTATGGCCTCTTTCCCCTGCAGATCCCATCCCATTATGGCCTCTTTCCCCTGCAGATCCCATCCCATTATGGCCTCTTTCCCCTGCAGATCCCATCCCATTATGGCCTCTTTCCCCAGCACATCCCATCCCATCTGCTCCTTTTCCCATATAGCTCCCATATTATGTGGCCCCTCTCCCCATATAGCTGCCATCTTAATGCGGCTCCTCTCCCCATATAGCCACATATAGCTGCCATCTTAATGCGGCTCCTCTCCCCATATAGCCACATATAGCTGCCATCTTATGTGGCCCCTCTCCCCATATAGCCACATATAGCTGCCATCTTAATGTGGCCCCTCTCCCCATATAGCCACATATAGCTGCCATCTTAATGTGGCCCCTCTCCCCATATAGCTACCATCTCATGTGGCCTCTCCCCATATAGCCACATATAGCTGCCATCTTAATGTGGCCCCTCTCGCCATATAGCTCCCATCTCATGTGGCCTCTCCCCATATAGCCACATATAGCTGCCATCTTAATGTGGCCCCTCTCCCCATATAGCCACATATAGCTGTCATCTTAATGTGGCCCCTCTCCCCATATGGCCACATATAGCTGCCATCTTATGTGGCCTCTCCCCATAGTCACATATAGCTGCCATCTTAATGTGGCCCCTCTCCCCATATAGGCACATATAGCTGCCATCTTATGTGGCCCCTCTCCCTGCATCTTCGGCTCACTGAGCGCTTACCTGCTCCAAGAACCGGTGGCCTCTTCTGTGTCTTCCGTCCTCCGCGGCTCTCTGCACACTAAGGGTATGTGCGCACTAGGTGTTTTTTTCACACCGCATTTTTTGTGCGTTTTTGGCCGCAAAAAAGGCACAAAAACGCACCCGCGGAAAAAACGCGATGCGTTTTTACCGCGTTTTTGACTGCGTTTTTGCTCACTGCTTTTTTATGCGTTTTTTTTATCAGTGAACAATGCCATTAAAGATTGTTGAAAAAAAGGTCTGATGTCATTTCCTTCTGCAATATGTTCTTCATTCTCCACTAGTGTATGCAGGAGAGCAGACAGCAGCTGCAGAACCAGAAAGCTCAGCATGCTCCAGTGCAGGGTGCCCAAGATTTCTGGGCACCCCCTCTGCAAATTGCAGTCCGCAGCCACCCCAGAAAATGGCGCTTTCATAGAAGCGCCATCTTCTGGCGCTGTATCCAACTCTTCCAGCTGCCCTGATGTCGGGTGGCTCGCTGGGTAATAATGGGGTTAGGGCTAGCTGTATATTATCAAGTGACCCTAAGCCCGAAATTCATGGTGTCACGCCAATATTAGACATGGCCACCATGAATTTCTAGTAAAGATAAAAAAAAAACACAACACATAGAAAAATATTTTTATTAGAAATAAAACACAACACAATTAGTGACTCCATCTTTATTGAAATAAAGAACCCCCCTCCTCCGCAGTAATCCTGGGTCAAGGGTCCCGCGCCGTCCAATCCGGATCCAATATCCTCTGATCGGTTTTCTGGAAGGCAAAGCGATCTGATGATGTGTCAGGATCAAGGATGTGAATTCCATCACACAGCAGCTGATTGTATTAAAGCCGTTTATACAATCAGCTGATGCATCAGTGCAAAAAAAACCAAAAAACAAACTACACACTTCAGTGCAGACTCCTGTCAGACCGATCAATGCAGGACCCGGCGGTAATCAGCTGATAAAGTCTCCTGACGGCATCAGCTGATAGTTTAGCCGGCCGGGTAGTAAAAAGCCGGCGTCACCACTGTCACTGTCAGCTGATTCCGCCAGGTGACCGCATCAGGTGATCAGCGCCAGGTCCTGCAGCTATCGGAGGTGTCCCGGGGCCCCTGCTCGCTTCTCGGGCCCCCGCACCCCCCCAGGCCCCTGCTTGCCCCCCTGGGCCCCTGCTTGCCCCCCTGGGCCCCCGTACACCCTCCCTGGGCCCCCTCCCCCCCTGCTCGCTTCTCGGGCCCCCGCACCCCCCCCGGGGCCCCCGCCTTCTATACTCACGTGCTGCTGCTCCTGCAGCCTGGCCTGGGGCGACGCCGGGTCCGTCCTGTGCAGCGCGATGCTACCAGCACCTGAACAGGTAGGAAGCAGTCATCGCTCTGAGACTGCTTCCTCCTGCAGTGTCGCTGCGCAGATGAGTCAGAGCCGCGCGGCACTGACAGTGATAGCAGGCAGAGCTGGAGATCGCTCTCCCTGCTTGCCGCTGCAGAGGCAATGGGATTGTCACTAATCATATCGGCAATGTGCCGATATGATTAGTGAAATTACCGGCCGGGGGAGGTGGGGGGCCTATCACACATATCCATAGGGGCCCAAGGGGGGTAGGGGGCGTGGCCATCAATAGGGGCCCACCGGGGGTTCTCCTGGCCTCCTGGTGGGCCAGTCCGCCCCTGGATATAAGACTTACTGGCATTTAAGGACTCTGCATGTGTTAAACTTTTATTTAAAGGGCGTGTGGTGTAGCTAGTTTTCTGTTTGGGTATTTTTGATGTTTTTGTAATGTATATATATATTTTTTTTTTACAAAAAATTCACTTTGTTTAAAATTGTATGAAAGTGCCTGTATGTATAAAGCTCTGTGTGGCATTTTGACAATGTGCTAGGATTCTTCTTTTGGAAAACATAAAGGTAATGGAGGCGGCTAATAGCAATTTGTTGTTTGTAATTTAGGTTTCATTTGTACGTGTCAAAAAATGTACAAATTGTCCTGGCTACCAGAGATCTACGGGTATGTGTGCACGCTGCGTTCTTGGTTTGACCAAAAACGGCACCCTCTGGCAGACTTTGTCAACTGAAAACACTACATTTGACAAAAAATGCAGTAAAAGCGCATGAGTTTTTACTGTGTTTTTGTTAGTGCATTTTTAAAAGGAGAAAAAAATATGATAAGATATTATATACAGTAGAATAGATAGATAGAAAATTAGATAGAAAGAATAGATAGAAAATTAGAAAGAAATAACATATAAAGTAGAATATATAATACGAAAGATACATTAGATAGAAAGAAATAACAGAATAGCTCCATAAAGCAAAAGCTAACTTGGCCAGCTTATTATAATTTTTTGGGTAAAAAAATTATATAGGGTCCCCCCCGTTTTTCATATCCAGCACAGGAACAGCAGCAGCTGCAGACGGCAACCCTCAGCTCTGTGCTGTACTTTGGATGGTTATGAAAAATAGAGGGTATCCCATGCTTTTTTTTTTTTAATGATTTGATTAATTTAAAAAAAAAAGAAAAAAAAAAGGATGTGGGGTCCCGCCACCTGTGGCTGCTGCTGTTATTGTGCCAATTCTGGCTCTGGGCTTGGCTCTTCCTGTTGCCCTGGTGTGGTGGCAATCAGGGTAATAAGGAGTTAATAACAGCCCACAACTGCTGCTAATCCTTAGCTTAGTGATGGCAGGCATCTATGAGACACCCCCATCACTAATCTGTAAGTGAAAGTAGATAAACACAAACTCCCCAAAAATCCTTTATTTGAAATAAAAGACAAAAAAGCATCCTCTTTCACCACTTTATTAATCCCCCAAACACCTCTCCAGGTCCGGCGTAATCCACATGAGGTCCCACGATACTTCCAGCATGGCTATATCTGATGCTCACATTGAGCGCCATAGAACAAGACTGCCCACTGTGAGTTCCATGCAGCAACTGAAGTGAGTCACGCTATCAGCGGTGTCGTCAATCAGGTTAGTTTCCACCTGTGACGGCAAATCACCCGAGTGACTGAAGTAAGCTGTGTGATCAGCAGTACCGTCACTCAGGTGATTTCCGGTCCTCCACCTGTGACCGTAAATCAGACCATGACTGAAGTGAGTCGCAGATGGATGACTCACCTGAGTGACGTCACCGCTAATGGCACGGCTCACTTCAGTCGCAGCCTGAACCTCACAGCGGAGAATCCGTGACGTCACTGCCGCGACACATGCTGTCCTGTTGAGCCTGCAGCTGTGATGTCAGGGATTCACCAAAGTTCATTCTGATCGCGAGGCTCTGTATGCACGCAGTCTTGTTCTATGGTGCTCGCTGTGACAGGACAGAGATGTAGCAGAGCTGAATCGCCGTGGAACCTTGTGTGGATTACTTCAGACCTGGAGGAGTGTTTGGGGGTTAATAAAGTGGTGAAAGAGGGTGGATTTTTATTTTATTTCAAATAAAGGATTTTTTGGCTTTTTGTGGTTATTTACTTTCACTTACAGATTAGTAATATGGGGTGTCTCATAATGACATCACTAACCTAGGGCTTAGTGGCATCTGTGGGCTGCCATTAACCCCTTATTACCACGATTGCCACTGAACCAGGGTAATCGGGAAGAGCCGGGTTAAGTCCGGGGACTGTCACATCTAATGGATGTGGCAATTCCGGGAGGATGCTGGCAGATATTTTTAGACTGGGGGCTCCCAATAACGTGGGTCTCCCCAGCTTGAGAATACTAGCCTTCAACTGTGAGGCTTTCTCTTGGCTGGGTATCAAAATTGGGAGGTAACCGCACACCGTTTTTTTAAATTATTTATTTATTTTCCTATACGATATAGACCTGCCCACTAGCAGCTCTGATTGGTTGCACTCAGGCAGCTGTCACTCAGCGTGGGGGCGTGTCTGACTGCAACCAATCACAGATGGAGGAAGCAGTGAATATGTATGCACCTAATGAGTGAGTGCAGTGAATATGTAATGAGGCTAATGAGTGGATCGGGAAGAAGAATGAGAGGCTGTGGGAGCAGTTTGACAGCCACACTGGTGATTGGTGAGTATGAAGTGGAGAGAGACAGAGAGAGAGATTTTCACTACTGCAATGTTTTTTTTTATCCTGGAACAAAGTGGGTGACCAGTGTTTTTTGTGACAAGAATGCAAGTACATTGCATACAAAACGCAACCCATTTGTTACCATGCGTTTTACAATCCATTTTTTATCCCCTCATTGAGTTCTATGGGTGACAAAACATGACAAAAACGCAAAAAGATTTGACCTGCTGCTTTTTTTGGTCAAAGAGTTTGACAAATATTTGACAAATAAAAAGCTGACAAAAAAACTGCAACTAGCGCATGGAAATTCTGATTTCTCATAGACTTTTCTGGGGAAGCAAAAGCATGCAGTTTGTCATTGACACGGTGCAGTTTTAAAATGCATCAAAAATGCGAAAAATCAAACGCAACGTGCGCACATGGCTTAGGAGCAGAAAGAGGTCTGGGGACCGCACATCCAGTGGTGGATTTCACGATACAACTAAAAAATTGAGAAAACAAGTGATGCATCTTCCAGGAAGATCTCATTTGCACTAATAAAAATGACAGTGAATGTTTCCTAGTAACTCTCTAAACACTGACAACTGCCCGGGCTTTCCACATAGTAAACACGGTCATGTGAAGCCGCTCTAAAAGTAGACTGCAGCCGTCCTGTGACTATTACACCCATTCTGTGCTGTTAGACTATTACAAAACAAGACTTCCTTGCTGTAAGTATAAATAGTACAAAGCAGAACAAACAATATATAGAAAAAAAATAAATTACAGCCGTAGAGAATATTACGCTTGATTTTCATAAAGCAAGATATGGGTAAACAGCTGCATATATATGGTTTGTTTGTTTTTTAAAGTATTTTACAGCATTTGTGGTCTATTATACTGTTATCCTGAAAATAGACAATCACTTTAGGATTCTATTATTTTACCTATGAATGCCAAATTTACAAAATTGTACAGCACAAAAAAATAGATTTGTCCATTTGGGAATCGTGGGAAGCCAAACCCCCCTAAGGATGAACAATGCAGTTATATTGGTCCTCACTAGTGATGAGCGAGCACTGCCATGCTTCGTAACGAGCAGTTGGACGCTCAAATGGACTCAACTTGTGTACCGAGTATAATGGAAGTCAATGGGGGACTCGACCATCTTTATGGAAGGTCATCCGGAAAAATGCTTCAGTTTCACATTGACTTCTGTTATACTTGATACATGAGTCTCACCCATCCGAGCGTCCAACCGCTTGTTACGATTACCGAGCAGCCGAGCATGGTAGTATGGTAGAGCTCACTCATCACTTGTTATCACTCAACTTTCCTGAAAAAGGGCTGAAACCATCTTGATAAAAAGAATTTGAGGAGTTACATGTTTGTTTTTTTTCAAAAAACTTTGGTGCAGGCAGTGAATACTTTAACTTCTTGATGACCACCAATATGCCTTTATACTGACCTGAAATATAAGAGAATAGCCTCCCCCCATGAGTGACAATGCAGCAGCTGTACACCATTGCTGACACCCTGCTGTATCAGCCACGATCACTGTCGGCACCGACCATGGTTGTTTAACCCCATTAATGCTGATGTCAATAGTGACAGCGGCATCTACATGGTTAACAGAGTGTGGGGGGCCCCCTCTTTAACCCTATCGTCACCCTGAGATCGCGATTGCGTGGTCCTGATGGTTGCCATGGGCTTAGAGTCTGCCAGGTATAGTGGCCCATTCACAAGTTAGCAACAATTTAGTGCGAAAAATATAATTCCTGTCATTCCACTTTGCGTTCCTGAATAGCACCTGAAGGGTTAACAAATTACCAGACAGCAGTTTGGAATATGTTGAGGGGTGCGCCTTTTAAAATGGTATAGCTTTTTTGCTTTATTTTTTTTTCCAATAGATAGGTCATTTAAAATCTCTTTACAACTGAAATAGGGCTTTAAATAAAAAGTTTTGTAAATTTCATTTAAAAAATGAAAAGTTGCTGCTAAATTTTAAATCAAACATCTTAGCAAAATAAAAGGACGTGACAAATGGTGTTGATGGTAAGGTATACATAAGGTAAATGGTAGTGATAGGCGGACTCATAGATATCCGGGATCGGCGGGTCTATCCAGATTTTAAAAAAAATAAAATAAAAAATAAAAATCGGTTTCAGCCAAGAATTGATCCTGGATATCTGGATAGATGCTGGTCCCCATATAAGTCTATGGGGATCAGAATCCGGCACTTAAAAATGGTGGTAGACGGAATAGGGGTATTAGAGCAAGCGCACTACTCTTAAAGAGTCTCCGGCATGGCTGTAACTGCA
The DNA here is from genome assembly GCF_048569485.1 of Anomaloglossus baeobatrachus. Lineage (NCBI taxonomy): Eukaryota > Metazoa > Chordata > Amphibia > Anura > Aromobatidae > Anomaloglossus > Anomaloglossus baeobatrachus. Next base: position 219,009,815 of record NC_134354.1, read on the forward strand.
TCTGGGCCGCTCACCATCATGCATATTGACTGCTTTCCTCGCCCACCGGTAGTCCTTGTGTTTGTGATTGTAGTCAGACAGTGCCCCCAGGCTGTGTAACAGTGTGGTACTGCTTGCAATCACAGACTGTGTCTGCTGGTCACTGTTGATTGGTGTAATAATAAATAAAAACAATTGGCATAGGGTTCCCCCGTATTATAATACCCAGCACAGAAAAAGTATATGGCTACCGGCTACAGCCCCCAGCCATTCACTTTTCTTGGCTGTGTATCAAAATAAGAGGAACCGCATGAGACCTTTTTTTTAAAAAAAAAACTATTTAAATACATTTTTAAAAATGGCATGTGGTCCCCCACAATTTTGATACCCAACCATGGTAAAGCCAGACAGCTGGGGGCTGGTATTGTCAGGCTGGGGAGACCCATGCTTATTGGGCCCATCCAGCCTAAAAATAGCAGCCTGCAGCCACCCAGGATTGTCACATTCATTAGATGTGACAATCCCAGAACTTTACCCAGCTCATCCAAATTGCCCTGGTGTGGCGGCAATTGGGGTAATAAGGCGTTAATAACACCTCTCACAGCTGTGAAAAGAAATAAACACATACACTGAAAAAATCCTTTATTTGAAATACAATACGAAAACCCCCAGTCTTCTTCACCAATTTATTAACCCCCAAAACACCCAGGTACAACATAATCCACACATGGTCCCACAACAATTCCAGCTCTGTTACATCTGAAGTGACAGGGTGTGGCCAGAGAACATGATCACCTGCTGTGTGCTTCAGGCAGAGAATGAGTGGTGACATCACTCAGGTTATTTGCAGTCACAGCTGGAGGTTCCCATGGTCCTCCATTGTCCTTTTCATAAATGCAAAACATATCAGAAAAAAATAAGTTAGGGCTCTTGGAAGAAGGAGAGGAAAAACAAACAAGGAAAAACAGAAATTGGTTATGTTGGAAGGGGTTGAAATGACAAAATAAGCATTACCCACTGGAGCCTCGCCACTTCAGTGCCATCTTCTTGCGGCTCCCTGTTGGTTTTGGCTTACAGGGCTGCAGTGATGTCGTCTTAGGTATAATTAGCTTTTTTCAGGATCTCTGCTTGCGTCAGTGAATGTAAATATTAAAGGGAACCTGTCACCAGGTTTTCCCCTAATGAGTTGCGGCCACCACCAGCAAGCCCTTATATACAGTATTCCAGAATGCTATATATAAGAGCCCAGTCACTCTGTAGAACATAATAAACATCTTTCACCTTACACTCACCTAGGGTGTGGTCCAGTCCAATGGGTGTTGCTGCTCTTGGTCCAGCGCCTCTTCCATTAGGTGCAATCGCCGTCCTCCTGTCCAGCCCCGTGTGCATCACACATCGTATGTCATAGACACAGAGGCCGCCATTGCGCTCCTGCGCATGCACATTTTGATCTGCCTAGCTGAGGGCAGATAAAAGTACTGTTTTCTGCATGTGTCGGCAGTCATTGAGCTTTTCTTGTGACTGCGCATTACAATACTTTGCTCTGCCCTTAGAAGGGGCAGATCAAAGTGCGCATGTGCAGTAGCACAATGGTGGCCTTGTGTAGATGACGCAGGATGCGTCATGCACATGGGGCTGGGCAAGAGGATGGCAATCACACGAAATGGAGGAGGTGCTAGGCCAAGAGCAGCGACACCCATTGGACCGGACCACCCCCTAGCTGAGTATTAGAAAAGAGTTTTTTATGTTCTACTGAGCGGCCTGGGCTCTTATATACAGTATTCTGGAATGTAGTATATAAGGGCTCACTGGTGGTGGCTGCAGCTCATAAGGGAAAAACCTGGTGACAGGTTCCCTTTAAAGACTTTTTCCTCTGAAGATCCAGCACTAACGTTCTCCTCATGCATGTTTATGAGGCTGTGGCCACTACAGCCAATCATAACCTCAATGGTCACGTGCCATAAAACGGTAGTTATCGCCCCAATCACTGAGTGCTGATGCCAGTAACGTGTGACAGGTGCAGGCACTTTCCACTTATGTTCAGGTTTTTCTGATAGACTGGTAGTATATGCAGAAAATCCGCAGGTAAAAAAATCACCGTGTGTTTTTAGTGCATTTCCGCTGCTGAATTGTATAAAAAAAAACTGCATGTAATCCTGTAATCCGCACATAACTGTATCAATGAGTTTTCTCAAAGCCGAATACCAAGAAGTATAAAAGCAAAGCAACTTTGTTTAAAACATAACATCAAAAAGAGTCTAAAATACGATAAATACACATGTAAAAAAACACACACAAAACTATAATAAAAGAGGTAACCTAATTAACATAATGGGTGCAGGAATTCTGCAACATCAATAATTTGGGGCGGAGATGAGAGGGACGAACATCCCGCCCACCTCCTTCCTTCCTCATTGTGGGTGGCCGCAGGTAAGGTGAAGTTCCTCGTTCCTGTTGTGTCACACATAGCGATGTGTGCTGCCGCAGGAACGACGAACAACATCGTACCTGCAGCAGCAATGATAATGGGGAATAGGGGGGCATGTCACCGATTAGCGATTTTGCATGTTTTTGCGACAATTCAAAATCGCTCATAGGTGTCACATGCAACATCGCTAACGCGGCCGGATGTGCGTCACAAATTCCGTGACCCCAACGACATCGCTTTAGCGATGTCGTAGCGTGTAAAGCGGCCTTAAGGAGCTGAGCCTCGTCCATGCACGTGCCACATTTGTATTACAGAATACATGTAACAGTTTAACCCCTCAGATTCCACAGTCATCATTGACTACAGCATCTGAAAGGTTTCACCATGCAAAGGGGCTTCTTCTCCCACCCCATCCACATCCTTGTAACATTACTGAACGGTGCTCCTAAATGTCTATGGCAGCCAGGGCCTAATGAAGACCTAAATATTAAGGATAAGTTCCCACGTAGTGTAAACACTGCATTTTTTCCACTGCGTTTTTTTGTGCAGAAAATCTACTGCAATTAACAGTTGAAGTAAAGTGGATGTGATTTAATAAAGACTCATGCCCCTTGTGGCATAGAGATGCTATTGAACTGTGCATTTTTTCAATTTCTTTTTCCTGCAGGTGTCTATGAGAAAACGTAAAGAAACAATGTTACGTTTTTAAGCACAGAACCCTAGCGTACAAGTGCATCTCAATAAATTAGAATATCATCAATAAGTTAATTTATTTCAGTAATTCATTACAAAAAGAGAAATATATTAGTCATTACAGAGTGATCTATTTCAAGTGTTTATTTCTGTTAATGTTGATGATTATGGCTTACAGCCAATGAAAACCCAAAAGTCATTATCTCAAAAAATTAGAATAATTACCACAAAACACCTGCAAAGGCTTCCTAAGCATTTAAAAATGGTCCCTTAATCTGGTTCAGTAGGCTACACAATCATGGGGAAGACTGCTGACTTAACACATGTCCAGAAGGCTGTCATTGACACACTGCTCAAGGAGGGAAGGCCACAAAAGGTTATTGGTAAAGAAGTTGGCTGTTCATAAAGTGCTGTATCCAAGCATATTATTGGAAAGTTCAGTGGAAGGAAAAAGTGTGGTAGAAAAAGGTACACAAGCAACCAGGATAATTGCAGCCTTGATAGGATTGTTAAGAAAAGGCCATTCAAAAATTTGAGAGATGCACAAGGAGTGGACTGCTGCTGGAGTCAGTGCTTCAAGAGCCACCACACACAGACGTATCCAGGACATGGGCTACAACTGTCGCATTCCTTGTGTAAAGCCACTAATGACCAATAGACAATGCCAGAAGTGCCTTACCATGTGAGGTAATAGCTGCAAGGCATTATGAGGAAGGCTGTGCTTGATTTCATTTGAGCTTGGTCTTTGATGTAATCTTCGACAATATGTGAGATGCTGCTTGGCAATTTTTTAGAGATCCGTGCGAATCAAATCGCAAGTTGTTCAAAGTTGCCAGGCCCTGCAAATTCCATGAAATTCAATTAAATGTCGATTTGCAGAGGATTTGTCCGTTCATCTCTACCATTATACTTTTGTAGGTGTTTTTTGTCCACCAAAGATTATCTTCTTATACAAATGTAAAAAGACAAAGTTTAAACTTTGTTTATGTGCATTATTAAAAATTCTAAATTTTCAATTATATGAAAGCGAAAGGTTTACTAAATTGTTAAAAAAAATTGTAAAAATCAAAAATAAAATAATCTATCCACTTCCCCCTACAAAACAGAATGAAGAAAATAAACTTAAAGGTAAACTGTCAGCTGATACATGCTGCCCAATCGGTAGATAGCATGTATCAGCCATTGGTTGTATTATCTCAGCCAGGTATATTTGAAAAGCATAGTTTAATAGCTAGCCAGGAACCGAGCCACGCAGTAGCATAGTCAGACAAGGAGGTCCATGGCAAATTGTCCCTGCCGGCTCCCTTGGGCTCCCATGTGTTTGGTTATGCGCACATGTAGAAAGAGACCTGTCTAGGGTAGCGGGTGGGGACAAGTCGCAGGGGAACTCACCTGTTTCAATGTTTTTCTCTGATTCATTGCAAAGTTTCTGAATCAAACATACATGCTACCCATGGATTGGGCAGTATGTATTAGTTGATAGGTTCCCCTTAACACTAGAAGTCCCAGAGAGGGGTCATTTAACATTTCTACCAATGGAACCCTATGGAGCTCGAAATGTCTGGGACTTCTAGTGTTAAAGGCAAGCTATAACTGCTGATTTTTTTTAATGGCAACCTACCTCTTGTGCCAATATAAAATGCATAAAAACTACAGCTTGCCCTGCAAAACAAAAACCCCTCATATACAACTCTTAAAAAGTTAGGAATATTTAGCTTTGAATGAAATTTAAGAATGCTCCTAAAATGCACTCTAACCTTTCTAGGTGAACTTAAGGTAACCTTCTCCAAATGTTTGACTGTACATGTCCAACTGTTCAATGTTTCAGTAGTCCATGCACAACTTACTGTTCTCTAACATGGAGCTAAATGGCAAAATTCACAATAAGGATTTGATCCATGCATCACCCAATAAATTTTGTGGTTCAATTATAATAGGTATTTAAACGGTCCTCCTTATCAGGCTGCTCACATTTGGACATCATAACACCAAGACAACACCTAAAACTTGATCAACAGCACCTCACCATTGCGAGGCTTTAAGCAGGATTTTCTCAGACATAAGTGGTTACTGAAAAGGGAGTTAGGCTCGGTTCTACTGCTGAGTAGGTGTTCAGAAGTAACAAAAGTCCTGGTTGATAAGTGGCCACTGAGCTCAGAGTATCACACAGTGTTATCAGCAGGTTGCAACAGAGATACCAAGAGACTGGAAGAGTCACAGGCATGGAAGTGGAAGTCCTTTGGCCAATTTCCACACTGATGACTACTGCATTGAGAACTATGCCTTCCAGAACCAGATGAATGCCACACAAGTCCTGGCACATTTAAGGGAGGTGAGAGACACCCAAGTGTCACATCAGAACATTCGAAACCATTTACATCTGCGTTCTAGACGACCTGCAAGGGTACCTGACCACTCTTGCATGGGCCAGACAGCGTCTATGCTGGCCGAAAATTACTTCATGCTGAGCACAAATGATGGCCGCCAACGATTTTGGAGATGTCAAGGAGAGTGCTATGCATCAGCCAATGTTGTCACCAGACGAGCCTTTGGCGCTGCTTGTGTTAAAAGTGTGGGCAGGTGTGTCTAGAACAGTGATGGCTAACCTATGACATGCGTGTCAGAGGTGACATGCCAAGCCATTGTTGCTCATATGCTCGGCAGGGGCAGGCGGCTGCATTATTATCTTTAAGAGAAGCTGCGGCTGCCAATGATTTAACTAGAACTGCATGTGCGGCCCTACACTGTTCCAAAATGCACATGCAGCTCTAGTTAAATCACCAGCGGCCGCAGCTTGTCTTCTAGATCAGGATGTGGTTGCCGGTGATTTAACTAATGTGTTTTGTACCTTTTAATGAGGGTCCTGAGTGAGGTGTGCTTGCGTACCATGCAGTACATAAACACGCCTCTCTCTAATCCTCTGAAGCAGAGTATGAAGACAGGCACCATTGCATCCGGGTGCCGAGTGGCATTACATTGCACCATTGTGGCTGGCTGCTGTAGTATGTTCACACATCAGCACACTTATAGAGCGCTGCTGTTGCCAGTCAGAATCTGGTTCAGCAGCGCTCAGGATATGTTATAAAAAAATTTTTTGGGGGGAACTGGGAAGGAAGGAAGAGGAGATAATGACAGCTGGGGGGGTAGAGGAAGAGGACATGACTGCTATGTGGATCACCCCTGTACTGTGACATCATTGTATCACCCCTGTACTGTGACATCACAGTATTATCTCTGTACTCTGACATCACTGTGTATATTACCCCTGTACTGTGAGATCACGGTGTGCATTTCCTCTGTACTGTGCCATCACTGTGTGCATTATCCCTGTACTGTGACATCACTTTGTGTAGTACCCCGTAATGACATCACTGTGTATACTACCCCTGTACTGCGACATCACTGTGTGTATTAGCCACATGCCGATAACTATAGGCCGCTCATCATAGGCCACTGCTTATGCTTGGCTCCTAGGCCAAGCTTTACCAGCCAGCCCCTACTGTCAGGTAGTGAAGGCACTAGTTACTAAGCAAATAAGGTAAAGATTTTTTTTTTTGTTGCTTTATTATTAAATATAGTATATATTAAAATTATAACTTTTTATTATAGCTACAAATATCACAAAATTATAGATTTGTTTTAGAAGTGACACACCACCTGAGTTATGCTTGTTTTTTTTGTTATTTTTTATTAATTTTGACACACCAAGCTCAAAAGGATGGCCATCAATGGTCTAGGTAAAAAGGAGCTTCCCTATAGTAACAGCCCTTACTACTTCAATATTATTAATCCAGTCATTGTGCCTCTACATGAACATCACTGGCCTAATTTCATCTTCATGGACAACAATGCTCCAGCTCATTAAGATTGCATCATTAGGGAATAGCTGCTAGAGCCGGGAGTACCTCACATGGAGTGGCCTGCACTTTCTCCAGACCTGAATCCCATAGAGATCTTCTGGGATCAGCTGATTCACCATTTAGAGGTTCGTATCTCTGTACCCCACAACCTCCATAACCTGACGACCGCCCTTCAAGAAGAGTGGGATGCCATGCGTTTCCAAATTCAAAACAGTGGCATACTTAAATGGTAGATCGGGAGTTTAAAAAAATAAATAAAATAAAATAAAAAAAATGACTAAGCACTAACAGGCAGCTAATTGCTATCTACCTGCCTGTTGGGCCCGACGTAGTTCTTTGCCGGCACAGAGTGGTCACAGACCCCTCCTGCCGGTGATTCAGCAGCTTCCGCTGACATCGCATTAACAGAATGGCGGCTTCTTATCTGCTCTAAATAAGGAGGGACATTATGGTGATTGACAGCCGACTCCCCCAGTTAGGCACTGGGGAATCGGAAGTCAATCAGCATGATGTCAGCTGTCCCTCCCCATTTACATAGCAGAGGACAAAAGCCGCCACTCTATTGACAAAACCACTGTATAACCGGCAAGAGCAGTCTTTGACCGCTCTGTTCTGGCAAAGAACGGAAGCGGGCACAACAGGCGGGTAGGTAGCAACTACCTACATGTTAGTATTAAGGGGAACATTTTTTTATTTTCATTTTAAAGTCCAAGATATACATTTAAATAGTTAAACGATCAACGGTCAAAGGCATTAGAATTGACCGCTAAGAGCCTAGAGATTACAAAATGTTTGCACTCATGACAAAAATACATTTTATTTTTCAATTCACCATATGAAACATCGGATTGCAGTAACCTTGGTTTCATCAATATTACATATGTCGCTCTACAGCGTTTACTAAATGCATTTTTGTCTGGATTCACGTCTGTTGGTAATTCCTAGCCTTAGGTTGGCATCATCTGGTTGGATTATTTATTCATATTGTCCTGGGAATTTCCATATGTCAGCTATGCTGTGGATACCCTCCAACGCCACAGGAAGCAGCAAAAATAAATGTCTCTTGCTAAATGGATTCACGAAGGAAAAGAAAATACACAATGCAGCTAGTAGAAAAATAATCAGCAAATTAAGACTCAGTCCAGAACCTCAGTTGGCGTATTTGATGGAAGCAATAGCAGTTACCTGCAATTTCACAGCTTTGGGATCTATAAAATCAAGGTGGAGCTTGGACTAAGGACGGTTAATACCAGTGCAATATGAATTAATTTGTTTTGGCTTTTTTTTTTTTACATAAGTTCCTGTTTTTATATAATTTAAAGGGAATCTCTCAGTAGGATCAACCCTCCTAATCCATGTATATGGACACCTAGGTTCTAGGGAGCTGAATAAAATGTTACATTGATAGCCAATGTTTTATTCCATAGTAATCCACATTTTTCTTAATATGTAAACAAGCTGTTGGGCTCTATGGACCGGACACAGATCTCCCTGAGAATCTGCCTCCAGATCTTATTTTAAATGAAACAGTGTGCTACCAGTGTGAGACATGTAATGACTGACAGTCTTCTCTCCTGATCTACAAGTCTCACACTGGTAACCTCCAATTTATATAAAATAAGTTCTCAAGACAGATATTCAAGGAGATCTATGTCCCTCTATAAATCTTAACCGCTGATTTTCATATTAAGCTATATCTGGATTTCTCATGGACCATTCATCAGATAACAGATATCGAGGTATTATTTTATTCAACCTTCTATGCCCTGCATGCCAATATATACGGCTTGGGAGGGCTGATCCTGACAGATTCCCCTTAATATATGGTATTTTTTGGCAAATGAAAATGATTCTCTTAGTGTTAGCTCAGGATTTGAAAATGACAACTACCTGTGTAGCACTACCGGGAAATCTAGCAACTCATAACTACACTTTAAACACTTCCCATCATCCAATTTTTCCTGAAACGCTTTTTTTTTTTTTGTAAAGAGTTTTTTTATTGGTCATTACCTGAATAGTATTTTTTCATTTTTGGCTGTGGATGTTTTTTTCTTTACCTATATTCAAAAAGTAAAGAAACCACAAGTGGTTTAACAAGCAAAACTGCTCAAAGAGACTCCTGGGGTTTTATAATGCATTGACTTGCATTGTAAAATATAAAGCGTCTTCCAAGAAGAAAACCGAATGGTCAAGTCACTGCTTTTAACCGTTTGGCCTGTTTGGAAACCTGAAGAGGTTAAGAGACGGAACAGCAGGTCGTTTTCACATAGAAATACATATATTTATTCTTCTGAGTCTATTTACTGCTTTTTCTGGAGCATTTCAGAGTAGACCCCCTAGAGAAAAAAATACTGTGTGCACACTCGCTAGCAGATTGTCTCTTATCAATTTTTTTTTTTTGGTAAAGTACGAGATGAACTCCTGAATTTCTGTGAAAAAGTCAATGGGAAGCACAGATTGATATTGCATGAAATGGCCACTGGGCTCATAGTCCATCAAAAGATTTAAGGCCGCTTTAAACGCAGCGATTTATTGTGCGATCGCACCCGCCCCCATCGTTTGTGCAACACGGGCAATTTGTTGCCCGTGTCGCACATAGTCGTTAACCCCCCGTCACATGTACTTAGGGGGAGGGATGTTCGGTGTCACAGCGACGTCACACAGCGGCCGCCCAATAGAAGCGGAGGGGCGATGAGCAGGACGTAACATCCCGCCCACCTCCTTCCTTCCGCATTGCCGGTGGGACGCAGGTAAGCTGCAGTTCATCGTTCCTGGGGTGTCACACGGAGCGATGTGTGCTGCCTCGGGAACAACGAACAACCGGCGCGCAGAAGGACGTTCGATTTTGTAAAAATGAGCGACGTGTCAATGAGCAACGGTAAGGTGAGTATTTTTACTCGTTCACAGTCGCTCGTCGCTGTCACATGCTACGATATGTCAAACGATGCCGGATGTGCGTCACTAACGACGTGAGCCCGACGACATATCGTTAGATATATCGTACCATGTAACAGGCCCTTTACTTGACTATGTGTTGAATGTTGCCTCTTGCCCATTTAGGATTCATTCTGCTTTTTATGACATTATGCTGTTCTACAAATTCCAAGATGGCTTAGCACATGAGCAACTGGATCATGTACCAGCTCTGCGGAATGGTAACTTCTAGATAAAGTTACATGACGTTAAAGGGAACAAAACATCAGAATTTTGGTATATAAGGTAAAGCCAGTGCAGTACTGGCACTATCAGGCACAGGCTGTACAAGTGGGCAGCTCAGATGTTTAGGCTGTGAAATCCAAGTTTATGAAGTTTGAAAATTCATCCACTTTTTGATTGACGTGTGCACTTCTCCAGATAATATCCGGGCGGGTTATGCACATGATTCCCGCCCTCCCGCCTGTTCCTCCCTCTCTCTCCTTACTGAGGCTAGCAAGACAGGTTTTATTGCTGTCGCTTATAAGGTTTGGGATATAATTAATTGATAACATTAAAGGGAACCAAACATCTGGATTTTGGTATATAAAGTAAAGCCAGTGCAGTACTGGCACTATCAGGCACAGGCTGTACATATCATTAGTGGGCAGCTCGGATGTTTAGGCTGTGAAATCCAAGTTTGTGAAGTTTGAAAATTCATCCACTTTTTGATTGACATGTGCACTTCTCCAGATAATATCCGGGAGGGTTATGCACATGATTGACGCCCCCCCTCCTGTTCTTCCCTCTCTTGCTGTATGCAAATTTCTCTCTTCAGTTACATGGCGTTGGAGCTGGCGCCTGCGCATAGCGCTCAACTCCGGCGCCATGTTTTTGCAGTCCGCATTACCTAGTTTTGTGTCTGAGAGGGCGGCGCATGCGCCCTCGCTTCTTCAGATCTCGTTGTGACCGCGGGAGCGTGCGTGGTCACAACAGGACTGGCGAACAGCTGATCTTACGAATTAGCTGCAGCAGACGATATCGTAGCAGACGTCTGCTGCAGCTAATCGGTAAGATCAGCTGTCCTCCAGTCCTGTTGTGACCGCGCGAGCTCCCGCTGTCACAACGAGATCTGAAGAAGCGAGGGCGCATGCGCCGCCCTCTCATGCACAATACTAGGTACTGCGGGCTTCAGAAACACGGTGCCGGAGATAAGCGCTATGCGCAGGCGCCAACTCCGACGCCGTGTAACTGAAGAGAGAAATTTGCATACAGCAAGAGGGGGAAGAACAGGCAGGGGAGGGGACGTCAATCATGTGCATAACTTGCCCAGATATTATTTGGAGAAGTGCACATGTCAATCAAAAAGTGGATGAATTTTCAAACTTCACAAACTTGGATTTCACAGCCTAAACATCCGAGCTGCCCACTAATGATATGTACAGCCTGTGCCTGATAGTGCCAGTACTGCACTGGCTTTACCTTATACACCAAAATCCTGATGTTTGGTTCCCTTTAACTTTATCAATTAATTTTATCCCAAACCTTATAAGCGACAGCAATAAAACCTGTCTTGCCAGCCTCAGTAAGGGTATGTGCGCACACCAACTTTTTTAGGTACATTTTCCCTGGATCCTGCCTGAAAAAGCATCAGATAAAGTGATTGTAATGAACAGCAATGTACAAACGACATTGCTGTGCAAAAGCTCATTCTCTTGTTAGTTATTTTAATAGCTTCAAAGTTAGGAAAGCGTGAAACAGTTATAAGACGTAGCATGTTCATTGATAAGGAGGCCCCTTCGCTAGTTAGAACTTATAGTCAAAAAGTAAGCCCCTCTTTGTGAAAAAGTAGCTTCTAACTCCAGCATGCTTCCTCATAAGCACTGGCAAGAAATCAGGGCCATAGAGCTCAATTCATTATTGCATTTGCACCTGTTTTTTTGTTTTGGTCTTTTTTATCTTTGCAATGAATACCATAAATCAGAATAAAGTGACTTTATAAAATGCAAATGATGATTCAGGGCCATAGTGAGCAGCAATATTAACAATATGGTCAGTAAGTAAGAGAAATGTGCTAATGTTATGGCCAGAGTAATAACACACAATTAGTTTGGAGTATCTTTTATTTATACCTAGACTTTTCTCTTTCTGCATATTCTTAAATAAAACATCTATTATTTTCATTGTCACGGTGCTTTAAGTCCAAGACGTAAGCAGGAGGTCGTCACTTTCTGGAGTTCACATAAACAAGCTCGTCATCTTCTCACACTCGCCGGTGCAAAACATTCACCTTCAAGGCAGTGGCGCAGTCATACTGGTGCTAGCTTATAGATGTGTAGGAGTAGGGAACAACCTTCTTACATCACTTCTGAAGGTCCAGCCAAACATAAGATGATTGTCTTACAATTTGGAACAGATCACTGGGATTTCTCCAATGAGCTCCATTCTTCATTTTTACTTGACTGTAACGATTCCTTGCTCACTGATAGAACGGCTCGAAGCTCCTTGTTCTCCAGCTGACAATATATAAAAAAGAAGAATCAGCAGTGTTATACAAAACAGGACAACCCCTACTGCTTGTAATAAATGTATAGAAAATCACATTTATACATCGACATTTAAAATTGCTGACATCTTTACACAACTTACACCTGCTCCTAAGCCTGACCCACACACCCCGACCCAATCCATCAGACAGTGTGTGAAATTTTCTAAGTAAATACAGGGTGGTCAAAAAGTAGCTGGACTGTATGTGTAATAGGGTTATCAAACATGGTGTAAAGTGAAACTGACTCAGTTACCCTTAGCAACCAATCAGATTCCACTTTTCATTCTTCACTGACTATTTGGAAAATGAAAGGTGGAATCTGATTGGTTGCTAAGGGCAACTGAGTCAGTTTCACTTTACACCATGTTTGATAACCCTATTACACATACTGTCCACCTATTTTTAGACCACCCTGTATATTTCTAAAGGTGCTAGTGACATGAATTCCTCACCAGATATTGGTAACAACCCATCAAATCCACACAGTCAAAGAAATCAAACCATAGATGTCTATAAATTTAGTGAGGTGTAATAATGACAAATGACACAGGGAAAAAGTATTGAACAGACTTACTGAAATGTATTTAATACTTCGTACAAAATTATTTGTTGGTGATGACAGCTTCAAGACGCACGCATACACTGCTCAGATGTGATTTTGGCCCATTCCTCCACACAAACACTCTTCAAATCCTGAATGTTCCTTGGGCTCCTTTTTATGAACTGTGAACTTTAGTTACTTTCATACATTTTCTATTAGATTCAGGTAAGGTGATCGGCTGGGCCATTCTAGCAGCTTTATTTTCTCTGAAACCAACCGAGAACTTCCCTGGCTGTGTGTTTGGCATTATTGTCTTGCTGAAATATCCACCCTCATTTAATCTTCATCATCCTGGTAGAGGACAGCAGATTTTTTTCAAGAATAACGTGATACATTTGTCCATTCATCCTTCCTTTAATTATATGAAGTATGCGAGTGCTGTATGTTTAAAAACAGCCCCACACCATGATGTTCCCACCGCCAAACTTCACTGTTGCTATGGTGCCAAAGACCTCCAAACATTGTATGTATTATGTCACCTGACCAGACTACATTTTTTCAGTATTTCACAGGCTTGTCTAAGTGTTGTGGAGTACACTTTAAACACACTGGAGTATGCTTTATGTTCACGAATGGAGTCTTGCATGGTCAGCGTGCATACAGGTCATGGAGGTTGCATGCATTACTTATTGTTTTCTTTTAAACAACATTACCTGCTGGTTCCAAGATTTTCCACAGGTTGTCCTCAGCTCTTGGACAACACTTCTGATAATTCTTTTCACTCTTCTGTCTGAAATCTTAAGGAGAACACCTTTTTGTGGCCGTTTTATTGTGAAATGACATTCTTTCCACTTCCGGATTAAGGCCCTAACAGTGCTTCTGGAACCTTCAGTATTTCAGAAAGACCTCTGCAAACAATGCAATCAGTACGTTTTGCAAGAATAACGTTTAGTTGAACCAGCTGATATTTTTCACTAAGTGGCAGGATTGCTTTCTAATTACTGATAGATTACAGCTGGTGTCATGACTTTTCATGGGTTTTTGCACTTCTCTATGTGTTCAATACTTTTTCCCTGTGTTATTTCTCATTATTACACAATTTATGTATGTTTATGGTTTGATTTCTTTGCTTGTGTGGATTGCAGGGCTGTGGAGTCGGTAAGCCAAACCTTCGACTCCGACTCCGACTCCTCAAATTCTCTTGCACCGACTCCGACTCCGGCTCCGACTCCGGCTCCGACTCCGACTCCTACATATATTGCTTATAGTTAGGTGAAAAATTTATTGTAGTACATGAATATGTGTATGTGAACATCAGACATTTAATAATTTTTATGATACAATAATCAAGATATTTGGATAGAACATAAAATATATTTATTGGAATACAACTTTAGAACACAAAAAACTGTAATAAATTGTAAATATGTAATACACTATGTAATATACAGTAGATTACATATATATCTTGTGTGTGTGTATATACACTGTATATATATATATATTATATATATTACATATTTACAATTTATTAGTTTTTTTGTGTTCTAAAGTTGTATTCCAATAAATATTTTATGTTCTATCCAAATATCTTGATTATTGTATCATAAAAACAATTAAATGTCTGATGTTCACATTGTACTACAATAAATTTTTCACTTAAATATAAGCATTATACTAAATGTTGTTATTTAGTAAAATATTCAGCACATTCTGCATTGCACTCCTGTCCCCAATTTATTATATATTTTAGGAGTCGGAGTCGGTGCATTTTATACCGACTCCGACTCCGACTCCACCAAAATGAGCTCCGACTCCGACTCCACGACTCCGACTCCGACTCCACAGCCCTGGTGGATTGGATGGGTTGTTACACAAATCTGGTGAGAAATTCATGTCGAAAGCACCTTTAGAAATATATTTACTCAGAAAATTGATGACGTGTTCAATACTTATTACAAGCGCTGTATATATCTGTGAAAAAGCATTAATGGGTGAAAAACATTCACTGTAAATAGTGTGGGTCCCCAGAGTGGCAACAAAACATCTCTATAGGTCAGTGCATGGAGAAGATCTCTGAAGAAGCCCTTAGTATCTGACACCAAGATGTTAGCGGTAAACCCTTGACTTTGTCAGCACTGAATGACTGTTCCAACAAAGTACAGGTGCTTGGTGCAGCTTTGGTGTGGTCAAGCCTTTAAAGGGAACCTGTCAGGTGCAATATGCACCCAGAACCATGAACAATTCTGGGTGTATATTGCTAATCCCTGCCAAACCGCCCCTGTATACACTAGCATAGATAAAGAGATCTTTAGAAGAAATATTTCTAAAGATCTTATATCATATGCTAATAAACGAGGGGACTAGTCCCCTGGGCGTTAGTTCCTCTGGCTAGTCGGCTCCTCTAGCATGTTAGTACGCCACTCTGGGCATGCTAACATGCTAATGAATGTGTAGCGACAGAGGATGATCTCACTCACCTCTCCACCGCGTGTGACGCTGGATTTCGGCTTAGTGTGCATGACCCCGGAGTTCTGGTCATGCGCACTATGAAGCCGGGTGTACGTGTCCTGGCTTCAGATTGAAGTATTGCACATAACCACCTCCGGGGTCATGCGCACTGAGCCGAAATCCCGCTGTCAGGTGGCGATGGCAGCCGGAGAGGTGAGCAAAATCATCCTGTGATGCTTCACATTCATTAGCATGTTAGCACACCCACAGAGGCGTACTAACATGCTAATGGAGCTGACTACACAGGAGAACTAACGCTCAGGGGACTAGTCCCTGGCCTCATTAGCATACGATATAAGATCTTTACAAATACTTTTTCTAAAGATGTCTTTATCTATGCTAGTGTATACATGGACGGTTAGGCAGGGGTTAGCAATATATACCCAGAACTGCTCATGGTTCTGGGTAAATATTGAACCTGACAGGTTCCCTTTAAGTACATTTTCCCAAATACCTGTTTTCACTCTATCTCCACACCCCTCTTTTTTGATTGACTGCTCAGGTTTATAGAGCCAGAAAAGGGGCAGAGATAGAGGGGGGAGGAAAAAAAAAGTAGGCGAAAAGGTGCACTTAAATGTTTGGTCACGACAAGGGTTCTTTGAGCTACTGTAGATGATTTGAACAGTCACAGACTCCTTTTAAAGGGGTGATTCCATGAACAAAATTTTAAAACAATAGATCTTGGAAGAATAATAATTTCCATAATTAGATGTGTTATAAAAATGTTCCTGTGCTGAGATAATCTTATATATGTGCCCCTGCTATGTACTGTGTAATGGATGTGCCTGACCGTACAGAGACATGGTCTCATTATACCACATTTCCTGGGCCGGGGAGGAAACAAAGTACACAGGCAGAACAGCATGGGATCAAAACTGCTGGTTTCTGTGAGGTAAAACATTTCAATGTCTGTTTTATCACATTAGTGAGTGTTTCTGCCACATCTCCAGTCATCTGAGCTCATCATATATTAAATCAGTAAGTTAGGAGAAGCAGTGCTACATCTACTACATATTGGGATAGGATCTTGGAGATGGGAATACCCCTTTAACACTAGAACTACTGGACTCGTGACACCTATATAGAAATATATAGTGCAAAGTAGTCAAAATGACTACCTCAGTAGTTCTAGTGTTAAGCATAACAGTGCTCTCTAATATGTGCTTTACCACATGAATATAGTCTAAAAACAAGTTGTATATAATGGTGTTGCAGTTATTTGCACATTATCTATTTGGGACCTAAGTGCTGACCACGTCTTACCTCTAGTTGGGCAAGTCTCTCCTGAATATTGTAGGCCTGCTCCTCATCTACTTGAATGGCTTTCCTCATCACCTCCCCCATGGCACATATTCTATCAATATAGCTTTCTATTTCCTAAAAGAAAACAACAGGTTAGTTCACAACAATACGATATCGACATACCCATATTGAAATTTTTTTGCATTAATTCATTTAGATAATAGGCCACATATAAAAAAAACCCTAATTTCTACAAAAGGTCAGTAAAATAGTGTAAAACATGCAGTGGATTCTAGGCATGGTACAAAACCGCAGCTTGCTATGTACGTATTGCAGATTTCAGCCATGAATTACATCGACATGTGGATTTCATGGCAGATTTTAATACTTCATCAACAAGTATATTGTGTAGACTACACGAGTCTACAATTAAGAATAAACATTCCCTATAACTTTACCTATGCTGCTCAACAATTTATGGATATAAAATACGTTGCATATAGTTTTTAGGTTTAGCGTATATTTTTACTTTTTCATTAAGGAAACCAGCTTGTGCCACTTTGCATTGTATATGCCATATTACAGTGATATTACTGGGCTACTTGCAGCAGTTTTGATAAAATTACCGATTTATCAGCATGCAATTATGACTAGAGAACTAGTAAACCTGCAGCCAGGTAGTCCTCCATATTCATGAGCTCCGTATAACCCAGTTTACACCACTGGTTTGTAGTTTTCGGCCTATGCACAGTGTACACAGAAAGCTGCCAATCAGTGGTGTGGACTGGTTTACATAGAGCTTCATAGAACTGGTAGATCTGCAGCAAACAAATCAGTGATTTTATCAAAACTATAGTAAGTACGAGCCCAGTTTAATTTCTGGAATCCGGGTCTCACCTCCTGCATCATGCTGCTTTCAGATAGGTTAGCAAAAATCTGGAGAAAAATTCTATTTAATACAAAACTACGAAAAACAATTCTGATATGTTGAAAGGATAATAAAATTAGTAAACGTTACCCATACACAGTAGGCACCCGATAATTACAGTGACATCGGATGGCAATTGAATGTGAATGGGGCCAATGGCAGGTGTCCGGGGAAAAAAAGGATTGGGCATAAGTGAGACGTATCTGTCCGTGGCCTATTGCCTCTCCCCCTAATGAGATAAACATGCAAGCTGGACCAGGGTGCTGGTTTATTGGTGGAATGGAGAGTTTTGCATTTTGCATTCCAGGCAATACTTAGAAACTGACGATATAGGAGTTCATTGTCATACAGTACCATTACATCAACAGGTGTGTGCAGGCCAGATAAAAACTTGCTTAAATGTGTTTAACTCCTTGGTACAATTTGTCACATTTTTAGGTCACAAAAAAAAAATAAAAAAAATTAAAAAAAAGATAACAAATGTAAAATAAAACTAAGCAATGATGATACCTAAAAAAAAAAAAAATTACATACTGGAGAAAATATAAAATTGGCACTGCTGTGTCCTTAAAAGGTATAAACTATGGTAGTAAAATATGTGACCACTAATGAGTGCCACAAAAAAAATAAAATAAACAATGCCAAAAATAACAGAAATGCTGTGGTTTTTTTTTTTTTAAATCTCAGTTTCCTCACCAAAAAAATGGAATAAAATTAGTGTTTATAGGGAATCTGTCACCAGGTTTTTGCTCCCCCATCTAAGAGCAGCATAATATAGAGGCAGACACCCCGATTCCAGTGATGTGTCACTTACTGAGCTGTTTGCTGTCGTTTTGATAAAATTACTGTTTTCTCTGCTGCAGATTTAGCAGTTACAGAGCTCATGAATATGGTGGACTACCTGCAGCACACCAACTAGTCCTCGAATGATAAATCTACTGCTGATTAAACAGTGATTTTATCAAAACTACACTTATCAGCCCAGTAAGTGACACACCGCTGGAATCAGGATCTCTGCCCCTACGTTAATGCTGCTCACAGATTAGGTGACAAGAACCTGGTGACAGATTCCATTTAATGAGCCCAATAGACCTCAAGGAAGTACCAGCAAATACTGCAGCTCTTCCCAAAAACAATTAGCCTGTATATAAGCTGTGCAAATAGAAAAATAAAAAAAGCATCGTTATAAAAAAGGAAGGTTTAAAATACAAAATAAAGTGTTAGAAAGGTGACTGATAAAACAGACTAATATGCTGTACATCAGCCCTGATAGACAAGAGTACTGCTTAAGTTTCTGCATTGGGCCTGACAGTCACAGCCCCTTCAAGAGCGCCACTAATCAGGTGCCACGAGGAGGGAGAAGATCCCTTTCTGTATTCCAACACAAAGAACAAGGGTGAGCTACAGTACAAGTAATAATCATTTTAATCACATCTATAAAGTTTTTATCTGGCTCCAACAGCCCTTTATAGCATTTTGCAGTTTAAGTTCTAATACAACATGAGTGTCACAGATGTACAACTTACAGAGGCGTAGGTTTCATGAGCTCCCAGCACCGGCTCTGTCGGGACAGGCTTCTTATTTGCCATTACCTGGAGCATTTGCCTCCTGTATTTGCTCATTATCAGTTCTAGGGCATACTGATGTTCTTCCAACGACAACCAGAGCTCTGAGAAAGATAGAAACTACATTAACTATAGGATGTAACATATCGCGGGTGATGTGAATATGTCCCACAGACCCTTTACACATCACCCCCCCCAAGCTTTCTAGTGGCCAAATATATCATTGAGAATGGAAGACCCCATTCCAGAGTTTGTGGTCAAGATCCAAAATATTGGAGCAACACTTCACTAACATATCACCTATTCCACGGGAAAACAGATTTTCTAAAAGTAAATGCTAACACAATCATTCTTGTTGTCTAAGGTCAGATGGAAGGCTATATTTATTACTCCAGGTCTCAAAGTTTTGCTTGAGAACATGAGTTATTCTAAAAATAAATTACATACAGGTTGACTGAATTTACTAGTTAGGTAACATCTGGAAGCAATTGGTCATTCAGGAGACAAACTAGAAATACGAGTCACAATTTTCAGATTTATAATTTTTTTTAAATATTTAGAAAACCATGTACCATTTCCTATACATTTTACAAATACTTATTAATTAGTATTGGTATATCACAAAATCCCACTAAAAACATTTAAGTTTGAATACTTTTTCAAGGCACTGTGTATACACACGTGGTCAAAATTGTTGGTTCCCCTCGTTTAATGAAATAAAAACCCACAATGGTCACAGAAATAACTTGAATCTGACAAAAGTAATAATAAAGAATCTATGAAAATGAAAAAATGAAAGTCAGACATTGCTTTTCAACCATGCTTCCACAGAATTTAAAAAAAAATAATAAAACTCATGAAACAGGCCTGGGCAGAAATGATGGTACCCCTGAAAATAATGTGATCAAGGGGCATGTTAAATTAAGGTGTGTCCACTAATTAGCATCACATATATCTACAATCTTGTAATTAGTCAGTGGGTTTGTATATAGGGCTATAGATACTCACTGTGCTGTTTGGTGACATGATATGTACCACACTTAACATGGACCAGAGGAAGCGAAGGAAAGAGTTGTCTCAGGAGATTAGAAAGAAAATTATAGACAAGAATGGTAAAGGTTATAAGACCATCTCCAAGCAGCTTTATGTTCCTGTGACTATGGTTACACATATTATTCAGAAATTTAAGATCCATGGAACTGTAGCCAGCCTCCCTGGACATGGCCAAAGGAAGAAAATTGATGACAAATCAAAGAGACGGATAATATGAATGGTAACAAAAGAGCCCAGAAAAACTTCTAAAGAGATTAAAGGGGAACTTCACGCTCAAGGAACATCAGTGCCAGATCGCACCATCCGGCGCTATTTGAGCCAAAGTGGGCTTCATAGGATACGACTAAGGAAGAACAGCATTGTTGAAAAAAAAAAAATCATAAAAAAGCCAGACTGGAATTTGAAAAACTAAATGTTGACAAGCCACAAAGCTCCTGGGAGAAAGTCCTATAGACAAATGAGACAAAAATGGAACTTTGTTGCAAGGCACATCAGCTCTATGTTCACAGACTCAAAAATGAAGCACATCAAGAAAAGAACACTGTCCCTACTGTGAAACATGGAGGAGGCTCAGTTATGTTCTGGGGCTGCTTTGCTGCATCTGGCACAGGGTGTCTTGAATCTGTGCAGAGTACAATGAAATCTCAAGACTATCAAGGGATTCTAAAAAGAAATGTGCTACCTAGTGTCAGAAAGCTTGGTCTTAGTCGCAGGTCATGGGTCTTGCAACACGATAATGACCCAAAACACACAGCTAAAACACCCAATAATGGCTACGAGGAAAACAGACTATTCTGAAGTGGCCTTCTATGAGCCCTGACCTAACTCCTATTGAGGATCTTTGGAAAGAGCTGAAACATGCTGCCTGGAAAAGGTAACCTTCAAACACGAGACAACTGGAGCAGTTTGCTCTTGAGGAGTGGCCAAATTACCTGTCGAGAGGTGCAGAAGTCTCATTAACAGCTACAGGAATCGTGTGTTTGCAGTGATTGCCTCAAAAGGTTGTGCAATCAAATATTATAGGGAACCTGTTACCAGAATGTTCGCTATTAAAATAAAAGAATCCCCTTCTGCAGCTCCTGGGCTGCATTCTATAAAGGTTCATCTTGCTACTGGCTCCCCTTTAAGACCTAAATAACAACTTTATAAAATATTACCTTTTACTATGGTAATGATGTTTGTTGGCTCCGGGGGCGAGCTGTATTTCGTCTGTTATCCCCCCTCCTGCCACTGTTCGCCATCCCCCGGTGTTCATTTACATAGATGAGGCCGCCGCCCTCATCTTCCGCAGTGCTCCGGAGGTCTCGCGCATGCACAATGGCACTATCGCGGGACTGAGCACTGTTTTCAAAAAAAGGTAAACAGGGATGATAAAAATAAGCAATGGCCAGCGCAAACGCATAACGGTAGAGGCAGAGGTAAAAGCTCGGGCACAAGACTATGGACGGGTACTTGGATGACGCTGGTGATGACATTCACAGCACCGCCCATAATCTCGTGCCTGCGCAACAACATCACCGGCGCTCGCGTTTTGAAAACAGTGCTCAGTCCCGCGATATTGCCACTGCGCATGCGCGAGACCTCCGGAGCACTGCGGCGGCCTCATCTATGTGAATGAACACTGCGGGACGGTGAACAGCAGCAGGAGGGGGAATAACTGATGAAATACAGCCCGCCCACGGGGTCAGCAAACCTCATTACCATAGCAAAAGGTAATATTTTATAAAGTTGTTATTTAGGTCTGAAAGGGGGGCCAGTAGCAAGATGAACCTTTATAGATTTCAGCCCATGAGCTGCAGAAGGGGATTCTTGTAGTTTAATAGCGAAAATTCTGGTGACAGGTCCCCCTTAAGATAAGAGTAATATCATTTCTGGCCAGGCCTATTTCATGAGTTTTATTTTATTTTATTTAAATTCTGTGGAAGCAGAAAAGCAATGTCTGACTTTCATTTGTTCATTTGCATAGATTTTTTTATTTATTATTATTGTCTTATTTCTGTGACCATCGTGGGTTTTTCTTTCATTAAATGAGGGATACCAACAATTTTGACCACGTGTATATATATATTGCGTGCGCACGTACGCACACGTCACCATGTATAATAAGCATGCTTGGTTGGTCATCAGTATTTTACATGCAGGCTGCCTGTGCCTTTTATCATGGAGCAAATGGAAAAAAAGAAAAGACCAAAGTCTGTACTGAGCTATATTAAAAACATCTGTTTATTATGGACCAAATAATTGAGAAGAAAAAAAAAAATAGAGGGGGGTACATACAAAAAAGGAGGAAAACCACATTCCATATAGTGTATATATCAACACATATGAACTTAAGTATAGGGAGCAGCATGGGACACCATATAGTCAAAGATGGCACTATAGTATCATCATAGTATCATAGTACCACCTATTATACCATATACCTATTATACCATAGTACCACCTACTATAGCACCACCAAGCAAGGAACCATGGAGTCCAAAGACATAAGTATTAATCTCAAGTGAGGAGAACCTATATCAACAGTTAGAAACCCCTGAAATGCACAAGCATGCGAGCATCAATCACGTTACCATAGACATACACCGGTGGATGCCATTCCCCCTGGAGCATGTGGTGATTTTCTATGGTAACGTGAGTCTGAAAGCTTTTCTTGCAATTGTGATTAATACTCACATGCTTGAGTATTTCATGATTTTCTAACTCCCGATATAAGTATTAATCTCAAGTGAGAGAAAAGCTATATGTTTTGGGACTCCATGATTCCTTACTTGGTGGTACGATAGTGCCATCTTTCACTATATTGTTTCGAATGCTGCTCCCTATTAAGTTCATACAGTCATGGCCACAAGTCACTGGCACCCCTGTAATTGTTCCAGAAAATGAAGTATTTCTCTCAGATAATTATTGAATTACAAATTTTGTCACATTTTGTATTTTTCTAATACACCTGATGAAAATAAACATAACAGAGAAAAAAAAAAAAAAAAAAAGAAGAAGAAGAGGCAAAATTGGATAAAATTTCTCACAAAAATGGGCCGGACAAAATTTTTAGTACCTTTCCAAACAGGTGGGTAAACAACTGTGTGTCAAGCATGTGCTGCTCGTTCAAACTCACCTGTGGCAAGAAACAGGTGTGGGCAGTCCCAAAATCACCCCGGAAACCAGATAAAAAGGGGAGACGTTGACTCAACCTTTGCATTGTAAGTCTATGTGCCACACTTTGCATGGAGAACAGAAAGAGAAGAGAACTGTGAGGAAAGACAATTGTTGAAAAATATCAACAATCTCAAGATTGCAAGTCCATCTCCAGAAATCTTGATGTTCCTTTGTCCATAGTGTGAAACAAGATGTTTTGAGATCATGGCATTGTAGCAATGCAGGATAATCACGGATAGTGGATAACCAGCCCCAATCAAGTTCCAAAGAAATTCAAGTCGTTCTGCAGGCTCCAGGTGCATCAGTGTCAGTGCGAACTATCAGTCGACATTTGAATGAAATGAAACACTGCAGCAGGAGACCCAGAACGACCCCACTGCTGACACAGGCATAGAAAAAGCTAGACTGTAGTTTGCCAAAATACTTCTGCCAAAGCATATTGTGGGCAGATGAGAATAAGGTAATTTTGGTAAAGCACATCATTCTACTGTTTATTGAAAATGGAATGAGGCCTACAAAGAAAAGAACACAGTAACTACAATCAAGTATGGTGGAGGTTCAAAGATTTTTTAGGGTTGTTTTGCTGTATAGCACTGGGTGCCTTGACTGCATGCAAAACATCAAGAAATCTGAAGATTATGAAAGGATTTTGAACTGCAATTAAGTGGCCAGTATTAGAAAGCTGGGTTTGCCTCCTAGGTCATGGGTCTTACAGCAGAACAATGACCCAAAACATATCAAGAAGTCCCCAGAAATGGATGGAAAAAAAGCACTGGAGAGTTCTGAAGTGGACACAACGAGTCCAGATCTAAATCTCACTGATCTCCTGTGGAGAGACCTTAAAATTGCTGTCGAGATAAGGCGCCTTCAAATATGAGACCTTGCAGTTTCCAAAACAAGTGGTCCAAAATTCCAGCTGAGAGGTTTAAGAAACTTGTTAGTTTCTTTAGGCTATGTGCACACTAGAAAATGGCCATTTTTTAAGAAAAATCTGTACCCTCTGGCAGAAACCACACCTGCGGCAAAAACCGTGGTACAACCACACCCGCCTTTTTGCCACTATTTGCCCGCGGGTTGGTCCTTGCGTTTTTTTACCATTCTTTGCCATTTTTTTTATGGCATAAATCGCAGGTACCTGCAGAAAAGAAGTGACATGCTCATTCTTTTTGCTGCAGAAATTCTGCAGCAAAACCTGTAGGTGAAAAAAACCCAGTGTGCACACAGCATTTATTTTTTCCATAGATTTTGCTGGGGAAGGACTGCAGAAAGGTTATGAACATTTTCTGCAGCAATTCATTTAGCAAAACCACGGCAAATCTGCGGCAAAAAACGCAGTGTGCGCACAGGGCCTAAAGGAAGCAATTTATTGCAGTTATTTATTCCAAAGCGTGCACAACCAAATATTAAGTGGAGGGTGCCAACAATTTTGTCTGACCCCTGTTTGGGTTGTTCTGTGAAATTATGTCCAATTTGCCTTTTTTTCTTGGTGTATTTGTATAGTTCCAGTATACACAAAGGAAATAAACACATATATAACAAATCATATGTAATTGCTATACTTTTCTGGAACAATTTCAAGGGTGACAACACTTTCAGCCATGACTGTATGTATTGCTACTGTATATATACACACACTATATAGAATGTGTGTTCCCTCTTTTTTTGTATGTTTATCCCATTTGATTCCCCAATTATTTGATCCCTAATACACAGATGTTTTTAATATATTTAATATAGCTTAGTACGGACTTTGTTGTTTCTTTTTCCTTTGCAATGTTAGCGTGTGCGACTTGTCCTTATAGTTCATCAGTCCGCACTATATGCGTATAACTATATTGTAATGCTATATTACTGATTATTTTGTTTGCTATGCATGTATTATCAGTGAGTATCTCATGTTCTTTATCATGGCGGTCTGCTGCACCCTGACCTACAACAGTGTTAATAAATATGGCTGCTTCTTTCTGTGATGTCTTTAGGTGTACAGTCCCAACCATATCTAGGTTACAGCTCATAATCACCTTTATTTTCTTGCTGTAGGTCTCTAATCTGGGTGTTTTCCTGACATAATAGCACATGTGGTTTGTATTTTGACGTGTCCTTTATTTCTGCCAAATCTTCTTGGTACTGAAAAAAAGTAGGGAAATAATTAACACAAATTAAGTCAAAAATTACTTTGCACCCAATGCACTGGTGGGCAGCGAGAGTGACCGGGGTCCCCCACACTAGTGAATTGTGTCAGTCCCAACAGTGAGACCCCCAATAATGTCCCTTCAGACAAATGCTAACAGTTGGAGTATTCTTCTGAAGCAAAGCTACCTTGTCTGGCAGAGTCGTTCCAACCTCCTTCATGGCTTCCACATGTTTATGCAGTGAGCTGGACTGTTCAATTAGCGATTCTGCAGCGTTGTCATGATCCTTAAGTCTCTCTAACAGGGTCTTGGCGTCCTGTAGGATCTTGTCAATGGTACACGTCATGGCTGCAATCAAAAAATATGTTAAATATATCTTGCTCTGTAAAATTATATTATATACACACACACACACACACACACACAGTATATATAAATAAACGCATCTATATCTACCTCACCTACATTTTTCTGACTGTAGTGGGGTCTTAAAAATATGTCAATTGATATTTGCTATTGTATTCAGTTTCTTTTCCTGAATATATCTGTATGCAAGGTGTCGATTCGTATTGAATTGATGATGCCCTACAACTTTGTAATTCACTTTCTCTATTTCGTTCCGTTTTTTAGATAAATATGCTAACTCTGTTTTCCACCAGGTGGCGCTATAGGTGGTTTCATTGCATAGCGCATGGCTACTTTACTATACCTAGACACCACTTCTATGCCTATAGCTGCCGTTCTCAAGATAATGGCGGTGGACAGGATATGGGTGGACACACTGTATATGGGCCTGTTAATTTATGGTTGGGGATACCGTAAATCTTCCTCTAAAACTACAATGTCCTTTTTGTGTGTATTTATTTGTGTGTATAGATCTATCCATCTATATACATACACACGAACATACATACAGTATATCATGAAAGTAAGTACACCTCTCACATTTGTGTAAATATTTTATTATATCTTTTCTTGAAACATCACTGAAGATCTGACATTTTGATACAATGTAAAGTAGTCTACAGTCACACTGGCATATGGCTCGCACGAGTGCAATGTGAGAAATCTTGTATTGCACTTGGCCCCATGTAAGACAATGCTACCGCTGAGATCTTTTTCCTCAGCCATAATCAGACTGAAAAAAACTAAAAAAATAAATCGATTAATAGATAAATCTCGCCATCTCCTCCGCAGCTGTGATCCGATCGCAAGATCAGATCACAATATAATGACGCACGGCTCACGCTCGCAGCAGAGCAGGAGTTGAGGGTCATTAGCATCTCACATCGGATGCCGTATGCTAATGTCACTTCAGCCGTAGTCAGTATGCAGCCTGTATACTAGTGTAAATGTGTTGCTCCCTCTAAATAACTCAAAACAGCCATTAATGTCAAAACAGCTGGCAACAAAAGTGAGTACACCCGTAAGTGAAAGTGGCCAAATTGTGTCCAATTAGCCATTTTTCCTCCCCAGTGTCATGTGACTCATTAGTGTTATAAGGTCTCAGGTGTGAATGGGGAGGAGGGGTGTTAAATTTAGTGTTATTGCTCACACACTCTCTCATACTGGTCACTGGAAGTTCAACATGACACATCATGGCAAAAAATGCTCTGAGGATCTGGAAAAAAAACAAACCAAAAACTGTTGCCGTACATAAAGAAGGTCTACACTATGTGAAGATTGCTAACACCCTGAAACTGAGCTGCAGCACGGTGGCCAAGACCATACAGTGGTTTTACAAGACATATTCCATGGTCGACCAAAGACGTTGAGTAAACTTGCTCAGTGTAATATCCAAAGATTGTCTTTTCAAAAAAAGATGTATGAGTGCTGCCAGCATTGCTGCTGAGGTTCAAAGGGTGGGATGGCGTCAGCCTTGTGCTCAGAAAATATGCTGCACACTGCTCAGATGGTGTCAAGCGTGTGTTGTGGTAACCAGGTGAGGAGAACGAAGACAAAGGTGTTTTAACTACAGACAAGCATGGTGGTGGAAGTGTCATGGTTTGGGGCTGCATGAGTGCTGACGGCTGTGGGGAGCCACAGTGCATTGAGGGAACCTTGAATACCAACTTGTTCTGTGACTTACTGAAGCAGAGCATGATCCCCTCCCTTCTAAACTATAATGACGATAAACTAACCTCCAAGACTATCACTGCCTTACTAAAGAAACTGAGGGTAAAGGTGCTGGACTGGCCAAGCAGGTCTTCAGCCCTAAATCCTCTTGAGAATCTGTGGAGCATGCTCAAATGGAAGGTGGAGGAGCACAAGGTCTCTATCATCTGCCAGATCTGTGATATCATCATCGAGGACAGAAGAGGAGTCCAGTGGCTCCTGTGAAGCTTTAGGCTACTTTCACACTTGCGTTCAGCGCAGTCCGTCACTATGGAGAATAGCGCAGTCCGTTAACGCACTGCGCTATTCTCCATAGACTTTTATGGACGACGCACTGTAACGCAAGTGTCAGCGTTGCATCCGCTGGACGACGCAGCGTCGTTATTTTGACGCTGCGCCGGGCGGATGGAACGCTGCATGTAACGTTTTTTTGAGCAGCGGAAACCTTTATTTTTCACTGCGCATGCTCGTTTTTTGTTTTTTTTTTAATCACAAACTTTATTTTATTTCTCGGTGGCAGAACGCTCGGCTGAGCGCTCGGCCGCCGGCATGTCAGGGCACTCGGCTGAGCGCTCGGCCGCCGGCATGTCAGGGCACTCGGCTGAGCGCTCGGCCGCCGGCATGTCAGGGCACTCGGCTGAGCGCTCGGCCGCCGGCATGTCAGGGCACTCAGCTCTCGGCACGTGAGAGCGCTCGGCCGCCGGCTATTAAGAGCGATCAGCTGATCGTTCACAATAGTCGGCTGCCGGTACTGTAAAGAAGAAAGAAAAAAAAAAAAAATAACGCTTTCCGTTATTTTGTACGATCCGTAGCATTGCGTTGTGCCACTATATGCAACGCATCCGTTACACAACGCAATGCTACGGAAGCCGTCCAACGCAAGTGTGAAACTAGCCTTAGTGAACTTCCTGCCCAAGAGAGTTAAGGCAGTGCTTGAAAATAATGGTGGCCACACAAAATATTCACACTGTGGGCACAATTTGGCCATTTTCACTTAGGGATGTACTTTTGTTCTCAGAAGTTTAGACATTAATGGCTGTGTATTGAGGATATAATATTCTGACTGCTTTAATCCTGAGATGTTGCAGTGCAGGCCGCTCCTCCGGTGGTCTCTGCCAGGATCTGAAGTCACAGCGCACAATGGACCGGCCTGTGATGGAGCGTTTGGGCATTAAAGCTTGGGATTTAAGGGCATGTTCACTTTACAAGGAGACTTATCTACAAGTAAGATAGATTAATAAGACAAAATATTCCCCGAAGGCTGCACAATGACTTTCCTCAGCAGACACAGGGATTGTTACAGCCATTGGCGCTAAAATCCAGAATATGGAGAATTCTACAGACATCAAATAACGCAGCCCTCACACTGGCTTCTGTCCATCACAGATCCCACTGACTTACACTGGTCGATCAGCCCCGTCACCCCACGTGGTGTTTCTTTTCCAGTAATTATGAATTTTCATCTTTTATTAATAAGTGACCCTTGGTAAATATTGTAAGGCCCTGTGCACATGGTGCATTTTTTGAGAAATCGGCACGAAAATCTGCATGCCTATCCTGAAGCCAGCAAAGTCTGAGATTTCTTAAATGCTGTGCACACATTCTTTTTTTATCCTTGCAGAAAAATCTGCAACATTTCAATTGTTGGGGCGTATTCCCCTTGTTTTTAGGCCCTTACAGCCATTGACGTCACTAAAAAAAATGCATGGAAAAAAATGCAGCAAAAAAAAAAAAAAAAACAAAACGTGCGTTTTTCTTCCAAAAGTTGCAGATTTCATTCAGAAATTTTTTGCACAAAATCTGCAGCATGTGAACAAACCCACATGCTCCAAAGCCTTTATAAAGCAGCATAAAACAAAAGTCCCAATACAAAGGTATGCTGCTAGTTGGCATACGCAGCTCCTTTGCAAACCTATGCATCTCCATGGCAACAGATAATAAATACAGACGATATAATGATTGTGAACGTAACACGACTGCAGAATGAGACTTCACAGAGGCCCACATCCATCATTGCTGTTTTCCCACCTTTTCTGCAGTCATTTGCTCCTGTTTAGTGGCCTTAAGTGTTTACGCCTTTTTCTTCACACATTTTGTGCCACTTTTTAAGTTTGCTTTCTTTACTTCTTTCCCCTTGCCAACTTTACATATCCAGACGTTGTACACTAAGTCAAACATGCGTCTGACCAAGTCACACTTTTTGTGCCGCTTCTGATTCCAGTCTCTGCCTGGAGTACAGTTTCTAGAAGAGTTTAAATTCTGGTGCATTTTTGCGAATTTTAAAGAACATGGACTTTGATGCTGAATCATCACAAAATAAAAAAAAAAGGTTAAAGACAAAAATAAAGAGCATTTTTTGATTTTGCATCAAATTCATGGACTGTGTGCACCATTTTGACACAAAAAGTCAGTAAACACCTCAAGACGTAAAAAAAGAAAAGTTACGTCAATAAATCACAAATCATGAATTGTGCCCAATGTGCTTGTTTGTAGTCTGTGGACACATGTAGTGTATACAGCTCCTGTGCAGACCCAATAGTTGCAGCTGTTCCCGAGCTAACCCCTTCCCAACATCGGCTGTACATGTATAGAGCGGGCTCAGGAGCTGGTCCTGCTACTTTCATGGCTGGCACTTGTGATTCCATACTAGGGGGCTGCATCTTCTAACCCATCACCCCTAACTCCTGTGGCTGGGCTTCATAGATGGGTAAACTGACAATACAGTGTACAGTTGTGCTACAAATGAGGCAAGTATGAGTGAGTGACTGGGCTAAGATAGGTATCCAGTCTACAGAATAGGTGATTATGGAAGTCATGATTGTCCATGTGCTAAAACCTTAGAGCATTATATGGTGATCATAAGATTCAGCTTTGCAAAGAGCAACATACTGGAAAACCTTGAAGTTGTTATGCCATAATCAGTGGCAAGCAACCTGTATTGTGCTGTAATTAGTGAAAAAGTAACAATTAGGCAACATTGGAGTAAAATAATTATGATAACCTTGAAGTTTTATGCTGAGAGAAACAACACATTGGGCAATGTTTTCATTGTTTTTCACTGAGAACAACAATGTACTGCGCAACTGCAAGATACTGATGATTTGACTAAAACATACTGCGCAGCTGCGATGGAGAGGAGTATGTGGGAGCGGTGTATATAAAAAGGGAGGGATTTTGCTCAACGAGTTAGGGACGTTCCAGAAGGTATAGTGGACGCATTTCTTCTGTGATGTTAAGACCAAAGTATTGTTCCTTCTCGTTGACTGATGTCCCTCCGGTGGAGAAGTGATGCTACAATACCTGGTAATGTATTGATGTTTATTTTTCTATATTCTATGATTTACACTGATTGTATGATTTACATTAATTGAATAGAACAGGGTAATATTGTTTCTGCCATTCCATAATTGAACATTATCCTGATGCAATCTCAATAAATTGTTACATTATTGTTTTACCATAAAACTGTATTCAGTGTGCCTAACTTGTATATTAGTGAGCGCTACGTAAGGGCATATCCGCCCTGTCACTTTGACGTGGTAAGACAATAGTGCTGTACATTTCTCCTACACAATGAGCATCCACCCAACAATGCCAACGATACTACCAAATACACTCTTCGGAATGTAATTACCGCGGTGAATTTGCCACCGATCCGAGTTTACACCCACGGTCACATTACTCGGAAATGTTGTGATGCAGCTTAGACATCAGCAATATGTCAAATTTTTCAGTGATTTATTATAGTGAGAACTTGTTTTCTCAAAAAGCTGGGTGTAGAGTGACAGCATATGTAATAACTAAAGATGAGCGAGCACTAACATGCTTGGGTCCTTGGTATTCATACGTCAGACGGGCCAGACTCAAGTACCAAGTATAATGGAAGTCTATGGGGAACTGGAAGATCTTCTGGAAAAATACTCGAGTCCCCCATTGACTTCTATTATACTCTGTAAATGAGTTGAGCCTGTCCAAGCATCCGACTGCTCGTTACGCTTACTGAGTAGCTAAGCTAAGCATGGCAGTGCTCGCTCATCACTAGTTACAAGTACCAAGCACCTAAGAATGGCAGTGCTCGCTCATCATTAGTTACAAGTACCGAGCACCTAAGCATGGCAGTGCTCGCTCAGCACTAGTTACAAGTACCGAGCACCTAAGCATGGCAGTGCTCGCTCATCGCTAGTAATACAAGCCAAAGTGCAGACACGCTGCTGCATCCTAGGGATGTAAAGAAGAAGTACATGGTCGGGGATCCTGAGTGTTTATGAAAAAAATTACATTTAACCCCCTTCTCAATGTGTGTCACATATCAAGATAGGTAATAATACAGATCTGTGGGGTTCGACAGCAGAGACCCTCCAGATCAGCATAACAAGCCCACTTATCCCGGTTAGGATGGCACAGCAGTGCAGATGCTCGAACACCACCCAATTCATTCCCTGTCAAAAAAACCACACACGCAGAGCTCGGTAGGGAACGATTACAGCAGCGAATGAGCATGAGAACTGATGCTCTATTCAAATGGGGATAAAGGGGCTCAGTTCTGCGGATCTGTGGGGTCCCAGAGATCTGATCTCAGATATCTGTGCCTGCGAATAGCTGATAGCTTTGTTTCATGGAAAATACCTGTAAGGCCCTGTTCACATGCTGTAAATGATGCAGATCCATTTAGGCTGCTTTCACACTACGTTTTTTTAGCATGCGTCATGAACGTTTTTTGCTGCAAAAGCGGATCCTGTTTTTGCAAAGAAAAACGCATGCAAACGCATGTGTTATTTTGCAGGATCCTGTCACTTTAAGTTTATGGGCGGGCATTGGAGTCATGTGATCGGGAGTGAGGGGAACTGAACGTGAAAGACTGGGAGCCGACATCTGACAGCTGCGGAGGCTCGTAACGAAGGTAAACATCGGGTAACTTGCTTGGATACCCGATATTTACATTGGTTACGAGCGTCTGCAGCTGCTAGGAGCCAGCTCCCTGCACACGTAACCAAGATATACATCGGGTAACTAAGCCCGCGGTTACCCGATATTTACCTTGGTTACGAGAGCATCCCTCCGCTCTCAGGAGGGGGGAGAGAGGGAGGGAGGGGTGAGAGAGGGAGGGGTGAGAGAGGGAGGGGTGAGAGAGGGAGGGGTGAGAGAGGGAGGGGTGAGAGAGGGAGGGGTGAGAGAGGGAGGGGTGAGAGAGGGAGGGGGGAGAGAGGGAGGGGGGAGAGAGGGAGGGGGGAGAGAGGGAGGGGGGAGAGAGGGAGGGGGGAGAGAGGCACTGATCACACCAGGCTGGTTTCTGTGCATGCTCAGTAGAGCAAGCAGGATCCTGTCTATCAGCATGCCAGCGTTCACATGCGTTTGCGTGCTGTTTAGTCAGGATCCAGCAATTTGCAGTATTTGGACACAGCTCAAAAACGCTACAAGTAGCGTTTTTGAAAAAAGTTAAACTGC
Organism: Anomaloglossus baeobatrachus; assembly: GCF_048569485.1. Classification (NCBI taxonomy): domain Eukaryota; kingdom Metazoa; phylum Chordata; class Amphibia; order Anura; family Aromobatidae; genus Anomaloglossus; species Anomaloglossus baeobatrachus. Next base: position 219,042,927 of record NC_134354.1, read on the forward strand.
AAGTCGCTGGATCCTTACTATAAACGCACGTTAACGGATTCCGCTGTTTCCCATAGACTTGTATGGATGACGGATTGTGCCAAAAGGACCTGCGTTGCTTCCGCTGGGCGACGCTCCGTTGCTTCCGCCCAGCGGGAGGAACGCAGCATGTAACGTTGTTTTGAGCAGCGGAATCATCCGGATTTCACTGCGCATGTTTTTTTTTTAAATCAAACTTTATTTTGTCTCGCGGTGGCTGAACGTTCAGCGCCCGCCCGCCGGCATGCCCGGCCGCCGGCAAGTGACAGCGCTCAGCTGAGCGACCGGCCGCCGGCTATTGAGAGCGATCAGCTGATCGTTCACAATAGTCTGCTGCCGGTAAAACTGTAACGAACAAAAAAAGCTTTCCGTTGTTTTGTACGATTTGTAGCATCCGTTGTGCCACTATATGCAACGCATCCGTTGCATCCGTAACACAACGCAATGCTACGGAAGCCGTCCAACGCAAGTGTGAAAGTAGCCTAAGGCTACTTTCACACATCCGGTTTGAGCACTGCGGCTCAATCCGGCTGTGAAACCTATGCAACGGATGCGGCGAAAACACCGCATCCTTTGCATAAGTTTTTACATGCGGCCCGTCTGGTTTTCTCCGGTTGCGGCACGCTACTAAGCATGCGCAGTGGAAGAAACCGCATGCGGCGGCCGGATGCGTTTTTTGCCGCATCGCGCCGCATTCGGCGTCCATAGGCATGCATTGAAAAATGCGCCGCAGTGGCCGGAAGCATCGCGATGCGTTTTTTTGCCGGAGCAAAAAACGTACCAGGGAACGTTCCATCCTGCCGCCGCATCGGCTAAATCTGCCGCATGTGGCATAAACCGGACGGAACGCAAGCCCATGCGGCGCCAATGCAAGTCAATGCTGGAAAAAACGAAACCGGCGGCAAAAAAAAAACGGTTTTGTTTTTTCAGCAGGAGCGCCGTATTGTGCCGCACTGCTACAACCGGATGTGTGAAAGTAGCCTAAGACAGAAATTATGTGGCTTTGCCATGATTTTGGAAAATACACATCATGTAATCACAGCCGGAGACGTCTCGCAGACACCGAGATTGAATGGAACTGTAATGGACAGCGAAAATAAACTATTCTGTCACCAGATGGAAAGGAGCGGCTGCTTCATCCCCCATTGTGGACAGTCACGTGCAGTCTTATTAATACCATGCACGTTAGGCAGAAAAGTATGTGATCTGCCATCACCAGAAAACACAGCCAGCACCTGCACAACCCCGGGCACTATCACTGCCATCCATAGTGCACATACAGTGCCTTGTGAAAGTATTGGGCCCCCTTGAATTTTTCAACCTTTTCCAACATTTCAGGCTTCAAAGATGAAGATAAAAATTTTAATGTTATGGTGAAGAATCAACAAGTGGGACACAATTGTGAAGTTAAACGATATTTATTGCTTATTTTAAACTTTTGTAAAAAATAATAAACAAAAAATAATAAACTGAAAAGTGAGGCATGCAATATTATTCATCCCCGTTAAGTTAAAGGAGTTGTCCGACATTAGCTTAACAAAAATGTTTGAGTTTATCTGTGCTGTATTGTCATATAAATCACACCTACATTGTTATTTTTTGTTTTCTAATTTTGTTCCTCTTGAATTCACCCTTTATTCTCTGCAGCTCTTTGTTTACATTCAGATCCAGCAAAATGACCACTTCCTGTGCTGAACCTCAGTCAGAGCTGTCACCGCCCGGCCTCAGTGTCCAGCCCCACCCCAGTGTCCAGCCTCGCCCCCTGCCCGCCCCCTGCACACACAGTCCCTGTCAGTATTCTTCCCCAGCACCTGACCTGGTGTCACTACAGCATTGCAAATAACAGCCCCACATCGGGCTCTGCACCGCACACATATGGCTCTGTACCGCACACGCACACATATGGCTCTGTACCGCACACGCACACATATGGCTCTGTACCGCACACGCACACGCATGGCTCTGCACAGTACACGCACACACATTGCTCTGCACACGCACACATATGGCTCTGCACCGTACACGCACACACATGGCTCTGCACCATACACGCACACACATTGCTCTGCACACGCACACATATGGCTCTGCACCTCACACGCACACATATGGCTCTGCACCTCACACGCACACACATGGCTCTGCACACACACACACATGGCTCTGCACACGCACACACAAGGCTCTGCACCGTACACGCACACACATGGCTCTGCACACGCACACATATGGCTCTGCACACGCACACACATGGCTCTGCACACGCACACATATTGCTCTGCACACGCACACATATGGCTCTGCACCGCACACGCACACACATGGCTCTGCACACACATGGCTCTGCACACGCACACACATGGCTCTGCACCGTACACGCACACACATGGCTCTGCACACGCACACACATGGCTCTGCACCGTACACGCACACACATTGCTCTGCACACGCACACATATGGCTCTGCACCTCACACGCACACATATGGCTCTGCACCTCACACGCACACACATGGCTCTGCACACACACACACATGGCTCTGCACACGCACACACAAGGCTCTGCACCGTACATGCACACACATGGCTCTGCACACGCACACATATGGCTCTGCACACGCACACACATGGCTCTGCACACGCACACATATTGCTCTGCACACGCACACATATGGCTCTGCACCGCACACGCACACACATGGCTCTGCACACACATGGCTCTGCACACGCACACACATGGCTCTGCACCGTACACGCACACACATGGCTCTGCACACGCACACACATGGCTCTGCACCGTACACGCACACACATTGCTCTGCACACGCACACATATGGCTCTGCACGTCACACGCACACACATGGCTCTGCACGCACACACACGGCTCTGCACACGCACACACGGCTCTGCACACGCACACACAAGGCTCTGCACCGTACACGCACACATGGCTCTGCACACGCACACATATGGCTCTGCACCTCACACGCACACATATGGCTCTGCACCTCACACGCACACATATGGCTCAGCACACGCACACATATGGCTCTGCAACCCCCCCCATCCCCATCAGGAACACATGTGGAATACATACTCACCTGTCCTCGGTCCCCGCCGCTCCTGCACGTTCGCGCGCTGTCTGTGCGCTCTTCAGCACAGTAGTGACGTCACCACTGTGATGAACAGAGCACAGACAGCGGGAGGGACAGTGATGAGAAGCTGCGCTGCGCTGCTTCTCATCAGCACTTTCAAATGTACCGGCATCAGTGATCTGTGATGCCGGTACATTTGAATGTGTGATCCTGGGCAGGGGCCCGGTGCTGGAGCTGACACCACGGCAGCTGCCGCCAGGCCCCGCCCCCAGGTCACGGACCCCACAGCAGTGCAGGGGGAGGTTACTGAAGGTGCGGGGAAATGTGTGGGAGGGTGCAGGGAAGGGGGGCGGGGCTCATCACACTGTAGACACCCAGCAGGGAGGTGACAAGCTGTTCCACATTTGCATGTCAACATGGCCCTGCCCATGTAGACATGAAATGACCGGAAGCAGCAAAATCGCGGCAGGAGCGGTCACATGACCGCTCTGAGCCGGGGGAGAGGGGCTGACAGCAGGGCAGGTAAGTGGTCTCTATCTACTTACCTGCCCCAATGTAGCCCAATAGGGAAATAAAAAAAAAAAATGTCAAAGAAGCCGGATAACCCCTTTAATACTTTGTAGCGCCACTTTTTGCTGCGATTACAGCTGCAAGTCGCTTGGGGTATGTCTCTATCAGTTTTGCACATCGAGAGACTGAAATTCTTGCCCATTCTTCCTTTGTAAACAGCTGGAGCTGAGTGAGGTTGGGTGGAGAGCATTTGTGAACAGCAGTTTTCAGCTCTTTCCAGATTCTTGATTGGATTCAGGTCTGGACTTTGGCTTGGCCATTCTAACACCTGGATATATGTTTATTTGTGAACCATTCCATTGTAGATTTTGCGTTATGTTTGGGATCATTGTCTTGTTGAAGACAAATCTCCATCCCAGTCTCAGGTCTTTTGCAGACTCCAATAGGTTTTCTTCAAAGAATTGTCCTGTATTTGGCTCCATCCATCTTCCCATCAATTTTAACCATCTTCCCCTGTCCCTGCTGAAGAAAAGCAGGCCCAAACCATAATGCTGCCACCTCCATGTTTGACAGTGGGGATGGTGTGTTCAGAGTGATGAGCTGTGTTGCTTTTACGCCAAACATATTGTTTGGCATTGTGCCCAAAAAGTTTGATTTTGGTTTCACCTGACCAGAGCACTTTCTTCCACATGTTTGGTGTCTCTCCCAGGTGGTTTGTGGCAACCTTTAAACAACACTTTTTATGGATATCATTGAGAAATGTCTTTCTCCTTCCCATTCTTCCATAAAGGCCAAATTTGTGCAGTGTACGACTGATTATTGTCCTATGGACAGACTCTCCCACCTCAGCTGTAGATCTCTGCAGTTCATCCAGAGTGATCATGGGCCTCTTGGCTGCATCTCTGATCAGTTTTCGCCTTGATTGAGATGAAAGTTTGGATGGACGGCCGGGTCTTGGTAGATTTGCAGTGGTATGATACTCCTTCCATTTCAATATGATCGCTTGCACAGTGCTGCTTGGGATGTTGTTTTGGAAATCTTTTTGCAACCTGCTTTAAACGTCTCCACAACAGTATCACGGACCTGCCTGTTGGGTTCCTTGGTCGTCATGATGCTCTCTGTTCTTTAAACAGAACACTGAGAATATCACAGAGCAGGTGCATTTATATGGAGACTAGATTACACACATGTGGCTTATATTTATCATCATCAGTCATTTAGGACAACATTGGATCATTCAGAGATCCTCAATGAACTTCTGGAGTGAGTTTGCTGCACTGAAAGTAAAGGGGCCGAATATTATTGCACGCCCCAATTTTCAGTTTTTTATTTTTTACAAAAACCTTAAATAAGCAATACATATCGTTTACCTTCACAATTGTGCCCCACTTGTTGTTGATTCTTCACCATAACATTTACATTTTTATCTTAATGTTTGAAGCCTGAAATGTGGGAAAAGGTTGAAAAATTCAAGGGGGCCGAATACTTTCGCAAGGCACTGTATATACAGCGTCAGATCAGTGCCTGTCTGCTGCCATCACCAGAGAACACAGCCAGGATCTGCACAACCCCGGGCACCATCAATGCCATCCATAGTGTACATATACAGTGCCTACAAGTAGTCTTCAACCCCCTGCAGATTTAGCAGGTTTGATAAGATGCAAATAAGTTAGAGGCTGCAAACTTCAAACAAGAGCAGGATTTATTAACAGATGCATAAATCATACAAACCAACAAGTTATGTTGCTCAGTTAAATTTTAATAAATTTTCAACATAAAAGTGTGGGTCAATTATTATTCAACCCCTAGGTTTAAAGGGAACCTGTCATCAGAAATTTCGCCCAAAAGCTAAAAGATTCCCCCTCTGCAGCTCCTGGGCTGCATTCTAGGAAGGTCCCTGTTATTATTGTGCCCCATGTGAGACCAAAATAAAGCCTTTATAAAGTGCTACCTTTTTGTATGCAGCTTCTGTAAATGTGACACGGGGGCGGGCTTTCTGGCGTCCGTTATTCTGCCCCCTGGTCCTGTATGCCGCCCCCATCGCTCCTTTCCATATCTCATGCACCGCCCACTGCTCCAGCCATCCCCGCGCATGCCCAGTGCCAGTCTCACAGAACTGAGCAGTGTGACCGCTGGTGACGTGTGCGCAGGCAAGTGATTATGGGCGGGACTGTGACTGTTATCAGCAAGTACCCGCCCATAATCTCGTGAGCGCGCAAATCTCTCCAGCGGTCACACTGAGCTCAGTGTAGATGCTAGACTGTATGGGCTGCTTCCAGGGATGACGTCCCTTTATCACGTGATAGGGGCGTGTTCAAAATACTATCACGTGACAAAGGGACGTCATCCCTGGAAGCAGCCCATACAGTCTAGCATCTACACTGAGCTCAGTGTGACCGCTGGAGAGGTTTGCGCGCTCACGAGATTATGGGCGGGTACTTGCTGATAACAGTCACAGTCCCGCCCATAATCACTTGCCTGCGCACACGTCACCAGCGGTCACACTGCTCAGTTCTGTGAGACTGGCACTGGGCATGCGCGGGGATGGCTGGAGCAGTGGGCGGTGCATGAGATATGGAAAGGAGCGATGGGGGCGGCATACAGGACCAGGGGGCAGAATAACGGACGCCAGAAAGCCCGCCCCCGTGTCACATTTACAGAAGCTGCATACAAAAAGGTAGCACTTTATAAAGGCTTTATTTTGGTCTCACATGGGGCACAATAATAACAGGGACCTTCCTAGAATGCAGCCCAGGAGCTGCAGAGGGGGAATCTTTTAGCTTTTGGGCGAAATTTCTGATGACCGGTTCCCTTTAATATTTTGTGGAATAACCCTGGTTTGCAATTACAGCTAATAATCGTTTTTTATAAGACCTGATCAGGCCGGCACAGGTCTCTGGAGTTATCTTGGCCCACTCCTCCATGCAGATCTTCTCCAAGTTATCTAGGTTCTTTGGGTGTCTCATGTGGACTTTAATCTTGAGCTCCTTCCACAAGTTTTCAATTGGGTTAAGGTCAGGAGACTGCCTAGGCCACTGCAACACCTTGATTTTTTCCCTCTTGAACCAGGCTTTGGTTTTCTTGGCTGTGTGCTTTGGGTCGTTGTCTTGTTGGAAGATGAAATGACGACCCATCTTAAGATCCTTGATGGAGGAGCGCAGGTTCTTGGCCAAAATCTCCAGGTAGGCCGTGCTATCCATCTTCCCATGGATGCGGACCAGATGGCCAGGCCCCTTGGCTGAGAAACAGCCCCACAGCATGATGCTGCCACCACCATGCTTGACTGTAGGGATGATATTCTTGGGGTCGTATGCAGTGCCATCCAGTCTCCAAACGTCACGTGTGTGGTTGGCACCAAAGATCTCGATCTTGGTCTCATCAGACCAGAGAACCTTGAACCAGTTTGTCTCAGAGTCCTCCAAGTGATCATGAGCAAACTGTAGACGAGCCTTGACATGATGCTTTGAAAGTAAAAGGTACCTTACGGGCTCGTCTGGAACGGAGACTATTGCGGTGGAGTACGTTACTTATGGTATTGACTGAAACCAATGTCCCCACTGCCATGAGATCTTCCCGGAACTCCTTCCATGTTGTCCTTGGGTTAGCCTTGACTCTTCGGACAAGCCTGGCCTCGGCGCGGGTGGAAACCTTCAATGGCTGTCCAGGCCGTGGAAGGCTAACAGTAGTTCCATAAGCCTTCCACTTCCGGATGATGCTCCCAACAGTGGAGACAGGTAGGCCCAACTCCTTGGAAAGGGTTTTGTACCCCTTGCCAGCCTTGTGACCCTCCACGATCTGGTCTCTGATGGCCTTGGAATGCTCCTTTGTCTTTCCCATGTTGACCAAGTATGAGTGCTGTTCACAAGTTTGGGGAGGGTCTTAATTAGTCAGAAAAGGCTGGAAAAAGAGATAATTAATCCAAACATGTGAAGCTCATTGTTCTTTGTGCCTGAAATACTTCTTAATACTTTAGGGGAACCAAACAGAATTCTTGTGGTTTGAGGGGTTGAATAATTAATGACCCTCTGAATAAACTTTTCACAATTTAAAAAAAAAATAAAAAAAGAAATAACATTCTTTTTTGCTGCAGTGCATTTCACACTTCCAGGCTGATCTACAGTCCAAATGTCACAATGCCAAGTTAATGCCGAATGTGTAAACCTGCTAAATCTGCAGGGGGTTGAATACTACTTGTAGGCACTGTATACAGCGTCAGATCAGTGCCCGCCTGCTGCCATCACCAGGGGGCTCAGCCAGCACGTGCACAACCCCGGGCACCATCACTGCCATCCATAGTGTATATATATATATATATACAGCGTCAGATCAGTGCCTGTCTTCTGCCATCACCAGGGGGTTCAGCCAGCACCTGCACAACCCCGGGCACCATCACTGCCATCCATAGTGTACATATATACAGCATCAGATCAGTGCCCGCCTGCTGCCATCACCAGGGGGTTCAGCCAGCACCTGCACAACCCCGGGCACCATCACTGCCATCCATAGTGTACATATATACAGCGCTTCCCCTGTATAACCCATCTACCCCATAGACATTCCTGTGGCTTCTCCCGATTTGGGGATATACACACGTTACGTAATTCCAGGCATTTGGGGTTAAACATCCGTTTTGTGACACATTTTGCACTTTGGCTTTTACAGTCTCTGCTTTTCTACAAAATGTAACTTTGATGTGTTCTGAGGTGATAAATCAGCAGAGAGGAGCTCAGGAGGAGACTGATAAACTCTCCCTGTGGACTGTCACAATGAGCTCACTGATGGCTTCTCAGTTCCCCCATTCTGCAGCCAGCAATACACAGTGCAATGCAGAGGCAAGAGCAGGTGAAATGTGAAAACATGTTCAATGAACCCAAATTCAAGTAGCCTCATATACATGCGACTAAGTTAAAAACAAAATGTCTCTAGCAGTGGGAAACCCCTTTTAAGCAAGTACAGCCAGGTTCTCTGCAGCCGCAGTGCTCTGAGCTGTAGGCAGCAGGGGGCGCTGTCCCAGCAGCACTGCACAATGACTGGGGGGACACCGGCCACACCGAGCACTGCCCCTCTCCAGCCGATCACCACCATTACCTGCCAAACCTGCCCGGCGACCGACAGTCTCAGCAACTTCCGCCTCCACTCGCCGGAAGTTCCAATCAAGCGTTCTGATTGGTGGCAAGATGTCATTTACATGGCTACAACTACGTCATGTATTAGTGCGGCCATGTCATGTCCTGGCAAGTTCCAGTTTATCTGCTATGACGCTTTATTCCTGGGGTTTATACCGAGGACGAGGCTTCACTTACAGACGAGTTATTGCTGCGGAGTCACTTCGTTCTATCAGCATGACAATATTGTTTAATACTGCGCCATCTAGTGGTCAACTAGGAAAATGCAGCTTCCTGCGCTTAAAGGGAATTAAACATCAGGATTTTGGTATATAAGGTGCAGCCAGTGCAGTACTGGCACTATCAGGCACATTGTGTATATACCATTAGTGGGCAGCTCGGATGTTTAGGCTGTGAAATCCAAGTTTATGAAGTTTGAAAATTCATCCACTTTTTGATTGACATGTGCACTTCTCCAGATAATGTCTGGGCGGGTTATGCACATGATCCCCCCCCCCCCCCCCCCCACACACACACACACACACACACACCTACACACCTGTTCCTCTGTCTCTCTGGCTGTATGCAAATTTCTCTCTTCAGTTACACGGCGTCGGAGTTGGCGCCTGCGCATAGTGCTTATCTCCGGCGCCATGTTTTTGAAGCCCGCATTACCCAGTTTTGTGCCTGAGATGGCGGCGCATGCGCCCTCGCTTTTTCAGATCTCGATATGACCGCGGGAGCGTGCGCGGTGACAACAGGACTGGAGAACAGCTGATCTTAGCCAGATTAGCTGCAGCAGACGTCTGCTACGATATCGTAGCTGCAGCTAATCGGTAAGATCAGCTGTTCTCCAGTCCTGTTGTGACCACGCGCGCTCCCGCGGTCATAACGAGAACTGAAGAAGCGAGGGTGCATGCGCCGCCCTCTCAGGCACAAAACTGGGTAATGCGGGCTTCAAAAACATGGCGCCGGAGATAAGCGCTATGCGCATGAGCCAACTCTGATGCTGTGTTTCTGAATAGAGAAATTTGCATACAGCTAGAAACAGGGAGGAACAGGCAGCGGGAGGGGGGGGGGCGGGAATCATTTGCATAACTCACCCGGATATTATCTGGAGAAGTGCACATGTCAATCAAAAAGTGGATGAATTTTCAAACTTCATAAACTTGGATTTCACAGCCTAAACATCCGAGCTGCCCACTAATGATATGTACAGCCTGTGCCTGATAGTGCCAGTACTGCACTGGCTTTACCTTATATACCAAAATCCTGATGTTTGGTTCCCTTTAAAGCGCTTTACATATACGTAGGTCTACTGGGAGGTCAGGTGACTTCCGGCTCTTTCTGGGGCTCCCAGTCCAGTGTCGTGCCACCCAGCCCGATGTCGTGACGTCCAGTCCGGTGTCGTGCCGCCCAGTTCGGTGTCATGTAGTCTTTATTCACAACACAAAGCATGTTCATTGTTAGAGATTTGCATAAAACATTTGTGCCGCCCCTGCAGCGGATCGAACCACTCGGATCCGGGGGTGCTGATCACTCGTGGCTCGGGGGTCTCCGGACCCGGGGACCACACTCAAATGTAAATGGGGATATTTACAGGGGATTTGGTAAAGTTCGTGACGCCACCCGTGGTGTGCGGTAATTGGGAGTACCGCCGCTGCCGTTGGGAGTACCTGGGGTGATGGAGTGGGGCATCTAGGTGACGTTGCCCTCCATGGGTAGGGACAGGCCCTGGGACTCTGTTTGGAGATATTGGGACACAGTGCAGGGATCAGTTGGGTACTCACTCAGCAATGAAGCAGATGCTGACAATCGGGTAAACCAAGTCTCTGAACGCCGTTGCCTCTCAAGGGGAGCTCGTCCAGGTCCCGTCCCCTACAGTGTTGTTGGTGGTCCGTAACCTGCCTCCTGGCACTAAGTTTTAGATTGTCTGTTGTGGCCCAGTAGCTTGGAGCTATCCGGGCCCCGCTCCCCACTGTGGCTAAGTGAAGGAGCCTGCTCTCAGGAGCTCACGCTTGGGATTTCAGTGGACCGCTTGCAAGGTAAGCCCTATCCAGGGCCGGCCTTAGGCTAAATGGCGCCCTGTGCCAAATTACCCTTTGGTGCCCCCAAACCATGTCACAGGCGACCTGCAGCCAATCAGCAGCTGGTTTACTCTCTCATCCTTTAGATAAAACTGACATCCAGAGGAAGTCATGAAACAGCAGCAGCTCTCCCTTCTTCTGGATTACAGTTTTGAAAGAGGGATAGTGAAGCAGCCGCTGATTGGCTGCAGATCACAAGACCCCGGTGCCCGGTTGTATTGCTTTTCTGCTGCGTTTGTTTTTTTCATGTACTGTAAAATGACAAAAAAGCCTCGCCCTAAGCATACTGCAATTTAGTTATTTAAAAAAAAATAAAAATCATTTGCAAAAAACATCCTGAAAGTCTATATGTATGCGCCGTTGTTACTGGCTTCATTTCTGGTGTCTATGCAATGACGGTATTCTGTTTTTCTTTTAAGTATATAGAGCGAGTGGCTTCTTCCAATTTTAGCCGCCCCACGAATGAAAAGGTTACCTCTTTTAGCCGTTTCATGGCTTTTGAAGCCTACAGCAGCTAAACTAATTAACCAAAGACGGAACATGTGCACAGCAAAATCATTCTGAAATTGCTGTGCATCATGTCCCTTTGCTATGGTGTATTTGCAGCGCTTTTTTAGGCAGGTACTCCCTGTTGCTCACACGCTTTATCTGTTGTGCACAGAAACATGTCCGCTTTTTTCCGGCATCACTGATGTCCCACAGACCACACTATGGTGTGATCCGTGAAACATGTACCAGAAAAACACGGACATTGAAAATAAAGTGATTTTTACATTCAACTTCTCCAGCTGTCTCCAGCCTCTGCTGGCTGCTGCTTCCTGCCCGGCTAATTACTGTCATGCATATTCATTTATGCATGGCACAGCCGACCCGGAAGTACTTGCAGAGGGGAGACACAGCGGCGGCCGGATGCAGCAGAGCTGGAGAGTTCAGCCCCATGGACAGCAGGAGCGGGGGCAGGTGAGTATCTCCATGTGCTATCATGTATCACAGATCACGGATTGCACATTGACAACCCCCGTGTGCTGTGAATCACGGCACACAGAGGGACACATGCGCATTTAACACGTCAGTGAAAAAATGCTTTTTTTATAAAAAAAAAAGTTTTCATTGCCATATTGTGAGAACTGTAACTTTTTTCTTTTTGGAGCGAACAGGGCTGTGTGGAAGCTTATTTTTTGCACAATAAGCTGAAGGATTTTTGCTACTATTATGGGGTACATAACATTTCTTGATTGCTATTTATTCAGATGTTTGAGGGAAAACCAGCAATTCGCTTATTCTTTTCAATTTTTTGCTCAGTTCACCATGCGATAAAAGTGATGACTGATTTATTCTTCGGGTCAGAACGATTACGCTATACCAGATTTATACAATTTTTTTATACTTTGCGATGTTTGCACACTAAAAGCAATATTTTACAAAAATGAATTTCTTTTTGCATCGCCATATTCTGAGAGCTGTAACTTTTTTAATTTTTTTGTTCAAAAGAGCTTTTAGGGCTTATTCCTTCACATATGACTTTTGTTGGCTTTTTATTCAATTTTTGTGTTTTCAGTAAGACTAAAAAACATTTTTGGAGTGATTTTTCCCAAAGTTTTTTTTTTTTAATTTATGGTGTTTGCGTAACAGCATTATAATTTCTTTATAATAACCTACACCTTAGGTTAATAATTAATAATAATTAATAATAATAATAATTTTATTCATTTATATAGCGCTATTAATTCCACAGCGCTTTACATACATTGGCAACACTGTCCCCATTGGGGCTCACAATCTAGATTCCCTATCTGTATGTCTTTGGAGTGTGGGAGGAAACCGGAGTACCCGGAGGAAACCCACGCAAACACGGGGAGAACCCTTTAAAAGGGCTGTCCACTAAATTTGACAACCCCTATTCATTCCATTTGCTGAAGCATAACCACATACACCCTTTGTAATAAAATGATGCCCCACTTCAATCCATAAAAGGGATGTCAACAACCCCTTCTCATTCACCTTGTTTGCCCCAGAAAAATAAATAAAGCTATACTCCCCTCCGGTACGGCCTCAGTTCCAGAGATCTCTAAAGCTGCGTTCCATGAGGCCCCTTGACCAAACAGCGCCCAGTGTTTCTCTCTCCGCCTTCAGACATTTGAGCAGGATGTGAGCGCTACACTGAATTTCTGCCGAAATGTCCAAAGGTGGGCATAAGAAAGCCGGTGCTGATTGCTTTTGGGGCTCGTGAGTCATAACAATGTCACAGATGCCCCTGGAACGCAGTTTTAGACATCGCTGGAACCAAGGCTGCACCGGAGGGGCGTATAGCTTTCTTTATTTTTCTGTAGCAAACAAGGGGAATGAGAAGGGGTTATCCAAGTAGTGGACTTCCCTTTTATGGACTGGAGTGGGGCATCATTTTATTTCAAAGGGTGTATGTGGTTATGCTTCATGGAGGTGCCATTTTACAGTAGTGGTGCATATTAACCCCTTCACGACCTTGGACGGATCTATCCGTCATAGATCGTGTCCCGTTAAGCCCCGCCCCCTGCCGCGGGCAGGCGGCGTGGATCGGCACACATATCAGCTGTTTTCAACAGCTGACATGTGTGCCTGCTAGCCGCGGGTGGAATCGCTTCCACCCGCGGCCATTAACCCCTTAAATCTTGCTGCCAAAGTCTGGCAGCAAGATTTAAATGCGCGCGGCCATGTTTGTTACTTACCGCCGCCCCCACCGGAAGTCACGTGTGTTATCACGTGACTATCGGTGGTTGCCATCGTAGCACAGGGTCATGTGATGACGCCTGCTGCTATGATCTTTCACTTTCATTTTCCCTCGGCCGAGAGCAGAGGGAAAACCAAAGTGAGTGAATCTGCTGATTACAGCGGTATTGCTGTGATCAGCAGATAGCGATCAGCGATCGGATTGCTGATTGCTATAGCCCCCTAGGGGGACTAGTAAAATAAAAAAAAAAAGTAAAAAAAAAAGTTTTAAAAAATAAAAAAAAAACAAAAAACCTAAAAGTTCAAATCACCCCCCTTTCCCCCCATTGAAAATTAAAGGGTTAAAAAATAAATAAATATACACATATTTGGTATCGCCGCGTTCAGAAATGCCCGATCTATCAAAATATAAAATCAATTATTCTGATTGGTAAACGGCGTAGTGGCAAAAAAATTCCAAACGCCAAAATTACGTTTTTTGGTCGCCGCAAGTTTTGCGCAAAATGCAATAACAGGCGATCAAAACGTAGCATCTGCGCAAAAATGGTACCATTATAAACGTCAGCTCGAGACGCAAAAAATAAGCCATCACTGAGCCATAGATCCCAAAAAATAAGAACTCTACGTGTTTCGGAAAATGGCGCAAAACGTGCGCCACTTTTATTGGACAAACTTGTGAATTTTTTTTAACCCCTTAGATACAAGTAAACCTATACATGTTTGGTGTCTACAAACTCGCACCGACCTGAGGCATCACACCCAGACATCAGTTTTACCATATAGTGAACACCGTGAATAAAATATCCCAAAAACTATTGTACGATCCCACTTTTTTTGCAATTTTTCCGCACTTGGAATTTTTTTGCCGTTTTCCAGTACACTATATGGTAAAACTTATGATTTCATTTAAAAGTACAACTCGTCCCGCAAAAAACAAGCCCTCATATGGCAAGATTGACGGAATAATAAAAAAGTTACGGCTCTTGGAAGAAAAGGAGCAAAAAACAAAAACGCAAAAACGGAAAGTGCCCGGGGGCTGAAGGGGTTAATATACTACTATGTAAGGACACACACACACACACACACACACACACACACACACACACAACACCCCTTGCATGAAAATGATGCCCACTCCAGGAACACAATCACATATCCTTGATGGTAACAAAAACACATACCATATTTTTTGTTTTATAAGATGTGCCGGATTATAAGACGCACCCCAAATTTAGAGATAAAAAAAAAGTAAAAAAATGGGGTCCATCTTATACTCCATTGTTGTCTTACTGGATAGGGAGCAGAGTCACAGGAGGCAGGCACGGCGGTGGGAACGGTGTGGCGGTGCTGGCAGCGGTAGGGCTGTGCTGGCAGCGGAAGCTGTGCTGGCTGTGTGGAGCAGGCTGGTGCGGCGGGTGTCCCAGATGCTCTGTCAGCGGTGCGGGCTTCAAAGAAATAGCCTCCGGAGCAGATTGAGCTTTCAGTTCAATGACAAGATCTTGAGCTAAGGGCTCCATCTGCACATGCGCCGCCCGGACGCCATAATTTGAACCCAGAGCATCTGGGACATCAGCCACACCGCCCTGCTCCACACAGCCACCGCTGCCCTCAAAGACAGATATCCAGCCTCAGAGAGAGGCAGCCGGTCGCCCGCAGAGAGAGGCAGCCGGTCGCCCGCAGAGAGAGGCAGCCGGTCGCCCGCAGAGAGAGGCAGCCGGTCGCCCGCAGAGAGAGGCAGCCGGTCGCCCGCAGAGAGAGGCAGCCGGTCGCCCGCAGAGAGAGGCAGCCGGTCGCCCGCAGAGAGGGGCAGCCGGTCGCCCGTAGAGAGGGGCAGCCGGTCGCCCGCAGAGAGAGGCAGCCGGTCGCCCGCAGAGAGAGGCAGCCGGTCGCCCCCGCAGAGAGGGGCAGCCGGTCGCCCCCGCAGAGAGGGGCAGCTGGTCGCCTGCAGAGAGGGGCAGCCGGTCGCCCCCGCAGAGAGGGGCAGCCGGTCGCCCCCGCAGAGAGGGGCAGCCGGTCGCCCCCGCAGAGAGGGGCAGCCGGTCGCCCGCAGAGAGAGGCAGCCGGTCGCCCGCAGAGAGAGGCAGCCGGTCGCCCGCAGAGAGGGGCAGGCGGGCATAGAGGCATAGAGGGGCAGGCGGCCGTCCGGCCTTTCCGCCCGCACAGAGAGGCAGATGGCCGCCCGCCCGCACAGACAAGCGGCCAGCGCCCGCACAGAGAGGCAGGCGGTCGCCCGCCCGCACAGTCAAGCGGCCGGCACCCGCGTGCCTGCACAGAGGGAGGCGGCCGGCCGGCCTTCCCGCCCGCACAGAGAGGCAGGCGGCCGCCCTCCCGCACAGACAAGCGGCCGGCGCCCGCACAGAGAGGCAGGCGGCCGCCCTCCCGCACAGACAAGCGGCCGGCGCCCGCACAGAGAGGCAGGCGGCCGCCCTCCTGCACAGACAAGCGGCCGGCGCCCGCATAGAGAGGCAGGCGGCCGCCCTCCCGCACAGACAAGCGGCCGGCGCCCGCACAGAGAGGCAGGCGGCTGCACGCCTGCACAGACAAGCGGCCGGCGCCCGCACAGAGAGGCAGGCGGCCGCCCTCCCGCACAGACAAGCGGCCGGCGCCCACACAGAGAGGCAGGCGGCCGCCCTCCTGCACAGACAAGCGGCCGGCGCCCGCATAGAGAGGCAGGCGGCCGCCCTCCCGCACAGACAAGCGGCCGGCGCCCGCACAGAGAGGCAGGCGGCTGCCCGCCCGCACAGACAAGCGGCCGGCGCCCGCACAGAGAGGCAGGCGGCTGCCCACCTGCACAGACAAGCAGCCGGCGCCCGCAAAGAGAGGCAGGCGGCCGGTCGGCCACCCGCACAGACAAGCAGCCGGCGCCCGCAAAGAGAGGCAGGCACCCGGCCTCCCGCACAGAGAGGCAGGCGCCCGGCCGCCCGTAAGGAGAGGCTGGCACCCGGCCATCCGCCCGCACAGAGAGGCAGGAAATTAACTTCTTACCCCTCTGCGGTGCCCCCCCTGAAGAATGGCCATTGGCGCCCTGTGCGGCCGCACAAGTCACACATGCCTAAAGCCGGCCATGGCCCTATCCCCCTCCTTGCGCTAGTGCCCCTGATCTCTGAGCCGGTGGGAACAGTCTATAAAGGCCCTGTCCTCCGCATGTTAATTGCCGGGTTGCCTGAAGCTTCTCCCCAACCTAGGGTCCCGGACCGGTGATAGGACCAGGCTGCTGTCCGTCCTCTTCGATGGGTTCCAGGCACCAAGCCTCAATCCCCTGCGACCGGGCGTCCGACTCCTCTAGGTCCAGACCACCATCTGCAACCTAGTTTTCCTCTCCCTTGGGAGCTACAACTCCCAGCTTCCTCAGAGCTCCTCTCAGCTCGATGGCCACCACTGAACTGACTTGACACCTCCCACCTCCCTGTCTGAACCCTAGGTGGGCAGCCCTATTCCTGCTTAAGCAGCCCACTGGTGTGTCTGACAAGTGTAGTGCAAAGTGTATCTAGGATTTGTGAATGCTGATGGAGGCAACACTGCAGAATAGAGACCCAGAACCATGGGGGGTTGAATACTGTATGGGGAGGGCAGTTTGTGCAGTACCCTGTGATGACCCGAATAGGCCAGGGCGTCACACATTAAATTAATTTTTTTTTTTTTTTTTACTTGTGCAATTTAAGTTTTAAATGTGAAAATTGTTGCATAAAAAGGATTAAAAAAAACAAAAAATCCCCGATCTTTAAAAATTCCTGGTATAAATGTCATGTAACAGTAAAAAGCACATAGCAACCCAACATCCCAAAAGTGAGCACACCCCTCCCATTTGTGTAAATATATTATTATATCTTTTCATGGGACAACACTGAAGATATAACACTTGGTTGCAATGTAAAGCTGTATAATAGTGTACAGCTTGTATAACAGTGTAAATTTGGTGTATCCTGTAAATAGCTCAACACACGGCCATCAACGTCTAAACGGCTGGCAACTAAAGTGAGTACACCCCTTAAGTGAAAATGCCCAATTACTCATTTTCTCTCTCGGGTGTCATGTGACTCATTAGTGTTACAAGGTCTCAGGTCTGTATCGGGAGCAGCTGTGTTACATTCGGTGACTTCCTCGCACACTCATACTGGTCACTGGAACAAGCTAAAAAAAGGAGCACTAGCCAACAATTCATAAACCATGGAAGGTGATGGTAGAAATGAGGAAACTCGCATGGCAGGTGGCCCCCAACCCCTGTACTCTGGTACAACGAATCCTCATCAGAGTAATTTTCAATATGGTGGTCACACTGCTGCCGTTCTTATGAATGTTGTGTGAAGCCTTCATCTCTACATCCGCTATCAGAGTTCCCAGTCAGCAGAGCCTGGGGCCACATGAGCACTTCTGCAAATGCATCGCATGACACTCGGCTCCCGCTCTGCTGGAAAGTTAGTAGGGTGTCATGCCACTGTGTTGCGATCCTGCAGGGAGGAGGGGGCGCGCGCTGCTGATGCATATATTGCACTGCACTCCGCTGTAATGTGAGTGCAGTGCGATGTTTCTCACCCACCCATAGACTTGTATGGAACAGAACAATGGAAAAGATCCAGCTGGACTCCAAGGGGATGAATAAAAATGCTTCTTTATTTGTAACTTGGTTAAAAATAAATATCCATATTCCAAATGAAAACACCGGCTTGTGCACACTGATGAATGGCAGATGTATACCACAACGCGTTTCGGCGGAACGCCTTCCTCAGGTCCTGGTTTCCGAAGTGCCAACATGGCAAATACCATGTTTTTCCAAAAATAAGACACTGTCTTATATTTTTTTTGCCCCCCCAAAAAAGCACTAGGGCTTATTTTTGGAGGAGGTCTTATTCTTTTAGAAACACGGTTGGGGGTAAGTTTACCCCCTAAAAAAGCAGACCCCCCCCACTTCCCAGCAGACTCATACTCACCAGACCAGGACGTCTGCATGGTTCCAAGGTCCTCCTGTGAACTTCGGTCGGTGCTGCACGCCGTCCTCCACTGCTGCTAGCTGACTGACTGACACACACACACACACACACACACACACACACACACACACACACACACACACACCAGATCACAGATATACACAGCAGATCGCACGCACACACAGCCTATCACAGATACACACATCCGATCGCAGGCACACACAGCCAATCACAGATACACACATCCGATCGCAGGCACACACAGCCGATCACAGATACACACATCCGATCGCAGGCACACACAGCCGATCACAGATACACATCCTATCACAGGCACACACAGCCGATCACAGATACACACATCCTATCACAGGCACACACAGCCGATCAGATACACACATCCTATCACAGGCACACACAGCCGATCACAGATACACACATCCGATCGCAGGCACACACAGCCAATCACAGATACACACATCCGATCGCAGGCACACACAGCCGATCACAGATACACACATCCGATCGCAGGCACACACAGCCGATCACAGATACACACATCCGATCGCAGGCACACACAGCCGATCACAGATACACACATCCGATCGCAGGCACACACAGCCGATCACAGATACACATCCTATCACAGGCACACACAGCCGATCAGATACACACATCCTATCACAGGCACACACAGCCGATCACAGATACACACATCCGATCGCAGGCACACACAGCCGATCACAGATACACACATCCGAACGCAGACACACACAGCCGATCGCAGAAAAACACAGCCGATCGTAGACACACACACAGCCGATTGCAGACACACACAGCAGATCACACACACACACACACACACAACACATCACATCACATCCAGCACTTACGGCAGCAGGGAATGAGAGCAAGTCACGTGTCCGGCCGCAGGTCCTGTTCGTCGCGCTGCACCGCACTGCCTCTCAGGATTCTCCCGGCGAGAAGAGATCGGTGTCACTGGATGAGGTGAGTGTGTATGCGATCCGATGTGTGAGCGATCCGATGTTTGTGTGTGTGTGATTTGATGTTTGCGTGTGATCCAATGTTTGTGTGTGCGATCTGATTATGTGTGCGATCTGTGTGTGCGATCCGATGTTTTTGTGTGTGATCTGATTGTGTGTGTGTGTGTGCTGATGTGTGCGGGTGTGTGATCACTGCAGGTCCTGCTGCTCGGTGTCTGGTGAGTGTGATTGCCGGGTGCCGCTGTGTATAATGAAGTGTCCTGCAGTATCTGTAACTTATTCAGCTGCATGGACACTTAATTATTGATCCGCGACTAGGGCTTATTTTCGGGGGAGGGCTTATATTTAAGCCTTTCTCCGAAAATGCTGAAAATCCCTGCTAGGGCTTATTTTTGGGGGAGGTATTATTTTTGGAAAAACACGGTAATTGATGTTTAACTCCCCTTTGCAGTCTTCTCTTCTCTTCAGCAGGGGGCATCAAAATCATGCGTGCTTACCACCTATTGAAGTTGCCCTTTCCAGATACAGCAGTTGGATTGATATTTATGGGAAAAAATGAAAAACATTAGACAGACAGACAGATTTTAGCATGGTATGTGTCGCGGGCGGGGAGGAGGGTGTCAGCACACTACGCTCGCCCCCCTTCTGCTCGGGTCCGGCGACCGCTGCTCAGTGGTGGCTCGAGCTGTAGGCCGGATCCCGGGGGTTTCTCGCCCGTGAGTGAAAGGGGTTGGTTGGGTGTGGGAATTGTTTATAGTTCGTGACGCCACCCACGGTTGTGGTGATTTCACCACCGCTGCTCAATGCGGGGATCCCGGGGATGGTGATGCGGAGCAGCCAGGTGTTGTGTTGCCCCTCCGTGGGCAGGGGTTGGTGATCCCGGGGCCTGGTGATGGCTTGTGAGGTGCGGGGCCTGGTGGGCGCAGGGACGCGGGGGCAGCGCTGTGCCTTGCGGCACCGTGGTACTCACTCAGCCTGAGACACGGACACAGTTTGTACGGTAAACCAAACGGCTGGTAGGACGGTCCCACAGACGGCTGCACCTGCACTCCCGGTAGGTGACGGTGATGTCCCTCTTCCTTGCACCTATGGTTGACTTGTGGTAGCGGTGGATTCCCTCCGGTTACCCGCTCCCCGACTACAATCTGAGCCGGAGGAGCTCTACACTTTGCCCGCAGGCGCTGGCCCTGAGAAACTGGTGCCTTGGCGGTGGCGGTGTCTCTCTGCTTCAGGTTGGGCTGTTGCCTTCAATCGGGACTTGGTTGCTGGGGGATCTACGTCCCCTTCACTGACGGATTCGGCAAATTTGGCGACTCCTAGCCTTGCCGGGGTCCGAGAGGCCCCTGCCCTGGTGCTGACTGTCCTTCGGAACACTGCTCCAGACCACCGGGCACACAGCCAACGGGGTCCTTCCAGGAACTTCCAAACGGTCCCCCTCCAGACAGTCACCACCGTCGCTGACCTTGCTGATCTGGCCCTACACAAAGCTGGACCCTTCAGGCTTTTCTTCCTTCTTGTCACCTCACTTGCTTTCCTCCTTTACCACTTTTCTACTTTCACTACTTGTTTACTCCTTCACTTAGCTCCTCACTCAAGCTCCCCCTGAGCTAATCTGCCTGGTGTCAGGTTTCCAGGTTTTCCAGTTCTCTTTTGAATGAGCTTGCCCTCGGTTAACATGGAGTTTACTGTTCTGTTGCCCTACTTCCTCTCTAGCTGCTTAAAAGGCCGCCTCTAAGCCTAGTCCAGTGCCTGAGTATACTGCTTGTTGTGTGCTCCTGCTTTGCTGCTGCAAATCCTGTTTGCCTTTGGATCCTCCTAAAGACTACCGACCGACCGACTCTGGACCTTACCCGGTTTCTCAAGCTGTGCCCGGATTCCGTCTGCCATCTTCGGTCAGCACTCTGCCCGGTTCTCTCTGGTTCGTAACCACTCTGGACATTCATCCCGTACGGACACTCCTGGACTTTTACCGCTTGCCCCTTGTGTCCCGGCTGCTGCGCATTTAGGCCTTCCGGGGTGATTGCCGGACAGTCCCTGTATAGGGGTTCGCTCTGGTGGTCTCCCTGGGGGAGTCCGGTGCGTGGCCCCGGGAATTCCCTTCGCTCCGTTTCGGGAAGGTATTGTGTGTATTTGTACCGCTGTGTTTTCCGTTGTGTATCTACCGTGGTTACATATTATAAAATATCTTGTACCAAGAACTCGTCTCTGATTGTCATTGCCCTACGCTATCGAAATCCTCAGAACATATATAAGTATTACACCTGGTTTCTCCCGCCTCCAGAACTGTGACCTCCTCGGTGGGCGGAGCCAACCGCCTGGCCCACCCCCTGGTGTGGATCATCAGCCTCTGGAGGAAGGCAACAAGGATTTGTAGTTTAGCTGTGATGTGCCTACCTGGAGTGTGGGGTGTGGTGGTGTTGTGACCTGTGACCCCTGGCTTGCCCAGGGCGTCACATTCCCCCTTAGCAAAATGCAGACCGTCCGCGGGCTGCCGTCCTACACCGGTTTTATTTTTCTGAAAAAGATAACATTGGGAAAATCAACATATATACATTTTTAATAACTCTTCCCAAGACGGGAGGCACATTTCTTAAACGTTGCAACGGTTTACGGTTACGGTTTCCGCTCTCTCCCACCCAAGCAACCTGGCCCTGATGCTGCCCCTAAAGCCCAGGCAGCACCCCTTGACCCACAGTCCAGCACACGGTACCCGAGCGGGATCTGTCCTTCCCTCCAGAGGGTAGCCACCGGTTCCTTTGGTGGCTGGGCCCTAGCCTGCTCTGCTCAGGGCCCTCCCTCCAACCTGCCTCTCCGGAGGCGGCATTGCGGAAAACGGTAACGGAAACCAACATATTTACAAGCCACTAACGTTTGTGGTTGCCCTGCAAGTTCACGGGCTTGTCCATGGATAGTTCCCATGCCATTTTAAACGGTCCCCACGGGGACAACAGTGCCGGCTCCTGCCGGTTCAATCACTAAGCAAATCAGGTAACTGTTCGGTAATTATTTTCATCATTCTTTCAAAACTTTTCAACAAACAAACAAGTGGTCCCCACGGGGACGGTGCTACGGGCATCCGCTGCCCTACTCCGGTCCTTCTGCTGCTTCATCCGAGGGAGGGGGTGCAGAGCTCACCCTGCTCTCGTTGCTGCCCCTGAGCTTCACATCCAGGGCAAACCACCCCCTCTCTCCGCAGTGCCGGGTATACCGCACCATGTCCCCCGGTATGAGGTTACGGCCAGGATGCTCCTCGGGCAGATGGGCATTCACATCCCGCCGGGCCACAAACACTTCGGCCTCCAGGCCCGGTTCATATATAAATCCGTAGCCCCGGCGGACATCAAACCGCCTCACCTGCCCTTCATACAACGGGCCCCGGACACGGAAGGTCGCTTGCCGAAGATTTTCTTTCTCCCGAATGGCTCGGGCCACCAGCTCGGCTTTCCTTCTCTCCCTCTCCGCGATCTCCAGGCCCAGCTTTGTCGGCTCCCTATCCCAATATGGCGCTGCTGCCAGCGCCGGCGCACGGGTCGGGCCCCGCGGGACATCCAGAACGTTACCCACTG
Source organism: Anomaloglossus baeobatrachus (assembly GCF_048569485.1). Lineage (NCBI taxonomy): Eukaryota > Metazoa > Chordata > Amphibia > Anura > Aromobatidae > Anomaloglossus > Anomaloglossus baeobatrachus. The sequence continues at coordinate 219,065,946 of NC_134354.1, forward strand.
TCAGGAAGGTGGGCGGCGTATCCCGCGGTGTCATGGCCTTGGGCGCTGCCTTGCAGCAACAACCCGGCGCCACCTCAGCCGAGGTGTGGGGGATGGGCACAGGGGCTTTCCGCAGCTGGGCCTTCGGCTCGGAGCGGGTCACCGGCTCCGGCTCGGAAAACTGCTCGGGGACTGTCTCTGGCACAAGCTTCGGGGCCTTCCATGGCAACACCTCCGGTTTGCTACGGGCTCCGGCTACAGGTCGGTCCGCTGGGGCGGACGGGCTGGGTATCGCTACCGGTTGCGGTGGTAGCGGGCCTAGTGGCGGGGTCACGGCCTCCGAGACGGGTGGCGAGGGAGGCAACGGGGGGAGAGGGCTTGGACCGGGTCCCTCAGCCGCAGCGACCGGTCCCTTCGGGACATAGGGGCGTGGGTCACTCACCCTCCCTTCCTCCGCTTCCTCCTCACGTCTCCGCACGGTGGCTATAACGTCCGCCATGTCGGTCTCCCACTCCTCCAAGAGGAGCTGCATCTTGACCTGCAGCCTTAGGTGGAGCTGCGCGGTCCGGATTTCCACCCACGCTGCGGTTCCCGGCGCGGGGGCCACGGTGTTTCGGGACGGCATCCACATGGTGACTTTCTCTTTTCTTTCCAGGAACGGTATGCTTGCAGGGTCCTGGCGTCCCTGCTTTTATAGCTGCGACTACATGCCGCCAGCCGCCATCGCATCCCCCTTAGCTCTTTCCGGCCCCTCCTCTCTCGGGGCGGGGTCTTGGCCTTCGCGCCTCTACTGCTCGAGAAGACGCTCGAGCGGGAACTTTTCACGCCAAAGATGGCGGCTTCTGAAATTTTTCTGCCGGATACCTCCGGCGGTAACAAGGCGCACCTCTACCAGACGGCAGAGCGGTAAGATCCTGTTCGTGACGCCAAGTTGTCGCGGGCGGGGAGGAGGGTGTCAGCACACTACGCTCGCCCCCCTTCTGCTCGGGTCCGGCGACCGCTGCTCAGTGGTGGCTCGAGCTGTAGGCCGGATCCCGGGGGTTTCTCGAGCAGCACTCCTCGCCCGTGATTGAAAGGGGTTGGTTGGGTGTGGGAATTGTTTATAGTTCGTGACGCCACCCACGGTTGTGGTGATTTCACCACCGCTGCTCAATGCGGGGATCCCGGGGATGGTGATGCGGAGCAGCCAGGTGTTGTGTTGCCCCTCCGTGGGCAGGGGTTGGTGATCCCGGGGCCCGGTGATGGCTTGTGAGGTGCGGGGCCTGGTGGGCGCAGGGACGCGGGGGCAGCGCTGTGCCTTGCGGCACCGTGGTACTCACTCAGCCTGAGACACGGACACAGTTTGTACGGTAAACCAAACGGCTGGTAGGACGGTCCCACAGACGGCTGCACCTGCACTCCCGGTAGGTGACGGTGATGTCCCTCTTCCTTGCACCTATGGTTGACTTGTGGTAGCGGTGGATTCCCTCCGGTTACCCGCTCCCCGACTACAATCTGGGCCGGAGGAGCTCTACACTTTGCCCGCAGGCGCTGGTCCTGAGAAACTGGTGCCTTGGCGGTGGCGGTGTCTCTCTGCTTCAGGTTGGGCTGTTGCCTTCAATCGGGACTTGGTTGCTGGGGGATCTACGTCCCCTTCACTGACGGATTCGGCAAATTTGGCGACTCCTAGCCTTGCCGGGGTCCGAGAGGCCCCTGCCCTGGTGCTGACTGTCCTTCGGAACACTGCTCCAGACCACCGGGCACACAGCCAACGGGGTTCTTCCAGGAACTTCCAAACGGTCCCCCTCCAGACAGTCACCGCCGTCGCTGACCTTGCTGATCTGGCCCTACACAAAGCTGGACCCTTCAGGCTTTTCTTCCTTCTTGTCACCTCACTTGCTTTCCTCCTTTACCACTTTTCTACTTTCACTACTTGTTTACTCCTTCACTTAGCTCCTCACTCAAGCTCCCCCTGAGCTAATCTGCCTGGTTTCTCCCGCCTCCAGAACTGTGACCTCCTCGGTGGGCGGAGCCAACCGCCTGGCCCACCCCCTGGTGTGGATCATCAGCCTCTGGAGGAAGGCAACAAGGATTTGTAGTTTAGCTGTGATGTGCCTACCTGGAGTGTGGGGTGTGGTGGTGTTGTGACCTGTGACCCCTGGCTTGCCCAGGGCGTCACATATGCAATCAGATTTCACCCTGAAATCCAAATCTACAAGTCTGAACATCTCGAAATCACATAAAGACGTACAAGTTGCTCTCCTCCCACTTCATAATGTAGTTGTTATGTCCTCCTTCCTGGGCCACTTCTTGGTAAACATGTCCCCCATCCTAATATAAATTTCCTACATTCTGGTATATTTGTCACCATCATGGCCCCATCCTGGTAAATGTGCCCATCTTGGCATGTCCCCCCATCCTGGTAAATGTACCCCATCCTGGTAAATGTACCCTTATCCTGGCATGTCCCCCCCCCCATCCCGGCATGTTCCCCCCATCCTGGCATGGTCCCCCAAGTCTGGGATGTTCCTCCCCCCAAGCCTGGCATGTTCCCCAATCCTGATAAGTCGCACACTGTTAAAAAAAAGAAAAAAGTATACTCACCTTCCAACACCAGCTCCACCGCTGCGCGCCGCTGGGTCCTCAGTTCCTGTGTGGCCCACAAGACATTATTATACAGGCGCTGCTTACTGATGCTCCCGATGTCTCCAAGGCAACAGGCCTGCGGCCTAGGAGAGGAGTGTCTCCTCCGCTCCAACACAACTTTAAACTGCTAGCGTGATTGCACCAGCAGTTCAAAGCGGCTGGATGAGGCGACAGAGTGCATGCCAACACAGAGGGCTCTGCGTGCCCTGTCTGGCACGTGTGCCATAGGTTCGCCATCACTGGCCTAGGCTATAAGAAGATTACCAACACCCTGATACTGAGCTGCAGCACTGTGGCCAAGACCATACAGTAGTTTAACAAGAAACGTTCCACTCAGAACACGCCTTGCCATTGTCGACCAAAGAAGTTAAATTAAATTGGTCTGCATGACTGTCATCCCATAAGGAAGCCTATTCTAAAGATAATTCACGAGAAATAGTTTTCTGAATGAGTGCCTAAACCCTATTGAGCATATGTGGGGCATCCTCAAATGGAAGGTGGAGGAGCGCAAGGTCTCTAACATCCACCAGCTCTGTGTGTCACAGGGTATCACAACAGAAAGTGGCCTATTCATTTCTATCCTAAGGATTTCGGTCCTGGCCTATTTCAGCTGTTATGTTTTAGCCAATCTTCTCTGGCATAAGTACTCCCCTATTAGCTTGGTTAATTGCCAGTGATAGCCTGCAATACTTTGGTATTGGTGTGAATTGTGGATATAGAGGTCACTTTAGACTGGATTTATATTGTTATACAAGCTGTACACTGACTTCTTTACATTGTATCAAAGTGTCATATCTTCACCTTTGTCCCATGAAAAGATATAATAAAATATTTGCAAAAATATCACTTTTGTGATATTCTGTATGTGTGTATATATTATAGATATACCGTGTATATAAATATGAATATACATGCTATAGGTGCATGTATATATAATAAAAATACACTACAGTTCAAAAGTTTGGGGTCACCCAGACAATTTTGTCTTTTCCATGAAAAATCATACTTTCATTTATCAAATGAGTTACATAATAAATAGAAAATATAGTCCAGACACTGACTAGGTTAGAAATAATGATTTTTACTTGGAATAATAATTTTCTCCTTCACACTTTGCTTTCGTCACAGAATGCTCCTTTTCAGCAATTCCAGCTTTGCAGGCCTTTGGCATTCTAGATGTTAATTTGCGGAGGTAATCTAGAGATATTTCATCCCATGCTTCCCCCCTTCCACAAGTTGGATTGGCTTGATGGGCACTTTTAGCATACCATACGGTCAAGCTGCTCCCACAACAGCTCAATAGGGTTGAGATCTGGTGACTGGGCTGGCCACTCCATTACAGATAGATTACCAGCTGCCTGCTTCTTCCCTAAATAGTTCATGCATAATTTGGAGGTGTGCTTTGGGTCACTGTCCTGTTGTAGGATGAAATTGGCTCCAATCAAGCGATGTCCACAGGGTATGGCATGGCATTGCAAAATGGAGTGATAGCCTTGCTTATTCAAAATCCCTTTTACATTGTACAAATCTCCCACGTTACCAGCACCAAAGCAACTCCAGACCATCACATTACCTCCACCATGCTTGACAGATGGCATCAGGCACTTCTACAGCATATTTTCAGTTCTAGAAAAACAAAGACCAAGTAGAGCGGACCTCATATTTGTTGTAATATACATAGACCCCATAGAATACATACAGAAACTTGTAAACAAGAAGGGGTATTTATCATGTTTTTGAAGTAAAACTACTGTACCACAGTTGTGAAAAAGTATACAGTTTTTATTATTACAAAAAGAGCAAATATCAAAATCACATCTGATGACAGTTAGTAGTTAGACATACATAGTTAAAATCCAATTAGTTGAGACAGAGAGAGAAAAATGTCCCAGGGAGGGAGACAGACTACCCCTTAGCTAAAACTGGGAAGAAAGTGGTATTACTATATCCCAGGGGGGGCATATAAGTAACCAAAATATATCAATAGTATATCCCCTGGGCTAGTGGAGTGATGGAATGTTCATACATTAAACAGTAACCAACAGGATAAGGTCCAAATCAGGGCCTGAGCACACCAGTATGTAACACCACCAGAAAATACATAGTATAATCTCAGATAGAGGAAAAAAAAATCATACAGTGGTGGGGAAATTGGCACCTGAAGGACCTACCTGTGGTATGTATAGCACCCTAAAAAGGGAGTCTGTCAGCCTCACATGTGGACCCGGTCCCGACACGTGTTTCGCATGTGCTTCAACGAGCGAGACCCAGGAAGGATTAGGACGATTAGGACGGCTGATGGCGCCGAAGCATGGGGTGGCGGTGCCGGTAATGACAAGGACGACACAGGGGGCTGCGGTTCAATGTTCCGTTTACTCACAGTTCTTAAGGTGCCTCGGAAGTGCCGCTCTCCGCCACCATGGATGGACTCCAGTCAGTTCCGGGTGAATCAGAAGCAATCACCGGTGTCTGTGGAAATGTGTGAGACTTTCTCCTTGCGCTGACACACGGTTCCTCGTAGCTTGATGCAATTTGGGGACTCCGCTGTCAGTGTTAAGTGTCCCGTCCCGTATGCAGGTGATGCGGGCTCTCAATGGTGTCCGACCGTAGCCCTGACCGCGGATCCTATATGTCACTGTGCTGCGGGAAAGTTGGTAGTAGACGATGGGACTTGAAATCCCCACCTCCTGCAGATTTGTTGGAGTCCATGAAGGTGTCCCCAACTGAGGGTCCTGCATTCCAACGCGCTGGCACTGTGGGAACGGTTAGGCTCGACCTCAGCTACCATCTCCCCTTGTCCCAACATCTCCCCCGGCTGCCTCTGTCTCTCGCCCTCTTTCCGTTTCACTCCTGCAGATTCAGTGCGGTGTTGTGGCCCCTGGCCCTGGGACTATCTCCACCTATCCATAATTTATTTTTCAACAGGACAATGACCCCAAACACACCTCCAGGCTGTGTAAGAGCTATTTGACTAAGAAGGAGAGTGATAGGGTGCTACGCCAGATGACCTAGCCTCCACAGTCACCAGACTTGAATCCAATTGAGATGGTTTGGGGTGAGCAGGACTGCAGAGTGAAGATAAAAGGGCCAACAAGTGCTAAGCATCTCTGGGAACGCCTTGAAGACTGTTGGAAGCCCATTTCCGGTCACTACCTCTTGAAGCTCATCAAGTGAATGCCAAGAGTGTGCAAAGCAGTAATCAAAGCAAAAGGTGGCTACTTTGAAGAACCTAGAAAATAAGACATATTTTCAGTTGTTTCACATTTTTTTGTTAAGTAATTCATTCCACGTGTGTTAATTCATAGTTTTGATGCCTTCAATGTGAATCTACAATTTTCAGAGTCATGAATATAAAGAAAACTCATTGAATGAAAAGGTGTGTCCAAACCTTTGGTCTGTACTGTACCTAATTATTAATTTAGTGATAGGTGAGTGACAAGTGTGGGACTAGGGTTGTGAAACAGCTGATTAAAATGAAAGGGTGAATCAAACATGAATGGGAAAGCCCGAGGTCATGGTGGAAGGGAGGATAAGCGTGGTGTTCGAGGTGTACGCGGAGTAGGTGCTAAAGTTCCTGAAAGCTCTACTGAACAAACATCAGCTCCTCCTAGCCAAAGACAACTGACAACTTCTGTTACTGGACGGGCTACTCCATTCCCTTTCTTTGGTAACCGCATAGATGTAAGACTTGTAGATGTGCTACAGTGGATAGCAAGCGCTGCATCAAGTGGCCTCTCCTCTTCCTTTACTTCGACTTCACACACTGTACAGGCTTCAGAGGTGGCACCCCAATTACCTTTGTTTTCCCCATGTAACAACTCTCCAACCGCCCCACTGACTTTGGTAAACCTCAGATGAGCTTTTCACACATTTTATTCCATGGGCATCTGCTCCAAATATTGCCAGACTCAAGAGGAGGAAATTGTCTGCACCGATGCGAAAAATCTTTGTCAGTTGAATCCAGGGTCGGACGAAGTAGAATCCGAGCAGAATCCAGGCCCTTCCTGTAGGCTTCTTGTTATCTATACCAGTGTAGATTCCTTGTTCATTTTTTTATTTATTTTTGTATAGCATTTGTTTTTTATTTGTATTTTTTTTTGTTTCTTCTTTTGTTTTCTTATTGCTATTTTCTAATTTTTTGTCTTTTGATTTTGCCAGTACTCATACTTGATCTTTTGTGCTACTGATAGTTACATGACTTCTACAGGTATCTATGAAAATTATTTGACACCCAGGACGATCTTCATACATTTTGGATTATTTATATGCTTGTAAGGTCTTTACAACTGTAGCCCTTCCGTGTACATAAGGTCTGTTATTACTTGTATTTGCGAATATTTATGGTGTCCCTGATTACAGGCTTGTGTATTTCATCATCTTTACGGATCTTGATGTGTACGTGGACCCTGCTGTAGGGCTCTTCCTCCCCTCCTGCGGCATATGCTACTTTGTTGTGTGCATGTCTGGGAGCATCATTTTCCCTGACATGCACATTGAACCCTGACACCACGGCCGTGCTGAGTGACCTCCTGCGGTCCGGGTAGAATGTGCCACTCATATCAGTCTCATTTGATGATTTGGGACATGTGACCGATAAAGCAACTCACAACAACAAGCGAAATGCGCGTCTGGGCTTGTTTCTTGGGGTCTCCCCGTGCCAGCTCTACAGCAGTATATAAACATGTGGCCAAAATTGTTGGTACCCCTCATTTAATGAAAGAAAAACCCACAATGGTCACAGAAATAACTTGAATCTTAAAAAAGTAATAATAAACAAAAAAATCTATTACAATGAACAAATGAAAGTCAGACAATGCTTCTCAACCATGCTTCCACAGAATGTTTTAAAAAAATAAAATTCATGAAACAGGCCTGGACAGAAATGATGGTACCCCTGAAAATAATGGGACATGTTAAATCAAGGTATGGCCACTAATTAGCATCACAGGTGTCTACAATCTTGTAATCAGTCAGTGGGCCTGTATATAGGGCTACAGATAAATACTGTGCTATTTGGTGACATGGTGTGTACCACACTCAACATGGACCAAAGGAAGTGAAGGAAAGAGTTGTCTCAGGAGATTAGAAAGAAAATTTTAGACAAGCTTGTTAAAGGTAAAGGTTATAAGACCATCTCCAAGCACCTTGATGTTCCTGTGACTACAATTGCACATATTATTGAGAAATTTAAGATCCATGGTACTGTAGCCAACATCCCTGGACGTGGCCGCAGGAGGCAATTTGATGAGAAATCACAGAGACGGATAATACGAATGGTAACAAAAGAACCCAGAAAAACTTCTAAAGAAATTAAAGGTAAACTTCAAGCTGAAGGATCATAAGTGTCATATCGCACCATCTGTCATTGTTTGAGTCAAAGTGGACTTCATGGGAGACGACTAAGGAGGACACTATTGTTGAAAAAAAAAAGCCAGACTAGAATTTGCCAAACTACAAAGCTTCTGGGAGAATGTCCTATTGAAAGAAGAGACAATAATGGAACTTTATGGCAAGTTAAATCTCTTCTATGTTCACAGATGGAAAAATGAAGCATATCAAGAAAAGAACACTGTCCCTACTTTGAAACATGGAGAAGGCTCAGTAATGTTCTGGAACTGCTTTGTTGCAGCTGGGACAGGGTGTCTTGAATCTGTGCAGGGTACAATGAAATCTCAAGACTATCAAGGGATTCTAGAGAGAAATGTGCTGGTCAGTGTCAGAAAGCTTGGTCTCAGTCGCAGGTCATGGATCTTGCAACAGGATAATGACCCAAAACACACAGCTAAAAACACCCAAGAATGACTAAGAGGAAAACATTGGACTATTCTGAAGTGGCCTTCTATGAGCCCTGACCTAAATCCTATTGAGCATCTTTGGAAAGAGCTGAAGCATGCTGTCTGAAAAAGGCAACCTTCAAACATGAGAAAACTTGAGCAATTTGCTCTTGAGGAGTGGCCAATATACCTGCCGAGAGGTGCAGAAGTCTCATTGACAGTTACAGGAATCGTTTGATTGCAGTAATTGCCTCAAAAGGTTGTGCAACAAAATATTAAGTTAAGGAGGAGGGCGCCATCATTTCTGTCCAGGACTATTTCATGAGTTTTATTTTTTTTTTTAAATTGTGTGGAAGCATGGTTTGAAAAGCAATCTCTGATTTTTATTTGTTCATTTTCATAGATTTCTTTTTATTATTACTTTTGTCAGATTCAAGTTATTTCTGTGACCATTGTGGGTTTTTCTTTCATTAAACGAGGGGTACCAACAATTTTGACCACATGTGTAGGTAGCTTTTGCAAGCACATCTTTCATTTTTTCCATTCGTTTTTTACTAGCTTGTCTTGTACACTGGGTTATAGGCTGCACTTTTTTACATACAGGGGATCCCCAAGACATCTAGTTTACATAGGAAAACATACAATATCTTGTGTGGGAAATTTTTACCTTTTGAGATTGAGACATTGATTTTTCTATATATATGCTATTGGTGTTTGTCGTATTCTGTTATTTTTATATCACAGTGAGCAATCATACTATTGTTGGTTTTGAAAAAAATTCCACCACTTCCATACCATCATCATGACTAATAGATGTGTACAGCGACTCAACATCAGCTGTTGCCATAATTATGTCCTACAATTTATAAATTGTCGTTCCTCCAATATCGTTTACTGGGCCATATGCCCATGTGGGTACATTTATGTAGGCCTTACTACTTGCGAGTTCAGGGTTCGAATTTTAGAACATGTCCGCGACATTAATAATGCCGCCAAAATTCAAAAACCTGACGAAATAGCTCAGCTTAAGAATATGCCCAAATATTTCAAAGAAAAACATGGATGCAACTGGCGGCAGTTGAAATTTAGGGGAATAGATAAAATCAACCTGGGAGTGAGAGGGGGTGATATAAAGAATAATCTTCACAAATGAAGATCGGTGGATCACAATTTTGGATACCATCTAACCTAAAGGATTAAATGATGCTGTTAGCTTTAAGCCGTTCCTTGCATAGTGCCTATATATCTATATAACTAAATTGTTAGCAGTCTCGATGCTGTGGAGGGTTTGGGGGATGTGTGGTTTTGCTATGTGCTTTTATCAAAATCGTGATTTTAATTTCATGTCTTCTATTATAGATTTGGCTACCCCTTATGATCATGGGCTGAGGAGCCTTGTGTGGCAACTGATAAAGAACACAGGCACCCAGTGAAAATCAAGCATAAGAGATGCTCTTCTATGGACTCTATTTCATATATATATATATATATATATATACAGTTAGGGCCAGAAATATTTGGACAGTGACACAAGTTTTGTTATTTTAGCTGTTTACAAAAACATGTTCAGAAATACAATTATATATATATAATATAGGCTGAAAGTGCACACTCCCAGCTGCAATATGAGAGTTTTCACATCCAAATCGGAGAAAGGGTTTAGGAATCATAGCTCTGTAATGCATAGCCTCCTCTTTTTCAAGGGACCAAAAGTAATTGGACAAGGGACTCTAAGGGCTGCAATTAACTCTGAAGGCATCTCCCTCGTTAACCTGTAATCAATGAAGTAGTTAAAAGGTCTGGGGTTGATTACAGGTGTGTGGTTTTGCATTTGGAAGCTGTTGCTGTGACCAGACAACATGCGGTCTAAGGAACTCTCAATTGAGGTGAAGCAGAACATCCTGAGGCTGAAAAAAAAGAAAAAATCCATCAGAGAGATAGCAGACATGCTTGGAGTAGCAAAATCAACAGTCGGGTACATTCTGAGAAAAAAGGAATTGACTGGTGAGCTTGGGAACTCAAAAAGGCCTGGGCGTCCACGGATGACAACAGTGGTGGATGTTCGACGCATACTTTCTTTGGTGAAGAAGAACCCGTTCACAACATCAACTGAAGTCCAGAACACTCTCAGTGAAGTAGGTGTATCTGTCTCTAAGTCAACAGTAAAGAGAAGACTCCATGAAAGTAAATACAAAGGGTTCACATCTAGATGCAAACCATTCATCAATTCCAAAAATAGACAGGCCAGAGTTAAATTTGCTGAAAAACACCTCATGAAGCCAGCTCAGTTCTGGAAAAGTATTCTATGGACAGATGAGACAAAGATCAACCTGTACCAGAATGATGGGAAGAAAAAAGTTTGGAGAAGAAAGGGAACGGCACATGATCCAAGCCACACCACATCCTCTGTAAAACATGGTGGAGGCAACGTGATGGCATGGGCATGCATGGCTTTCAATGGCACTGGGTCACTTGTGTTTATTGATAACATAACAGCAGACAAGAGTAGCCGGATGAATTCTGAAGTGTACCGGGATATACTTTCAGCCCAGATTCAGCCAAATGCCGCAAAGTTGATTGGACGGCGCTTCATAGTACAGATGGACAATGACCCCAAGCATACAGCCAAAGCTACCCAGGAGTTCATGAGTGCAAAAAAGTGGAACATTCTGCAATGGCCAAGTCAATCACCAGATCTTAACCCAATTGAGCATGCATTTCCCTTGCTCAAATCCAGACTTAAGACGGAAAGACCCACAAACAAGCAAGACCTGAAGGCTGCGGCTGTAAAGGCCTGGCAAAGCATTAAGAAGGAGGAAACCCAGCGTTTGGTGATGTCCATGGGTTCCAGACTTAAGGCAGTGATTGCCTCCAAAGGATTCGCAACAAAATATTGAAAATAAAAATATTTTGTTTGGGTTTGGTTTATTTGTCCAATTACTTTTGACCTCCTAAAATGTGGAGTGTTTGTAAAGAAATGTGTACAATTCCTACAATTTCTATCAGATATTTTTGTTCAAACCTTCAAATTAAACGTTACAGTCTGCACTTGAATTCTGTTGTAGAGGTTTCATTTCAAATCAAATGTGGTGGCATGCAGAGCCCAACTCGCAAAAATTGTGTCACTGTCCAAATATTTCTGGACCTAACTGTATAATATATGGGTTTACAAAAATTTCCACAGAATGATAAAAAAAGAGTGGGTAATTGTAGTAGAGCAACAAATCCTATGATATTTGTCCACGGCCACTAGGGGGCACTCTTAGTACACACAACAATATTGAAACCGATATATAAGAAGATCCATCTTACCCATATTGTCCTGCCTCAGGATATGTAAACAATAAAGGCCCCGACGCACGTTTCGCATTGGGCATCCATTACTGGGGCCAGTGAGGCACATTCATCAATGTGTATGTTCCTCACTGGCCCCAATAATATGAATGACCCCACTGGCTCCAGTAACGTATATGCCCCCCACTGGACCCAGTAATGAGTTGTAACGCCTGCCTGGATCCACAGACTCAGATGGGCTGTAAAGGGGAGGCTAGAGGGAAGCCACTCACCAAGTAGGACCCCCAGAACCCTGAAACCCTTTAACCCCTATACAGGGATTTGGAATTACACCGGGAACTGGAGATCACTACCTGTGGAAGGCTGCAGTCCGATGAGAGTAGTAGTCAGGCAGGGTCAAACCAGGAATTGCGGAACAGGGACAGAATTGGCAGGCAGTGACGTAGTCAGTAAACGTAGCAGAGGTCAGATCCGGGTCGGGCAGCAAGGTACAAAAACAGTAGGCAGAAGGGTAGTCAAAACACGCAGAAGTCAACACACAGGAATCACCAAACAGAATAGGACGTAACACGAGCCAGGAAAATCAGAACTATATCTGGCAGTAATCATGTGACAGGAGGGGAAATAAGAAGGGTGTGGTGTCTTCCCATTGGCTGTAGCTGAACGCTGCCAACTTCAGCTGGAAGACACATGCCACCCACAGTCAGCCAGCGGTACTGCAGATCCCAAGCTAACCCAGCCCAGTGGATGATCGGAGCCTGCGCCCACTAGTGCCGTTGGCATCGACTTCTCTCCCATCACCAGCACCATCCACGGCAGGAACACGGTGTCACCTGCCGATCGGAGCAGAAGTCGCTGGAGCAGACTCCGGTGGTGACGTAACATGAGTATGCCCCCACTAGTCCCAATAACGTGTATGTTCCCCATTGGTCCCAGTAAAGTGTATGCCCCCAACAGGCCCCAGTAAAGTGTATGCCCCCCACTAGCCCCAGTAAATTGTATGCCCTCACTGGACCCAGTAACGTGTATGCCCCCCAGTCAGCTCACTTTAAGTGGTGTAATTATAACTGACAATGGCTTTTTTCATTACTTTTCACCCTCATATTCATGTCTCTCCCTAGTTTAATATTACTGTCCTCTTACTGTACTGTATAAAATTTGGATTTTTTTGTAATAATAAAAAAGCTGTTTCAATAAAATGTCTTTTGGTTCTTATACTTCATGTTCTACTGATATACAAGTTTCCAGGAAGTTTATTCCTATCCTAAGCGCCGTTATACTATGAGCCCTTGGTGTCTATATATAATGGCTACAATTTCACCATTCCTGCTATGTTTGTGTATGTGCGTGTCTGCATGGGGCCCACAGAGACTCTCTCACCCAGAGCCCATGAAAACCTGGAGCGGGCCCTGCTTCTGAATATCCTTTTTATAATGTGGAGCCCAAAACTGGATCCCATATTCTAGATGTGGCCTTACAAGTGATTTATAGAAGGGTAACAATATGTTGGGACAGGGCCGGACTGGGACTAAAATTCAGCCCTGGCATTTTGGGGTACACAGGTCCACTGTTCGCGTGGTGAATGTGTAATATCTTTGTGCACTTGTAGATTGTGTAACACGACCATATAACATGTAGTCACAGCTGCATCCAGTATTACAACTCAGTCCTATTTATTGCTCTTAGTAGCAGGACCTGGTGAAGCAGCAATTTTTCCTACAGAGCTGGGTCTCGCAGATAATGAAGAGGATGCTGCTCTCCATATAATGCTGCGGTTATATAGCTGATGGGCAGGGATACAAAATCAGATCCCCCTGAACTAATACTGATGACCTATTCTACAGATAGGTGATCAGGGAAGCTGTGGTTGTCACTGGTGATAATTTTGGACACATACCACTTAGGGAAGGTGCAATGACATTTTTGGGGGGCAGATCCCACCATGGAAACCACTATGGAAAATACTCAAATGACCATCTGCATCTACTCGCTGTGCACAGGTTCAGGATTTTGAGCATCTTTTACCCACTTTAGGTTTCTAAAACCACCAAGTGATTAAAAGAAGTGACCGCTCCATTCTTCTGGTATTTTCCACTCGGAAAATGCTCTGTATTTTGCAATGCAGATCAATGGGAAGGCTCGGAAGATGCCGGAATCTACAACTCCCGGCTTGTCCTTAACAATGATAAGGAGATGCTGGGAGTTGTTATCAGACTGCGGACCATACAGGAACCACAATACTGATAAGACGCAGACAATATCACAAATAATCATTTACATCCAGGTACCTTTTATAGGTGACATCTTCTGAGTCCATCCTTTTTGTCTCCACGCAGTACATACGCCATGATGAGGTTTCGTGCCCGCCGCTCGTCTCTGAATACCTCCCTCTTAATTCTTCAGCCGCACTTCCCCACACAGCACCTTTACAAATAAAAGTATCATTATACTGCCCCATAAATATAAATATCTCCCATGCTGTGCCCCTGAATAAATAATTGCTGTGCTTCCTTCACAAAATATCCCTCCACACTGCCCGTATCCAAACTACCTCCCACACTGCCTCTCTCCTTAATATACCCTCACGCTGCCTCTTTCCATAATGTCCCCAAAGACAGCTTCTCCACACTGCTCTCTTTATAATATACCCCCATATTGCCCCTTTATTATTATTATTTATTTATTTATTTATATATCCCCCCCCAAACTGCTCTTTCGTAATCCCCCCCCACACACACACAATACAATGCACCCCCATTACCCCTATACACACACACACAATACAATTCACCTTCCATTACCCCACCCCCCACACACACAATACAATGCACCCTCCATTACCCCCACACACACACAGTAAAATGCACCCCCATTACCCCTCCCCCCACACACACACAATACAATGCACCCCCATTACCCCTACACACACAATACAATGCACCCTCCATTACCCTTCCCCCCACACACACAATACAATGCACCCCCATTACCCCTCCCCCCACACACACACAATACAATGCACCCCCATTACCCCTACACACACAATACAATGCACCCTCCATTACCCTCCCCCCCCACACACACAATACAATGCACCCTCCATTACCCTTCCCCCCACACACACACAATACAATGCACCATTACCCCTACACACACACACAATACAATGCACCCCCATTACCCCTACACACACACAATACAATGCACCCTCCATTACCCTTCCCCCCACACACACAATACAATGCACCCTCCATTACCCCTATATGCACACACACACACACACACACACACACAATACACCCCCATTACCCCTACACAGACACACAATGCAATGCACGCTCCATTACCCCCCCCACACAATACAATGCACCCCCATTACACCTACACACACACACACACTACAATTCACCCCCCATCACCCCCTAAACACACAATACAATGCACTCCCCATTACCCCTCCCCCCACACACAATACAATGCACCCCCCATTACCCTCTCCCCAGACATAATACAATGCATGCCCCATCACCCCCTACACACAATTACACTACTCCATCACTACACATTCCTGCCTCCCCCCTCCCTCGGAATACAGTACTCCCCCTCTGCCTGTCACAAAGCTGTGTTCCTTCGCAAATGCTCTCCGTTATGTGTCCTCAGCCCCTCCCCACTCATCCCTATTAATTAAAACTGTCTCTTCGGCTCCTCCATGGAGCGCTTACCGATGCCTGATGCGTCAAGCGTGGCGCACGGAGCACTGTGATGACGTCAGCAATGTGCTGATCTCATGACGTTGCACGTCGCGGGAGCGGGGCCCAGTCCCAGCGCACTATTCAGATGTATTTATGTCTGAAAGACGCAAATACATTTCAATAGCAAGGAGGAAGCTGCGATCACAGGCACCGCCGCGCTCTTCTGCACTGTGTGCACGGGCACGCTATCACACAGCAGGGCCGGCGACATGGCACAGTACGCTGCCTCCTCGTCCTGCTGCAGCTAGTGTGCTCGGCATGCACACACTGCTGAGGAGCGCGGCGATGACTGCAGATACAGCGGCCCACTACAGGCACCGGCCCACTACAGGGACCGACCCATCTGGCATTTGCCAGACTTGCCCTATGGTCAGTCCGGGCCTGCGTTAGGATCACAGGATCTAATCTCTCTTTTTATACGCCCTAAAATCTTGATTGCTTTTGCAGCTGCTGTCTGACATTGAGCGCTGCTGCTCAGCTTATTTGCAACCAGAATCCCCAAGTCCTTCTCCTGTTCTGTAGTCCTCAGTTTACTTCCATTGAATGTATACGCAGTTATAGGATTACTCCCTCCTAGGTGCATAACTGTACATTTATCAACATTACATCTGATTTACTTACCATCACCCTCCCTCCCTCACACACCGTTCTCCATCATCCTCTCTCTCTCTCACAGACCACACCCCATCATCCCCCATCTCGCACAGACCACTCCCATCATACTCCCTCTCGCACAGACTGCTGCCCATCATCCTTCATCAATCCCAGACCACACCCCATCATCCCCCTCTCACAAACTGCACCCATCATCCCCCTCTCTCACAGACCACTTCCCATCATCCCCCCTCATGTACAGACCACACCCCATCATCCCCTTCTTTCACAGACCGCTGCCCTTCATTTCCCCTCTCTTACAGACCACACCCCATCATACCCCTCTCACACACCACTCCCCATCATCCCCCTCTCGTACAGACCACTACCCATCATCTCCCTTCTTGCACAGACCACTCCCCATCCCCCTATCTAACACAGACTGCTCCCCATCATCCTCCCTCTCGCACATACCACTCCCCATCATACCCCCTATCATACAGACCGCTCCCCATTATCACCCTCTCACACAGACCGCCCCCAATCATCCCCCATCAATCCCAGACTGCTCCTCATCATCAACCCCTCACAAACCGCACCCCATCATCACCCATCTCGCACAGACCACTCCCCATCATACCCCCTCTCGCACAGACCGTTCCCCATCATACCCCCTCTCGCACAGACTGCTCTCCATCATCCTTCATCAATCCCAGACCACTTCTCATCATCCCCCCTCTTTCACAGACCACTCCCCATCATCCCCCCTCATGTACAGACCACACCCCATCATACCCCTCTTACACACCACTCCCCATCATATCCCTCTCATACAGACCACTACCCATCATCCTACTTCTTGCACAGACCACTCCCCATCCCCCTAACACAGAATTCTCACCATCATCCTCCTTCTCGCATATACCACTCCCCATCATACCCCTTATCGTACAAACCGCTCCCCATTATCCCCCTCTTGCACCCCATCATCCCCAGACCACTCCCCATCATCCGCCATCAATCCCAGACCGCTCCTCATCATCGACCCCCTCACAAACCGCACCCCATCATCCCCCCTATCTCACAGACCACACCGCATCATCCCTCCTCATGCACAGACCACCCCCCATCATCTTCCTCTCTCACAGACCACACCCCATCATCCCCCCTCTCTCACAGACCACCCCCCATCATCCCTGTCTCTCACAGACTGCTCCCCATCATCCCCCCTTTCCCACAGACTGCTCCCCATCATCCCCCTCTCTCACAGACCGCACCACATCATCCCCTCTCTTGCACACAGCGATCTCCTCCTCTCCTTCCCTCACTACCTTTCTCAGCAGTAGGTAGGTGACAATGTGAGGGAATAAATAACACTGGACCCTCCAAAATGAAGATGACATTTCTCCAGATTATATCTTAGATTTTATTGTAAGGCAATCCACCATGGAGTGTAAAGTTTCTGTCCTGTGTTTGGATCTTCATCAGACACTATAAAGACAATATACAATCAATACAACAGGAAAAATCAAATATATTTATATATATATATATATATATATATATATATATATATATATATATATATATATATATATATACATATACATATACTGCAAATCTCTGCAAATATATACTAACATTATAGCTCCTGGCAGCATGGTCTAATAATAATAATAATAAATTTTTATTTCTATAGAGCCAACATATTCCGCAGCGCTTTACAATTCAGGAGGATCATATACAGTGGCATGAAAAGGTTTGGGCACCCCTAGGCAAAATGACTGTTATTGTGAACAGCTAAGCAAGTTGAAGATGAAATGATCTCTGAAAGGCATGAAGTTAATGATGACACCTTTCCTTTGTATTTTAGGGGTGTAATATATATATATATAATATATTTTTTTTTTTCATGTTTTGCATTTTTAAATTAAAAAAATGGAAAATGGGTCGATTCAAAAGTTTGGGCACCCTACACAGTTAGTACCTAGTAGCACCCCCTTTGGCAAGTATCATAGCTTATAAACGCTTTTTGTAGCCAACCAAGAGTGTTTGAATTCTTATTTGAGAGATTTTCATCCATTCTTACTTGGAAAAGTCTTCCAGTTCTGTGAGATTCGTGAGTCGTCTTGCATGCACTGCTCTTTTGAGGTTTAGCCACAGATTTTCAATGATGTTCAGATCAGGGGCCATTGTAAAACTTTCAGCTTGCACCTTTTGAGGTCGTCTATTATGGATTTTCACATGTCTTTAGGATGATATCCATTTGTGGAAGCCATCCTCTTTTCAACTTCAGCTTTTTTACATATAGCGTTATGTTTGCATCAAGAATTAGTTGAAATTTCATTGAATCCATTCTTTTTTCTACCTGTAAAATGTTCTCCATGCCATTGGCTGCAGCAGAACCCCACCACATGATTGATCCACCCCCATGGTTAATGGTTGATGAGATACTCTTTTCTTGAAATTCTGTGTCCTTTTTTCTCCACATCAAGCATTGTGGCCAAAGAGTTATTTTTTAACCTCATCACTTCACAGGACTTGTTGCCAAAATACATCATCTTCTTTAGATGTTCTTTTGCATACTTCTGACGCTGAATTTTATGGTAAAAATGCAGGAGAGGTTTTCTTCTGATGACTCTTCCATGAAGGTCATATTTGTGCAGATGTCTCTGAGCAGTAGAACAATGTATCACAACTCCAGAGTCTGCTAAATCTTCCTGAAGGTCTTTTGCAGTCAATCAGGGGTTCTGATTTGCCTCTCTAGCAATCCTACGAACAGCTCTCACAGAAATTTTGCTTGTTTTTCCAGACCTTATCTTGACCTCTACTATTCCTCGTAACTGATATTTCTTAATTGCATTTCAAAATGAGGAAAGGGCAACTTGAAAACACTTTGCTATCTTCTTATAGCTTTCTCCTGCTTTGTGGGCCTCCACCATTTTGATTTTCAGAGTGCTAGGCAGCTGCTTAGAAGAAGCCATGGCTGCTGTTTTTTTTGGCACAAGGTTAAAGGAGGCTTGTTTTTTATAAAGCTATGAAATTTGCATCACTTGGCATTTCCTAAAGATGATAGTGAACAAGCTATAACCCTAACAGGCTAAATAAGGTCTGAAATCTTGGTCAAAGTTATCTGAGCACACAAATCTCCAAGGGTGCCCAAACTTTTGCATCGGCCCATTTTCCTTTTTGTAATTTTTAAAATGTAAAAGATGAAAATACATTTTTTTTGCTTAAAATGCAAAGGAAATGTGTGATCTTTAACTTTATGCCATTTAGAGATCATTTCATCTTTAACTTTGCTTAACTGTTCACAATAACACAAATTTTGACCATTGGTGCACAAACTTTTACATGCCACTGTACAAACAAATAACAGTTAAAGAAAATACAATATTTGGAGTATGGAAAAAAGACAACCCTGCTCGTGAGAGCTTACAATCTACAATGCGATGTGGGGGCGGGGGCAAGGTAAAATTGCTTATTTACAATGGCAGTCCAGCCAACTCAAGAAAATAGGGGATAGATAATGGCTGCCTGAACCAATTGGCCAGAACCTTGAGATACACTTGGGTGCCATGGAATTTGACGTGGGGTTGTATTCTGAGAAGACGTGGAGGGACTATGTGACTAGGGAGTGTGATAGGCCACCCTACAAAGATGAATTTTTAGGGAGCGTCTGAAGCCGAGTAACTTGTGATTTGCCCTAGCTTCTTGGGGTAGAGCGTTCCAGAGGATTGGTGCAGCTCGGGAGAAGTCTTGGATCCAGGAATGGGAGGTTCGGATTAGTGGAGACGTTAGTCGAAAGTCTTTTGCAGAGCGTAGAGAACGAGTGGGGTGATAGACAGAGAGGAGGGTGGAGGTGTAGGGGGGTGCCGCACTGTGGAGAGCTTTGTGGGTGAGAACAAGGAATTTGAATTGGATCCTGTGATATATGGGCAGCCAGTGCAGTGACTGGCACAGAACGGAAGCATCTGAGTAGCGGTTAGCCAGGTAGGTGACCCTGGCTGCTGCATTAAGGATGGACTGTAGAGGAGAGAGTCTAGTTAGGGGGAGACCAATTAATAAAGAGTTACAGTAATGGAGGCGGGAATGAATCAGGGCCACGGTGAGGGTTTTTGTCGTTTCCATTGTGAGAAAGGGGCAGATTCTAGAGATGTTCTTAAGGTGCAAGCAACAGGAGCGGGTAAGAGATTGTATGTGGGTGGTGAAGGACAGATCGGTGTCAAGTAAAACACCCAGACAGCGAGCCTGCTGCCTAAGAGTTATCATGGTGCCACACACAGAGAGGGAGATGTTGGGTTTAGGGAGGTTAGAAGATGGAGGGAATAGAAGTAGTTCAGTTTTGGAAAGGTTAAGTTTCAGATAGAGAACAGACATGACATTGCAAACTGCAGTCAGACAGTCACTTGTTTTCTGTAGTACAGTGGGGTTGAGCTCAGAGGATGAGGTGTATAGTTGTGTGTCATCAGCATAAAGATGGTACAGGAAGCCAAATCTACTGATGGTCTGTCCAATTGGGGCAGTGTAGAGGAAGAAAAGAAGAGGGACGAGGACTGAACCTTGAGGGACCCCAACTGTGAGCGGAAGAGGAGAAGATGTGGAGCCTGCAAATGATATGCTGAATGAGCCGCCAGAAAGATAGGAAGAAAACCAGGAAAGTACAGTGTCGTTTAGCCCGTTTGAATGGAGCATAGAGAGAAGGAAATGGTGGTCAACAGTGTTGAAGGCTGCAGAGAGGTCAAGAGGAATAAGCAGAGAGTGGTCACCAGTACGTTTTGCTGTCAATAGCTCATTGGTCACTTTGATGAGGGCAGTTTCTGTTGAGTGTAGGGGGCGGAAGCCAGACTGTAAAGGATCTAGATGAGAGTGAGAGGAGAGGTAGCGGCTGAGGCGGGAATAGACCAGGCGCTCCAAGAGTTTGGAAATGAAGGGGAGATTGGAGACTGGTCTGTAGTTGACTCGCCCACCCCAGGGCTATGGGACACCCGGTGCCGGGCCGTACTAGTCCGGGGGTCGTCAGTGGTGGCGGGGCCCGGCTCCGTGGCCCTGGTGGGTGTCAGTTAAATATGGCTGGTGAATAAAGTTTATGGTTGTCGTGACGCCACCTGTGGTTTGCGGCTATTAAGCCGCCACTGCTGTATGGGGCCTCCGGGGCTGATGGAATGGCAGCTTGGATGGTCCTGCTCCCCACAGGTGGAGCGGTACCCTGGGGCAACAGTTGGTGCTCGTGAGAGTCTATGGTGTGATATTGTGTGAATAATACGGTGCAGGGCCGACAGGCAGTGAAAGAAACAGGCACAAACAGTAGTCTCTTTACCTTCTCCTCTTTTACTTGGCAACAGTGTAGTCCAGGGAGACCGTCACAGGTGGTAAAGATGATCCGGCCGGCCTGGAAGTGCCTGGGGGTGATCTCCTTGGCCAGTTGAGTATGAGGCCTACTCCCTGATCTTTCTTTTCTTCTACAGGACCCTGCACTCTGAATTAAGCAATGGCCCTCTTGCTGCTGGGACCGGTGGTTCGTCCCTTTTTTCTGTGTGGTAGGCTGTGCAGGCCCTCTCTGGTGCTTCTCTGCTGGAGTCCACACCGGGCCCTTGGAATGCGGCTGTACCTTCAGATTGCTGATGGGCCAGGGGGCTTGCAGCTCTCCTGCCCTCCGGATTCGGCCACCAGGGAAGGATTTTATACCCTGGCAACCACAGACTCCGATGTCTGAGTCTCTTCTGTGCCTCTCTGCAAATCTTGCTTCACTGGGCCAAGCTACTCCAGCTACAGGCCCCAGTTCCAGAAGACAGCACACTCTGCGTCTGCTTGCTCTGACTTCTCTCTACAGACTGACACTAACTCCTCCCTCAGGTAAGACTTAAGGAATGCTCCCTGGAACTCCAGGTTCAGAGCTCCCCCTGCTGGCCTGAGGGAGAAACTACGTTGGATGTTGAACTTACTGGCCAAAGATTCCCCCAATTACCTCCAGGCTCAGCATTAACCCTTTGGAGGGGCAATGCTGTTGTGGCGACCAGGTCCTGGGGCGCCACACTCCCCCTTAGTTAAACTCAGTTCTCCCGAACTGAAGAAAACAAAAAACATAACATGTCAGAACATTTCATCCCATTATGGGAGGCACATTACTTAAATGTTACAACTTAAACAATACTATAAGAGTCCAGTGTGGCTCCCTGCCGGGTGTCCATTACACTGCTCCATGGGGGACCCGCCGCGATAAAACCCCCAACGTAGGCTCTGGGCGTGCGTCAGAGCACTTATGACCCCACTCTATGCACGCCGGACGGGTTTTTCTTCAGGGGTGCTGAGCACACTGGTGCTAACTATGTACAGCTAGAGTGTTGGCCACCCAAAGTCCAGTGGCCCAATTGTCCATTTACTTAATCACCTAAGACAAAAAGCATTTTATACAAGACATTTTAAATAACTATATACATTCTGTTAGGTATTTTACTTTCTATGTTCTATACCTTGGAGGGGGCTGTCCCCGAGTGCTACGTTGGGACCGGCGTAGCTCTGGGGTTTGTCCCTGACTACTTGGAGTGTCTGCCCCCTCCGTGTTACTGGTAGGCCTAACCCTGACAGGTATGCGTGTTGGTTGCCTACGGGGTCTCAGATTCGCCAAGGGTACGACAGGTTCACCACTGGCAGGGGGTTGATTCTCCTGTTCTACTGCTGGCGTGTCATCTTGTGTTGGGGCGGACAGTTCCTTAGATGGATCTGGAACCTCTTCTGTCTTTGGCTCGACCAACTGCGGGAACGTCAAGACTGGTACCACTATGGCATTATTTATTCGGGTCCAAGTTTGGGGGAATTTGCCAAGGATTGTTTGTATCATCTCTTCCTCTTTTTCTTGAATTTCTTCCACTTCTTTTTGGATTTTGCACCGCTCAGGGCACGCTTTCAGGTGGTCTCTGGAAACTGTTTGATAGGTCTTGCCTTCATCCTTGCTTATGAGGCATACCTTACTATTGTCAAAGTTGGAGGGAATAATGGTGTAGGGTTCATTCTCCCACTGATCATCTAATTTATGCACCCTCCGCTTTTTCTTAAGGACCTGTTCTCCAGGTGCTAAGGGAGTTGCTGGGGCCGTTTGATTGTAGTTCTGTTCTTGTCTCGTTCTTGCTTGGGACAGGCTCTTTTCTACGCATTCCTGAACTCTGCGGTACTGCTGTTGTCGCTCTGTATCCCAATCTTCTATCTCTTGAACTGCTTCACGTGACACAGTTCCCATCTCCAAGTCTACAGGTAACTTGCCAGGTCTTGCTCGCATCAGGTAAGCAGGGCTGCAGTTAGTCGAATTTACTGGGATATGGTTATACAGGTCTACCAGATCTGGTAACTTCTCTGGCCATTGGTTTCTTTCTTCCAGCGGTAGAGTCTTGAGCATATCAATAACCACATGGTTCATCTTCTCGCACAATCCATTGGTTTGGGGGTGGTACGGTGTTGTTCTGATTTTCTTACAACCGTACATGTTACAGAACTCTTGGAACACTTCTGCCTCGAATGCAGGACCTTGATCAGTCAGTACCCTTTCAGGGTAACCGTGAGGTCGACAAAAGTATGCCTGAAACGCTCTAGCTGCCGTTCTGGCTGTCTGGTCTTTCACAGGCACTACTACCAGGAAACGAGAGTAATGGTCCACAATGGTGAGGGCGTACACATAGCCTGACCGGCTTGGTGTTAACTTCACGTGGTCCAGGGCCACCAACTCTAGGGGCTGCTTCGTGACAATTGGCTGTAGGGGAGACCTCTGGCTGGCATCATCCTTCCGCCTCAGGTTACATGGACCACAGTCTCGGCACCACTTCTCGACTGCCTTTCTCATGTGCACCCAGTAGAACCGATCGCGGAGTAGGGTCTCCAACTTCTTCCACCCGAAGTGTCCTGCTTTATCATGGTAAGCTGCTAGGACCATTGGAGCATCCCTCTGTGGGACCACTATCTGCCAGACGAGTTCATTCGTTCGCCAGTTGACATATCTCCTGCATAGCTTGCCTTGGTAGGTGAACAGTCGTCCCCTCTCCTTCCACAGCTGCTGGGCTTCTTCTGGAGCATCTGGGCCAAGATGGGTCTCAGCTTGTGCTAGCTTTTCTTTGACCAATCGCACGGCCGGGTCACCATTCTGTGTCTCTTCCCAATTATGGTGGAGTAATGGGTTGACCAAGACCTCGTGCTGGCTCGAGCGCTTCTCTCCTACAGCATGCTCACACTGGGAAACACCTTGGTGATGGAAAGCCGGTAACTCTCTCTCTTCGAGTTCATCCAGGTCTTCTCCAGACTCGGGTAAGTGAGGCATTCTGGACAGCGCATCAGCATTGTTATTCTTCTTGCCAGCCCGGTACTTGATGGTAAAGTCAAAGTTAGACAGCCGGGCCATCCATCGCTGCTCCAACGCACCTAGCTTGGCTGTTGCCAGATGTGTCAACGGATTGTTGTCCGTGAAGATGGTGAACTTGGCCAATGCCAGATTGGGCAGTGACTGAACGCTTCAAGCACTAACAATAGCGAGGAACTCCAGCTTGAAGGAACTGTAGTTTTCTGGATTCCTTTCTGTGGGACGAAGCTTCCTGCTTGCGTAAGCTATCACCTTCTCTCTGCCTCCCTGCACCTGGGACAGAACTGCTCCCAGGCCCACGTTGCTGGCGTCTGTGTACAATACAAATGGCTGGCTGTAGTCAGGGTAGGCCAGAATTTCTTCTCCCGTGAGAGCCCCTTTCAGCCGGACAAAAGACGTTTCTATTTGGCTGTTCCATTCAAATGGAGGGCTTTGCTTCTTAGCCTTCTTTGGCTGGCCCACCAGGAGATCTTGAAGAGGTGCCGCTATCTTGGTGAAACCATCAATGAACCTTCGGTAGTAGCCCACCAGCCCAAGGAACTGCCGCACCTCCTTTACCGTGGTGGGTCTCGGCCAGTCCTTGATTACCGTGACTTTCTCTGGATCAGGTGCCACACCTTCTGTGCTGACCACATGACCCAAGTACTGTACCTTTGGCTTCAAGAGGTGACATTTGGACGGCTTTATCTTCAGGCCATACTCCGACAGGGACTCGGACACTTCTGCCAAATGCCTCAGGTGGTCTTCATAACTCCTGGAGTAGACTATGACGTCATCCAGGTACAACAGCACGGTTTCAAAGTTGTGATGGCCCAAGCAGCACTCCATCAACCTTTGGAATGTTCCTGGGGCATTGCAGAGCCCGAATGGCATACAGTTGAACTCGCAGAGGCCCATTGGTGTCGTGAATGCAGTCTTCTCCTTGTCCGCCTCTGCCACGGGAACCTGCCAATACCCACTGGTGAGATCCAAGGTGGAGAAATAGTTAGCTGACTTTAAGGCTGTTAGTGACTCCTCTATTCTGGGTAGTGGATAAGCATCTTTATGTGTAATGCGGTTAATTTGTCTGTAATCTACGCACATTCTCATTGTACCATCTTTTTTCTTTACGAGCACTAATGGAGCTGCCCAGGGGCTACAACTATCTCTGATAACCCCAGCCTCCTTCATTTCCCGTAACATTTCTTTGGCACGCTGATACTGTGCTGGGGTACAGGGCGGTATCTCTCTTTAATGGGATGATGGTCACCAGTGGGGATTTGATGTTTAACCCCTTTTTCCTGCCCAAAATCTAGGGGGTGTTTGCTGAAGACCCACTCGTACTCATGTACCACCCGGTAAACCCCATGCTTTTGGTGTGAGGGGGTGGAGTCGGTGCCCACATGTAATTTTTGGCACCAGTCCTCCAGCTGTCCCTTGGAGCCATTGTCTTCTGCCTGGTCGGACGGGATCAAGGGTTCCACTGCTTTGATGGTATTGTTGCTGACAGTGTACAGTTTTGCTACAGTGGCGTACCGGGGCAATTTGGCTTCCTCCTCCCCACAATTCAGGACACGGACGGGCACTCTTCCCTTGCGGACGTCTGCTACCCCTCTGGCTATCAGGACTCCAGGCCTGCTGTCTGAATACACCGGTTCTACCAAGGCCTGGTAATCTTGACCCTTGAGACCTATTGCTGCCCGACACCATATCAACATTTCACTTCTTGGGGGTATTGCAATGGGGAGGGGGTCACTTACCCTCACACTGCCAATTTCTCCTCCGGCCAGCTCTACCTGCTGCCTCCTCATCAGGGCTCTGATTTCCCTCTGTAGGGCACGCTGCTGCCCGGAGCTGGCACCTTCAGACGCCTGCTGCAACAAAATTATCACTTCGGCAATACAATTTTCCATCACATTTGTACCAATGGTTAGCAGTGGGTTAGATTCCTTGCGATCAATATCTACAATTATCATCCCCTGACATGGCAATTCTACCCGCCCCACTTTAATGGTTACTTCCTTATACCCAATTTGAGGCAAGGGCTGACCATTACTGGCCACAATTGTTAAATCATCATCTGGGCCATGGTCAATGTCTGAATCAGCCCAATATCTTTTGTACAGTTTATAAGGGATGGTTGTTACCTGGGACCCCGTATCCAGGAGGGCATTCAAAGGGATCCCATCCAGCACAATAGGAAGGACCGGGCGTCCTCCCACATACTTGTTGCGACTGGGGTTTGAGCCGGGCTTCCTTACACCTGGGGGTTGGCTCCTGGCCCCAGGCTCGGCCCATTTAAAGGACAGTGTCTTGCAATGTTGCCCACCTGGCTGCAGCGGCGGCAGATCGGTTGTCCCGTTGAATCATACCGGTCTGTGTCTTTTCCTCGGGTCGGCGGAATCCTCCTCTGTCGCATCCATGGGACGTCATCTGGGCTGGAGGCCAACTCGATTCTTGCAGGCGATGGGGTCACTTGTAGAGACTGCACGGTCTTGGCAAGGGTAGCTACAGTCTTGGTCAGCTCCTGGACCTGCTGTCTGAGCTCTGCAGCGGGATCCTTATCCAGGGACTGCGCCTCAGCCCCTGCAGCGGCTCGTGTTGCAGGCACCACCCCATGGTACGTGATAGCAAGAGGCCGGAGGGGTACTGGGTCATTCGGTGTAGATTTTCTCAGTACCCGGATGGCCTGGTCCTTAAACTTTGCAAAGTCCAGAGCAGGGTTCTGCAGGACCATGATACGCAGCTGGGTCCTGTGGGCATCTGACAGGAGCCCCTCTATGAACTGCTCAGTTAGGAGTTTGTCTTCTTCACGTACACTCTCTGGGTCCACCTGTTTAATTGCTTTCAGAGCCTCCTGCAAGTTTAAGGCATAGTCCCTTATGCTGTCTGTGGCCCGTTGTTTGCACCCAAAGAATCTCATCTTTATTTCTGCTGCGGTGCGGGTGTCAAAAGTACTCTTTAACTTGGCCAGTATCTGGGTTGCTGTCCCTTTATCTGTATCAGGCCAGGACTTCACTTCACGCTGGGCCGCGCCGGCTCGCTGCCCCATTAATATGCCCACCTTCTGGCTCTCAGTCAGCGGATACACTATAAACAAGCTGTGCAGCCTTTCTCTGAAGTCGCTCAGGGTATGTGACTCCCCGGAGTACTGCGGCAGCCATTCTGCTCCCGGGATGTACGGCATTGTGATCGGCATTACCGGCGCTACAGCGGGGGCTGGGGCGACGGCGACTGGGATTACATCGGCCGGTGCTGCTGCGTCTTGAGCTACCATAGCCACCTGCTCTCCCTCCGTGTCGGACATCTTCCTCCCCCTTAGTGAACCTTACCAGGCTCCGTTCACTTTTCAAATTCCCTTCTGGGTCACGCGGGGTTAACGGCGCTCTGCTCTGATGGCGCGCTCCCTTCGCGCTCTTTGTCAGGCACGCCCCCTTTCTTCCTGCACTCAGCGAGGCTAATGGCGGCGGCAGTTTGCAAACAGTAACACAGTCTTTTAAGCACAGTTTCTGCAAGCGCACAGTACCCGGTGGGACCGGGCACGAAATCCTGTTCGTGACGCCAAAGTTGACTCGCCCACCCCAGGGCTATGGGACACCCGGTGCCGGGTCGGACTAGTCTGGGGGTCGTCAGTGGTACAAAAGATGAGGATGTCCAGCTCTTCAGGCAAAAAAATCACGTCTTTATTTTATCATGCAGACACAAAGAATGACATGACCAGCACAACGCGTTTCAGGTGAAAGCACTCACCCTTAATCATGATACTGGATAGATGGTGCTGCAAAGCTTATATGCAAATGCTAATCAATGTAACAGGTGTTTAAATTACTTCAGCACCTTACATGCACGAAATAGGTTTTACCATGAAAAACATTACATACATATACAATTAAAAAACAATGATACAATACAATACAATACAATAAAGTACACATTTTTCAAAGGTTTTCTGGATTTGAAGATATATACGTTTGTAACCAAACCAGTTGCAGTGCGCCATTCAGTGTGTGCAGATATAACACCTTCAAGTTTAATGCACATACATATGTGCCAATATATCATATTTAAATACATAAATCTGCACTCAACAAATGGCGCATACCGGAAATTTTTTTACAAACATATTTACTCATGTATATCCCCATGTATATGCACACATATTGCCCTTCTATATATGTGCTCAGTTGTCATACTATGTAAAAGCTTTTAAGTTCCGACATGGAAGTTTAATATCTATATTATGTGGATTTTCCTGCACTTCGGAGTACCTCAATGCTTATATATGAACTCAAATAGATTTATATACTTTGAAGGAAGCCTCATTTTTTATTGTCAAAAGTTTGTTTTAATTACAAAAAAAAAAAAAAAAATCCTTTTCAAAAACTTTCTTTATTTTTTTTGGTTAAATCATTATTTAAACTATGCTTCAATGCAAAAAACACATGGTTGTTCTATATTATGGTAGAACACAAAGCGCCATGTTGAATGTAACGCAATATAACCGCACAAGTCGCAGATGGTGTAAATTTGGTGTGAATTAAAAACGCAAGTAGGAGTTTTGGCTATGTATGCATGCACACTGCTTCTATATTAGTGCTCGATTTATATTGTGTAGGGGCTGTTAAGTTTGAACTAGAAGATTTAATATCTGTGTTTTATAAGTTTCATCCTACTCAGGAAAAAATTCCTTTTTTTCCCCTTTTTTTTATCAATTGATGTCTATGAAACATGCTTTAATAAATTTATATGCTTGAAAAGAAAAATACCACAGCCAAATATATAATGAGCTGACCTTCAGCTTTAACGTTAGGGGTTAAACTGCAACAATTGTTCCAAGGGGCTAAAACACACCCTGTAGTTAGCATTTGTGAAAAAAAAGAAAACTTTTTTTTTTTTCTTTTTTTTCTCTTTTTTTTCTTTTTTTTTTCCCTTTGAAAAAACTTTTTTTGTTTTTTTGGTTAAATTGTTATTTAAACTATGCTTCGATGAAAGAAACACATTGTTATTCTATATTATGGTAGAACACAAAGCGCCATATTGAATGCAACACAATATAACCGCACAAGTCGCAGATGGTATAAATTTGGTGTGAATTAAAAACACAAGTAAGAGTTTTGGCTATGTATATATGCACACTGCCCTTCTATATTAGTGCTCGATTTATATTGTGTGGGGGCTATTAGGTTTAAACTAGAAGGTTTGATATCTGTTATATAAGGTTCATCCTACTCAGGAAAAATTTATCAATTGATGTATGTGAAACATACTTTAGTAAATTTGTATGCTTGAAAAGAAATACCACAGCCAAAAATGTAATGAGCTGACTCTCAGCTTTAACATTAGGGGTTAAACTACAACAATTATTCCAAAGAGGCTAAAACACACCCTGCAGTTAGCATTTGTTGCAACCACACAGAGGGAGCCAAGTATCTCCAACAATGAGGGAAAAAAAAAAAAATTTAAATTTTTTTTTCCCCCACAACAACTAAATAAGTGTGACGCCTATAGCCACATAAATCAGAAGTAGTGTAAATTATAAACGCACGTTACAACTTTGGCTGTGGGTTCTTGAATTATAACATAATCATTGATGTATATTTGTTTCCCCCTTTAATTTTTGAAGCCAATATACCAATGTTATAACAATATGGCAATGGATTTATTGAGCATAATCTGTTAAAACACTGCAAAGATTAGCAGAGAAAGAAAATAGAATTTGGTGGAATATAACCACCTTAAAAAATTATGTTGAAAAATCTATTATTCCAAGGGGCTTACGCCTGAAGAAAATTCCTAATACAATTTACTCTGAGAACTTTGTTTCTAAATGGAATGACACGCTATCCTCGTGCTCCTTGAAACTCATGGGCTTGATTATTGAACATGAGGAAATCACACTCAAGGAGACTCAGACAGGCTTGGATGAAGCAAAATCCACACTAAAAACAATCACTTCTGAAGCAGACTACATGGATACGATTAATCGCATACAAGCAGCAGTTGATAAAATTGAAATAAGCATCATGGATATGAAAAAACGCAAGTTAAATAGAGACTTACATGACTATTCAGCTAACCAGGTGTATGAATGGGGCAGATGGGAAAACACCAACAGATGGAAAAGTCCGCGTTCCATACTAAAGACTCCCAGAGTAAAATCCAAAGTTTCATTTGGCTCCTCTGATCTAGATACTTCCGTGGGTTACACCACAGATGAATCACCTGCTGAATCAACATTTCAACCTTCAAAAAACTACTACAGAAAACAAAAGCATTTCAGAGGAAATGCAGAAGAGGTAGGAAACACAAATCCAATAGGCTATACCCTGCGTCCCAAAAAGACATAGACTCTAATGTAAATTTTGATGTCATTAATTTATCTTCCTGTGACATAACGGCAACACAAAGAGCACTTCTTGCTCTGGGTTTAAATTTTGCACCAACTAATAATTTTGATTTGTTTGGTACATTGTGTGATATTAACAAATTTGTTTGTAATGTTGTGGTAAAAAAACATTTTGTTGGGGATGATACTGTGCAATCCGATGCCAATATAATTGAACATGAAAATATGTATACAAATTTTAAATTTAAAGAACAAATGGCATTGCTAACATTGGAAGAGTTGGGAGATCAATACAAACTAGAGTCCCCCAATGGTAGAGATTCTGCCCCTAGTATTTCCAATCCGGATTTTTATCCGTTAAATGAAAGATGTGAAGCCATAGTAAACTTCCAAAAAAATATGGAGAGGGATCTAAGACTGCTACATCAATCTGGCAAAAACAACAATCTCAGTAACTTAAATGTCCAACAGAGAGAGGCACTTTGTCAACTTGAGAAAAATTCAGATATTATAATCAAAAAATCTGACAAAGGGGGATCGGTGGTAATAATAGACAAAGCTGATTATATTGATTGGATGCGCCTTTTGGTGTCTGATACCAACACTTATGTCCCTGTCGCCACTGACCCCACCATCACCATCAATAAGAAAATTCACAAGCTAATCAATGAGGGGGCTTCCCTTGGCTGTTATGACAAAAAATACGCTGAGCGGCTTAAAATTAATGATCCCAGAACACCCATCCTCTATGGGTTACCTAAAACACATAAAGGGGAGAATCCACCCCCCATGCGGCCCATAGTATCGGGCATTGGCTCGGCGGGCGAGAGGCTGGGGCAGTGGATTGACTCTGTTTTGCAGCCCCTGGCCCGCCGTGTTCCAGGTTACCTCAGGGACACTATTAGTGTTTTAAATGAAGTTAATGATATAAAGTGGCAAAATACCTATGGCTGGATAACAGCAGATGTCATTTCTCTTTATACTTCAATACCCCAACAAATAGCAATAATGGCAGTCCAACATCACTTGGCAAAATATTCAAATTTTGATAACGAAAAAATTTCCTTCATAGTAGAAGCTATCAGGTTTTTTATGGCGAACAATTACTTTTTGTTTGATTCCCAATTTTTTATTCAAAAAACTGGAGTTTCTATGGGTGCTAAGTATTCCCCGTCAGTCGCTAATTTAGTTATGAGCTGGTGGGAAGAGGTATACATCTATTGTGACAGCAATCCATTTGTGGGATGTGTGGTCTGGTACGGGAGATTCATCGATGATGTCATCATGGTATGGGCGGGCGGTGGGTCTCTCGTATCTGACCTCACTATGTACATAAATAATAATCCTTTCAATCTAAAATTTAAGGTGGATTTTCAACAACACACTGTGAATTTTTTGGACTTACGAATGACGGGTCTTAACACTGGGTTAATAGAAACATGCACTCATAGAAAACAAGTATCAGGAAATACAATTTTGCATGCAGCAAGTCACCATCCCTCACATACCATCAAGGCCATACCAGTAGGAGAAATGCAACGAGCGCATAGAAATTGCAACTCTCAGAAAAACCTCCAAACTGAAGTAGATACCATTAGTATAAGACTCAAAAAAAGAGGTTACAAAGAATGGATGTTAAATAGAGCACAAAAGGTTGTAAAATCAAAAAATAATTCTACGAAAACCACCACTCAGACCACGACTAAAAAACAACCAATTGCTAATTCAGCCATCACTTTAGCCTTACGATATAGTAATCAGTTTGCGGACATACGAAAGATTTTTTTTCCGCAATCTAACTATATTAAAAACAGACACAACCTTGAAAAAAATTCTCAATAATAATTGTAGAGTAGTTGCCAAAAAAGCAATGTCACTGGGAGATAAGTTATCTCCAAGTGACATCAAAAATAAAAATAAACAATCGAATCTTCTAGGCACCAACTGGCTGTCTTTAAAGGGTTTTTACCATTGTGCGAGAAAACAGTGTAAAATGTGCCCATTGACTCCTAAAAAGATCACATCTTTTGAAAACAGTGATGCTAGCAGTAGCTATGCGATAAAAACTTTTATAAATTGTAGAAGTTCATATATAGTGTATTTGGCAGAATGCATAACTTGCAAACTAAAATATATTGGAAGTACAAAACGAGAACTGCACACACGCATAAAAGAACATATATATGATGTAATACATAAAAAAACCTCTGGGGGCACATCTCAGTTATCAAAACATTTTATTAACAAACATCAAGGCACATTGGATACTTTGCGGGTGTATGGAATAGAAAAAATACAAAAGTCGCATAGAGGGGGTAACATGGAAAAACTTTTGCGTAAGAGAGAGGCCTGGTGGATATTCAAATTAAAAACCACCTTTCCCTGTGGTTTGAATCTCCGCAGGGATCTCATGATTTTCTATTAGGTGATAAAAACTAAAGCCTTGTCTTGCACTGCTTTTGGTGGGTGGGAAAAACAATCTTATGCCCAATAAATCCATTGCCATATTGTTATAACATTGGTATATTGGCTTCAAAAATTAAAGGGGGAAACAAATATACATCAATGATTATGTTATAATTCAAGAACCCACAGCCAAAGTTGTAACGTGCGTTTTTAATTTACACTACTTGTGATTTATGTGGCTATAGGCGTCACACTTATTTAGTTGTTGTGGGGGAAAAAAATTTTTAAATTTTTTTTTTTTCCCTCATTGTTGGAGATACTTGGCTCCCTCTGTGTGGTTGCAACAAATGCTAACTGCAGGGTGTGTTTTAGCCTCTTTGGAATAATTGTTGTAGTTTAACCCCTAATGTTTAAAGCTGAGAGTCAGCTCATTACATTTTTGGCTGTGGTATTTCTTTTCAAGCATACAAATTTACTAAAGTATGTTTCACATACATCAATTGATAAATTTTTCCTGAGTAGGATGAAACTTATATAACAGATATCAAACCTTCTAGTTTAAACCTAATAGCCCCCACACAATATAAATCGAGCACTAATATAGAAGGGCAGTGTGCATATATACATAGCCAAAACTCTTACTTGTGTTTTTAATTCACACCAAATTTATACCATCTGCCACTTGTGCGGTTATATTGTGTTGCATTCAATATGGCGCTTTGTGTTCTACCATAATATAGAATAACAATGTGTTTCTTTCATCGAAGCATAGTTTAAATAACAATTTAACGAAAAAAACAAAAAAAGTTTTTTCAAAGGGAAAAAAAAAAGAAAAAAAAAGAGAAAAAAAAGAAAAAAAAAAAAAGTTTTCTTTTTTTTCACAAATGCTAACTACAGGGTGTGTTTTAGCCCCTTGGAACAATTGTTGCAGTTTAACCCCTAACGTTAAAGCTGAAGGTCAGCTCATTATATATTTGGCTGTGGTATTTTTCTTTTCAAGCATATAAATTTATTAAAGCATGTTTCATAGACATCAATTGATAAAAAAAAGGGGAAAAAAAAGGAATTTTTTCCTGAGTAGGATGAAACTTATATAACACAGATATTAAATCTTCTAGTTCAAACTTAACAGCCCCTACACAATATAAATCGAGCACTAATATAGAAGCAGTGTGCATGCATACATAGCCAAAACTCCTACTTGCGTTTTTAATTCACACCAAATTTACACCATCTGCGACTTGTGCGGTTATATTGCGTTACATTCAACATGGCGCTTTGTGTTCTACCATAATATAGAACAACCATGTGTTTTTTGCATTGAAGCATAGTTTAAATAATGATTTAACCAAAAAAAATAAAGAAAGTTTTTGAAAAGGATTTTTTTTTTGTAATTAAAACAAACTTTTGACAATAAAAAATGAGGCTTCCTTCAAAGTATATAAATCTATTTGAGTTCATATATAAGCATTGAGGTACTCCGAAGTGCAGGAAAATCCACATAATATAGATATTAAACTTCCATGTCGGAACTTAAAAGCTTTTACATAGTATGACAACTGAGCACATATATAGAAGGGCAATATGTGTGCATATACATGGGGATATACATGAGTAAATATGTTTGTAAAAAAATTTCCGGAGTGCGCCATTTGTTGAGTGCAGATTTATGTATTTAAATATGATATATTGGCACATATGTATGTGCATTAAACTTGAAGGTGTTATATCTGCACACACTGAATGGCGCACTGCAACTGGTTTGGTTACAAACGTATATATCTTCAAATCCAGAAAACCTTTGAAAAATGTGTACTTTATTGTATTGTATTGTATTGTATTGTATCATTGTTTTTTAATTGTATATGTATGTAATGTTTTTCATGGTAAAACCTATTTCGTGCATGTAAGATGCTGAAGTAATTTAAACACCTGTTACATTGATTAGCATTTGCATATAAGCTTTGCAGCACCATCTATCCAGTATCATGATTAAGGGTGAGTGCTTTCACCTGAAACGCGTTGTGCTGGTCATGTCATTCTTTGTGTCTGCATGATAAAATAAAGACGTGATTTTTTTGCCTGAAGAGCTGGACATCCTCATCTTTTGTATTATTTTGGGCTGTGGCAGTGCCTGTCCGTGCTCCAGGACGAAATCAAGACTGAGCTTTTTCCACGGTGAGCTGATTCATACTATTGGTCGTCAGTGGTGGCGGGGCCCGGCTCCGTGGCCCTGGTGGGTGTCAGTTAAATATGGCTGGTGAATAAAGTTTATGGTTGTCGTGACGCCACCTGTGGTTTGCGGCTATTAAGCCGCCACTGCTGTATGGGGCCTCCGGGACTGATGGAATGGCAGCTTGGATGGTCCTGCTCCCCACAGGTGGAGCGGTACCCTGGGGCAACAGTTGGTGCTCGTGAGAGTCTATGGTGTGATGTTGTATGAATAATACGGTGCAGGGCCGACAGGCAGTGAAAGAAACAGGCACAAACAGTAGTCTCTTTACCCTCTCCTCTTTTACTTGGCAACAGTGTAGAACAGGGAGACCGTCACAGGTGGTAAAGATGATCCGGCCGGCCTGGAAGTGCCTGGGGGTGATCTCCTTGGCCAGTTGAGTATGAGGCCTACTCCCTGATCTTTCTTTTCTTCTACAGGACCCTGCACTCTGAATTTAGCAATGACCCTCTTGCTGCTGGGACCGGTGGTTCGTCCCTTTTTTCTGTGTGGTAGGCTGTGCAGGCCGTCTCTGGTGCTTCTCTGCTGCAGTCCACACCGGGCCCTTAGAATGCGGCTGTACCTTCAGATTGCTGATGGGCCAGGGGGCTTGCAGCTCTCCTGCCCTCCGGATTCGGCCACCAGGGAAGGATTTTATACCCTGGCAACCACAGACTCCGATGTCTGAGTCTCTTCTGTGCCTCTCTGCAAATCTTGCTTCACTGGGCCAAGCTACTCCAGCTCCAGGCCCCAGTTCCACAAGACAGCACACTCTGCGTCTGCTTGCTCTGACTTCTCTCTACAGAATGACACTAACTCCTCCCTCAGGTAAGACTTAAGGAATGCTCCCTGGAACTCCAGGTTCAGAGCTCCCCCTGCTGGCCTGAGGGAGAAACTACGTTGGATGTTGAACTTACTGGCCAAAGATTCCCCCAATTACCTCCAGGCTCAGCATTAACCCTTTGGAGGGGCAATGCTGTTGTGGCGACCAGGTCCTGGGGCGCCACACAGTTGCTTCTGCAGGATGGATCAAGAGTAGGTTTTTTTTAATAATGGAGTAATGATAGAGTGTTTAAGGGAGAGGGGAAAGATACCAGAAGAGAGAGAGAGAGTTTGAAAATTTTAGTTTGGTAAGTAGTGATGACTGGAGAGAAAGACTGGAGTAGATGTGAGGGGAAGGGATCAGTAGGGCAAGTGGTAAGACGAGAAGAGGAGAGAAGCCTGGACACTTCTTCCTCTGTGACTGGGTCAAATGTGGAGAATGATCCGGACGGGATGTGTTGAGGGATGGGAATCACGATGCTTGGTGGTTGGGAGCTGATCTCTCGGCGGATGTTTTCTATTTTCTCTGTGAAATACATGGCCAGGTCATCAGCATGAAGGTCTGTGATAGGGGTCTCTACTTTGGGACTGAGGAGGGAATGAAAGGTGTCAAAAAGCTTTTATGGATTGTTGGATAGTGAGGAAATCAGGGTGGTGAAGTAGGTCTGTTTAGCGAGAGGAAGGGAAGAGTTGTAGGTTCTTAACATGAACTTGTAGTGGATGAAGATTTATAGGTGATATATATCATACATAGAATTCACATAGCAGAGGCGTAGCTAGGGGTTCAGCTCAGAGGAGTCGAAACTATTTACAACTATGGTGTTGCAGCCTAATAGCTTGTGTAGACAACCGTATTTTCGGTCCAAATGCGATACAACAAAATATTGGATCGCATTCGGATTAACGTTATCCAATAAGGCAGTGCACATGTTCGATTTTGTCCTTGGACTGAGTGATCTGAGAAAAAAAAATTGCACTATGCATGCGCAGACTGGTACGGTTAAGTGTAGCGGCGGGGCTGTAGTTGGCGTTCATGCTGTTCTAAGCAGTTAAATTGATCACCTACGATACCAATAAGTCAGACTAAAGCCTCATGCAGATGTGGCCAGAAGTATGTCACGTGACGGCCCGCTCTCACCACCGGCACTGGAAAATCATGACAGTGCACAGTGTGCATGCTATGAGGATTCACAAGTCTGCAACCCCAGGCCATTAAACAGCTGCCGATCGGCTTCATATAACCAAACAATGGACTATCATTTAAAGGGAATCTGTCACCAGGTTTTTGCCCTCTAATCTGAGAGCAGCATAATGTAGGGGCAGAGATCCTGATTCCATTGATGTGTCGCTTACTGACTTGCTTGGTGAAGTTTTGATAAAATTACTGATTAATCAGCAGTAGATTATCATTACAGGACTACTTGGCATGCTCACAGGTAGTCCAGCATATTCATGAGCTCTGTATGACTGCTAGATCTGCAGCAGAGAAAACTATGATTTTATCATAATGACAGCAAACAGCTCAGTAAGTGACACATCGTCAGAATCAGGGTCTCTGTCTCTACATTATGCTGCTCTCAGATGGGGGAGCAAAAACCTGCTGACAGATTCCCTTTAAATGCAGGGATTGTCCAGTATAAATACTCCCTTAGATCCAGGTGCCGTATTGGCGACTTCTCTGATTGGTTTTGTCTCACCCCATTCTTCTTCATCTGATCCAGACGACATGATGACTTTGGACGCACACAGCTTCTTTTCACAGACTTCCATTTTCTCTGGTTTTCCACAACATATCCCAACATGATGTCCTAAAAATATGATTGTCATTATTACATCTAAATAAAAAATATCTGTACATGCTGTGTGTGGCGCCCCTGAGGCTTTTGTCGCCACAGCGTACTGCACCTCAGTTAAAGTGCGGCACTCATCTCGGGTAAGTGGTGGTTAACTTCCGGTGTTCTCCACATTTCAAATCACACAATAGTTAGGAGCCATCTCTACAGGTGGTTGGACTAGGGTAGGCAGGTGGTGGCCATCACGATGCATGGGACTTTCCAGTCACTAGGACAACCATCTGGGGGAGCGGCACCACATGGGGTGAAGTAGGCGCAACCATCACACTGTAATCAGTCGAGTCAGGACCACAGTATTGGCAACAGGACAGCAGCTTTTTACTTCTTCACGGGGCCTGTGGTTTGGAGCAGGAGGCTCAGCCCAGGTTCCTTCACTACTACAAGGGGCCACTCTTAAGCGGGCTTTACACGCTGCGACATCGCTAATGCGGAGTCGTTGGGGTCACGGAATTCGTGACGCACATCCGGCCGCATTAGCGATGCCGTTGCGTGTGACACCGATAAGCGATTTTGCATCGTTGCAAAAACGTGCAAAATCGCTAATCGGCGACATGGGGGTCCATTCTCAAATCTCGTTACTGCAGCAGTAACGAGGTTGTTCCTCCTTCCTGCGGCAGCACACATCGCTGCGTGTGACGCCGCAGGAACGAGGAAGCTCCCCTTACCTGCCTCCCGGCCGCTATGAGGAAGGAAGGAGGTGGGCGGGATGTTACGTCCCGCTCAGCTCCGCCCCTCCGCTGCTATTGGGCGGCGGTTCAGTGACGTCGCTGTGACGCCGCACGGACTGCCCCCTTAGAAAGGAGGCGGTTCGCCCGTCACAGCGACGTTGCCGGACAGGTATGTATGTGTGACGGCTGTTGTGCGACACGGGCAGCGATTTGCCCGTGTCGCGCAACAGATGGGGGCGGGTACCCACACTAGCGATATCGGGACCGATATCGCAGTGTGTAAAGTAGCCTTTAGGAAAGGACTCTGCTCTCTGCACTTGAACACCGGTGGCGACCTTTACTTATTCGGGATCGACCGAAGCACATCATGGCAAGTGACCGGGACTCTGCGGGCTGCATACTGACTGTGAGTAAAAGACCTGGAACCGCAGCCACTGACTGAGTCTCTTCTTTGTCGGCGCCGCCACCCTGCGCTTCGGCACCAACGGCCGAGTCCCCCGATGACCACTACCTCCAGCATCCTCCCTTGGACCCGCTCCGCCTGCGTGGAGCAAAATCATCTCTGCTGCGACATCACCATCTGCCCCAGAGGACAGCAACCGCAGCGGCGGCTAAATCCCTGTCCGCATACCGTAGGTGGCGTCACGAGACAACAACCCCCACCATCCATCCCATCCTTCCATCATCGTCCCCTTTATTGTACACCTCGGGGCCACGGAACCGGGCAGGGCCACTTGTGACCCCCCTGACCCGCAACAGCCCGGCGACGAGTATTTAACCCCTGCCCTGTAGGTGCTACACTGTGCACTAAATAACCCTTATACTGTGCACCCTAAAAAATGTTTGCACCAGTATGCTCCCTGACCAAAAAGTGACCCCCTACACTGTCCCCCTAATGATACATAGTCTCCACATTGTGCCTCTCATATACTACAACCACTTCACCTTCCCTCCACCATGAATTATGGCCACCACACTGTCTTTTTTATGAAAAATATCTGTAAAACCATCCCCCCCATTAACCATGGCCTCCACATTGTCCACACCTTCCATGCCCCTTGCCAGACTACCTGCTCTCCATACTTTGCTGTCTTTTCACACCATACAGACTTCACAATTTGCCCTCACACTGTCCCTCGTATACTGTTCCTCTCATACTGTGCCCTCACACTGTCCTTACTGCCTCCCATAATGTGTTGTCACTCTGTATATATACTGAGTGAATGCTCCTATGCCCCCTCCCACACTTTACAGTAAAAGTTCCTCGCATCTACAGCTCCATGGTGGAGCACTTATCTTGTCCCTCATTTTTACCTCCTTTGTGGTGCTCTATCCCACACACATACTGCACCCCCATATCCCACACACATCCTGCACCCCCATATCCCACACATCTTGCACCCCCATATCTCACACAACCTGTACCTCATATCCCACAAACCCTGTACCCCCATATCACACACTGTGCGGGGCCATGTCTGTTAGTGATGGCCATCATGCAGTGCGGCCTGCAGAGCTCCATCTGCGCACAAGCCAAATCTAGGCGCTATTATTTGAAGAAGCTCTCACCACCAACATCTTAAGAATAGCCGGTACCTTACCACCCTCCACTCAGAGCAGGCCCGCGCCATGCAGAGCAGTCCCACACAGAGCAGAGCCACAGTGAGCAGAGCAACCGAGCACAGAGCAGAGCCGCACAGAGAAGAGCCCCGCCGCGCCGCATAATGCAGAGCAAGCAGCACAGAGCAGAGCCGCACAGAGAAGAGCCCCACGATGCCGCACAGAGAAGAGCCCCACCACGCCGCACAGAGCAGAGCCACCCCGCATAGAGCAGAGCCGCACAGAGAAGAGCCCCGCCGTGCCGCACAGAGCAGAGCGAGCACCACAGAGCAGAGCCGCACAGAGAAGAGCCCAGCCGTGCCACACAGAGCAGAGCCACCCAGTGGCGTAGCAAAGGGGCGGCGGAGGGGGCGGTCCGCCCCGGGCGGCATGTGTCAGGGGGGCGGCATTTTGTGGGTAAAAAATAAAAATAGAGCTTATAGAAAAGGGCCATCTACAGCTGCATTCCTGAACATCTATAACCCCTTAAAGACCCATGACGTACTGGGTACGTCATGGTGACATGGTACTTAACGACCCATGACGTACCCAGTACGTCATGGCGAAATCGCGGCCCGGAGCCCCAGTGGCTGTGATAGGTGTGCAAAAACCTTAGATTCGGGGAGGAGTGGACCTTTGCCTGACCTCAGGAGGGGTGGTGTCTCCCCCCAGACCTACGGAGGCTGTGATTGGCTGACAAACGCCGCTCAGCCAATCACAGCCACTGTGATGTTTCAACCATTGAAAATGGCTGAAACATTGAAATCCAGCCATGATCAGTGCAGCTATAGTACTGATCATTGGCTGGAGCTGGGTGAACTTTGTTTCACCCGCCCCCAGCTCTGATTGGAGAGATCGGCCTTGTGACCGATCTCTCCAATCTCCTTGGATCTGGGGTCGGTGACCTGTAGGTGACCACTCCCCTCAGCTTCACTCCATCCGTGAAAGCTGAGGAGAGTGATCCCTGCAAGTGCCATTTGGTAAGTGCCCCCGGTCCACCGCTGCACCCGATCAGCCCCCACAGCAGTAGTCACCGCCTCCGATCCACCACCACTACTGCCTCCGATCTGCCACTGCCCTCCATCTGCTGCTCCCCCCTCCATCCACTACCGCTCTCCCCATCAGCCGCTGCCCGCCTTCATCCGCCACCGCTCTCTCCATCAGCCACTGCCCGCCTTCATCCCCCACCGCTCTCCCCATCAGCCGCTGCCCCCTTCATCCGCCACCGCTCTCCCCATCAGCCGCTGCCCCCTTCATCCGCCACCGCTCTCCCAATCAGCCACTGCCCCCACCCCTATCTGCTGCCCCCTCCCCCACCTCTCACCCTCCTCCATCTGCTGCTTTCTCCATCTGCTGTGATCCTGCTGTCTAGATCCATCCTGTAAGGTAGCTATTCCCAATCTCACTTTCCACCCTCCCTTCCCCCCCCTCACCCTCCCTTCCCCTCCAGTCACCCCTCGCCAACGGAGAGGGGCAGCAAATTTGATGACCGCCCCTACAGGTGGCAAAAGCAGTGGCTACGCCACTGAAGCCACCCCACACAGAGCAGAGCCGCATAGAGAAGAGTCCCGTTACGCCGCACAATGCAGAACGAGCATTACAGAGCAGAGCTGTGCCGCTTGACGCACAGAGCAGTGCTGGCAGC
The DNA here is from genome assembly GCF_048569485.1 of Anomaloglossus baeobatrachus. Lineage (NCBI taxonomy): Eukaryota > Metazoa > Chordata > Amphibia > Anura > Aromobatidae > Anomaloglossus > Anomaloglossus baeobatrachus. Next base: position 219,107,838 of record NC_134354.1, read on the forward strand.
ACACCACATAGCATTGCCCCTGCCTTCTTTGACCCCTCTCCACCATCCCTGGTAAGCTACATTCGGATTTTAAGATACACCCCTCATTTTCCTCCCAAATTTTTGGGAGGAAAAGTGTGTCTTATAAATTGAAAAACACGGTAAGTATATGTACGTATGCCTGTATGTGTATGTATCTGTATGAGCATGTCTGCGTGTGGATGGGGCCCACTGAGACTCTTTCGCCCGGGGCCTACAAAAACCTGGAGCCGACCCTGCCTGCATCCCAAAATGTCACACAGCCTGTACCCCAACTGACCCTTCTCTCAAACACCCTGCACCCCTTCACACCATATGTCAGAGTCTGCACCCCTCATATGCCTCTCACCCTGCATCCCCCTCTTCCCTCATTACTGGTCACACCTCCCATCTCCTTCGGGAATCAGCATCTCCTGATGTTTCGTTTCTGAACGGCAAAATTGTGGCTCCTCCCACTCGGTCACATGGGCATGACATCATCTCAGGTCCTATCTACACCACTAGGATGTATTTTCATCATCTGGGCAAGAGTTTCTGCTCTGCCCCTGCAGCACTCACAGGTCATAAGCTCCTAGTGGCCCCCTTTGAGCACGGGGTAACTACGCTACTGTATAGGAGTACGATGCTGAAGTTGGTTTTTTATTCGTCCAGTTTCTTATTTGGCAATTTAGTATTTTCAGTTTTTTATAGGTTTCTCAACAGAAATAACACATCACAATAATAAAATACAATGCACTGATGTGCCCTAATATAAATACACTTAACATCAGCTGTGAAAATTATAACACTGGCAAAAAAATGTGCATCAAAGTGGGCACCAAAGTATGTAAGTGAAAGGGTTAAATGGCTTTGGGCCACTGATTTAACACCACAGTTGCATATCTAGTGATGCCTCTAATCAAACTCAAGTGACTCCAGCCTGGCCTAAATGGGTTCTGGGCATCAGAACTGGCTTCAAAGTGGGCACACAGCATATTTTCACAGATTTGAATAAGTAACTGGTGTTTTGAGGGATAAAATGGCTTTAGGTTTAGGCCACTGATCTCACCACATATTTACATACCTAGTGATACCGCACATTAAATTCAGATCACTCCAGCCTGGCCCAAAAGGGTTCTGGGCATCATAACTGGCATCAAAGTGGGCAAAACCACAGTTTTCACAGATTTGAATAAGTACTCGTGTTTTTGAAGGGTTAAATGGTCTTGGGCCACTGATCTCACACCATACTTACATACCTAGTGATGCCCCACATCAAATTCAGACCACTGCAGTCTGGCCTAGACAGGTTCTGGGCATCAGAACTGACATCAAAGTGGGCAAAACCTCATTTTTCACAGATTTGAATAAGTAACTGGTGATTTTGAGGGGTTAAATGGCTTTGTGCCACTGATCTCACACAACATTTACATGCCTAATGATGCCCCACATCAAATTCAGATCACTCCAGCCTGGCCCAAACAGGTTCTGGGCATGAGAACTGGCATCAAAGTGGGCAAATGGCCAGTTTTCACAGACTTGAATAAGTAACTGGTGTTTTTGAGGGGTTAAATGGCTTTGGGCCACTGATCTTACACCACATTTACATACCTAGTGATGCCATACATCAAATTCAGATCCCTCCAGCCTGGCCCAAACAGGTTCTGGGTATCAGAACTGGCATCAAAGTGGGCAAAACCCCAGTTTTCACAGATTTGAATAAGTAACTTGTGTTTTTGAGGGGTTAAATGGTTTTGGCCACTGATCTAACACCACACTTGCATACCTAGTAATGCCCCACATCAAATTCAGATCACTTCAGCTTGGCCCAAATGGGTTCTGGGCATCAGAACTGCCATCAAAGTGGGCAAATGACTCGTTTTCACAGATTTTAATAAGTAACTGGTGTTTTTGAGGGGTTAAATGGCTTTGGGCCACTGATATGTCACCATAAATATATACCTTCAGGATTCTCTTTCACTTTGGTGCATCAAAATCCCCTTCATAATTTTATACAAATCTGCACAAGTCAAAAGCTTCGCAATATTCCACTCATTTAAGACAGACTGGAGTTAGTTGACTTTGGTTTGATGCCAGTTCTGATGCCCAGAACCAGGGCCGGCGTGAGGACCCGACAAACCCGGTCAAATGCCGGGGAGCCCACTCGCTGTGGCAGGACAAGTCACCGCTACTCAGGGGGCCTGGTAACCGCGTTGTTATCGGTTTCTCCCCCTGCTGAGGATCGCACTTTCAATTGTATTGGCATCACTGTTGAATTGAATTGAAAGCAATGAATGATGAGATGGAGCAGCGCGCCCTCTCTTATCATTCTTCCACTGTATATGTCAGCTCTGACAGCTCAGCAGCGGAGTGCGGTGACGTCAAAACTGCACGCCTGCTGAGAGGCCAGAGCAACAGCAGTGGACGCGCTGAGGAGACCGAAGCAGCGGGGAATGAGGAAAAGTGAGTATGTATTAATCACTGTGGCCAGACAACTATGGGGGCTGTATACTACATGAGGGTGCTGTGATGGGGTCCTTTTCCCATATCACACAATCAACAGAGCGAGAGATGGCTGTACAATCCAATAAGCATTTATTCCAAGCAAATCAAACGGTCCATAACATAATCCACCATACAGAGGGTAAAATTAGTCCAGAAATATGAATATAATCCAATAAGCTATAAATGTCCCAGGGAAAAGTCACAGTCCTTTTCCAGGGTTATAGGGGGTTCTCACAGTCTTTCTGGGGTGCCACCTTCAGCCCAGAGGATCAATATTCGTCCTTCTCTCTTCAAGTTCTCAAACAGACTGCCAAATCCCCCAGGTAAGCAGAGAGTTTACAGTAGGTGGATCCCAGGCCCCTTTCCCCCACACCTAGGGACAGAAGTGCGTTAAGGAGTTGTAAGCCTGCAAACAATACAATGTACACACAAGCAATACAAATAATGGACAGTGAACCACGCCTAAACATTAAAGTGGGCTTTACACGCTACGATATATCTAACGAGATGTCGGCAGGGTCACGTCGTAAGTGACGCACATCCAGCATCGTTAGTGATATCGTAGCGTGTGACAGCTACGTGCGATGGTGAACAAGCAGAAATACTCACCTTCTCGTTCATCGTTGACACGTCGCTCATTTTCTAAAAATCGAACGTCCGGTTGTTCATCGTTCCCGAGGCAGCACACATCGCTCCGTGTGACACCCCGGGAATGATGAACTGCAGCTTACCTGCGTCCCGCCGGCAATGCGCCCCTCCGCTTCTATTGGCCGGCCGCTGTGTGACGTCGCTGTGACGCCGAACGTCCCTCCCCCTTCAGGAAGTGGATGTTCGCCACCCACAGTGAGGTCATTTGGAAGGTAAGTATGTGTGATGGGGGTTACAGCATTGTGCGACACTGGCAAGAAATTGCCCGTGCCGCACAAACGATGGGGGCGGGTGCGATCGCAAGTGTGATCGCACGAGAAATCGACACATGTAAAGCAGCCTTAACCCACACAAAATAGTACATAACCCACAATATCACACCATCACAGGTGCCTAATACTACAGTATCTGGGTCTGCACTGTGCTATATGGGGGCTGTATACTACATGAGGATGCCTAATGCTATCTGGTTCTGCATTGTGCTATATGTGGGCTGTAAACTACATGAGGATGCCTAATGCTATCTGGGTCTGCACTGTGCTATATGCGGTCTGTATACAACCCCTGGCAAAAATTATGGAATCACCTGGCTGTGAGGATGTTCATTCAGTTGTTTGCTTTTTTTTATAAAGCAGATCACAGACTTCCGGTTCCGGCGCTGTGATGTGAGGACGCGGGAGACAGGGCTCCGCATGTTCCTCAGCCCCACACACCGACTACAAGAGCCCCATGGCCGCGGGAGGAGGCGGAGAACGGGAGGCGAGGAGCAGGAGGTGACCGTGCATGGAGCGGTACCTCCTCCGGAGCAGCGGCAGACAGCTGAAGCAGGGTGCTGCAGAGAGAGCAGAGCACATGGAGCACAAAATGGTGGCCGCGGGCCGCGGCGATATGCAGGGAGGTGAGTGGGGACGGATGGAGGAGGAGGAGGGGGAGCAGCTGAGACAGCAGCGGAGAGCTCAGCAACACACACAGCAGACAGCCCAGCAACACGAGCAGCAAACAGCCCAGCAGCACGAGCAGCAGACAGCCCAGCAGCACAACCAGTTCCCAGGCCTGCAAATTGATTATGACCGTCTGGCTGGAGCAGTGGCAGTGCACCTGGCAGACCAGATCAAAGGCTCTCTAGAGGCCATGGTGGGGGCAGCGCTAGCACCCTTGAAGGAACAGATCACACAGCAGGGAGCCAGGATGTCAGAGATGGAGCAAAGAATCTCTGACATAGAGGACGAGGTGACAGCATTAAAGGGGCAGCTGCAGGAGATGGTGGAGGGATCCCAGGCCATGAGAGACAAATGGGAGGATTTGGAAAACCGCTCCAGAAGAAGCAATTTAAGGCTGGTGGGGCTGCCGGAATCCATAAGCATGCGGCAATTGGACAACATATGTGAAGCAGAGCTCCCCAAGGCGCTAGGTCTGATGCACAAATGCAGGGTGGAAAGAGCGCACAGAGTGGGCCCTGTAAAAGAGCGTCCAGGCACAGGTAGAACAAGTGGGAAGGAAGACAGCACGGGAGTGACGGGACCAGCCAGGCTGCGCCAAGTGATAATAAAATACGTGGAATACAAAGACAAAGAAGAGATACTGCGAGCGTTTAGAGGAAGGAGGACCCCACTGTCTTTACAAGGGCATTAAGTGCTGATCTTCGGGGACTACTCGGTGGAGGTTACACGCAAAAGGAAAGCCTTTAGTAAGATTTGTACCGCGCTGTATCGTAAAGGCATAAATTTCCAACTGCTCTATCCTGCAATACTGAGAGTAACAAGACGGGATGGATCCCTTTTTGCGACGAAAGACTTGAGTGAGGCGGAGAGATGGATGGAGGAGATGGAGAACAGAAACCAGACGGAGGACTTCCTGAGGAGGCAACATGATCGGCAAGGAAGAGAGGAGGAGAGCCGGGCATCGGGCCGGAACGACTGGATGGCGGGGAAGGAGATACATGCAGGAAGCCCAAAGGCAAGGAGGTCGCCGTCGCGTTGGCCTGGAAACCAAAAGAAGGGAGCGCCATGAGAGAGGCTGCAAGGAGAAGAATTGATATTTTGAACTGAACTGAGGGGCTCAAGAGAGAGGGGACTGACGGAATACAGGAGATGAGTAACATCTACTGTTTATTATTGCATTTTTACTTTCAGCTTCCACTCCCACTTCCTACTTCCTCTTCCACCTTCCCCTTCTGCTTCCTGCTTCCCCTTTCACTACCTCTTTCACTTCATACTTCCTCTTCCACTTCCTACTCCACTTCCTCTGCCACTTCTTACCTCTTCCACTTCCTACTTCCTCTTCCACTTCCTCTTCCACTTCCTCTTCCACTTCATACTGCCTCTTACACTTCCTCTTACACTTCCTCTTCCACCCCATCTACCTCTTCCAACTTCCTTTTCCACTTCCTCTTCTACTTCCTCTTCCACTTCCTACTTCCTCTTCCACTTCCTACTTCCACTTCCTCTTCCACTTCCTACTTCCACTTTCTACCTCCTCTTCCTACTTCCACTTCCTACTTCCTCTTCCTTTTCCACTTCCTCTTCCACTTCCTACTTCCACTTCCTGTCCCACTTCCCCTTTCACTTCCTACTTCCTTTTCCACTTCCTCCTTCCTCTTTCACTTCCTTTTCCACTTCCTACTTCCTCTTCCACTTCCTTTTCCACTTCCTCTTCCACTTCCACTTCCTGTCCCACTTCCTCTTTCACTTCCTACTTCCTTTTCCACTTCCTCTTCCACTTCCTCCTTCCTCTTCCACTGACTTTTCCACTTCCTACTTCCTCTTCCACTTCCTACTTCCTCTTCCACTTCCTTTTCCACTTCCTACTTCCTCTCCCACTTCCCTTTATATTTCCCACTTCCTTTTCCATTTTCATTTCCCATCTCCCTTGTGCTTTCTTTTTCTTTTCCTCCTTTTTTCTCTCTTCTTGTAGGCTTTTCCTTTCTTTTCTCTTTCTCTTCAGTTCCCCTCGCTTCTTCAATTTATATTGACCAAGGTGCCCTGCCCCCTAGGGGGTGTAGGGGGGTCCTAACATCTATGGGGGACCGGGTTTCTGTCTCTTTAGTATCTACTGATAAATCGCTCTTCTGGTAGCCAGGTCACTTATGCTGATGGGAGGTGGAGTGAAATTGAGATCAGAGGCAACAAAAAATAGGTAGGGGCAATGAGGAAGGGGGTATTGTATGCTGGCATGGCTATTGACCAGGAAGGCCTTGCTCTGGTGTGTTAGATAACAGAACAATGGGGGACAGGCTATATGTAAATGTTAATCAGTAGGCTGAGAGGGGATTGCGGAGCCAGGAGCATCACAGAAAAAATGGAAGTGATGAGACGATTGATTGTAAAGGGCGGGACAGTTGAGGGGTTGTTAGTTGATAATAGATCTAGGTTGAATAGTTGGGTTCAGGGAAAGCAACGCTATAAGCACACCGAAAGACAACTGAGGGCAGTTGGGGGGGTAGCCAACAGTTTTATAGTTAATGCCAAGAAGGGGACACAAGGTTGCGCCCAGGCAATACATAGTTGTAAGCACACAGCGGAGTTAGAGGAAATGCAAAGCCATGCACACGGGGGAACACATAGCGACGCAAAAAACATGAGCAACGGGGACTATGGTTAAAATAGTAACATGGAGCGTGAAAGGTCTGAAATCACCTCACAAGCGCATGATGGTTCTGAGACATCTTAAAAGATTGAAGGTAGATATCGCACTGCTGCAGGAAACCCATTTACCATGGGAAGATTTTTTTCGAATGCAGAAATTATGGGTAGGAAAAGTAGTTGGGTCGGGCTCCCCGGGAAGGAAAGCAGGGGTCATGATTCTATTAAACAAAAATTTCAACCATACAATAACTTCCCAAGATAGCGATGAGGAAGGTAGATATGTCCATATAAAAATAAACAGCCCGCAGGGAGAGTTTAGCATACACAACATATATGCCCCCAACAATGAACAGAATTCGTTTTTCAAACTTATCACAAGTAAAGTGGGAATGGACACAGAACGGAACAAAATAGTGGGAGGAGGTTTCAATGCGGTGGTCCTAGGGGAAGAGGATAGGCGACATAACAGGGGTCAAGGTGGGCAGACAAGAACGACAGAAGGCTTGATGGCTAGGCTGCTGGAAGACACAAATCTGAAAGACAGTTGGAGGCTACAGCACCCATATGACCGTGAATTCACTCACTACTTACATCTGCATGACGCATGGTCAAGAATTGATTATATTTTGGTTGACCAATCATTTTTGAGTAGGGTCAGGGATGTGGATATTGAAAACATGGTGATATCGGACCACAGCCCGGTGACCTTAGAAATAAATGACACAGTTCAGAGGGGATCGGATTATTTGTGGAGGTTCCCGTCCTTTCTACTTAGAGATACAGATTTTGTCAAAATTCTGAAAGGCTGGTGGGAAGACTATAGCAACACCAACAGCAAACATGAGACAGATGTAATGTTATTCTAGGAAGCAGCAAAAGCAGTGCTGAGAGGGAGGCTAATGGGGTATAATGCTACAATCAAGAGACATACACATGCACAATACCAAGAAGCTAGTGACACGCTTAGAGAAAAATATATCAAATATCTGGAAACTATGTCCCAAAAAGCAAAAGAGGAATGGAGGGGGGCGAAACAAGAGTTCGAGCTTTGGGCAGGAAAAAGGGAAGAGCTAGTACGGTCACAAATGGAGGTTGACCTACACAGATACGGCAATAAAGCAGGGAAATTACTGGCCAACTTGGCTAAGGGAAGGCGACCAATGACTTCAATAACCAGCATGACTGGACAGGGGGGGATCAAATCCACAAAACCACAGGAAATTAACCAGATCCTGGGGGATTACTATGAGAAACTGTATAGCAAGGGGAATGAGGGTGGTGAAGGAGGGGCAGAATGGCTGAAACAAATAAACCTCAACTGACTTAGCACAGAGGAGCTGACTAGTCTGAATGCAGAAGTCACAATAGAAGAAGTCCAAAAGGTGATAGGAGAGTTAAACGTACATAAAGCTCCGGGACCCGATGGGTACAATGGGGAATTCTATAAAGTGATGAAGGAGCAGATTTCACCGATATTGACACGTATGTTTAACAACATATTGGGAGGCACTGAAATATCGAGTCACCTCAACATGGCATATATAAAACTCATACCTAAGGGAGAGAAAAACCTAGATAATCCAGCAAATTATAGACCGATCTCTTTGATCAACCAGGACCTAAAATTACTGGCCAAATTGATGGCCAACAGACTGGCGGAGATATTGCCGAATGTAATCTCTCCGGCACAATCAGGGTTTGTGAAGGGGAGATCGGCGGTGACCAATATAAGAAAAACCATGCTAGTAATGGATGCCAATAGGCACGGACAACCACAGAAGGGGGCATTTCCAGCCATGATCACACTAGATGCCGAAAAGGCATTTGACAATGTAAGGTGGTCATGACTGGAAACAGTAATGCATGAGGTGGGCATTCAGGGAGCATTTAGAACATTCATTAGATTATTATATGCGAATCCTAAAGCCAGGGTGGCGACACCAGGATTTCTGTCGAGACCTTTCTCATTGACTAAAGGGACTAGACAGGGGTGCCCACTGTCCCCCCTCCTGTTCAACCTGGCGATCAAGCCCCTATCAAGAATGTTGAATGAGGGAAATTGCTTTGAAGCTATTAACATTGGAGGGGAGGTTCTACGGTCAGCCTTGATCGCGGATGACATTATATTGTTTATGAATAAACCCCAGAAGGAACTCACAATGACATTACAACGGATAGAGGAATTCGGAAACTTGGCAGGTTTTAAATTAAATAAGGCAAAATGTGAAATACTGTTTCTACACCAACAGAGCACAGCGGTGCTGGCAGCTCAGGGAATAGAAGACAATGTCCATGGGATACCAATAGCGAGAACCCACGTTAAATATCTGAAATCCAAGTGGGATGCCAACCTGCATCGATATATGAGTTAAATTTCAAACCACTGATAACGAAAATAAAACGGGAATTGAAGATGTGGGAGGGGCTTCCATTGTCCCTACTGGGTAGGATCCATCTTCTAAAAATGATGAGTTTCTCAAAACTATTATACCCAATGCAGACTATCCCTATATTATTAAAACACATAGACGTAAACAGGCTGAACAAGGCGTTTTTGACCTTCTTGTGGAAGGGAAAAAGGTCAAGAATAAAAGCTGAGAAATTAATGCAGACGCTGGAGAAGGGGGGTATTAAAATGCCAAACATTAGAGGGTACAATCTGGCGTGCCTCATGAGACATGTAATAGACTGGTTAAGGAAGACTAACGGTTACTCGGATGTGAGATTGGAAGGCGAGTTCTGTAAACCCTGGGATTTGGGGGCAATATTGCATACATCACTTGCCAACATACCACGGCACATTAAAAACTCACTAATATGCAGAGATACAGTGATGGCGTGGAAGGCGGTGAGAAAAAAATTCAACTTACCCTGGAGAATATCTAAATACTTAAACATATGGAGTTTCCCGGAAATCCCAGCGGGCAGGGAAAACAAATTATTTATAGAATGGAGGAGAAAAGGTATAAAAGGGGTGAAAGATCTACTTCATGAGACGGAAAATAGATGGTTGTCCTATCAAGAAATTGTGACAAAATATGGGCTATCTCCATTCCAAGTTATACAATATAAACAGATAGAGAAAGGTATAATGCAGCTGCTGAGAGATGTCGGGAAGGAACAAGAGATAAATGACATGGACCAACTTATTATGCAGGAGCAGCGGGAAATTAACATAACTTCACTATGCAAAGCTTTACGAGAGGTGTTAGTTCCCTTAAGCATGGATAAGACCATGGGAACATGGGCAAGACAATTGGGAGATGAGACAGCAGGGGGCAGGATATTAAGAGGATGGATGAGAATGAGAAAAGAGGTGGTTAATGAGGGCTGGAGGGACACACATTTTAGACTGATGCACAGGGTGATCTATGGCTTCAACATACCAAACAAACAGAAGGTTAATAAGATAGTAGATTGTCCCAAATGTAGGATGCTAAACACGAATCTGTTACATGGGATTTGGCAATGCCCAGAGAGTCAAAAATTCTGGAAAAAAATGCAGGCGCTAATAACTAGTATATGGGGGGTAGAGGTGGCGATGGACCCATTGATATGGATTTTTCATGATGACCATGTTGAACAAATGGCAAGAGTGAGTGAAAAAAGAGATAGAATACCAAAGCTGTTCCATAGTATAGCCATAATAGGAAAAAGGGCTTTGCTGGGCAAATGGCTCGAAGGCATGGTTCCGTCAGAAGACGAGGTAATGAGGCAGATTAAAATGCTACTTAGAATTGAACAGAGGACAGCAGAAAAAAACAAAGACGGTTTGACCGACACATTCTTTAAAAAATGGAGAAAATTCATTGAAAAACAATGTGAAGCTACAGAAATACAAACAATAGTTACCCCCTTCAAGTACACAGAGTGGTATCTACTAGAAGACATTAAGGGAACATTAGGGAAATTAAAACAGCCATAATGTGAAGGAGTGATAAGAAGGCAAATGATTCATCTAGAGGCATGGGGTGGAAAAAAAAAATAAAAAATGACAAAATGTGGTGTGGCTGGGTATTCTTCGTGTGGGCTAGACAGGAGGAAAAAAGTGTGCTAAGTTGTTGGGGGGGTTATTTTAGAATAGAAGGGGGGGAAAACAAGGGAAACAGGAGGAATAGTTAATTGCCAATAACCTGTTAATGGACATGGTGAATCCATACTTGCTATATTGTTTAACAAGATGTAATGCATATGAAAATTTGGAATAAAATTTGGTGTTTAAAAAAAAAAAAAAAAAGCAGATCACAGACATGGCACAAAACTAAAGTCATTTCAAATGGCAACTTTCCGGCTTTAAGAAACAATAAAAAAAAATCATGAAAACATACTGTGCTAGCCAGTAACGGTTACTATTCAAGATCAAACAGGGGGTAAAATTATGGAATCACTCAATTATGAGGAAAAAAATTATGAAATCATGAAAAACAAACAAAAGAACACCCCAATACATCACTAGTATTTTGTTGCACCACCTCTGGCTTTTATAACAGCTTGCAGTCTCTGGGGAATGCACTTAATGAGTGACAAACAGTACTCTTCATCAATCTGGCTCCAACTTTCTCTGATTGCTGTTGCCAGATCAGCTTTGCAGGTTGGAGCCTTGTCATGGACCATTTTTTTCAACTTACATCAAAGATTTTCAATTAGATTGAGATCTGGACTATTTGCAGGCCATGTCATTAACCTTATGTGTCTTCTTTCAAGGAATGTTTTCACAGTTTTTGCTCTATGGCAGGATGCATTATCATCTTGATAAAATATTTCATCATCCCCAAACATCCTTTCAATTGTTGAAATAAGAAAAGTGACCAACATTTCAATGTAAACTCGGGCATTTATTGAAGATGTAATGACAACCATCTCCCTAGTGCCTTTACCTGACATGCAGCCTCATATCATCAATGACTGTGGAAATTTACATATTCTCTTCAGGCAGTCATTTTTTATTGTTTATCTTTTCTGTATGTAAATCCCCTTTTCTTTAGGCAGTTTCTTACGGTTCGGACATACTCCAGTTTCCTCCCATTTGTTCCTCATTTGTTTTGTTGTGCATTTCCTGTTTTGGAGACATTTTGCTTTAAGTTTCCTGTCTTGACACTTTGATGTCTTCCTTGGTCTACCAGTATGATAAAGGCAAACTTTAACAACCTTCCCATGTTGTTTGTATTTGGTCCAGATTTTAGACACAGCTGACTGTGAACAACCAACATCTTTTGCAACATTGTGTGATGATTTAACCTCTTTTAAGAGTTTGATAATCCTCTCCTTTGTTTCAATTGACATCTCTCGTGTTGGAGCCATGGTTCATGTCAGTCCACTTGGTGCAACAGCTCTCCGAGGTTTGATCACTCCTTTTTAGATGCTGACTAACGAGCAGATCTTATTTGATGCAGATGTTAGTTTTAGGAATGAAAATTTACAGGGTGATTCCATAATTCTTTCCTCATAATTGAGTGATTCCATAATTTTTTCCCCTGTTTGGTCTTGAAAAGTAACTGTTACTGGTTAGCACATGATATTTTCATGATTTTTTTCAATGTTTCTTAAAGCCAGAAAGTTCCCATTTGAAATTACTTTAGTTTTGTGCAATGTCTGTGATCTGCTTTTTTTAAACAAAAATCAACAACTGAATGAACATTCTCAGAGCCAGGTGAGTCCATAATTTTTTGCCAGGGGTTATACTACATAAAGGTGCCTAATGCTATCTGCACTGTGCTATATGGGGGCTGTATACTACATGAAGGTGGCTAATGCTATCTGGGTCTGCATTGTGCTATATGCAGGCTGCATACTACATGAGGATGCTTAATTCTATCTGGGTCTGCACTGTGCTATATGAGGGCTGTATACTACATGAAGGTGCCTAATGCTATCTGGGTCTGCATTGTGCTATATGCGGGCTGTATACTACATGAGGATGCCTAATGCTATATGGGTCAGCATTGTGCTATATGGGGGCTGCTTAATGTTATATGGGGGTTGCAAATTGCTATATAGGGGTTGCATAGTGCCATATGGGAGTTGCATAGTGCCAAATGGGGGCTGTATAGTGCCATATGGGGGCTATATAGTGCCATATGGGGGCTGCATTGTGCCATATGGGGGCTGCATTGTGCCATATGGGGGCTGCATAGTGCAATATGGGAGCTGCATAGTGCAATATGGGGGCTGCATAGTGCAATATGGTGACTGCATAGTGTAATATGGGGGCTGCATAATACTACATGGGGGCTACATAATACTATATGGAGAATTATGGGGGCTTCATAACACTATATGGAGAAATATGGGGCCTGCATAACTACAATACCACCAGAGTTGTATGTCCTCTCCATCCCGCTGCTGTATACCCCCTCAGAGCTGTATGTCCCTGCACCCCAGTGCTGTATACCCCCAGAGTTGTATGTCACCCTCCCACGCCAGAGCTGTATACCCCCAGAGCTGCATGTCACCCCACCTCAGAACTGTTTGTCCCCCCCACCCCAGAGCCACTGTCCCCTTTAAAGCTGTATGCCCTACTCTTGTGCTGTATGCCCCTCCATTGCTGTATACCCCTTTCCTCAGTAATATGTATGCCCCCCAGTAATGTGTATGTCCCCAGCCTCTCTTGTGATGTATATACCGCAGTGTCAGTGTGCTCTATGTTCGGCCATGTCTGTTAGTGACTGCCACCAATTAGGATGCCACAGACACATGCCCAGGAGGAGCTGGATGGAGACAAGCATGGGAGGTGAATGAGGCTGTTGCCGGCTTCCCAATATTAGAAATATCTCTAATGTGTCTGTGTGTGCATGTATGATGTGTATCTATGTATGTCAGTGTATATGACTGTGTATAGATTTATGTCTATTTATATGTATTTTTGTGAATTTCTCTTTAAATATATATATGTGTACGTATGCCTGTATGTGTATGTATCTGTGCATGTGTATGTGTGGATGGGGCCCACTGAGACACTTTCGCCCAGGGCCCACAAAAACCTGGAGCCGGCCCTGCCCAGAGCCCATTTGGGCCAAGCTGAAGCGACATGAATTTGATGTGCGGCATCACTAGATATGTATTTATGGCGAGATATCAGTGGCCCAAAGCCATTTAACCCCTCAAAAACACCAGTTACTTATTCAAGTCTGTGAAAACTGGCCATTTGCCCACTTTGCTGCCAGTTCTCATGCCCAGAACCTGTTTGTGCCAGGCTGGAGTGATCTGAATTTGATGTGGGGCATCTTTAGGCATGTAAATGTGGTGTGAGATCAGTGGCCCAAAACCATTTAACCCTTCAAAATCACCAGTTACTTATTCAAATCTGTGAAAATTGGCTATTTGCCCACTTTGATGCCAGTTCTGATGACCAGAACCGATTTGGGCCAGGCTGGAGTGATCTGAATTTAATGTAGGTAATCACTAGGTATGTAAATGTGGTGTGAGATCAGTGGCCCAAAACCATTTAACCCTTCAAAAACACCAGTTACTTATTAAAATCTGTGAAAACTGGTCATTTGCCCACTTTGATGCCAGTTCTGATGCCCAGAACCCCTTTGGCCCAGGCTGGAGTCACTTGAGTTTGATTAGAGGCATCACTAGATATGCAACTCTGTGGTGTTAGATCAGTGGCCCAAAGCCATTTAACCCTTTCACTTACATACTTCGGTGCCCACTTTGATGCCCATTTTTTGCCAGTTTTATAATTTTTGCAGTTGATTTTATGTGTATTTATATTAGGGCACATCAGTGCATTGTATTTTATTATTGTGATGGGTTATTTTTGTTGAGAAACCTGTAAAAACTGAAAATACTAAATTGCCGAATAAGAAACTGGCCGAATAAAAAACCAACTTCAGCATCGTCAAATTTTATAACAAAATATACACCTATTGGAGATATTTACTTCTTTTTATGGCCTTACCATAATCTAAAACTCAGCCAAGTTAATTAAGTGGCATGCACCTTTTAATAAATTTGTCACAATTGTTGCAGAAAACGTCACTTTTGTTAAAGTTCACACAATTTTTTTTTCTTTTAGAACATAAAATGGGGCCATAATGTAATTACTATGTGCCCACATTTCCCTGTTTACACAAACAATAATGAATATAATGACTGTTGGAGAGGCAAGACTCCAGTGAGTATCTGGTTGTCTCTCAGTAGCTGACCAGTTGTCCATCACTGGCCGATTGTCCAGTATTTGCTCTTGGCTCATCCTTGACCTACCGTGATCTTGTCTTATCTAAGCAAATGCCCCTCCGATAAGTTTTGGAGGGGATTTGTAGATCTGTTGCGTTATCTGCAGTTTGTCTGTTTTACAGTAAACATCCTCCACTTTAGCTGATGTGGACCTGACTTCTTTTTCTGTGTTAGTAATTTGTTCAGCAAACTTTAAGTTAATCAAACAAACTTATCCACCTTTCCAAGATTGTACTTGAAGCTTCACATACCAGTGCTATGTCAGGTATTTACCAGCAATGTGAAAAGACTGTCCAAAATTAATTGCAGTTTATCGCTCTTAAATCCAGGAAAATGAAAGATGATAATTCATCCATTATTCTTAAAGGAAACCTGTCAGGTAAAAAAATGCTATTAACCTGAAGATATAGGGTTAATCTGCAGGTTAATAGCGTTTTGAAGGGGCCAAATTGCTGTACTAAAAGTGCGGCTCCCAGGAGAAAATGAACTTTATTCCTCCCTGTAGCCGCCGGCTTTTAGTCATGCAGGAGTGCTGGCATGGATACAGTCACTGCTCAGTGCATAGTGAGCAATGGATGGAAGAACGCCCGCACTTTGACTGACAACCAATGTTGTGATGCACTGCGGAGCGAGTTGTCACTAATAGTGCCGGGGTGCATGCACAGCTGACGCTCACAGTATAGTGACTGAAGCAGCACAGGCATTCCTGCATGACTGATAGTTGGTGGCTCCCAGGAAAAATAAAGTTAATTGTCTCCCTGGTGCGTATTTTTAGTATAGTGGCCTGACACCTTTCTACCGCTATTAACTTACAGATTAATCCTATATATATATATATATGTGGCGCCCTGGACTAGCCAGGTCGTCACAGGTAACACTCACACACCGCCACCCCATTAGACAGTAACATTAGCCAAACATAAAATCCTTGTTGCCTCCCTCCAGGGTCTGATGTCCACACCAGGTGGGGCGGAGCCAAGCGGTTGGCCCCACCCACCGAGGAGTTCACAGGCCTGGAGGCGAGAAAAGCGACAGAACGCGTTTGGAGTTTGAAGTGTGAGGAGTAAACACTTGGGTGTCTGGGTTTGTGGCCCAGGCACTGACAACAAGGTTGGCAGATGGTGGTGGCCGTCTGCAGGAGTGGTGAAGCAACGCGGAACCGTAGGACCGGGGTCGGGCGTTGGCCCGCCGGTACCGACCTGGGAGAGAAGTGAAGCCAGCACACACAGGCAGGGCCATCGGACCCCGACCAGGCTTGTAGCTGCCGACAATAGTCAAATCCGAGTGTGACCGGAACCCCAGGGGTTTCCTAACAGCCAAAGACCCGATAGAAGGCAACCGCCCACACCGTGAGGGTATACAGCTACCGCCTAAGGCTAGAGACCCAAGGGCCAGCGCCTGCGGGCAAACGGGCTCCTCCGGCATCCATACACCAGGGAGCGGACTATCGTTGGGGATCCATCGTAGTCAAACAAGTACACAAAGGTGCAGGGAAAGACAGCCGCCATCACCTGTCCGGGGAGAGACACTGCAGCCGGCTGCGGGACCCGTCCATCCAGCCGTTTGGTTTACCGAGGACTTTGTGCATCTCTTACTGAGTGAGTACACCCGTGCCATCCGGCACCACGCCGCGCTGTCCCTGCAACCCTGCACCCCACCAACCCTGCCTCCCCGTCACACCACTGGGCCCCGGGACCACCGACCCCTACCCACGGAGGGGCAAAACAACATCCCAGCTGCTCCCCACCATCGCTCCCGGGATCCCTGTCACCAGCAGCAGTGGTGCCCATCTTCACCACAGCCCGTGGGTGGCGTCACGGACTAAATCCCCCAAACCAACCACCCCTTTCACTCACGGGCGAGGAGCGCCGCTCGAGTCCCCGGATCCGGCCCACCGCTCGAGCCACCGAGCAGCCGCAGCAGCGCCTGACCTGAGCCGTTAGCGAGCGACCAGCAGCGGCATATATATATATATATATATATATATATATATCACATTAAGTTACAGGGCCTGATAATAGTTGATAATGTTTCATTTCAATCATGAAAAGGGACCTGTCTTTCGGATGAACCCTCCTATGCCATCTGTATGAGCATGCAGGTCAATGGAAGCTGAATATAATGATACATTGATATCTGTGACCCAATGTCCTTATTCCGGAGAAATCCATATTTCTCTTATATGTAAATGAGCTGTTCTAGGCTATGGGCCGGATACTGATCTACATGAGTGTCACAAACCACCGGGGGGGTCACTCAGAAATCCCCCGCGCTGGCTACCAGTACGTCACAATCGGGGGGTAACAAGTGGGTGTCACCCCTCCTTTATACCTCCCGACCGACAGACAGAGCACGTGACGCGCTCTCTAGCGCCCCTCTTATAGTCAGGCCAATTATGGAATTGCCCGACAATAAGCAAGGAGGCCGCTATACTACTTATGCCGATTATTGAAGGGTCCCCGGTGAGAGTAGGGTATATATTCCCCCGACCTCCGCGGGCGGAATATATAAAACCTCCCCGAATCTCACTGGCCTCCCCACAATAATCCTTGGCACAACTCGCTGCCACCAACCGCTTCACGGTAACTATTAGCCGAACACACAGACGTGGGATTCAAGATCGAGATAACAGAACAGCCCAAGATTAATTATATAATTTAATCAGCCTAAAGCACACTAGAAACTACAATATATACAATAGGGAATCTACAGAATATACATATGTCAGAGTACAGTTACAGATAAAGCATGGTTTACAAACAGGTATGCAATTCAATCAGTTACCTTGTGCGTCTGGCCACAGGGGGGCGCTGTAGACCAGGTTTCTAGGAACTCCCACAGATGTTTCCTGCACGTGACCCCCAGCGAAAGAACACTGGAAAATGGCCGAAGTAGGGTTATCAACCTGGGCAAATCCAGGTCCCCTCCTACCTTCGTGACCTCAGAGGGAGCACTGCTCCACCCCTGGCTGGAGTTATGGACAAAATCCACAACATGGAATATGGCCATAACTTGGCCTGGGAGCGTCGTAGGCGGACGCCAATGCTCTCATTGTGACAGTTATGAATTTAGCTACAGAATGAGAGGACTCATGACTTGTCTACTAGTTCCCCATTGGCTGATATCACGCCTGGGGTATTTCCCAAGCTCCCGCTCCCATAAAAAGGGTGTGCCAGCATCGTCCGCATGCGGAGACACCATTTTTATGGTTGCCATATTTATCGGAAATATGGCTTGCGAGATATGAACCATTTTTTACTGGAGTCGTTCTGTCTGGATACTTCCAAGCTTGCTAATTAGATAGCAGCTCCTACCACAGGGTCACGGCAGGGAGTCCTCCTGTGTCCATTGTTCCCACATCATCTCATCTCCATATCACAGGAGATGGCCATGGAGGTGTAACACCTTCACAGATGCTGGACATTGAGAACAAGAAGGGAGGGGGGCACTGCCAGGGAGTGATGAGCGATTATGACTGGAAGTCATAATTCATCTTCATATCCCGGGATTTGCCTCACACCTCCCCCCTTTTGAGGGCGCTAGGGGGCAGCACACTCCGGTGTTCCCCCGTGCGCCCGTCCGCGACCTCTCCTTGTCGGGACAGCCCGTCTGCGTTACCGTGGTCACGGCCCCTTTTGTGGCGAATGGTGAAGTTGTATTGCTGGAGCGCAAGGCTCCATCGCAACAATCGCCCATTCGTCCCAGAGACGGTGTGCAACCAGCTGAGGGGATTGTGGTCCGTCTCCACGATGAAGTGGCGCCCGTATAGATAGGGTTGCAGACGCTGCAGGGCCCACACTATGGCCAGGCGCTCCTTCTCCATCGTGGAATAGGCCACTTCCCTTGGTAACAGCTTCCTGCTCAGGTACAAGACTGGGTGCTCTTGGCTCGCAGAGTCCACCTGGCTGAGCACCGCACCGAGGCCGAAGTCACTGGCGTCGGTCTGTACTACAAACGGCCGCGTGAAGTCGGCTGCCTGTAGCACGGGCGGGCTGGACAGGGCGTCCTTTAGGGCCTGGAAGGCTGTCTCGCAGTCCATTGTCCAATCGACTGCAGAGGGCAGCTTCTTCTTGGTGAGGTCCGTCAAGGGCTTTGCCAGGCTACTATAGCGTGGAACAAACCTCCTATAGTACCCGGCGGTCCCCAAGAAGGACATCACCTGCTTCTTGGTCCTGGGGGTGGGCCAGGATGCGATGGCCTCCACTTTCTCAGGCTCGGGCTTCAGTGTTCTCCCGCCTACCCGGTGACCGAGGTACTGGACCTCGCTCATGGCCAGCTGACACTTTCCCGGCTTGATGGTCAAACCTGCCCGGTGGATCCGCCTGAGCACCTGTGCTAGATGCTCTAGGTGGTCCTCCCAGGTGGGACTGAAGACGGCAATGTCATCCAGGTACGCGGCCGCGTACCCTTCAAGTCCCTTGAGCAGGGTGTTGACCATCCGCTGGAAAGTGGCAGGGGCATTCCTCATCCCGAATGGCATCACCGTGGACTCGTATAGTCCAAATGGGGTAATAAAGGCAGAGCGTTCCCTGGCCTTGCGAGTCAGGGGGATCTGCCAATATCCCCGGCTCAGGTCCATGATGGTCAGGTACTGAGCCCCGGCCAACTGATCGAGCAGGTCATCGATGCGTGGCATTGGGTACGCATCGGCGACCGTGACAGCATTGAGCCCCCTGTAGTCCACGCAGAACCGAGTGGTTCGGTCCTTCTTAGGGACGAGGACTACAGGCGAGGCCCAAGCGCTGTTGGATGCCTGGATCACCCCCAGCTTCAGCATCTCGTCAATCTCCTGGCGCATGTGTTGCTGCACCTCCAGGGAGACCCGATATGCTGAACGCCGGATCGGGGGATGATCCCCAGTGTCCACGTGATGGACAGCCAAGTCAGTCCTTCCGGGCTGGTTGGTAAACAACCCCCGGAAGGGGAGGAGGGTGGCCCACAGCTGGGACCGTTGGTCCTCCAAGAGCTGGTGGCCAACCTCCACATCCTCAATGGATCCGCCGGCCCTAACCTGGGCTAGCATATCCAAGAGGGTTTCCGCTTCTCCCTCCTCGGGCAGGTTGCACACGGGGAGCGCACACGCCTCCCGCTCATGATGTGCCTTCATCATGTTCACATGGAAGGGCTTCCGCCTTCCACGGGCAGGGTCCAGGGTGACCAGGTACGTCACAGGGTTGAGCTGCTGGTACACGAGGTATGGGCCTTCCCAGGCTGCCTGAAGCTTGTCCTGTGGTACGGGGACCAGTACCCACACCTTTTGACCCACTTGGTAGGTCCTCTCACAAGCGTTCTGGTCGTACCAACGCTTCTGATCGGCCTGGGCTTGAGCCATATTGTCGTGTACCAGTTGCGTCAAGGCCTGCATTTTGTCCCGGAAGCGCATGACATACTCGATAACCGACACTCCAGGGGTGGCCAAATCCCCTTCCCAAGCCTCTTTCACCAGAGCCAGGGGGCCCCGCACACGTCGCCCGTACAGGAGCTCAAACGGTGAGAATCCTGTTGAGGCCTGTGGAACCTCCCGGTAAGCAAATAACAGGTGTGGGAGATACCGCTCCCAGTCACGCCCATGGGAGTCGACCAACATCTTAAGCATCTGCTTTAAGGTGCCATTGAACCGCTCGCACAGGCCATTAGTCTGTGGATGGTACGGGCTGGCCACCAGATGTCGCACCTGGACTTGCTTACAGAGGGCCTCCATCAGCTGGGACATGAATTGGGTCCCCCGGTCAGTGAGCATTTCCTGGGGAAAACCCACTCGGGAGAAAATCTCCAGCAATGCGGTGGCCACCTTGTCAGCCCGAATGGACGACAAGGCCACTGCTTCTGGGTACCGGGTGGCATAGTCCACTACCGTCAGTATGAAGCGTTTCCCGGAGCTGCTGGGGATGGCCAGCGGGCCGACCAGATCCACAGCCACCCTCCTGAAAGGCTCATCGATGATGGGCAGAGATACCAGTGGGGCTTTGGGGCGTGGCCCCGCCTTCCCCACTCTCTGACAGGTTTCACACGAACGGCAGTAGGCAGCCACATCGGCCCCCATTTTTGGCCAGTAGAAATGCTGGTTTAACCTGGCCTTGGTCTTAGCGATCCCTAGGTGTCCGGCCATCGGAATCTCATGTGCGATCCGCAACAACTCCGTCCGGAACGGATAGGGTACCACCAACTGTCGGTCCCTGGGCCACGCCTCCGGTGAACCCTGCTGGACCGTGGCCCGGTACAGCCGTCCTTGGTCCCAGACCACTCGCTCCGGGTCCGAGTCCGAGGGAGGCTGTGCCGCCTGCTCCTTAAGAGCTTTCAGGCTGTCGTCAGCTTCTAACGCTGCCTGAAACCCCTGACTAGATGTGGCCAGAATCGACGAGACTGTCACATCTTCGGTCAGTACCCCGGGACCTGTGTCCTGACCTCCACCTGACTCGGCTGCCACTTGGTCAGAAGGGGAAGAGCTATCGGACCTCCGGGAGGCCCCTTGGCTTCCAGCACTCCCACTGCGGGTGACAGCGGCCACAGCCGCTGCGACCGTGGGTCGTGCCTGCTCCTCCTCCGTTCCTGACCAAGTCGCCGGTTCAGGCAGACCTACCTGGCTTCCTGACACCCCGGTTGTGGGGGAACCATGCACCGAGATCTTACCTGGGAGCACTTCCGCTCCTGGACCGGCCCCAATCTCACCTGCCTGTTCCCCTCCTGCAGCAACAGAACCCCGCTGTGAAATCTCTGGGGACCCCACATTTGCTGTGGTAGCCCCCACCCCACACACTGGTCCTCCCCCTGCAGCACCCTGCTCTCTGCTTATCCCTGCAGAGGGCAACAGATCCCAGCTCACAGGCTGATTACTTGTAGAGGCATTGTCACACCTTTCTCTGACCCCCTCCCCTGTCACAGCTGCAGCTGTGTGTGTGTCTATGGTGTCTATGCAAGCAGAAATATCAGAGTTCACTCCCTCCTCCCTTACATCATTCATAGATAACACATTAACATTGTCCGGAGGCATGTCAGTACTGGCTGAAGGTTCAGCCCTTGGTTGGGGCCCAAACTGGGAGGTTATCTGCCCCAAATCTGTCCCAAGTAGCACGTTTGCGGGGATCCGATCAGTTACCCCCACCTCTCTCACCCCTCGCCCTGCGCCCCAGTCCACATAAATGTCAGCAACAGGCAGCGCCGGGTCAATGCCTCCAATCCCGGAGACAGCGAGGGTTTTTCCAGGGATCAAGTCTTGGGGGGACACCATCTCAGGCCGCACCAGAGTCACCTCCGAGGCGCTGTCTCGCAGTCCCATGGTCACAGACCGGCCGACGGTGACAGGTTGGAAGCTGTCCAGGGACCTACCACCACCCCCACCCACACAATACACCTTGGGCGGCCCTTGGGACGGGGACGGAGCCGGGGCCTTGGGACGCTGAGGGCACATGGCCTTGAAGTGTCCCGGTAGGTTGCACTGGTGGCACCGTCTTGGTTCTGCCACGGGCCTGGAGAGGGGAGTTGAGGGGGGCACCCCCTGCAGTCTAGGGGCAGGTGGGGCAGTCGCAGAGTTCATCTTACCCCCTCTCCAGGTGCTGCTGGTGGCTGCTCTCCTGGCCTCAGGAGCCCGATTGTTGGTGTAGTCATCGGCCAGGGCAGCTGTAGCCGTGGACCCCTTTGGCTTCTGGTCTCGGATGAACTGGCGGAGATCCTCAGGGCAGTTCCACAAGAGTTGCTCCGTGATGAACAAGTCCAGGCTCTCCGGTCCGGTGGAAAGCTGCAGGCATTGGGTCCAGTGGTCGGCAGCTCGGGCAAGTGCCCGCCGGTGGTCAGCCCAGGAGTCCTTTGGTCCCTTCTGTAGGCTCCGGAACTTCTTGCGGTAGGACTCTGGAGTGAGGTTGTACTGTTGGATCAGGGCCCGCTTGATGGTGTCGTAGCCCTGATCTGCCTCAGCAGGCAAGTCCCCAAGGATATCCAGGGCCTTACCCCTTAAACGGGGGGTCAGGTATTTGGCCCACTGGTCCTTGTCCAGATGGTGCTGCAGGCAAGTCCGTTCAAAAGCAGTCAAGAAAGAGTCCAAGTCTCCATCCTTCTCCAGCACTGGGAAGTCCTCAACACGGACCTTTGGAAGTTTGGTGTCTTGAAGGTCACGTGTGGCTGATGAGGGCCGGAGCTGAGCTAGCTGCAGCTGGTAGTCACGCTCTGCCTGGCGCTCTTCACGTGCTGCTTGCCGCTCCGCAGCCTCACGCACTGCTTGCCGCTCCGCAGCCTCAGCGTCACGCGCTGCCTGTCGCTCACGCTCGGCCATGAGTATCTCGTAGGTATCCCGGTCTCCAGCCTGGAGAAGGGCCATAGCCATTTGAAGAAGGCTATCCGAGCCTCCCAGGCTCGGTGGAATGGCACGTGGTGATCTGCGGCCCGCTGCGGAGCCTGGTGATTCACTGTCCATTGCAGAGCGGAGGGCTGGCATCTGGCTCGTTGAGGACCCTTGGGTGAGCTGCTCCTCATCTTGTCCATAAGTGCCAGGTTGTGCAATGTCCTCTGCAGAACGGTTTTCTGGCGTCGAGCTCCTGGAGGACTCGTGGGCAACCTCCTCATTACTGTCCACAGCACCGTCCTCCCTCTCTTCGGCTCCTGCTTTAGCATTGGCCAGTTGCCTAGCTCTGCTCCTGGTGCCATCAGCCATTCTTGCAGACTTTTGGTCACTGACACAGAACTGACACCTGATGCCTCCACACACCTTACAGTATCTGCACTCTGACACTCTAGTGTTGAGCTAGTCTGAAGACCCCAGCAGCCACAGCTGCTGCAGGCAGTCTTTAGTGTCTGGGAGTATGGGTCTCACACTCACACACACTATTATCTCGATCCCACCGCTATGCCACCAATATGTCACAAACCACCGGGGGGGTCACTCAGAAATCCCCCGCGCTGGCTACCAGTACGTCACAATCGGGGGGGTAACAAGTGGGTGTCACCCCTCCTTTATACCTCCCGACCGACAGACAGAGCACGTGACGCGCTCTCTAGCGCCCCTCTTATAGTCAGGCCAATTATGGAATTGCCCGACAATAAGCAAGGAGGCCGCTATACTACTTATGCCGATTATTGAAGGGTCCCCGGTGAGAGTAGGGTATATATTCCCCCGACCTCCGCGGGCGGAATATATAAAACCTCCCCGAATCTCACTGGCCTCCCCACAATAATCCTTGGCACAACTCGCTGCCACCAACCGCTTCACGGTAACTATTAGCCGAACACACAGACGTGGGATTCAAGATCGAGATAACAGAACAGCCCAAGATTAATTATATAATTTAATCAGCCTAAAGCACACTAGAAACTACAATATATACAATAGGGAATCTACAGAATATACATATGTCAGAGTACAGTTACAGATAAAGCATGGTTTACAAACAGGTATGCAATTCAATCAGTTACCTTGTGCGTCTGGCCACAGGGGGGCGCTGTAGACCAGGTTTCTAGGAACTCCCACAGATGTTTCCTGCACGTGACCCCCAGCGAAAGAACACTGGAAAATGGCCGAAGTAGGGTTATCAACCTGGGCAAATCCAGGTCCCCTCCTACCTTCGTGACCTCAGAGGGAGCACTGCTCCACCCCTGGCTGGAGTTATGGACAAAATCCACAACATGGAATATGGCCATAACTTGGCCTGGGAGCGTCGTAGGCGGACGCCAATGCTCTCATTGTGACAGTTATGAATTTAGCTACAGAATGAGAGGACTCATGACTTGTCTACTAGTTCCCCATTGGCTGATATCACGCCTGGGGTATTTCCCAAGCTCCCGCTCCCATAAAAAGGGTGTGCCAGCATCGTCCGCATGCGGAGACACCATTTTTATGGTTGCCATATTTATCGGAAATATGGCTTGCGAGATATGAACCATTTTTTACTGGAGTCGTTCTGTCTGGATACTTCCAAGCTTGCTAATTAGATAGCAGCTCCTACCACAGGGTCACGGCAGGGAGTCCTCCTGTGTCCATTGTTCCCACATCATCTCATCTCCATATCACAGGAGATGGCCATGGAGGTGTAACACCTTCACAGATGCTGGACATTGAGAACAAGAAGGGAGGGGGGCACTGCCAGGGAGTGATGAGCGATTATGACTGGAAGTCATAATTCATCTTCATATCCCGGGATTTGCCTCACAATGAGAATCTGCCTCCTTTTAATAAAATGGGAGTTAACAGTGTGATATGCAATGACTGATAGTTTTCTCTTCTGATCTCACTGCGGATCTGTGTGTGATTATAACGGACACATCTGCAGGTTTCTCTCAGCTTCCGCTTCCATCTCGCCGGCAGCCAGTATTGCATATTGCAGTGTTGCAGAGTTGTCAACCGGTTTTTGCTATGTAATATAAAAGTAGCATGACCCAGGGACTGAGAACCTGAGTCTTGTGATTTGTCACTTACTAGGCTTTATATTGCTGTAAAGAAGTCAGTGTTTTATCAGCATTAGTTTATCATTGCAGGACTAGTTGCCTCGTGCCTCCTCGGGTACGTACCTACGATCGACAATAGCAGCATTTTGGACGCAGCATGGTTTCCCTGTGTCCACAACACTGAATTGTACAGTACAAACACAGTGGATGGGTTTTATAGAAATCCCATGCTCACTGTGCTTCTTTTTCTGCAGTGTAAACTGACCTGTGTTCTGGCTTTTTTTCCGAGATGCAGCATGTCAATTTATGCGTGCAGAGACAGCAAAAATCTGCTGCACCCATATCCCTGATCGTGGGCACGGATGCAGCAGTCTCCTGTTGAGAACACTCCGGAAGAGGAATAACACTGCATAGGCCTATTCCCTAATTCAACTGCTCTATATAACCACACCCCCACTACTGATTAGCAGCTTTCTTTCAGTATACCGTGTACGCAGAAAGCTGACAATCAGTTATATAGGTGGGCTCACCATTCTGAGCAGTGCTAAAAAAACAGTGATTGTATCAAAATGATATTATGCAGACTAGCAAGGGACACATCTCTGGAATCAGTGTCTCTGTCCCTACATCATGCCATTCTCAGAATACATGGCAAAAACTTGGTGAGAGAATCCCTTTAAAAAAGCAATCAATAATATTTTTTATTGTCTAAAACTATTTAATTTTATATGTAGAGTAGTGTAAGTGCAGTAATATACTGAGCAATTGCTGTCTTCCCCAGCTTCCAGCACCGCTCTTTTGCTCTGCTGGATCATGAGACTTGTATTCTGATTTGCCAGACACCACGCGGGTCTATGTTTAAGTTGGATGTCACTTTTACCGTGTAAAGGGTACTTTACACGCTGCGATATCGGTACCAATATCGCTAGCGAGCGTACCCGCCCCCGTCGGTTGTGCGTCATGGGCAAATCGCTGCCCGTGGCACACAACATCGCTAACACCCGTCACACGGACTTACCTTCCCTGCGACGGTTACCTTCTCTGGCCGGTGATCTGCCTCCTTTCTAAGGGGGCGGTTCGTGCCGTGTCACAGCGACTTCACACAGCAGCCGTCCAATAGCAGAGGAGGGGCGGAGCCGAACATGCTGCCCACCTCCTTCCTTCCTAATTGCCGGTCGACGCAGGTAAGGAGATGTTCGTCATTCCTGCAGTGTCACACATAACGATGTGTGCTGCCATAGGAACGACGAACAACATCGTACCTGCAGTAGCAACGATATTGAGGAAATGAACGACGTGTCAACGAGCAACAATTTTTCACGTTTTTGCGCTCGTTGATCGTCGCTCATTGGTGTCACACGCTGCGATGTCGCTAACGGCGCCGGATGTGCGTCACTAACGACGTGACCCTGACGATATTTCGTTAGCGATATCACAGCGTGTAAAGCACCCTTAAGTCTATGGAGCAGCAGAACAAGGTTCCATAGACTTACATTGTACAAGCAACTCTGGTTCACACATAGGCCACATTGTTAACCTGGTAAGTCGGAATATTAGTCACATGACATAGAAGAATAAAAGAGCAGCGCTGGAAACTAGGGAAGACAGCGACTGGTAAGTATTACACTACACTATGCCGCATATACATTTAGACCAGTTTAGGCAAAGTTTTGTTGAAGTTCTCCTTTAAATGCATGCATATGCATTTACAAATCATTTTTGGATTTATTTTTCATTCTTTTAAAGACCTTGTTTTTCTGCACATTCTACTTTGATGTGGTCATCAGTTAATTGAGGGGAGCTCTGAAAAAAAAATGACAACCTCCTTTTCAGACTTTCTTAGTTGGCTGACTGACAGATTATCAGTTAACTCATTCTACAGCTTGCAGTAGACAATACAATACATAGAGCTATAGATGGCAAGCGGTGGACCATTTGTAAAGAAAACCTATTGTATAAATTGTGTTTTTAGCCTCAAATACATTAAGTAAAAAAATATTGTCCCAATGAGTAGAAATTCTCTTTAATTTTGGGGTGAGTTTTAAAGGGAAAAAATCTGCTTGAATATTATACAAAAAAGTCTGTGCTTGAATATTATAAAAAAAGTCTGTGCTTGAATATTATGAAAAAGTCTGTGCTTGAATTCATAAAAAAAAATAAAAAAGTGCACTACTTAAGTATTTCATTTCTTCTCCGGCAGTGTGCCCCAACAGTGGCCCTGGCTGCGGCCGTCCGGACGTGATGGTAGCTGTAGTTTTGCAACTTTTCGAGAGCCACAATGAGGTGGGTGCTCAGGGTATACTATACGAGATGCTTGTGTTCCAGCAAGTTTCCCATCCTAAATACTGTAAATTATCTCTCAATCATGTACTCCACTCAATCCTCATGACAATTGCTTTACCAACCTTTGCCACTAAGCACAGCCATTGTGTATCTCTCAGATTAAATCCACTTACAGAAGTCTAATGTACAGAGTAAAAAATGGGGTCACTAAGGGTTAATGTTCTAATGCTTTTAATACCAAACTACTGTTGTCAGTGGGAGGGAAGCCTTTTTGCTATAAGAATTGACTGATGTTTCTAGAACATCTCAGCGAAATGTTTGAGTGTAGTCTCCCGAGCAGAACAATTCATATTAATGGACGTGCTGTATTTATAAGTGTAGCCTAATTACCCGCCTAGTATTTGTTTGATGTTAAGAAAATTGTTATTTTTTATTTAAAGTGGTTTTTTTTGTAAGATGAGAAATAAAATGTAAATTATGCGGCATAAGACAATGCTAAATAATAGAAGTCATACAGCATGGCAAAGTTATACTAATGTATTGTATACTGTCGCTGTAATTTGCTTATGTACTGTACTCACGCTGATCTTTACAGTAGTTGCATAAAGTAGTGACATATTTGCATCATACCTTACCAAAAATTCTTAAAGGGGTTGTCCAGTCTAAATCTGCATGTCTGCAGTCACCCTATGTGTCACTATGTGACTGAAGACTTATGAATCCTCACATCGCACTGTGCACTATAAGGTTCTCCTGTGTCGGAGCTGGGAACAGTGGTTGCATGGCCGCAAGTGTGTGATATACATAGTCCCAGTCCTCCAACTAGAGAGTCGCGGCCTATCTCAATACACTTGCATTGAGCGAAGGCACACTAATCTTGTTGGATTCGGGCTGGGAGTCTGCATATCGCAGACCCGGGGCCACAAGACCGCAGTTCCCAGCTATGACACTGGAGAATCCTCACAACGCACAGTGCGCCAACATGTGAGGATTCACAAGTCTGCAATCATAGAGTGACACAGAGTAACTGCAGACTTGTGGATTTAGACTGAACAACCAATTTAACCCTTCTCTCTCATGGCATATCATAGCTGGGATTTTTACTTAAGGTTATTTTGGGTACACTGTGAAGATTCTACAGTATATGCAACAGAAAACAAACACTTCCCATCCCCCTGAAAACACTCTCTCCAGACTCAAACATGGTGGTGGCAGCATCATGCTGTGGGGATGCTTTTCTTCAGCAGGGACAGGGAAGCTGGTCAGAGTTAGTGGGAAAATGGATGGAGCTAAATACAGGGCAATCCTGGAGGAAAACCTGTTGGAGGAAGCAGACTTGAGATTGGGGCGTAGGTTCACCTTCCAACAGGACAACAACTCTAAACATCATGCCAGAGCTTTAATGGAATGGCTTAGAGCAAAGCATTCATTCATGTGTATGAATGGTCCAGTTACTGTCCAGGAACTCCATATAAATCACTCAAAAGACCGATTAAAGTAAAAAATTACCATAATCTTTATTGTAACATGATTAAAAAAAATATATACACAAAAGACAAAGTTAAAATATATAAGGTGTGATACAAGGGGTCTGCCCCAGTTGTTATAAAGAGCATGTAAAATCAATAATATAAACCATATGACTGTGTATGCATGATAATAAATATTAAATATTTTCTTGTGTTGAATTTCATATATTAAATATGACAGAAAATGAAATGGATGTACCAAAATCTCAGAAAATTATAAGGTCAAGCTATATAACATCATTGATTAATACAGGCACAAAGCTCTAGCTAGACAGTTAACTGGAATCCTGCTGTTCATTAGCCTATGTGCAAAAAATGCATTGTATGTGCAATCACAATATTATGCATAAGAAGCCACGATATTGCTCATAGTGGGAAGATCAATGTATTAATTTATATCCAGGCAGGAGTTCAAAAAGGCACAAGGTATATTACCTGTACCGAGGCAGACCCACAAACCACTCCAACGATCGTTTCTCATTAGCTTTGTCAGGGAGTGATGTGAGGGAGTGACAGATAGCTTTAAATAGCTCCTGCACAGCTGTGGCTATTAGAATTTAACAGAGCACTTCCTTACCGGACGCTGCTGTTACGAATGCGAGGCGTCACCCACCCAGGCCGGAGGCGGAGCCACGACATCAGGAGGCGACAACGTCGTCACTGATGACGCGACTATACCACAAGACTGGTAGGAGGAAACCGCGCATGCGCACAGCAGCGTCAGTGCTCGATATGCTGTGTACATCAAGGAACTGACGCCATGTTCTTGTGGATCAAGATTCATAAGACCTCACTAATATGGCGGCCGCCGTTATATTGAAATGGACAATCCAAAAAAGGTTCTGTTATCAAATTGTCATTAATTGGCAGGATTAATAGTACAATACAATTAATAGTACATCATGATTTTATATATATATATATATATATATACATTAAATTATGATTACATATATCACATGTATAGGGTTAAATATCAGTTACAGTCCAGACCTAAATCCCATTGAGAATTTGTGGAAAGACTTGAAAATTGCTGTTCACAGACGCCCCCATCCAATCCCACTGAGCTAGAGCTATTCTGCAAAGAAGAATGAGCAACAATTTAAACCTTTAGATGTACAAAGCTGGTAGAGACATACCCCAAAAGACTGGCAGTAAAAAGTGTTCATACAACGTATTGATTCAGAGGGGCTGAATACAAACGCACGTCACAGTTTTCAGATTTAATATTTTTAAAATATTTAGAAAACCATGTAATATTTTTCTTTACTGTTCACAAATACTTTCCACTTAATGTTGGTATATTGCATAAAATCTCAACAAAAGACATTTAAGTTTGTGGATGTAATGTGAAAAAATTTGGAAAAGGTCACGCTGTATGAATAATTTTTCAAGGAACTGTATATTCTGTATATATTTATATACACCGTGTGCAGACTTATTAGGCAAGTTGTATTTTAGCGTTTTTTTTTTTATGATTGATCAACAACTATGTTCTCAATCAACCCAAAAGACTCATAAATGTCAAAGCTATGTTATGAGGATATCTGTTTGTGCAGGTAACTATTACTGTTCAGAATTATTAGGCAACTTAATAAAAACCAAATATATTCCCATCTCACGTGTTTATTTTCACCAGGTAAACCAATAAAAGTGCACAAAATTTAGAAATAAACATTTCTGACATGCAAAAACAAAACCCCCAAAAATTTGTGACCAATATAGCCACCTTTCTTTATGATGACACTCAACAGCCTACCATCCATAGATTCTGTCAGTTGCTTGATCTATTTGCGATCAACATTACGTGCAGCATACACCACAGCCTCCCAGACACTGTTCCGCGAGGTGTACTGTTTTCCCTCCCTGTAGATCTCACATTTTATGAGGGACCACAGGTTCTCTATGGGATTCAGATGAGGTGAACAAGGGAGCCATGTCATTATTTTTTCATTTTTTAGACCTTTACTGGCCAGCCACACTGTGGAGTAGTTGGATGCATGTGATGGAGCATTGTCCTGCATGAAAATCATGGGGTTTTTTTTAATGATAACGACTTCTTCCTGTACCACTGCTTGAAGAAGTTGTCTTCCAGAAACTGGCAGTAGGTCTGGGAGTTGAGCTTCACTCCATCCTCAACCCGAAAAGGTCCCACAAATTCATCTTTGATGATACCAGCCCATACCAGTACCCCACCTCCACCTTGCTGGCATCTGTGTCGGAGTGGAGCTCTCTGCCCTTTACTGATCCAGCCTCTGGCCCATCAAGAATCACTCTCTTTTCATCAGTCCATAAAACCTTTGAAAAATCCTTCTTAAGATATTTCTTGGCCCAGTCTTGACATTTCATCTTATGTTTCTTGTTCAAAGATGGTCGTTTTTCAGCCTTCCTTACCTTGGCCATGTCCCGGAGTATGGCACACCTTGTGCTTTTTGATACTCAAGTAACATTGCAACTCTGAAATATGGCCAAACTGGTGCAAATGACATCTTGGCAGCTTCACGCTTGATTTTCCTCAATTCATGGGCAGTTATTTTGTACCTTTTTTGCCCAGCACGCTTCTTGCGACTCTGTTGGCTATTTGCCATGAAAAGCTTGATTGTTCGGTGATCATGCTTCAAAAGTTTGGCAATTTCAAGACTGCTGCATCCCTCTGCAAGACATCTCACAATTTTGGACTTTTCAGAGCCTGTCAAATCTCTCTTCTGACCCATTTTGCCAAAGGAAAGGAAGTTGCCTAATAATTAAGCACACCTTATATAGGGTGTTGATATCATTACACCACACCCCTCCTCATTACAGAGATGGACATCACCTGATTTCTTAATTGGTAGTCGGCTCTCAAGCCTATACAGCTTGGAGTAGAACAACATGTATAAAAATTATCATGTGATCAAAATACTCATTTGCCTAATAATTCTGCACACAGTGTATATCTATCTATCTATCTATATATCTATATATATTGTGAGACTGTGACCGGGGTTATCTATGACGGCCGGTATTTCTCGCCCCGGTTGTGCTCACTCCATGATAGAAAGTAAATCCACTCTACGGTTAATGCTGTTTCCCTACAGGCTGAAGGAAGGGTTAAATGGAAACAGGAACAAGGGCAGGTGTGCCGGGTATGAGGGAGTGAACAGAACTCCCTGAGTTCTCTGCTGGAGAGGCACATGTATATTGTTGTGGACTTTTGTTTGGACATTAAACCGTGTGCTGTGAACCTTAATGCCTGGATCCCGTGTCTTCTGCTGCGCAGCCGACCACGCTACCTCACATATGGTGGAGAATGCGGGCATGCCAGCACGGTGAGGTGTAGCATCCATCCCTGGTGACCCAGTAGCACATGTCCTGGATTCGAGTGGCTATACTACAGCCCAAACCCGGTGACGCCATGGAGGACATACTAAAGCAGCTGGCTCAGGCTAATGCACAGCAACAACAGGCTAATGCACAGCAACAACAGGCTAATGCACACCTGCTCCGGGCGTTGGAACGTCAGCAGCAATCCTTACAAGCGCAGGAAAAAAGGCACCAAGAACAGATGGTTCTCCTGGCCAAGTCGATCCGTGCCGGACCGGCAGCAACAACCCCGGGACCGGGTGACGACGGCAGCGTCCGGAAAGCGGTGAGACAAGCGTTGCAAAAGATGACCCCGGGGGATGATGTGGAAGCGTTCCTGGCGGTGTTTGAGCGGGTGGCCGAGCGGGAAAAGCTGCCGACCCCCCAGTGGGCTGAGGTATTGTCGCCCTATCTGATGGGGGAACCCCAAAAAGCGTACCTGGACCTCTGTACCGAGGACGCCATTGACTATGTGACCCTGAAAGCCGAAATACTGGCTCGGTTGGGGGTGAATACCTATGTACGGGCCCAGCGGGTAAATCAGTGGTTCTATGAGGAAGCCAAACCCGTACGCTCCCAGGCCTATGACTTGTTGCATCTTGTAAAAAAGTGGTTGCAGCCTGACACTCTGAGCCTGGCGCAAATGGTGGAAAGGGTAGTAGTGGATCGTTTTGTGCGCACTTTACCCGTCACCGTTCAACGGTGGGTAGGACAGGGTGACCCGAGTACCCTGGACCAATTAGTGTCCCTGGTAGAGCGGCATGTGGCTACGCAGGACTTGATACGGGACACTGAGACTTTGCGTACCGCCCGTCGGTCCGGCCCCTCCAAGCCTAGGGCCAAGGACCCACCGCTGACAACGGTGCAGGAGTCCCCTACCGTCCCGTCTGAGGCCGCGGCCGCCATTCCTGAGGTCCGGAAGGTTCTGTACCCTAAACGACAACCCGTCAAGGGGGTTTCCGTCCCCATTAGATGTTGGCGGTGCCAGCGGGTGGGACATATGGAAGCCCAGTGTCCACTCACCACGGAGCCCATGGATTGTGGGGTTACCCGGCGGGGTTCAATGTATGCTCAGGTGGTGTGTACCGCTGACCTGGTCTCCCCAGAGACGGAGCCCCACTTGTGCCAAATACAGGTGAATGGATGTCCGGTTACAGGATTGTTGGATTCCGGAAGCTTAGTGACCCTTGTGCGATCGACCTTGAGGGCTAAAGTAAAGGCCACAGGACGTACCGTGGGGGTGGTTTGCATACATGGGGACCGCCGAGACTATCCCACCGGGATTGTCACCATCACAGCACCTTGCGGTCAGGTGCAACATGAGGTGGGACTTCTTAACACTCTTCCTTATGACGTGATCCTAGGAAGGAAGGGATCTGCCCTATTTTTGGACTTTATGGAAGGGAAACCCTAAGTCTCCTCAGATATTGGTCAGTCCGGGACCTGAGCCCTACAATCCTGAATCCGGGACGCCTGCCGTAGGGGTCCCCATGATAGGGACAGAATGTGAACCCGATAGGTCGCCCCTAGAGGTATTGGCAGGAGAGGCTGAGACGGTCGAACCCATCCCGGAGTTGGAGGCATCCCCGGATACGTTTGGGACAGCCCAACTCCAGGACCCTACGTTAATACATGCCCGGAGTCGGGTGACAGTAGTTGACGGGGTGGCACAGCTGCCAGGTGCTCAGGTAAGGTACCCCCATTTCGCTCTTAAGCAAGATTTACTCTACCGGGTAGATGAAATACGGGGCGTGGGGGTAGAACAGTTGGTGGTGCCCCAGCCGTATCGCCGGCGGGTCCTCGACTTGGCTCATAAACACCTGATGAGTGGCCACCTAGGGGTCAAGAAAACGCAGGAGCGAATATTGCAAAGGTTCTATTGGCCCGGGGTCTTTGGGGAGGTAAAACGGTTCTGCGAAACCTGCCCGGAGTGTCAGCTTACCGCACCCCTGACCCATTTTCGCAGTCCGTTGGTACCGTTACCCATTATAGAAGTCCCTTTTGAACGGATAGGGATGGATCTGGTGGGGCCCCTCGTAAAGTCCGCTCGAGGGCACCAACACATCCTAGTGATCGTTGACTATGCCACCCGGTATCCCGAGGCGATACCTCTCAGACATACTGCAGCAAAGCTTATAGCTCGGGAGTTGTTTGCTGTGTTCTGCCGGGTGGGGTTGCCCAAGGAGATCCTTACGGATCAGGGGACCCCATTCATGTCTAAAGTGACCAAAGAGCTATGCCGGCTACTCCAGATCAAGCAGTTGCGTACGTCTGTGTATCATCCTCAAACGGACGGTTTAGTCGAGCGTTTCAATAAAACCCTGAAAACCATGCTAAAAAGGGTGATTTCAAAAGACGGGAAAGACTGGGATATGATGCTTCCCTATTTGATGTTTGCCATCCGTGAGGTGCCACAGGCATCCACGGGGTTTTCGCCTTTTGAATTGTTATACGGGCGACATCCCCGGGGATTGTTGGACCTGGCAAAGGAAACATGGGAGCAAGAGCCCACCCCCCATAAAAGTGTGATTGAACACATTTTGGGTATGCAGAACCGCATAAGCGCGGTCATGCCAATTGTGAAGGAGCATTTACAGGAGGCTCAGGCCGCGCAAAGCGGCCGCTACAATAGACAAGCCACCGTGCGGACCTTTAAACCCGGGGATCGGGTGTTGGTATTAATCCCCACGGCGGAGAGTAAATTCCTGGCTCAGTGGCAAGGCCCCTACGAGATAAAGGAAAGAGTCGGGGTGGTTAACTATAAAGTGTTGCAGCCCGGTAGGCGGAAACCTGAACAAATATACCATGTCAACCTATTAAAACCTTGGCAGGAACGGGAAAACCTGATGGCTGTTTTCTCCCCATCTCCCTCCTCTTCGGGTCGTTCACATCCGGCTCCAGCGACCTCCGGAGAGGACGAACCGGAAGTAAGGATTGGAGAAGCCCTCACCAAGACTCAGAGGCGAGAGGCCAGACGGTTGGTTCAGCAGAACCCCGATGTCTTCTCCGAGCTGCCCGGTAGGACCAGTCTGATACGACATGATATTGTCACCGAGCCCCACCTGAAGGTACGCCTGAAGTCATACCGGGTACCGGAGGCTCGACGACAAGCCATATCGGAGGAAGTAAAGACAATGTTACGCCTGGGGGTCATCGAAAAATCCCGGAGTGAATGGGCTAGTCCGATTGTCCTAATACCAAAACCCGATGGCTCCTTAAGGTTCTGCAATGACTTTAGGAGATTGAACGAAATATCCAAGTTCGATCTCTACCCCATGCACCGGGTGGATGAGCTGATTGATAGGCTGGGACAGGCGCGATATTTTACCACGCTCGACCTGACCAAGGGGTACTGGCAGGTGCCACTGACGGAGTCCGCCAAGGAGAAAACCGCTTTTGTTACGCCAGAGGGTCTCTTCCACTATGTTGTCTTGCCTTTTGGGTTACATGGCGCTCCGGCCACGTTCCAGAGGTTGATGGACTTAGTGCTGGAACCCCACCAGGCGTATGCATCAGCGTACCTTGATGACATCATTATTTACAGCTCCGAGTGGCAGACCCACTTGGAACAGGTACAAGCGGTGGTGGACGCGCTTCGAACAGCCGGATTGACAGCCAATCCCAAGAAATGTGCATTGGGACTCACGGAAGCCCGCTACTTGGGCTACGTGATAGGCCAAGGAGTGATTAAGCCCCAAATTAACAAGGTTGAGGTGATCCAGAAGTGGCCTAGACCCCTGACCACGAAGCAGGTTAGGGCCTTCCTGGGTATCGTGGGATACTACAGGAGGTTTGTAAAGGATTTTGCGGGACTATCAGCCCCCTTGACGGAACTTCTCAAAGGCAAGAAGTCCGTCATGGTGCGCTGGACTCCGCAGGCCGAGGACTCCTTCCGGGCCCTGAAGGGGGTCCTGTGCGGACAGCCCGTTCTTGTACACCCTGATTTCCGGAAGGAGTTCATAGTACAGACTGATGCCTCAGAGGTCGGCCTGGGGGCAGTGCTGTCTCAGGTGGTTCAGGGGGAGGAACACCCCGTCACCTTCTTAAGTAGGAAGCTCACCCTTCCCGAGCGGAATTATAGCGTAGTGGAGAAGGAGTGCCTGGCGATCAAGTGGGCCTTGGAGTCCCTACGCTATTACCTGCTGGGACGGTAGTTTCGCTTGGTGATGGATCACTCTCCACTGGTCTGGATGAGGTCCGCCAAGGAACGGAATGCCCGGGTTACCCGGTGGTTCCTTTCTCTGCAGAACTTCCGGTTTACGGTTGAACACCGGGCCGGTAGGTTGCAGGGCAACGCCGATGCCTTGTCCCGCGGCCCGTGTTTGATGGCGGGAGTTCAACCCCGCACGCTTGAACTGAGGGGGGGGTATGTGAGACTGTGACCGGGGTTATCTATGACGGCCGGTATGTCTCGCCCCGGTTGTGCTCACTCCATGATAGAAAGTAAATCCACTCTAGGGTTAATGCTGTTTCCCTACAGGCTCAAGGAAGGGTTAAATGGAAACAGGAACAAGGGCAGGTGTGTCGGGTGTGAGGGAGTGAACAGAACTCCCTGAGTTCTCTGCTGGAGAGGCACATGTATATTGTTGTGGACTTTTGTTTGGACATTAAACCGTGTGCTGTGAACCTTAATGCCTGGATCCCGTGTCTTCTGCTGCGCAGCCGACCACGCTACCTCACAATATATATATATAGATAGATAGATAGATATACACTGTATATGTGGTGCCCCAGGACCTGGTCGCCACAACAGCATTGCCCCTCCAAAGGGTTAATACTGAGCCTGGAGGTAATTGGGGGAATCATTGGCCAGTAAGTTCAATATCCAACGCAGTTTCTCCCTCAGGCCAGCAGGGGGAGCGCTGAACCTGGAGTTCCAGGGAGCATTCCTCAAGTCTGACCTGAGGGAGGAGTTAGAGTTCAGTCTGTGTAGAGAGAGCAGAGAGTGCAGACGCAGAGTGGTGCTGTCCTGTGGAACTGGGGCCTGGAGCTGGAATAGCTTGGCCCAGTGAAGCGGGATTTGCAGAGAGGCACAGAAGAGACTTGGACATCGGAGTCTGTGGCCACCAGGGCCTAAAATATTCCTTGGTAGCCGAGTCCGGAGGGCAGGAGAGCTGCAAGCCCCCTGGCCCATAAGCAATCTGAAGGTACAGCTGCATCCCAAGGGCCCGGTGTGGACTCCAGCAGAGAAGCACCCGAGAGGGCCTGCGCAGCCTACCATACAGAAAAAGGGACGAACTACCAGTCCCAGCAGCAAGAGGGCCATTGCTAAATTCAGAGTACAGGGTCCTGTAGAAGAAAAGAAAGAGCAGGGAGTAGGCCTCACACTCAACTGGCCAAAGAGATCACCCCCAGGCACTTCCAGGCCGGCTGGATCATCTTTACCACCTGTGACGGTCTCCCAGGGCGAAACTGTTGCCAAGTAAAAGAGGAGAAGGTAAAGAGACTACTGTTTGTGCCTGTTTCTTTCACTGCCCTGTCGGCCCTGCACCGTATTATTCACACAACATCACCAGGGACTTCCATCACACCATAGACTCTTACGAGCACCAACTGTTGCCCCGGGGCACCGCTCCACCTGTGGGGAGCAGGACCACCCAAGCTGCCATATCACCAGCCCCGGAGGCCTCATACAGCAGCGGCGGCTTAATAGCCGCAAACCACAGGTGGCGTCACGACAACCATAAACTCTATTCACCCCCAAGTCACCAGCCATATTTAATTGACACCCACCAGGGTCACGGAGTCCGGCCCCACCACCCATAGCGTATGGGGTGTCCCATAGCCCTGGGGTGGGCGAGTCATAGACATAGTACTCTGCAAATTCTTTCAAAAGCAAAAAAGTAAATAGTTTTTTTTTATTATTATTATTATTATTATTATTAATAATAATAATAATAATCTAATTGTTAAAGAGAATCTGTCACCAGGTTTTTACTCCCCCATCTGAGACCAGCATAATGTAGAGACAGAGACCCTGATTCCAGCGGTGTCACTTACCGAGCTGTTTGCTGTCATTTTGATAAAATCAGTGGTTTCTCTGCTGCAGATCTAGCAGTTATACAGAGCTCATTAATATACTGGGCTACCTGCCAGCACGCCAAATAGTCCTCTAATGATAATCTACTGCTGATTAATCTGTGATTTTACAAAACTACATTAAGCAGCCCAGTAAGTGACACATCACTGGAATCAGGATCTCTGGCCCTACATTATGTTGCCCTCAGATTGGGTGGAAAAACCTGGTCACAGATTCCCTTTAATTGAATGAACAAAGAAGATATCTAAATCACATCAAAATTTGGTGTGTACACCCTTGTACATGAAGTGTCTTTCATCTACTGTACTATGTTTATCTGGCTAACCATGACAATTATAGTTCTCACTTTTGCCCGCTGAGAAATATAGGCAGATACTTGCCATTATGGTATATAATCAATGGGGCATCTAATTGGCTCCAAATACTACAGAGTGCATGAAGGTAAAGCTCTCCAGTTCACTACACAGGCACTGGAACAAAGGGAATACCGGATTGGTAAAGACCAGCACAAACTGGGTGGCAGTAATTCCAAACCAGTGAGTAAAGCAGAAGTTAAACACAGCCCCTGTGTTGTCTGAATCATTTCTACACCTCTCCTCCCATAGACAACAACCATCCTCATCCTCCCCTAGGGCTTAGCTCTACTTGCGGAGAGCTATCACACCTAAGCTGCCCAGTACCATCAGCACCAGCAGTGAGAGACTTTGCAGCAGCGGTTTTCTCCATATAACCGCACACCGCAATAGGCGTCACGTAAAAACTATTTTTATTATTTTTCTCTTGTACAAATTCCCCTTTTTAGCGACCCCCATGGTCATGGAAACGGGCAACGGCCACCAAGTGTCCCAGTAAATATACTGCACAGGATCAAGTACCCCACAGCCCTGGGGTGTGTCACTAGTTCTCGCTGTGGCCAGTGCTAGTGCTCACTGTGGACGGTAATAGTGCTCACTGCGGGTGATGCTAAGACTCGCTGCGGGTGGTGCTAGTGCTCGCTGCAGGCGGTGAGGCAAGGGCCATCTTGAAAATGTTGGTGGTGTGGGCTTCAAATAATGGTGCCTACAGTCAGCTTGTGCACAGTTTGAGCTTTCGGCTCAAGATCTCATCTGCGCACACGCCACCTTCGGCCCATTGATCTTCCAGAAACGAACTTAAGGAAAATTGCATCTGGAGATGACGCATGTGCAGATGAAATCTCGGTTTGTCATTGAGCACAATCTGCGCATGCGCCGACCATGGGTGCCATTTCTTTGAAGCCCGACAGTTTCTGTATGTTCCTGCCTCACAACTGGGGATACCTGCAGCACTGCTCTCAGCATCACCCTACTCCACCATTGCTCCTGCCTTCTGTGACCCCGCTCCACCACTACTGCCGCCCCCCCCGCCCTGGTATGATAGCACAGGATTATAAGAAGGACCCCATATTTTTTTTACTTCTTTTTCTCTGAATTTGGGGTCCATCTTATAATCCGGAGCATCTTATAATATGAAAAATACGGTATATGTACAATGCTTTGCAACAGTCCAATAGTAAGTTAAAGAAGCTTTAATATAGTAGAAAGCCTAAAGGCCCTGTCACACACAGAGATAAATCTTTGGCAGATCTGTGGTTGCAGTGAAATCATGGACATATTGTCCCATTTGTACACGGCCACAAACCTGGCACTGATTGTCCACAATTTCACTGCAACCACAGATCTGCCGCAGATTTATCTGTGTGTGTGATGGGGCCTTAACTGGACACTTGGTGTGTAGAGCTAGGATAGCTAGAGTTAAATTTTGTTACTTGATGAGAAAGCAAAAACATGGAAGTCTAGCTGTCTCTATCCCTAACAATAGGCTATTTGGCAAGTTTGTATTTTGTTAATTGATAAAAAGAAACTATCACTTTAATTTTTGAAACTATTCTTACTTTACAGCATTTTGACCACATCTGTGAAAACCATTATAAAGATAAAACTGACCTAAATACACACAGCAACTGATTAGGAATCATTTTTTTTTGTGATTGAAAAGATGAGCTGTAATTTGTTGCAACAAAAGCAGTTTTTCTTTTTAGACAATTTTAACACATAAGGCCAATTGTCTTTAAAAGGTCATGGAACACATTAGATTTCCTAAGTTTACCTAAATATAACTACAAATCTTCCAAAAGATTCCATTTTATTTTGTAAATTGGAACACTTTATGTGGTTTCATTA
Source organism: Anomaloglossus baeobatrachus (assembly GCF_048569485.1). Classification (NCBI taxonomy): domain Eukaryota; kingdom Metazoa; phylum Chordata; class Amphibia; order Anura; family Aromobatidae; genus Anomaloglossus; species Anomaloglossus baeobatrachus. Next base: position 219,148,519 of record NC_134354.1, read on the forward strand.
CTCCTTTGGACACAAATCTTCCACAATTATAGTAAATGGTCCATAATGAGTAAAAGAGAGGAAGAGTAATGGGTAGCTTAATGTTAAAATTCATCTATCATTCTAATTAACCACATTTGACAAACTAGGAAGATACGCCAATGACACCACACAATTTCTGTTTATGTATCTGGGCAATATATTCTGGTCTTTACATAAACTTCCACTGGACAAAGGCCAGAGAGTGTGAGAGAAAGGATTGTGTATCTGTCAGTTTCATTCTTGGATATGCCCTTGTGATTATGCCTAAACTCTACTAATCACTATTTGTAGTTGATCAATTGTGGATGCACACAGCTGTGGTAGACATCCACGTAGCCTTTATTCCTCAAATGAAGGTCTATTTCTACTAATTAATTGGTATAACAATATAATACTCATAAATAGCCACAGAAAAGTTTAGGTAGTTTCTGAACAACAGGTGTTACTAGCAGAGGGTTGCCGCTGGATCCCAGAAGTAGAGCATGACTTTTAAGAAAGATCTGACACCTCCTGGTAAGCATGATGAAGTATGATGAGACCAAAACAAAAAAAACTTCCTCAAAGATAGAAAATTAGAAAAAGTAATTAATGGCTTTAGTAATGTACAGGGTGGGCCATAAGTATGGATACACCCTGCTAAAAAAAAGATGGCCGCCATGGGTGTCACCCGTGCTCAAATGTTTTGCCCCTCCCATGCACTAATATGCCACAAACGGTAAAGTGATATCAGCAACCACTTCCATTTTATCAGGGTGTATCCATACTAATGGCCCACCCAGGGTGTATCCATACTTATTGCTCACCCTGTATTATAAAAGCTGTGGCCTTTTCAAAGAGGGACTTTGAAATCAGGCTCTTCAATGCTGCACATCTTAACAGCTGTATGAGACTTCCTGCTCAGTTATAATGTATCACTTTATTGAGGAAAACGTTACAGCTTAGGCTGCTTTCACACTACGTCTTTCTAACATGCGTCATGAACGTTTTTTTAACGCCAAAACGGATCCAGTGCAAATGCGTTTTCATTTCAATGCATTTGCAATGGTCTCGCGCAACATGCATTCACATGCGTTTGCGTGCGTTATAGTGAGGATCCAGCGACTTGCAGTTTTTTAACTTTTTTCAACAACGCTACTTGTAGCGTTTTTGAGCTGCATCCAAATACTGTTTTTCACTGGATCCTGACTATACTGCACACAAACACATGTGAACGCTGGCATGCTGATAGACAGGATCCTGCTTGCTCTACTGAGCATGCCCAGAAACCAGCCTGGCGTGATCAGTCTTTTTCTCCCCCTCTCTCTCTCACTCCCTCGCTCTCCTCTCTCTCACCCCCACCTGAGAGCGGCGGACGCTCGTAACCAAGGTAAATATCGGGTAACCAAGCAAAGCGCTTCGCTTAGTTACCCGATGTTTACCTTGGTTACGTGTGCAGGGAGCAGGCAGCCCGACTCCTAGCAGCTACGGACGCTCGTAACCAAGGTAAATATTGGGTATCCAAGCAAAGCACTTCGCTTAGTTACCCGATGTTTACCCTGGTTACCAGCGTCTGCAGCTGTCAGATGCCGGATCCCAGTCTATCACGTTCAGTTCCCCTCACTCCCGATCACATGACTTCAATGCCCACCCATAAACTTCAAGTGGCAGGATCCTGCAAAATAACACATGCGTTTGCATGCGTTTTTCTTTGTAAAAACAGGATCCACTTTTACAGCAAAACAAACGTTCATAACGCATGTTAAAAAAATGTAGTTTGAAAGCAGCCTTATATACATGAGTGTTGCTGTTCATGCTTGGTATATTGTTATGTAATGTAACATAGGATGTAATCTTGCATATTATGGAGCAGCAAGAGAAGGAGAAGACTAAAAGGTACAGTTATAGAAGTAAATCCTATCACAGCTTCTAATCAATGTGTCTACTGTGGGATCCAGGTGTATGTATTGAGACACTCAGATAAAACCTTTAGAAGCAGCTATGTCCTCTTCCAATAGATTAATCAGTGCCTCGTTCACAGTTGGTGTCTCCCCCCAAAAAAAAATATTTTCCCTAGATTGTCACTCTCTGGTAAAATGAAAACAAAATTTGTGCCCCTGTAATCAGGGCTGCCACTAGGAATTTCAGGGCCCCATACTGGCAAAAGTTTGGGGCCCCCTTGAGGCTCCACCCCAGCTCCGCCTCCAGCCCACGAATCTTCCATAGTCTCACCGCCACTCTTGGAAAAACTTCACTTCTGCACTACAGCCTCACCAATCACACATTAACCCTTCACATTGAATACCGTATCACACACACAGCAATTAGATTTAGTTTTGGCCAAAAGATTTTTGTAAGCCTGCCTCCACACCAAGGTAGACTCTTTTGACAGGGCCCTACTCTAACTTTTTTTTTTCTTTTTAAATCTAACTTCTTTGGTATATATTTCTTTTTTTTGGTATATCTATTTTTTTTTCTTTAAGGGAATGTGTCACATATAGTTTTTAAAGTAATTGAAACCAAATTGTGATAATGCAGACTTGTGGATTTAGACCTGACAACCCCTTCAAAGGGAATCTGTCACCAGGTTTTTAACACCTAATCTGAACGCAGCATAACATAGGGGAAGAGATCCTGATTCCAGCAATTGTCACTTATTGGGCTGCTTAGAATAGTTTTGATAACATCACTGGTTAATCAGCAGGAGATTATCATTACAGGGCTACCCGTCATGCTGCAGGTAGTCCAGCATATTCATGAGCTCTGTATAATTGCTAGATCTGCAGCAGAGAAAACATTGATTTTATCACAATGAAAGCAAACAGCCCAGTAAATGACACATCGCTGGAATCAGGGTATCTGTCTCTACATTATGCTGCTCTCAGATGGGGGAGCAAAAACCTGCTGACAGATTCACTTTAAGGCTTTTTCAGCAGATAGATAGAATCATAGATAGATGGCTAGATAGATAGAATCATAGATAGATAGATGGATATGTGGCGCCCCTGAGGCTTCAGTCACCACAGGGTACTGCACCTCACTTAAAATGCAGTACTCATCCTGGATCCAGAGGAGGTCGGTACCAGTTCCACAACACAAAGTCATATACACAACCAGGTTGCCCTCCCCATTGGGGACCAAGCTAGGGTCGGGTCTTAAGGTAGTCACCAAACATGGGGGGCAGCCACCCACTAGTGACAGGGAACCGGGAGAGGAGCAGCCACCAGGGGGAGTTAGGAGCTTACACAACAGTTAGAGTGTTCTCCAGCAGGAGAGAACAGGAGTGGGACCAGTGCAGTTCAGGGTGCAGAGCCTTAGGGTGGAACAGACTTCACCTTGTATCACCAGAATCTGCAGGACAGGGGGATTGCATGTCCCTCTGGCCACCACGAGATCCCGGAGCACAGTTCCACATAGGGTCCGGAGTCGTGATTACAGTCAAGTCCCACAGCGACCCCGCGTCACCTACACACGGAACAGGAGCTAACACTACACAAACCGGGGTCCCCAAGCAGCTTCAGGCAACGGGGATCCATCTTTAAAGTCGCAAGAAGGAAGGGCCCAACGACCACCATACCGGTTCTAACCTCCAACGGATCTGGGATCGGCTGGGGCCCATCACAGCTGGAACCACAGCATCTGATTCAGCCTTTTGATTGCCGTTGCCCCCGTGCTTCAGCGCCAACGGCCACTACTCTCCTCATCATCCTCCTCGAGGCCCCGTCCACCTGTGGGGAGCAGAACCATCCTTGCTGCAACACCATCCGCCCCGAAGGACAGCGACAGCAACAGCAGCGGCGGCTAATCCCTGGCCATGTACCACAGGTGGCGTCACAAGACTATCATCCTCATCATTCCCCCACTATCATCCAAATCCCCTTTTATTGTACACCTCGGGGCCACGAAGTCGGGCAGGGCCACCTGTGACATCCCCCTGACCCGACATCACCGGCCCGGCGATGAGTAACATTTAACCCCTACCTCGTGGGTGCTACATATAGATGAGAGACGGATAGCCAGAGGGATGGACAGAGGGACGGATGGACAAAGGGACGGATGGACAGAGGGACTGATAGATAGTGGGGGGGAATCACAGCAGGTGGGGGATCACAGCAGGTGAGAGGGGGATCACAGCAGGTGGGGGATCACAGCAGGTGGGGGGGATCACAGCAGGTGGGGGGTCACAGCAGGTGGGGGGGGGTCACAGCAGGTGGGGGGTCACAGCAGGTGGGGGGGTCACAGTAGGTGGGGGATCACAGCAGGTGGGGGGATTACAGCAGGTGGGGGGGATCACAGCAGGTGGGGGAGTCACAGCAGGTGGGGGGGTCACAGCAGGTGTAGGGGGTCACAGCAGGTGAGGGGTCATAGCAGGTGGGGGGTCACAGCAGGTGGGCGGTCACAGCAGGTGGGGGTGGGTTACAGCAGGGGGGTCTCAGCAGGTGGGGGTGGGGGTCACAGCAGGTGGGGCGGGGGTCACAGCAGGTGTGGGGAGTCACAGCAGGTGGGGGGTCACAGCAGGTGGGGGGGTCACAGCAGGTGGGGAGATCACAGCAGATGGAGGAAGGTGAGAGGTGGGAGAGGGGGCAGCAGATGAGGGAGGTGGCATCGGCTGATGGGGGAGGCGGTGGCAGATGGAGGGGACGCAGCAGATGGGTTCAGTGACGCTGGATCAGGGGCAGTGACTTCTGAGGCAATGGCGGCGGCTGAAGGGTGGGGGCTGGGGCAATGGCGGCGGCTGAAAGGAGACAGTGTCTGTAACTTACCGATCGCTCCCATCACCTTCCACAGACTCCGGAGTGAAGCTGAGGGGGCGGTCTCCAGCCCCAGATCCACAGTGATTGGAGAGAGCGGTCACAAGGCCGGTCTCTCCAATCAGAGCTGGGGGTGGGTAAAACTGATGTTTCCCAGCTCCAGCCAATGATCGGTGCTATAGCTGCACTGAACATAGCTGGATTTTAATGTTTCAGACATTTTCAATGGCTGAAAAATTACAGTGGCTGTGATTGGCTGACAGGCGTTTGTCAGCCAATCACAGCCTCCTTAGGTCCGGGGAGGAGACACGACCCCTCCTGAGGTCAGGCAGAGGGCCCCTCCTCCCCGAATCTAAGATATTTGCAAAGCGATCGCAGCTACCAGGGCCGCGATCTATCCATGACGTACTGGGTATGTCATGGGTCCTTAAGTACCAGGGAGTCATGACGTACCCAGTACGTCATAGGTCGCTAAGGGGTTAACCAGGGCCGCCACTATGAATTTCAGGGCCCCATACTGGAAAAATTATGGGGCCCCCTTGAGACTCCACCCAGGCTCCACCCCTGCTCCGCCTCAACCCCGGAAACTTTCTACAGTCTGCCACTACTCTTGGAAAAACATTATATATATATATATATATATATATATATATATTTATTTATATTTTACTCACCCTCCCCGGGTCCCAAGTCGCGCGGTGTCCTCTCTGAGCCACAATGCATTTCAGCTGGATATGCGCCCTCGTACGCACATCCAGCTGAAGCAAGGCAGGGACCGGGGTCGGCGGGCCCCTCCAACACCCCCGGCGATCGTCACGCACCTGTCTTCGGCTCACAGAGCGAATACCTGTCTCCGCCGGTTGCCGAGTCCTCGCCACCTCCACGGCTCTGCTTTCCTGCAGTGTGATGACCTCATCACACTGCTGCACGCTAAGCCCTGCTCTGCCCCTGCCTCCAGCACAGGAGTGGACACTGAAAGCTGTGCAAGAAATTGTGCCTGGGCCTCCCCTTTTTTATGGTGACAAAGCTGCAGATTTATATGTATATAAAACACATTTATATTACATAGTGCCCTCTTTTGTTATGTACAGCACTATTCCTTACATATTGGATTCTCTTGTCATTTTTGTTATTTATAGAGCTCTGTCTTTATTTCATAATGACATGACTATTGATGGAACATGGTAAAGCTTCTTTTCTGATGAACTGGTCTTCTGGTAAGATGCTGCTCCATCAGCAGTCATTTTATATCTAACAAGAGAGGATTATATAAAAAAGAGAGGGAGCTGTGAATAACACAAATAACGAGAATATGCTATATAGGAGATGGTGCTATGCAGAAAAAGAGAGGACACTATATAATAAAATACAGCACCATACATAACTAGTAAGGATGCTAATTAGGGACAGTGTTATACATAATAAAAGGAGAAATAATGTACTTAAGGATGGCGCTTTACATAGTGAGTACACTAAATAATGAGGTTGCATCCTGCATTCGTGTGCAGTGTCAGTGTGCTGCCTGACTTTTTTCTCGGACAGCGCACTGACCCATGGAGTTTGTCCTATTCCTCATAATCAGATCAGAACAGTACATGCTCCGAGTCTCGCAGATCTCATTCTCAGAGCTGTGATTTTCACAGATATGTGAATGCATCTATGAAACTCTAGGGGTCCGCGTGCCATCTGATAAAAAAAAGTCTGGCAACACAAGGAAATGTCACACAAATATGATAATGTGACCTAACGGATTTAACAAATAACAGCAATACTCCAAGTCATACAGTACAGAATAAATGTTTTCAGAAAGTTACTTACCGCTGACATCTCATCTGGTTAGTTACTTTTTGTTGTCTCTTCTCCATCTGGTCAGACCTTCATGTTGCCATCTTACAGCCACTACTCTTCTTGTCACATTGATCACTGCAGCCCTGAAAATAACAAGGTCACATATATTGTATACATACATTTACCCCACACTGTGGCCCTGAATATAAATATGTACCAGACTATACATTATACAATGAGCCACACACCATTCAGAATATAAGCTGATAAATAAGCCGCACTCTGCCCCCCATTAGCTATAATCTGTCGCCTAATAAATATAAACTATTCAGTCTCTGTGACACTCCCCCAATTAATTATAAGGCTATTTGCACACATTGCGATTTTATAGCGGAAAATACGCAGCGTTTTACAGTTGCAAGCAAAACACATATTTTATGCAGTGTTCTTCCTGCCAACACCTCAGCACTTGCAGCACAATTTTATACTGCAAATACTGAATGTGTGCACAAAGTCTTAGTCCCTGTCATGTGATCTTCCCCCACAATTTATCATACGTCCATAATAGCTTCACAATGAATTGTGTGGGGACAAGACACAACCAGGGCTATATAATGAATTTTAGTTTAGGTAGGAGGTTATCAGGGCCATATAATAAATTTTGGAGTGGAAGCTATGAGGAACTTAGCATCCTCCCCCACCATCCGACTCATTTTAAAGGAAACCTGCTGTCAGGTCCTCTATGCCCTCCAGCAGCATTCACGTCTGTATGTTAAAATTGCTGGCCTCACCAGACCTGTGTAATGTTATTCACTAAAACGAATGTTTAAAAAAAGAGAATTTATAAACTGAGCTGTTTCTACGCTAATTAGGTCTATGACTAGTCGCAGGGGCATTGTTTCCTTAGACTACTTGGCCCTCTATCCATGCTATCACACCCCTGTGGACATAATAACATGATTTCCACAAGCCAGTGTCACCGTCAGCCACTGGAAATTTTGCGCATGCGCGTCGCTGTGTTCTCTCACATTGAGCCTCATCTGAAGTTGGGTGTACACGGCCCGGCTTCAGAGAGGTGCACTGTACATGATCGGAGGAACATCTTCTGCACCTCTGACCATGCTCAGTGCGCCTCTCTGTAGCCGGGACGTGTGGATGAGTGAGCACAGCGGTGCGTATGCACAAAATTTCCAGGAGCTAGCGGTGACGCCGACTTGTGGAAATCATGTTATTATGCCCACAGAGGTGGGATAGCATGGAAAGATGGCCAACTAGTCTGGGGAAACAACGGCCCCTGCAACTAGTCACAGGCTTAATTAGCGCAGAAACAGCTGCTATCAAAGCTGGTGAGTAGAGATGAGCGAACCGGTCCCGGTTCGGCTCGAGGTCGGTTCGCCGAACGGAGGTCCCGTTCGAGTTCGGTTCGTCGAACGTTCGACAAACCGAACTCGAACCGCATAGGAAACAATGGCAGGCAATCACAAACACATAAAAACCCCTACAAAACACCCTCAAAGGTGTCCAAAAGGTGACAAACAACTCACAACACAACACAAACACATGGGAAAGTGACAAGGACATATACTCATGCGAAAACAAAGGAGCTGGACAAGGAAAAAGAGGAGGAGACACAGATATGAGTATATGCAAGGGAACGTCGATGCCATTACTGACCAACTTGAGCCCTGCTCATTTTAGGCTTCCAATCTGGATAAATTGCCTGAGCTCGCCACGTACGCCTTGGGGATCTTGTTGTGTCCTGCAGCCAGCGTTCTCTCGGAACCTGTCTTCAGTGCTGCTGGGGTCTGCTGGCAGATAAGCACACGTGTCTGTCCACTGACAATGTGGACATGGCTCTCAGAGGACTTTTCTTCCCCTGGGTCAGCCAGGGGACGGGAAAGGCACGCGTATTTTTGATAGTGCTTCATGCAAAGCATCTTTTTCTTTTTCAAAAGGGGGGTCAACTGATGCCAGTCAAGTGGGGTGTGTGTGGCCCAATTAGTGGCAACGAGGGAGACTGTAGTTGGAGTCTACTCACTGTGTTTCTAAAAGAACCAAGATGAACAAGTCATGGCTCTCAGAGGACTTTTCTTCCCCTGGGTCAGCCAGGGGACGGGAAAGGCACGCGTATTTTTGAAAGTGCTTCATGCAAAGCATCTTTTCCTTTTTCAAAAGGGGGGTCAACTGATGCCAGTCAAGTGGGGTGTGTGTGGCCCAATTAGTGGCAACGAGGGAGACTGTGGTTGGAGCCCCCTCGCTGTGTTTCTAAAAGAACCAAGATGAACAAGTCATGGCTCTCAGAGGACTTTTCTTCCCCTGGGTCAGCCAGGGGACGGGAAAGGCACGCGTATTTTTGAGAGTGCTTCATGCAAAGCCTCTTTTCCTTTTTCAAAAGGGGGGTCAACTGATGCCAGTCAAGTGGGGTGTGTGTGGCCCAATTAGTGGCAACGAGGGAGACTGTGGTTGGAGTCCCCTCGCTGTGTTTCTAAAAGAACCAAGATGAACAAGTCATGGCTCTCAGAGGACTTTTCTTCCCCTGGGTCAGCCAGGGGACGGGAAAGGCACGCGTATTTTTGAGAGTGCTTCATGCAAAGCATCTTTTCCTTTTTCAAAAGGGGGGTCAACTGATGCCAGTCAAGTGGGGTGTGTGTGGCCCAATTAGTGGCAACGAGGGAGACTGTGGTTGGAGTCCCCTTGCTGTGTTTCTAAAAGAACCAAGATGAACAAGTCATGGCTCTCAGAGGACTTTTCTTCCCCTTGGTCAGCCAGGGGACGGGAAAGGCACGCGTATTTTTGAGAGTGCTTCATGCAAAGCATCTTTTTCTTTTTCAAAAGGGGGGTCAACTGATGCCTGTCAAGTGGGGTGTGTGTGGCACAATTAGTGGCAACGAGGGAGACTGTGGTTGGAGTCCCCTCGCTGTGTTTCTAAAAGAACCAAGATGAACAAGTCATGGCTCTCAGAGGACTTTTCTTCCCCTTGGTCAGCCAGGGGACGGGAAAGGCACGCGTATTTTTGAGAGTGCTTCATGCAAAGCATCTTTTTCTTTTTCAAAAGGGGGGTCAACTGATGCCAGTCAAGTGGGGTGTGTGTGGCACAATTAGTGGCAACGAGGGAGACTGTGGTTGGAGTCCCCTCGCTGTGTTTCTAAAAGAACCAAGATGAACAAGTCATGGCTCTCAGAGGACTTTTCTTCCCCTGGGTCAGCCAGGGGATGGGAAAGGCACGCGTATTTTTGAGAGTGCTTCATGCAAAGCATATTTTTCTTTTTCAAAAGGGGGGTCAACTGATGCCAGTCAAGTGGGGTGTGTGTGGCACAATTAGTGGCAACGAGGGAGACTGTGGTTGGAGTCCCCTCGCTGTGTTTCTAAAAGAACCAAGATGAACAAGTCATGGCTCTCAGAGGACTTTTCTTCCCCTGGGTCAGCCAGGGGACGGGTAAGGCACGCGTATTTTTGAGAGTGCTTCATGCAAAGCATCTTTTTCTTTTTCAAAAGGGGGGTCAACTGATGCCAGTCAAGTGGGGTGTGTGTGGCACAATTAGTGGCAACGAGGGAGACTGTGGTTGGAGTCCCCTCGCTATGTTTTACATGATTTTCGAAGGGCATGACATGCCTAAGAGGTTAAGTTTCATCATCTGCAACTTGTTGGCAACAGAAAGGCTGCCTTTACACCCTTTTGAGACCGAGGATTTTCGAGACCTTATGCCCATTGCAGCGCCCCAAGAGCCGATGGCCAGTCGTCACTCCTTCTCCAAGAAAGGCGTGCCCACGCTACCACAGTAGGTCGCACACAACCTCACCGATTCCTTGAGAAACTCTGTGTGCGACAGGGTGCATTTCAACACAGATACTTGGACCAGTAAGCATGGACAGGGGAGTTACATGTTGCTGACTGGGCACTGGGTAACTATGGTGAGAGATGGAGAAGGGTTTGCTGTACAAGTCTTGTCGTCCCCACGACTTGTGTGTCAATCCTTCCTCTGTATGTACAAGTTCCTCCACTGCTTCTGCCTCCTCAACCTCGTGTGGGTCCTCCACCTCGGCCCAAACCCTGTGTGGTCAGGCCACCCTTCCTTGTAACTGCGCCCAAGGAATCCCACACACCTCCTTACTATGCTGGCAGCAGAGCTCAAGGCCATCAGGCGGTCAAATGTTTTCTTTGAAATGTAGGGGAAATGTGAGACACCGCTGAGGAATTGTGGACGGTTAGCTCTGGAGAGTGAGACCGAGTTTCATCAATGGTTGTCTCCACTCAACCAGCAGTCAGGGAAGGTCGGGTGCGACAATGATGCAAACCAGTCTGCGACCCTTCTTCAGGGCAATGTGACACACGTCCCTTGTATGGCTCACGTGTTGAACCTGGTTGTCCAGCAATTTTTAAAACACTATCCCGGCCTACATGGCCTTCTGCAGAGGGCACGGTGTAACGCCTGCCTGGATCGACACACTCAGATGGGCTGTAAAGGATATGCTAGAGGCAAGCCACTCACCAAGCTGGACACCCAGAACCCTGAAACCCTTTAACCTCTATACAGTGATTTGGAATTACACAGGGCCCAAGTTGATCAATACCTGTGGAAGGCTGCAGTTCCAGAGAAAAGCAGTTCCAGAGTCATGCAGGGTCAAAAACATTAATTGAGAAAGAGGAACAGAATGGGATGGCCAGGACTTAATCAGAAAACAAGCAGAGGTGAAATGTGGATCGGCCAACGAGGTACATAAACAGCAAGCAGGAAACGTAGTCAGGTAACAAGCACACAAACTCATAAAACTGAACTGGGGGTAACAGTAACAAGAGGTTCATAGCTTTGTCTGGCAGTGGTCTGCAGACAGGAGGGGCCTAAAAAAGGGTGTGGTGTCTTCCCATTGGGACCAGAGTACAAATTGATTGAGTGGACTACGTTGGTGACTTAACAGCCGTGTGTGGCAATGATGCAAACCTGTCTGCGGCCCTTCGTCAGGGCAATGTGACACACAGGCCTTGTATGGCTCACGTGTTGAATCTGATTCTCCAGCAATTTTTAAAATACCATCCTGGCCTACATGGCCTTGTGCAGCGGGCACGCTGCTATGTGGTCACTTTCATCCTTCGCACCCAGCAGCTCAACAACTTTCATCGCTCCGGAAGTCTTAGGGTCTGGCAGTTAAACGCCGGAAATGCGATGTTCCGACACGCAGGAATTGGAATCTGCTCATGTTGCAGCGTCTGTGGCAGCACCGCAGAGCCCTGCTGAAATACGGTATGACGTATACCCTGGGCTAACTTGATCCAGAGGTGGTGCAGATCACGCTGCTGGAGTGGTGTCAGATCAAGGACCTATGCACCCTTCTACACAGTTTCCAAATGTCGACGAAGATGTTTAGCCCTGGCAATGCCATTCTCAGCGTGACAATTCTGGTCATCTACATGATGGAGCACACTGTAAGCATTATTCGGAGTCAGGTATTGGTCCAAGAGGAAGGTGAGGAAGTACAGGAGGAGTCATATGCAGAAGGGATAATAAGATCTACAAGGTCCATACGGTAAGCGGTACCTAGGCAGCAGTTATGGTGGGGGATAGGGATTAACAAGGGCGCATAGTATCAGCAAAAATTGGTGAGGAAGGTGCAGGAGCCATGAAGAAATGGAGGACGAACTTGCGATGGGCATGGAAGACTCAGCAGATGAGTGAAAGCTTGCTCACATTTCGGTTGTGCGAGGTTGGGGGGAGAGGGCAGAGGAAGGAGGCACGATTCTAACCTCTCTGCCACCAACACACCAAGGACTTGGTCCTCCTGGATGCACAAGACACATGAGCGTCTTCTTGCTGCACTACCTACAACATGACCCTCGGATTGTACGAATTCGAAGTAATGCTAACTACTGGGTTGCCACACTGTTAGATCCCCGGTGCAAGACAAAATTTGGCGAAATAATTCCTGCCATAGAAAGGGACGCACGTGTACAGGAGTATCTTCAGAAGGTGGTACGCAATCTTCGATCTGCTTTTCCACTAAACACCAGTGCTGCACAGAGTGAATCTCAACGGTTTGTCCTGGATAGGAGGAAATGGTCTTTTACTTGTCCACATCTGAGGGACCGAGGGCTGGCTGTTGTGCTGAGATGGCATTGAGTACGGTGTCCCTGCAGAGTTGCACTTTTGGTCATATACAAAATGAGTTGAAAAAGGACAGATGCTGGTGAAAAGGGGAACAGGTGTGTTGGAAAGGGGAAAAAAGTTTTGGTCCATGGGTTTGGTGGTTAAGCAAAAGTAACATTTGATGAAGAAACACCATCTGTTACGGTGGGACTGGCAGATTTGGATGAGGTGGTATATACTATGTTACCGCTATATAACGAAAATTAATATGAAAAGAAAGAGAAAGGTATATATCCCATCAGCAGTCAGTGTCCACCGTGCTCCCAGATGGAAAAGGAGAGGTTGGCAACTGGAGGGTTCGGTGGAGGATACAGAGCTGTGTGGCTATGAAACTAATAGTAGCCTGAACCAAGTTAGACGCCACTCGGATCTTGAGACTGGGAGCCCTGTTAGCGTCACAGGGTCCACACGCCCACCCAGCCCAGGAACTCCCTGTTAACATCACAGGGGCCATTCAGTACGCTGACCGTGTGCATTGGGGCCACACCTGTGAACAGCAGGCGCATCAGCAGCAGCAGGCCTGTTAATGCCACTGGGCTGCACAAGCAGGACTTGTAGGACAGGAGCTGGTCTTAACCGTTCTGCGTTACCAACTGTGGTGGCGGCCTGCATCGACGCCCTATCCCTGCCTACCTCTGGCCTAAAGCCGCAATGGGTTCAACACATGGAGGTGTGCTCTTTAGGAGCATAATAGAAGACTGCGCACCTCCTTGTTGTCTCCAGCCCCTTCTATAACCTGGGTCCGCCCCAAACCAGGGTGGACCACAATGCACCTCCTGGAGACAAAAGCAGAGTGATACGTCATGAGTGGCATAACTAGCGTCCTATTTGGAACCGCAACTTCAATGATGACCTCATGGCTGTCATGACCCAAACACCTCACCAGTCATCGTCTGACCATCAATAATGAGGTGACAAGTCATAGGGGCGGGCCTCTGCAAGCCATTTGGGAGTGGCCTGGCCATCGTCAGGACACCTGATGCCCTGTGGTCTAAATGGGCCCCCCACATCAGGGGCAGGGCTAAAGAGTTCATTACCGGACCTAGTTTCTGATGCAGTAAGTGCCTGACCATGGTCAGTTGCATGAAATACAGTCTCTGAAAAAAGACTATCAGCTTTAGCATGGTGTCTATGCACAACACAGGACTTAGACCCGGCACGGAGTGCAAGTACCTGTGCAAAGAGGCTTTTCGCACTAAGTGTGGGAGCATGCGCTGTAGCCCGAAATGAAGACTTAGCCTCAGGAATGGCACAGTAAGGCTGAGCATACTCACTAGGCGAAACACTGGAGTTAGGCTGCGGCTGGGGTAAATCGGCACACGCATGCGCACTAGCTGCCTCTCCACACTTAGACGTGGAGGAGAAAGCAGCCAGCTGGACAACCCGAGGCACAGGCCTAAATGGCAGCTGATGCCTGGGCGCAACTGAAACCGCAGCAGGCTGCTTGCGTTTAAGGCGTCACCGTTTTGTAACAACAAATAACATCCAAAAGAACAGGTGTACTTCTTCCCATGGATAATCTGATATGATCCCTTTTTTCATGGACACGACCATCGCTAACAAATGTAGATGAGGCCAAATCAGCAGCTGCTTCAATGGATCTGAATTGCTCCATAAAGTGGCCTCTCCTCCACCCCAATTTCAAGATCCCAAATACTCCATTCCTCTGTGGTGTCAATCCAATCGCACTTGCTTCCTAACAGCTCTCAAATTTCCACCAGCCCTGCTGAGTATGGGGTGACAGAGATGGTTGAGTTTGCATAGCTGTTCAGTCACACTATAGCCTGGGAATCAGAGGTCTGCTCCAAAGCTGCAATGAGTACAGACAAGGAAGTTATTATTATTTTTATTATTATTGATTTATAGAGCACCATTGATTCCATGGTGCTGTACATGAGAAGGGGGTTACATACAGAATACATATACAAGTAACTATAGACAGACTGGTACAGAGGGAAGAGGGCCCTGCCCTTGCGGGATTACATTCTAAAGGATTTTTGGGAGGAGACAGTAGGAGTTGTTTAGGTTGAGCGTCAAGTACGTATGGTGGTGGTGTCATTGAAGGTTATAGTCATTTCTGAACAGATGAGTTTTCAGATTCAGTTTGAAGCTTGCGTATGTAGCAGATAATCTAACGTGTTGAGGTAGCGAGTTGCATGAGACAGGGGAAATGATCTGCGCAGATGGCCAGAAGCTTTGTGACTGGGATCCAGGCCCCGATGAAGAAGGTGCTGAGCCTAATCTACACCCTCATTTCCAAAAAGTAAATCCTCCTGGTGGAGACAATGGGGAACATGATGAGGAGCACAGATACCTGATTGGAAAGACAACTTTACTATTCGGTCAGGGCAGGAAGAGGTTGTCTCGGAGGACTCAGAACGAGGGGAATGAAAACACACAGGGTTATTGATGAGGTTGGAGACCACACTTACTGTCAAACCAAAGTCAGCCAGTCGATGAGGTCAGCAGAGGAGGATGCTATTGACGACGAGGTTACGTTGCGTCTTCCTGGCCAGAGACAAAGTACTGGAAGCACGTCAACAACTGAATCCTGGACCACAACTTTGACTCTGAGCAGATGTCGTGTTGGCTATGCAGGTCGTATGGGCTGTAAGCCTTTCCTAGCCTGTGAATTTTTGGACATCGCAAAGGATCACCCAAGTCATGGAATCTGTAAGATTTGTCAACAATCTGTAAGTAGAAGGCAAAAACTCACACTTTTGAGTACTTCCTCCATGAAGTATCACATGGATATGAATTGACAGCGTGAAGGTGTATTGCTCAGCTTTAGCAACTGTCAACGCAATATGCTTATTTGCCGTTCATTGCATGCATTGTTGCAGACTACACACAAGGGGCTGCTGTTTTTTTGGATCTGCCTTTGGTCACTATAGCAATAGAAAATTGCTCTTCGGGGGTGGACTTGGAGATGCTGTCTATGAACAGAAGGAAAAGCTAAAGGTGTGTGTTACAGCAAGGAGCCACCGCGGAAACACTTCGTTCAATTTTGAGGGGAGTTGTGTTGTACTTTGATGATGAGCACTGTAACGTCAGTGAGCAGCATCCTGTGCCACAGACCAACATTCTTACGGTGCTGTCTATACTGTTTACCGTGAGAGGAGCGTAAAGTCTGTATTTCTGGCAACTGGACATCACAGTACCCGGGTACGGTAGGCTGTGCCCAGACAATAATGCGGGCACGCAACACTTTGTTTTATTAGCAAAACACATATCTGTTCTGGGTAGGTCGACTATATAGACAATAAGACTTGCTGCCTCTGCACTGTCAAATTGTCACGTACAGTTTAAATCATAGAGGGACAGCAACACATGTTTGCATTGAATGTTGCTTTTCAAGATTTCCATGACTGTGTTGCAGAGCTGTGTGGTTTGTATTCACACTGTTATCATCTGCATTATCTGTGAGGCTTCAGCTAACAAGGGTATTCAGGGGGGGTCATGTGTTTTGTCTATGTTTAGGTAGATAACTTGGAAGCTCTTGTGATGCGCCACTGGTAAGTTGTGTTCGCACACACACACACACACACACACGCACAAACACACAATTACTGCTACACAGAGGGATTAGCAGGTAGTAGGCAACAGAATAGATTGTTCAATTATTTAAATTGTATGCATGGTTCTTATTGTTTGTTTTGGTAAAGTTAAACAATCATTTATCAACCCAACTGCCTAGAGTCCTTTTCCTGTTGCCTGGTTTTGCTGCATACTGGGGAGCCCACCCTGTACACGACTTAAAATGAAGCATAAGTCGCAATGTGAATTTCACTGTGCTACAATGCGGCCTAGCGTGCCTGTGCAACCACCGCCTGCCCCATCAAGTGCATCTGCGTGCTCTTCATCCTCTGTGACTGTGGGGACAGCAGTCACACATGGTTTTTCACACTGAACTTCCACTCCTTAACCCGCAACAGGGAGTGTGATTGGCAGGTCATCACTTGTTTTGGAAGTGGAAACAGAAGGTATTGTTGAGCTGTCAGACATCGAGAGAACCATCATTGGATGCAGGCTACATTATATCCACGCCTGCACCTTCGTCACAGATTGCCTGGACTACCTGCAGTTAATAATTGCATTCCAGAAATGGAAAGGAGTGTAGAATGCACATGTGTTGTACCTTGCTTGGCAGCAAAGGAACACTCGCTTATTATTCCAGACAATTTTAGGATGGCAGAAAAAGAGTCAGCTCTTTGTGCAAATTAAATAGCGTGGCAAAAGTGGACAGATGGGTACAGTGGCCGTGTTCTGTGGGTACCAGGACAGTAAAAGAAGCCTCACTTTCTATCCCTCCTAATGATCAAATGGAGCAAGGAATTCCCTGAGTTTGCTATAAAATTAGCATAGCAAAATGTGCATGAGGGTAGAATGCAGAGGTGCTTGAGATTGCTTGGCACAAGTGGCACAATAAAGGAGTCCTACAGGCATTTTTTGTATACCACTAAGTTGCAGTATTTTTTGCTATCATTATAGCTTATTAAAAATAGAGCAGGAGGGTGTCATGCAGAGGTGCTAGAAATAGCTTGGCACCAGTGGGGCACTAATGGAATACAACAGCCAGTTCTATGATGCCACTAAATGGCAGTATTTTTTGCTATCATTATAGCTTATTAAAAACAGAGCAGGAGGGTGTCATGCAGAGGTGCTAGAAATAGCTTGGCACCAGTGGGGCACTAATGGAATACAACAGCCAGTTCTATGATGCCACTAAATGGCAGTATTTTTTGCTATCATTATAGCTTATTAAAAACAGAGCAGGAGGGTGTCATGCAGAGGTGCTGCACATAGATTTGCACCAGTGGGGCACTAATGGAGTACAACAGCCACTTCTTGTATGCCACTAAGTTTACTCAATTTTTGGTATTATAATGTATTAGTAACAATGAGTTGGAGTGTGCAATGCAGGCAGACGTGCTGCAAATATCTTTGCACTAGTGGGACGATACAGAAGTCCAACAGCCACGTTTAGGATGCCACTAGGTTCACTGAGTGTTTGCTAGTATAATGGCTTAGTAACAATGAGTTGGAGTGTGCAATGCAGGCAGACGTGCTGCAAATATCTTTGCACTAGTGGGACTAGACAAAAGTCCAATAGCCACGTTTAGGATGCCACTAGGTACACTGAGTGTTTGCTAGTATAATGGCTTAGTTATAATGAGTTTGAGTGTGCAATGCAGGCAGAGGTGCTGCAAATATCTTTGCACTAGTGGGACTATACAAAAGTCCAATAGCCACGTTTAGGATGCCACTAGGTACACTCAGTGTTTGCTAGTATAATGGCTTAGTAACAATGAGTTGGAGTGTGCAATGCAGGCAGACGTGCTGCAAATATCTTTGCACTAGTGGGACTATACAAAAGTCCAACAGCCACGTTTAGGATGCCACTAGGTTCACTGAGTGTTTGCTAGTATAATGGCTTAGTTATAATGAGTTGGAGTGTGCAATGCAGGCAGACGTGCTGCAAATATCTTTGCACTAGTGGGACTAGACAGAAGTCCAACAGCCACGTTTAGGATGCCACTAGGTACACTGAGTGTTTGCTAGTATAATGGCTTAGTTATGATGAGTTTGAGTGTGCAATGCAGGCAGAGGTGCTGCAAATATCTTTGCACTAGTGGGACTATACAAACATCCAATAGCCACGTTTAGGATGCCACTAGGTACACTCAGTGTTTGCTAGTATAATGGCTTAGTAACAATGAGTTGGAGTGTGCAATGCAGACAGACGTGCTGCAAATATCTTTGCACTAGTGGGACTATACAAAAGTCCAATAGCCACGTTTAGGATGCCACTAGGTACACTGAGTGTTTGCTAGTATAATGGCTTAGTTATAATGAGTTTGAGTGTGCAATGCAGGCAGACGTGCTGCAAATATCTTTGCACTAGTGGGACTATACAAAAGTCCAATAGCCACGTTTAGGATGCCACTAGGTACACTGAGTGTTTGCTAGTATAATGGCTTAGTTATAATGAGTTTGAGTGTGCAATGCAGGCAGAGGTGCTGCAAATATCTTTGCACTAGTGGGACTATACAAAAGTCCAATAGCCACGTTTAGGATGCCACTAGGTACACTCAGTGTTTGCTAGTATAATGGCTTAGTAACAATGAGTTGGAGTGTGCAATGCAGGCAGACGTGCTGCAAATATCTTTGCACTAGTGGGACTATAGAAAAGTCCAATAGCCACGTTTAGGATGCCACTAGGTACACTGAGTGTTTGCTAGTATAATGGCTTAGTTATAATGAGTTTGAGTGTGCAATGCAGGCAGACGTGCTGCAAATATCTTTGCACTAGTGGGACTATACAAAAGTCCAATAGCCACGTTTAGGATGCTACTAGGTACACTCAGTGTTTGCTAGTATAATGGCTTAGTAACAATGAGTTGGAGTGTGCAATGCAGGCAGACGTGCTGCAAATATCTTTGCACTAGTGGGACTATACAAAAGTCCAATAGCCACGTTTAGGATGCCACTAGGTACACTTAGTGTTTGCTAGTATAATGGCTTAGTTATAATGAGTTGGAGTGTGCAGAGGACAGGAGGGTACAGTGCCAGGATTGTGGGGCTCTGGGTAGAGGAATGGAAGCCTGCCTATCTATTCCCTCCTAATGGGGAAATGCAGCGACGAAATCCCTGACCTTAGCTACTCAGTCGCTGTCTCTGTTTTCAGGACCTGTCACCTATGGCTCTGACCGTGCCGATACGAGCCCTTAAAAGGACTGATAGAAAGTGCTCTCCCTAAGCTGTCTAGCGCTGTGTATGGAGCGTATACAGCAGTATCGGCGATAGGACAAAGGACGAAGCTGCGCCAGTGATGTCTGACACCAAGGACGCAGAAGAGATAATGGCTTCCGGACGGGCAGATACTCGTTTTTATAATGCAGGGACAAGTGACATGGACATCCTATCACACATGCCGTTGCTTCTCTGGCTAAAAGTCCACTTAGCTGTGTGTGTGTCTGGGATTGGCTGCCATAATGGCCCTCCCCACTACACGCGCGCGCTTAGGGAAGGAAGACAAGGAAAAAAAAAAAAAAAATGGCGATCGCCATTATACAAACAGCAGTGATCTGAAGGCGCTGTTCACGCACACTATACACTGAAATTTCATAATAGTGTGAGTCACAGAGTGACTTACACTATTACAGCGGAAAGCCAGCTAGGAATTAGCTGTTTTTTTGCTGCTAGAACCATTATCGAACGTTTCTAGAACTATCGAGCTTTTGCAAAAAGCTCGAGTTCTAGTTCGATCTAGAACAGGCGCCAAAATCACTCGAGCCTAGAACTAGAGAACCTCGAACCGCGAACCGCGCTCAACTCTACTGGTGAGGCAGGGAATTCTGAGATAGATATAGATTATATATATACATATATAAATATATATATATATATATATATATATATATATATATATATACAGTTAGGTCCAGAAATATTTGGACAGTGACATAAGTTTTGTTATTTTAGCTTTTTACAAAAACATGTTCAGAAATACAATTATATATATAATATGGGCTGAAAGTGCACACTCCCAGCTGCAATATGAGAGTTTTCACATCCAATTCGGAGAAAGGGTTTAGGAATCATAGCTCTGTAATGCATAGCCTCCTCTTTTTCAAGGGACCAAAAGTAATTGGACAAGGGACTCTAAGGGCTGCAATTAACTCTGAAGGCGTCTCCCTCGTTAACCTGTAATCAATGAAGTAGTTAAAAGGTCTGGGGTTGATTACAGGTGTGTGGTTTTGCATTTGGAAGCTGTTGCTGTGACCAGACAACATGCGGTCTAAGTAACTCTCAATTGAGGTGAAGCAGAACATCCTGAGGCTGAAAAAAAAGAAAAAATCCATCAGAGAGATAGCAGACATGCTTGGAGTAGCAAAATCAACAGTCGGGTACATTCTGAGAGTAAAGGAATTGACTGGTGAGCTTGGGAACTCAAAAAGGCCTGGGCGTACACGGATGACAACAGTGGTGGATGATCGCCGCATACTTTCTTTGGTGAATAAGAACCCGTTCACAACATCAACTGAAGTCCAGAACACTCTCAGTGAAGTAGGTGTATCTGTCTCTAAGTCAACAGTAAAGAGAAGACTCCATGAAAGTAAATACAAAGGGTTCACATCTAGATGCAAACCATTCATCAATTCCAAAAATAGACAGGCCAGAGTTAAATTTGCTGAAAAACACCTCATGAAGCCAGTTCAGTTCTGGAAAAATATTCTATGGACAGATGAGACAAAGATCAACCTGTACCAGAATGATGGGAAGAAAAAAGTTTGGAGAAGAAAGGGAACGGCACATGATCCAAGGCACACCACATCCTCTGTAAAACATGGTGGAGGCAACGTGATGGCATGGGCATGCATGGCTTTCAAAGGCACTGGGTCACTTGTGTTTATTGATGACATAACAGCAGACAAGAGTAGCCGGATGAATTCTGAAGTGTACCGGGATATACTTTCAGCCCAGATTCAGCCAAATGCCGCAAAGTTGATCGGACGGCGCTTCATAGTACAGATGGACAATGACCCCAAGTATACAGTCAAAGCTACCCAGGAGTTCATGAGTGCAAAAAAGTGGAACCTTCTGCAATGGCCAAGTCAATCACCAGATCTTAACCCAATTGAGCATGCATTTCACTTGCTCAAATCCAGACTTAAGACGGAAAGATCCACAAACAAGCAAGACCTGAAGGCTGCGGCTGTAAAGGCCTGGCAAAGCATTAAGAAGGAGGAAACCCAGCGTTTGGTGATGTCCATGGGTTCCAGACTTAAGGCAGTGATTGCCTCCAAAGGATTCACAACAAAATATAGAAAATAAAAATATTTTGTTTGGGTTTGGTTTATTTGTCCAATTACTTTTGACCTCCTAAAATGTGGAGTGTTTGTAAAGAAATGTGTACAATTCCTACAATTTCTATCAGATATTTTTGTTCAAACCTTCAAATTAAACGTTACAATCTGCACTTGAATTCTGTTGTCGAGATTTAATTTCAAATCCAATGTGGTGGCATGCAGAGCCCAACTCGCGAAAATTGTGTCACTGTCCAAATATTTCTGGACCTAACTGTAGGCCACAATTCCCAGGAGCTACATTCATTTAAATATGAACTGCTGAGGAGTGAACATCAAAATGGAAAAAAACGAGCTCAGAGCTGTCATCAAATACCTCTGCTTAAAAAAAAAATACTACCAAAGACATACACAGCGACTTGGTGCAAACATTGGAGGACTCTTCTCCATATTCCACAGTTGCACGCTGGTCCAAGGAATTTAAGCTGGGAAGAACATCGACGGAAGATGAACATCGTGAAGGACGCCCATCCACGTCCCTCAATGAAGAAAACGTGAAAAAAGTTGAAGAAGTTGTACTGACAGATGGAAGAGTGACTATCAGGCATGTAGCTGAGGTCACAGGAATCTCATATCGCAGTATTCAAAGCATCCTTGCAAAAGAATTGCACATGAGAAAGGTCTCCGCGCGTTGGGTGCCAAAAATGTTAACCGACGAGCAAAAGAAGAAATGAGTTGACATTTCAATAGCAAATCTCGAAAAGTTCCAAGCAGACAAGGAGAATTTTTTGTCACGTTTTTTGACCATGGACGAGACCTGGATCCGCCACTTTGATCCCGAAACTAAACAACAATCGATGACATGGAAACGAGCCGATGAACCGACGCCGAAGAAATTCAAAGTGTCAAACTCAGCAGGGAAGGTTATGGCGTCCGTTTTTTGGGACGCTGAAGGAATTATTATGGTGGACTATTTGGAGAAGGGAGACACTATTAAGGGCTCCTACTACGCAGAACAAATAAGAAGATTGCGGGAGGCTATCAAGGAGAAAAGGCACGGCAAACTGCGGGCTGGAGTGCTGTTTCACCAAAATAATGCGCCGGCTCACAAAGCTGCAGTTGCCATGGCAACAATTCAAGAAGCTAGCTTTGAACTGGTGGAGCACCACCCCTGACTTCTTTCTCTTTCCTCGCCTCAAGGAACACCGCCGGGGCAAGAAATTTGACGACAATAGCGACGTCATAACCGCTGTTGGGGATTTTTTTGAGGGTCAAGATTAGAGTTGAGCGCGGTTCGTGGTTCGAGGTTCTCCAGTTCTAGGCTCGAGTGATTTTGGGGCCTGTTCTAGATCGAACTAGAACTCGAGCTTTTTGCAAAAGCTCGATAGTTCTAGAAACGTTCGAGAACGGTTCTAGCAGCAAAAAACCAGCTAAATCCTAGCTTGGTTTCTGCTATAATAGTGTAAGTCACTCTGTGAATCACACTATTATGACATTTCAGTGTATAGTGTGCGTGAACAGCGCCTTCAGATCACTGCTGTTTCTATAATGGCGATCGCCATTTTTTTTTTTTCCTTGTCTTCCTTCCCTAAGCGCGCGCGTGTAGTGGGGCGGGCCAGCATGTCAGCCAATCCCAGACACACACACAGCTAAGTGGACTTTTAGCCAGAGAAGCAACGGCATGTGTGATAGGATGTCCATGTCACATGTCCTTGCATTATAAAACCGGACATTTTCCTCCAGGACGCCATTATCTGCCTTCTGCGTCTTTGGTGTCAGACATCACTGTCGCAGCTCCGTCCTCCTGAGTCCTATCGCCGATACAGCTGTATGCGCTGCATACACAGCGTTAGACAGCTTAGGGAGAGCACTTTCTAGCAGTCCTTTTAAGGGCTCAAACCGGCAGGGTCAGAGTTAAGGTGACAGGTCCTGAAAACAGCGACAGCGTCTGTGTAGCTAAGGTCAGGGATTTCCTCCCTGCATTTCCCTATTAGGAGGGAATAGAAAGGCAGGCTTCCATTCCTCTACCCAGACCCCACAATCCTGCCACTGTACCCTCCTGTCCTCTGCACACTCCAACTCATTATAACTAAGCCATTATACTAGCAAACACTCAGTGTACCTAGTGGCATCCTATACGTGGCTATTGGACTTTGCTATAGTCCCACTAGTGCAAAGACATTTGCAGAGCGCGTCTGCCTGCATTGCACACGCCAACTCATTATAACTAAGCCATTATACTAGCAAACACCCAGTGTACCTAGTGGCATCCTATACGTGGCTATTGGACTTTGCTATAGTCCCACTAGTGCAAAGACATTTGCAGAGCGCGTCTGCCTGCATTGCACACTCCAACTCATTATAACTAAGCCATTATACTAGCAAACACTCAGTGTACCTAGTGGCATCCTATACGTGGCTATTGGACTTTGCTATAGTCCCACTAGTGCAAAGACATTTGCAGAGCGCGTCTGCCTGCATTGCACACGCCAACTCATTATAACTAAGCCATTATACTAGCAAACACTCAGTGTACCTAGTGGCATCCTATACGTGGCTATTGGACTTTGCTATAGTCCCACTAGTGCAAAGACATTTGCAGAGCGCGTCTGCCTGCATTGCACACTCCAACTCATTATAACTAAGCCATTATACTAGCAAACACCCAGTGTACCTAGTGGCATCCTATACGTGGCTATTGGACTTTGCTATAGTCCCACTAGTGCAAAGACATTTGCAGAGCGCGTCTGCCTGCATTGCACACTCCAACTCATTATAAGTAAGCCATTATACTAGCAAACACCCAGTGTACCTAGTGGCATCCTATACGTGGCTATTGGACTTTGCTATAGTCCCACTAGTGCAAAGACATTTGCAGAGCGCGTCTGCCTGCATTTCACACTCCAACTCATTATAACTAAGCCATTATACTAGCAAACACCCAGTGTACCTAGTGGCATCCTATACGTGGCTATTGGACTTTGCTATAGTCCCACTAGTGCAAAGACATTTGCAGAGCGCGTCTGCCTGCATTGCACACGCCAACTCATTATAACTAAGCCATTATACTAGCAAACACTCAGTGTACCTAGTGGCATCCTATACGTGGCTATTGGACTTTGCTATAGTCCCACTAGTGCAAAGACATTTGCAGAGCGCGTCTGCCTGCATTGCACACTCCAACTCATTATAACTAAGCCATTATACTAGCAAACACTCAGTGTACCTAGTGGCATCCTATACGTGGCTATTGGACTTTGCTATAGTCCCACTAGTGCAAAGACATTTGCAGAGCGCGTCTGCCTGCATTGCACACTCCAACTCATTATAACTAAGCCATTATACTAGCAAACACTCAGTGTACCTAGTGGCATCCTATACGTGGCTATTGGACTTTGCTATAGTCCCACTAGTGCAAAGACATTTGCAGAGCGCGTCTGCCTGCATTGCACACTCCAACTCATTATAACTAAGCCATTATACTAGCAAACACTCAGTGTACCTAGTGGCATCCTATACGTGGCTATTGGACTTTGCTATAGTCCCACTAGTGCAAAGACGTTTGCAGAGCGCGTCTGCCTGCATTGCACACTCCAACTCATTATAACTAAGCCATTATACTAGCAAACACTCAGTGTACCTAGTGGCATCCTATACGTGGCTATTGGACTTTGCTATAGTCACACTAGTGCAAAGACATTTGCAGAGCGTGTCTGCCTGCATTGCACACTCCAACTCATTATAACTAAGCCATTATACTAGCAAACACCCAGTGTACCTAGTGGCATCCTATACGTGGCTATTGGACTTTGCTATAGTCCCACTAGTGCAAAGACATTTGCAGAGCGCGTCTGCCTGCATTGCACACTCCAACTCATTATAACTAAGCCATTATACTAGCAAACACCCAGTGTACCTAGTGGCATCCTATACGTGGCTATTGGACTTTGCTATAGTCCCACTAGTGCAAAGACATTTGCAGAGCGCGTCTGCCTGCATTGCACACTCCAACTCATTATAACTAAGCCATTATACTAGCAAACACCCAGTGTACCTAGTGGCATCCTATACGTGGCTATTGGACTTTGCTATAGTCCCACTAGTGCAAAGACATTTGCAGAGCGCGTCTGCCTGCATTTCACACTCCAACTCATTATAACTAAGCCATTATACTAGCAAACACCCAGTGTACCTAGTGGCATCCTATACGTGGCTATTGGACTTTGCTATAGTCCCACTAGTGCAAAGACATTTGCAGAGCGCGTCTGCCTGCATTGCACACGCCAACTCATTATAACTAAGCCATTATACTAGCAAACACTCAGTGTACCTAGTGGCATCCTATACGTGGCTATTGGACTTTGCTATAGTCCCACTAGTGCAAAGACATTTGCAGAGCGCGTCTGCCTGCATTGCACACTCCAACTCATTATAACTAAGCCATTATACTAGCAAACACTCAGTGTACCTAGTGGCATCCTATACGTGGCTATTGGACTTTGCTATAGTCCCACTAGTGCAAAGACATTTGCAGAGCGCGTCTGCCTGCATTGCACACTCCAACTCATTATAACTAAGCCATTATACTAGCAAACACTCAGTGTACCTAGTGGCATCCTATACGTGGCTATTGGACTTTGCTATAGTCCCACTAGTGCAAAGACATTTGCAGAGCGCGTCTGCCTGCATTGCACACTCCAACTCATTATAACTAAGCCATTATACTAGCAAACACTCAGTGTACCTAGTGGCATCCTATACGTGGCTATTGGACTTTGCTATAGTCCCACTAGTGCAAAGACATTTGCAGAGCGCGTCTGCCTGCATTGCACACTCCAACTCATTATAACTAAGCCATTATACTAGCAAACACTCAGTGTACCTAGTGGCATCCTATACGTGGCTATTGGACTTTGCTATAGTCCCACTAGTGCAAAGACATATGCAGAGCGCGTCTGCCTGCATTGCACACTCCAACTCATTATAACTAAGCCATTATACTAGCAAACACCCAGTGTACCTAGTGGCATCCTATACGTGGCTATTGGACTTTGCTATAGTCCCACTAGTGCAAAGACATTTGCAGAGCGCGTCTGCCTGCATTGCACACTCCAACTCATTATAACTAAGCCATTATACTAGCAAACACTCAGTGTACCTAGTGGCATCCTATACGTGGCTATTGGACTTTGCTATAGTCCCACTAGTGCAAAGACATTTGCAGAGCGCGTCTGCCTGCATTGCACACTCCAACTCATTATAACTAAGCCATTATACTAGCAAACACTCAGTGTACCTAGTGGCATCCTATACGTGGCTATTGGACTTTGCTATAGTCCCACTAGTGCAAAGACATTTGCAGAGCGCGTCTGCCTGCATTGCACACTCCAACTCATTATAACTAAGCCATTATACTAGCAAACACTCAGTGTACCTAGTGGCATCCTATACGTGGCTATTGGACTTTGCTATAGTCCCACTAGTGCAAAGACATTTGCAGAGCGCGTCTGCCTGCATTGCACACGCCAACTCATTATAACTAAGCCATAATACTACTAGCAAACACTGAGTGTACCTAGTGGCATCCTATACGTGGCTATTGGACTTTGCTATAGTCCCACTAGTGCAAAGACATTTGCAGAGCGCGTCTGCCTGCATTGCACACTCCAACTCATTATAACTAAGCCATTATACTAGCAATTTTTGCTGCCAGTTTAAGGGCCGTAGTTGCATTGTCAGGGATATTTATTCTTTATTATTCTGCTGTTAATAAAGCTAGACCACCACTGCAATCTACACCACCTCTCAATTTTTACTACCACATTTTCAGTCCACAATCTTGTCGCAATCAACATGAGTGGCAAAATGACAGATGCTGGTGGAAAGGGGAAGAGGCGTGGTGGAAAAGGAAAAAAAGGGTTTGTCCGTGGGGAAGGTGGCAAAGCTCCATTATCATCTGCTGAAGATAGACCATCTACCAGAAAAAGTAAGATGTCTACTACTTACCGTGGACAATCCGATGTGCTCCCTTTTTTACGGACACGAACAACAGGAAGAAAGGTAGATGATGGGCAAAAAAGGAAAATGCTTGAATGGATCTCAAGTGGTCCAACAAGTGCCCTCTCAGCCACTTCAAGTACCGCATCCAAAAAACACCAGTCCTCTGAGTTGTCATCCCAATCAAACTTGATTTCTCCCAGCTCTGAAGTCTCCATCAGCCCTGCACAGTATGGTGGAACTGAGATGGCTGAGTCTGCAGAGCTGTTCAGTCACACTATAGCCTGGGAATCAGAGGTCTGCTCCCAAGCTACAGTGAGTACAGAACAGGAAATGGTCTGCAGTGATGCCCAGAACCTTTGTGACTCTGATTCAGGCCGTGAGGACCAAGTTTCTGAGCATAATGTTGACCCTTTGTCACAAACTGTAACACCTGTGGTTATAGACAATGAGGAACATACTGATGAAGATGAGACTCAGATACCCGATTGGGATGACAACTTAAATATTCGGTCAGGGCAAGAAGAGGCTCGGTCAGAGGGGGAGGGGAGTGCAAACACAACAATTGATGATTAAGTTCTAGATCCCACCTACTGTCAACCCACAGTCAGGCACTCGAGGAGGTCAACAGAGGTGGTGGAGGAGGATGCAACTGATGACGAAGTTACCTTGCGCCTTCCTGGACAGAGTCGGAGTACTGGTAGCACGTCTACAACTGCATCCTCAGCCACCACTCTGCCTCTGAGCATTATTCGGGGTGGATCATCAGGTCGCATGGCCTCTAAGCCTTGCCTAGCCTGGTCCTTTTTTGACATACAAAAAGATCGCCCAAATTATGTGATCTGTAAAATTTGTCATGGTTCTCTTAGTAGAGGTCAAAACCTCAGCAGTTTGACAACTTCTTCCATGAATCGTCACATGAATAAATATCATATGGCCCGGTGGGAAGCTCACCGTGCTGCAATGCGGCCTAGCGGAGCGAACCATCCACCGCCGGCCCCTTCCAGTGCATCCGCGCGCTCGTCATCTTCTAGGACTGTGGGGACAGCTGTCACACCTGTTTTTCCACCCACAACTTCCACCACTGTAACCGCAACAGGCAGTTTGCTTGGTAGGTCGTCAGTTGTTTTGGAAGGGGAAACAAGTGAGTGTGTACAGCTCTCTCAGACATAGATAGCACCAACGTTGGATGAAGGCAACATCATGTCTCCGCCTGCACTTTCCTCACAAACCTGCATTTTTCCAGGGACACCCTACTCAACACCGTCTACACACAGCAGCCAGATCTCTGTCCCTCAGATGTGGACAAATAAAAGGCCATTTCCTGCGACCCATGACAAAGCTAAGAGGTTGACTCTATCCCTCTGTAAGCTGTTGGCTACCAAAATGCTGCCTTTCCGTCTAGTGGACACACAGGATTTTAGAGACCTTATGTCTGTCGCTGTGCCCCAGTACCAGATGCCTAGTCGCCACTACTTCTCTAAGAAAGGTGTGCCCGCGCTACACCAGCATGTCGCACACAACATCACCGCTTCCTTGAGAAACTCTGTGTGTGAACGGGTGCATTTCACCACCGATACTTGGACCAGTAAGCATGGACAGGGACGTTACATGTCGCTGACTGGGCACTGGGTAACTATGGTGATAGATGGTGAAGGGTCTGCTGCACAAGTCTTGCCGTCCCCACGACTTGTGTGTCAATCCTCTGTCTGTCCAAGTTCCGCCACTGCTTCTGCATTATCCACCTCATCTGGGTCCTCCACCTCCGCCCCAAGCCTGCCTGGTCAGGCCACCAGCGTTCTCACTGCGCAGAAGGAATCACGCACCCCTCATTACTATGCTGGCAGCAGAGCGCAACGGCATCAGGCGGTCTTTAGCTTGACATGTCTTGGTAATAAGAGTCACACAGCTGAGGAGTTGTGGTCAGCTCTGCGGTCCGAGTTTAATAAATGGTTGTCTCCACTCAACCTGCAGCCTGGTAAGGCCGTGTGCGACAATGCTGCAAACCTGGGTGCGGCCCTTCGCCTGGGCAAGGTGACACACGTACCTTGTATGGCTCACGTGTTGAACCTTGTCGTGCAGCAATTTTTAACACAGTATCCCGGCCTAGATGGCCTTCTGAACAGGGCACGAAAACTGTCTGCTCACTTCCGCCGTTCAAGCGCCGCAGCTGAGCGACTTGCATCGCTCCAGAAGTCTTTCGGCCTGCCGGTTCATCGCCTGAAATGCGATGTGGCGACACGCTGGAATTCAACTCTCCACATGTTACAGCGACTGTGGCAGCACCGCCGTGCCCTGGTGCAATACGTCATGACGTATAGCCTGGGCCAACGAGATGCAGAGGTGGGGCAGATCACCCTGATGGAGTGGTCTCAGATCAAGGACCTATGCACCCTTCTGCACAGTTTCGACATGGCGACGAATATGTTTAGCGCTGACAATGCCATTATCAGCATGACGATTCCAGTCATTTACATGCTGGAACGCACGCTAAACACTATTCGGAGTCAGGGGGTGGGACAACAGGAAGTGGATGAACTACAGGAGGATTCATATGCGCAAGACACAACAACATCACCAAGGTCCAGACGTTCATCATCACCAAGGCGCCAGGCATGGGAGCATGGGGGACAGGGATCAACAAGGGCGCATGGTAGCAGGCGAGATGTTGAGGAAGGTGCAGGAGGACATGAAGAAATGGAGGACGAACTGTCCATGGACATGGAAGACTCAGCAGATGAGGGAGACCTTGGTCAAATTTCAGTTGAAAGAGGTTGGGGGGAGATGTCAGAGGAAGAAAGAACGGTTAGCACCTCTATGCCACAAACACAGCGTGGACTTGGTCCGCATGGCTGCGCAAGACACATGAGTGCCTTCTTGTTGCACTACCTCCAACATGACCCTCGTATTGTCAAAATTAGAAGTGATGATGACTACTGGCTTGCCACACTATTAGATTCCCGGTACAAGTCCAAATTTTGTGACATAATTCCAGCCATAGAAAGGGACGCACGTATGCAGGAGTATCAGCAGAAGCTGTTACTCGATCTTAGATCCGCTTTTCCACCAAACAACCGTGCAGGTGCAGTGAGTGAATCTCCCAGTTGTAACTTGACAAACATGGGACGGTCTCGTCATCTTCAACAGTCTACACGTACCAGTAGGACCGTATCTGGTGCTGGTAACAGCAATTTTATGGAATCTTTTCATAATTTTTTTAGACCCTCCTTTGCAAGGCCACCAGAGACAACAAGTCTGACACATAGTCAACGGCTGGAGAGGATGATACAGGAGTATCTCCAAATGAACATCGATGCCATGACTGTGCAACTGGAGCCTTGCTCCTTTTGGGCTTCAAACCTAGAAAAATGGCCAGAGCTCGCAACTTACGCCTTGGAGATTTTGTCGTGTCCAGCTGCCAGCGTTGTCTCTGAACGTGTCTTCAGTGCTGCTGGGTGTGTGCTGACAGATAAGCGCACGCGTCTGTCCAGTGACAATGTGGACAGACTGACGTTCATCAAAATGAACAAGTCATGGATCCAGAAGGAATTTACAACCCCTGTGTCATCCTGGGGAGAGTAAATGCTTGTGGATTTGGAATGTGCTTGATGCAAATCTAGCTGTGAAGTGTACAACTGGGGCACAACTGCTGCCACTGAAGGGGTGGGTGTGTGTGGGGCCCAATTTTTGGAAAAAAGGGAGACTCCGCTTGGAGTAACCCTTGCTTGCTGTGTTTTTAAAAGAAGCCAAGATGAACAGAGCTGGGATCAGGAAAGACTTTGCTACCTACCCCGGTGTCATCCTGGGGACGGTTAATTATGTCGTATTTTTGAATGTGTTTGATGCAAATCTAGCTGTGAAGTGTACAACTGGGGCACAACTGCTGCCACTGAAGGGGTGGGTGTGTGTGGGGCCCAATTTTTGGAAAAAAGGGAGACTCCGCTTGGAGTAACCCTTGCTTGCTGTGTTTTTAAAAGAAGCCAAGATGAACAGAGCTGGGATCAGGAAAGACTTTGCTACCTACCCCGGTGTCATCCTGGGGACGGTTAATTATGGCATATTTTTGAATGTGCTTGATGCAAATCTAGCTGTGAAGTGTACAACTGGGGCACAACTGCTGCCACTGAAGGGGTGGGTGTGTGTGGGGCCCAATTTTTGGAAAAAAGGGAGACTCCGCTTGGAGTAACCCTTGCTTGCTGTGTTTTTAAAAGAAGCCAAGATGAACAGAGCTGGGATCAGGAAAGACTTTGCTACCTACCCCGGTGTCATCCTGGGGACGGTTAATTATGGCGTATTTTTGAATGTGCTTGATGCAAATCTAGCTGTGAAGTGTACAACTGGGGCACAACTGCTGCCACTGAAGGGGTGGGTGTGTGTGGGGCCCAATTTTTGGAAAAAAGGGAGGCTCCGCTTGGAGTCACCTTGCGGTGTTTTACATGACTTTAGAAAGGCGTGCCATGCCTATATCTGTGTCTCCTCCTCTTTTTCTTTGTCCAGCTCTTTTGTTTTTGCATAAGTATATGTCCTTGTCACTTTCCCATGTGTTGTGAATTGTTTGTCACCTTTTGGACACCTTTGAGGGTGTTTTCTAGGTGTTTTTCTGTGTTTGTGATTGCCTGCCATTGTTTCCTATGCAGTTCGAGTTCGGTTCGTCGAACGTTCGACGAGCCGAACTCGAACGGGACCTCCGTTCGGCGAACCGGCCTCGAGCCGAACCGGGACCGGTTCGCTCATCTCTAGTCAAGATCAAGAATTTTTTTCGAAGGGAATTCTAAGTTTAGAAAAAAGAAGGACTAAATGTATAGACTTGATAGGAGACTATAAATAACAAATTCCATAGGGATTACATATAGTGTGCCCTTTCTAGAAAAGGAGCAGAAAGCATACTCAATAACTATGAAAAAACTGGAGAAACAAGAGTATAAATGCTTGGAGAAATGACTTTATTAGAGGCTACTGTGGCAATAAAAAACCCCTAGAGGTTAAAAAGATAGAAGAAGTACAAGATAGTAGTGAAAGGAGGACCCAGAAACAATGGTTATAAGCTAATCAACAAGGTATAAACAAATGTCCGATAAATACAGGGACAGTAATTACAATAAATTGCACAAAGCCCAAATAAATATGATAGAAATAACGGACATAGAAGTAGTTAATAAGATACAGTGCCTACAAGTAGTATTCAACCCCCTGCAGATTTAGCAGGTTTGATAAGATGCAAATAAGTTAGAGCCTGCAAACTTCAAACAAGAGCAGGATTTATTAACAGATGCATAAATCTTACAAACCAACAAGTTATGTTGCTCAGTTAAATTTTAATAAATTTTCAACATAAAAGTGTGGGTCAATTATTATTCAACCCCTAGGTTTAATATTTTGTGGAATAACCCTTGTTTGCAATTACAGCTAATAATCGTCTTTTATAAGACCTGATAAGGCCGGCACAGGTCTCTGGAGTTATCTTGGCCCACTCCTCCATGCAGATCTTCTCCAAGTTATCTAGGTTCTTTGGGTGTCTCATGTGGACTTTAATCTTGAGCTCCTTCCACAAGTTTTCAATTGGGTTAAGGTCAGGAGACTGACTAGGCCACTGCAACACCTTGATTTTTTCCCTCTTGAACCAGGCCTTGGTTTTCTTGGCTGTGTGCTTTGGGTCGTTGTCTTGTTGGAAGATGAAATGACGACCCATCTTAAGATCCTTGATGGAGGAGCGGAGGTTCTTGGCCAAAATCTCCAGGTAGGCCGTGCTATCCATCTTCCCATGGATGCGGACCAGATGGCCAGGTCCCTTGGCTGAGAAACAGCCCCACAGCATGATGCTGCCACCACCATGCTTGACTGTAGGGATGGTATTCTTGGGGTCGTATGCAGTGCCATCCAGTCTCAAACGTCACGTGTGTGGTTGGCACCAAAGATCTCGATCTTGGTCTCATCAGACCAGAGAACCTTGAACCAGTCTGTCTCAGAGTCCTCCAAGTGATCATGAGCAAACTGTAGATGAGCCTTGACATGACGCTTTGAAAGTAAAGGTACCTTACGGGCTCGTCTGGAACGGAGACCATTGCGGTGGAGTACGTTACTTATGGTATTGACTGAAACCAATGTCCCCACTGCCATGAGATCTTCCCGGAGCTCCTTCCTTGTTGTCCTTGGGTTAGCCTTGACTCTTCGGACAAGCCTGGCCTCGGCACGGGTGGAAACTTTCAAAGGCTGTCCAGGCCGTGGACCGCTAACAGTAGTTCCATAAGCCTTCCACTTCCGGATGATGCTCCCAACAGTGGAGACAGGTAGGCCCAACTCCTTGGAAAGGGTTTTGTACCCCTTGCCAGCCTTGTGACCCTCCACGATCTTGTCTCTGATGGCCTTGGAATGCTCCTTTGTCTTTCCCATGTTGACCAAGTATGAGTGCTGTTCACAAGTTTGGGGAGGGTCTTAATTAGTCAGAAAAGGCTGGAAAAAGAGATAATTAATCCAAACATGTGAAGCTCATTGTTCTTTGTGCCTGAAATACTTCTTAATACTTTAGGGGAACCAAACAGAATTCTTGTGGTTTGAGAGGTTGAATAATAAATGACCCTCTGAATAAATTCACAATTTAAAAAAAAGAAATAACATTCTTTTTTGCTGCAGTGCATTTCACACTTCCCGGCTGATCTGCAGTCCAAATGTCACAATGCCAAGTTAATTCCGAATGTGTAAACCTGCTAAATCTGCAGGGGGTTGAAT
This sequence comes from Anomaloglossus baeobatrachus, assembly GCF_048569485.1. Lineage (NCBI taxonomy): Eukaryota > Metazoa > Chordata > Amphibia > Anura > Aromobatidae > Anomaloglossus > Anomaloglossus baeobatrachus. The sequence goes on from NC_134354.1 coordinate 219,182,728, forward strand.
ACTACTTGTAGGCACTGTATATAAAGTGCCTGTGTGCTACACGATATGTAAACAAGAACTGGATGTGCAAGCCAGAGCTAAAGTGCTCATAGTGCAAAGGGACGCCTTACAATAAGGGTGCACATACCAGCATTCAACACAGTATCAAAACACAAATGCAGGCATCAGAGATCAGCAAACCATGGATCCTGGGACCAAAGAAAGACACCCTACGTACGTTTCACAAAAGTGAGGTAACTACCAGCTTCATCAGCAAGACAATGATCCAAAACACTGCTCCAAATCTACTCAGGCACTCATGCAGAGGAACAATTACAATGTTCTGGAATGGCCATCCCAGTCCCCAGACCTGAATATCATTGAAAATCTGTGGGATGATTTGAAGCGTGCTGTCCATGCTCGGCGACCATCAAACTTAACTGAACTGGAATTGTTTTGTAAACAGGAATGGTCAAATATACCTTCATCCAGGATCCAGGAACTCATTAAAAGCTACAGGAAGCGAGTAGAGGCTGTTATTTTTGCAAAAGGAGGATCTACAAAATATTAATGTCACTTTTATGTTGAGGTGCCCATACTTTTGCACTGGTCAAATTTTGTTTAAATGCGGATTGCACATTTTCTGTTAGTACAATAAACCTCATTTCAATCTAGAAATATTACTCAGTCCATCAGTTATTAGATATATATGAAACTGAAATACAGTTAGGTCCAGAAATATTTGGACAGTGACACAATTTTCGCGAGTTGGGCTCTGCATGCCACCACATTGGATTTGAAATGAAATCTCTACAACAGAATTCAAGTGCAGATTGTAACGTTTAATTTGAAGGTTTGAACAAAAATATCTGATAGAAATTGTAGGAATTGTACACATTTCTTTACAAACACTCCACATTTTAGGAGGTCAAAAGTAATTGGACAAATAAACCAAACCCAAACAAAATATTTTTATTTTCCAAATTTTGTTGCGAATCCTTTGGAGGCAATCACTGCCTTAAGTCTGGAACCCATGGACATCACCAAACGCTGGGTTTCCTCCTTCTTAATGCTTTGCCAGGCCTTTACAGCCGCAGCCTTCAGGTCTTGCTTGTTTGTGGGTCTTTCCGTCTTAAGTCTGGATTTGAGCAAGTGAAATGCATGCTCAATTGGGTTGAGATCTGGTGATTGACTTGGCCATTGCAGAAGGTTCCACTTTTTTGCACTCAGGAACTCCTGGGTAGCTTTGGCTGTATGCTTGGTGTCATTGTCCATCTGTACTATGAAGCGCCGTCCGATCAACTTTGCGGCATTTGGCTGAATCTGGGCTGAAAGTATATCCCGGTACACTTCAGAATTCATCCGGCTACTCTTGTCTGCTGTTATGTCATCAATAAACACAAGTGACCCAGTGCCATTGAAAGCCATGCATGCCCATGCCATCACGTTGCCTCCACCATGTTTTACAGAGGATGTGGTGTGCCTTGGATCATGTGCCGTTCCCTTTCTTCTCCAAACTTTTTTCTTCCCATCATTCTGGTACAGGTTGATCTTTGTCTCATCTGTCCATAGAATACTTTTCCAGAACTGAGCTGGCTTCATGAGGTGTTTTTCAGCAAATTTAACTCTGGCCTGTCTATTTTTGGAATTGATGAATGGTTTGCATCTAGATGTGAACCCTTTGTATTTACTTTCATGGAGTCTTCTCTTTACTGTTGACTTAGAGACAGATACACCTACTTCACTGAGAGTGTTCTGGACTTCAGTTGATGTTGTGAACGGGTTCTTCTTCACCAAAGAAAGTATGCGGCGATCATCCACCACTGTTGTCATCCGTGGACGCCCAGGCCTTTTTGAGTTCCCAAGCTCACCAGTCAATTCCTTTTTTCTCAGAATGTACCCGACTGTTGATTTTGCTACTCCAAGCATGTCTGCTATCTCTCTGATGGATTTTTTCTTTTTTTTCAGCCTCAGGATGTTCTGCTTCACCTCAATTGAGAGTTCCTTAGACCGCATGTTGTCTGGTCACAGCAACAGCTTCCAAATGCAAAACCACACACCTGTAATCAACCCCAGACCTTTTAACTACTTCATTGATTACAGGTTAACGAGGGAGACGCCTTCAGAGTTAATTGCTGCCCTTAGAGTCCCTTGTCCAATTACGTTTGGTCCCTTGAAAAAGAGGAGGCTATGCATTACAGAGCTATGATTCCTAAACCCTTTCTCCGATTTGGATGTGAAAACTCTCATATTGCAGCTGGGAGTGTGCACTTTCAGCCCATATTATATATATAATTGTATTTCTGAACATGTTTTTGTAAACAGCTAAAATAACAAAACTTGTGTCACTGTCCAAATATTTCTGGACCTAACTGTAGCTGTTGCAAAAACCCAAATTGTTATAAAGAAAAAAGGTTAACATTAATAGGGGTGCCCAAACTTTTCCATATGACTGTAATTGGTACAGAAACCTTAGATTGCAATTACAGAGGTCAGATGTTCCTGTAGTTCTTGACCAAGTTTGCACAGACTACAGCAGGGATTTTTGCCAATCCTCCATACAGATCTTCTCCACATCCTTCAGGTTTTGGAGCGCTTGCTGGACAACGTTGAGTTTCAGACCACTCCAGGACATTGAAATGGTTCTTACGGAGCCACTGCTTAGTTGCCCTGGTTTTATGTTTCAGGTCATTGTCATGCTGGAAGACAATAGAACTAATGGATCGAGAAAATGAAGGAACTGTCAAGTTTGGTGGAGGAACCCTGATCATATGGGGTTGTTTCACAGCCAAAGCCATTGGATACTTGACTAGGATCAATGGTGTCTCTTTGCTGAGCTATATGTGAGTATCCTACAACACGAGTCACTTCGTACACTTGAGAACCATGGGTACCAAAGGACAACATAGAGAATCAGCAGTGCAACGACCCAAAGCATACATCTAGATTCGTGAAGAAATGGGTCAATGATAATGAAGTAGCGGTCATGTATTGGCCCCTCCATAGTCCCCAGACTTCAACCCAATCGAAAACACTTGTGTGTAGAGTTGAAGAAAAAGCTGTACACAAGTGAGTGGCTCAGTATGCACCAACATTTGAAAAATGTAGAAGAGACCTGGGATTAGATTTCGACCAAAACACAATTGCATATGATTGAAAGCATGGCTAGACGTATTCAGGCAGTGTTGAAAGTCAAAGGTGGATTTACAAAAGACTAACAAAATACTAAAAATTAAAATTCAATGACATGACAAGAATCTGCATAATTAATCATATGCTAGTTACCATAGTCAAATTTATGTTAGAGACAGCCAAGATATCTATAAAATGAAGATAGTCTCATGTTCAAAGTTGTAGTGAATGGCGAGATATGGAGCCTGAAAGTCAAAAGTCCAGATCCGCGCAGGATCAAAAGAACCCAAGCACTGACCCTAGTCCCGGAATTCTCTGGGAACTCCGGGTAACGAACTGGGTCTGGCCACCTGGGTAATAAAAATAACTCAAAGAAGAAAGGATATAAAAATAAAGCAAAGGCTCTAAACTTAACGGTCGTAACACTGCTTCCAGGTAACTCACTCTACTTCCAGGGCCGCTCACTATCCTTCATACATATTCACTGTTTCCCCTGCGAACAAATGTATATACCTGTGTGACAAAGTGTCTGACTGCAACCTATCTGAGGCACTGTGTCTGTGTCTAGATTGATGTAAAAATAAATAAATAAAAAAACTGGCATAGGATCTCCCCGTATTATGATACCTGTGGAGACACGGGGCTCAGTGGGTGCTCGTGTCCGCTGGCCCAGCCGCCTTTAGAAAGACAGCGTGGCTCAGGGCTCATCCCAACTGAATGCACGACCTCTTTAACCGTGGGTGGAGCACTACTCAGACAACACAGGGTGAGGGAATCACAATATTAAGACTTTATTGGATCCCCAAACAATTAACGGCACATAACACATAACCAGCAAAACACACAAATGTAACAGGCAACAGAATCTCACCCTTCCGCTGTCTCACCAGGGATTTAGAATGTCCATGCCTCAGAGGTTCCAGGGCTATTTACTCCAATCCAGCAGCACCCCGCTTTTGGCGGGCACCCACTGAGAAAGGAATAACACCAGATTTAAGAAGCTGGCTGAGGTCTGCAAAGTCTGTATCAGGTGACTGGATTGTCCCAACCTGGATTTCCTCCTTAAGTAGTCTCTGGTATGATGATATAATCCTGGCAGCCGGAGTTGATATCCCTAGACTGTAGATATGGTCTCCAATCATAACCGGAGTCCCTAGAATGAAGCCACAAGGTATCCTGATCCTCTAGCCAGCTCCTAAGAGCTTAGACTGGATCATGCACATCCATCAACCACTGGTGACTTAAAGAAATCCCTTTTATAGCCATAACCTTCCCTTAGGATAAACTGTTCCCTTATCGGATTGGTTGTACAAGGTTGCTTCTCTTATTGGATGAATTTCAAGCTGCATGGATAATGTTCATTTAAATGATGTGCATAGAAAGACTGAGAATATCTACATGTAGTCTGCAAGTCACAGACTCGACAATGGCTACTAAGGTAATTTACATTAGATTAGCAATACACAACTACATTACAATGGACGCTCAGGGGGTCTGGAAGAAACAATAGTTTAGCAAACATGAGTTAGTACACAGAAGAACAATACGTCTGGCTAATGTAAGAAATTTTAACCCACGACACACATTGAAAATGTCTGTGTCGTCACAATACCCAACATTGATAAAGCATCCTGCTACAGTCTGCAGCCCCCAGCCATGCACTGATATTGGCTTTGTATCAAAATGTCACGCTTTAATCATGGTACACGTGTTCAGACCTACAGATGTCTGACGCACAAGGAAAACCCCACAACAACACCACAAACAAGGGGGATACCAGGAATATAATAACAATGGTGGGCCTTGCACTAGTGAGAGGTAGATGGAACACCTCCTGCTTTTACCTGCCTTTGTACCCGGCATTCCTAGCCAGACCCTATTCAGGTTTCGCACCTGTCACCAAGCAGGAACCTGAAGCTCTGAGTGGCCCTTCAGTAAGCCCTGGCTGGTGAGTGGGAAGGTAAGGCTCACTAGACCCACCGCAACACTAATACAACATGAGGGTAGGTGAGACAAACAGGAGAATGAGAACCAAAATGGAGAATATACAACTAAAAGACAAATCCACAGCATCTCCTTCCACCAAGGCGACCAGAATTGATAAATGATAAAAATCATGTGCCGACAACCTTTTTCCAGAGTTGACAGTGATGAGTGTGTTGGAGCGCATCTGCGTTCCACCGCTGGGGCACATTTGCGTTCCACTGGTAAAATAATTTCTGTAAATATCATATTTTCTGTCCAAGAGTGTTATTTCCGGCCATTTGAGATGTATCAAGTATGTTTTTGTGATGGGAGATATTTAATATCTTTAGTTTTAAATATTACCTGCAGTTCGTGTCACTTCCGGTAATAGCAAGTGATGTGTTATGTATGTGCCGGATTTTCCTCACACTCTGGACACGGCACCTGAGTGGTAGAACGCATTTGTATTTGTGTTCCACCATGTAACTTTATTCATTCCTTCGGTCATTACCGGTCCAGTCATGTGACATTAATAGTCACATGGCATTTCTATGACGAGGTCGGGGTGTCGCAAAAGTAGTAGAGTACATTTGTGTTCCATCACGTATTTTTGTATAATCGTCTCCGTCGATTACTTTAGGATTAGTCATATTATGAAAATGAATCGCCTGACAATCTACCATGGGGCAGTCATGCTGCACAAGCCTCACTTCCGTTCCCCACTTACTTTAAAAGGGTGTTATATCCTTTTTGTCTTCAGGAATTCTCTTCACACCACCTAGATTCTGTCTGTTACCGGGATGCAGTATCTTTAGTCCTAGAATTCAGCTATAGATGTCCCCTGATGAATCCTGTAAAGCTAACAGGGAGAAACGCGTCGGGACAACGTCTGATCATGAGGATTTGATGCACCTCTGCCAGATAAGTTTTACTGTTATGTTGGCAAGCTACGCTATCAGGAGTTTGCATTTTAATGTTTGAATTCACATTTAGTGCACATATTAGTGTAGTGTAGGGCAATTTAGGGTGACCTTAGGATCTCCCGTCGGTGAATGGGGGCGCCACAACCCTAGGGCGTCATACCCTCCATTGATAGGTAGGGTCAAAATTAGGGGTATAGGGATAGTCTCCCTTCCTCCCTTCCCCATTTCTGGTAGTTACCTGTTTTTTGCCTCTACACTATTAGGGTGAGTGTTACACTTTATGGTAAATTTTATACCTTTTAAAAAATAAATTAAAGGTTATTTTTTATGGGAATTTTTTTCTTCTGGTCTTGAACGTTTTGTATAATCAGCAAGGATTACTGGGAAAACCCTACATCGTAAACACAAAAGGGCATGGCTACAAATCAGCTGCAGCTAACATGCACTGCTGGGAGGCTGCTGGCAGCACAACGGAAATGAACTGTTTAAGCACCAAGAAAAACAAAATTTAAATATACAGTTCCAGATATGAATGAGACATGACCGTGGCACAATATAAGATGAACCCAATACAGCTCCTTTTTTAACATTATTTAAATAAATAATTTTAAAAAACGGTTTGTTATCCCTCCCCCCCAATTTTGATACCCAGCCATGATAAAGCCGACAGCTAGGAGCTGGTATTCTTGGGCTGGGGAGGACCAATAGTTATTGGCTCTCCCCAGCCTTAAAATAGCAGCCTGCAGCTGCCCAGGATTGTCGCATCCATTAGATGCAACAATCCCAAAACCTTACCCAGTTGTTCCTGATTGTTCTGGTGCGGTGGCAATCGGGGTAATAAGGGGTTATGTTATGATCTGGTCACCGTGGATGATCACAAAAATCCCATAGGCAGAAAAACACAAGAGTAGTTGGAACCTGAGCTGATCGCAATCCCCTATCTGTCAGACCACACTAGAAGTAGCCGTGGAGCGTTCCTAAACACATCTAGATGCCTCGTCACAGCCAGGGAAACTTATTACACCTCATAGATAGAAATGAGGAAACCTATCATGCCTCAGAGTAGTCCCCAAAGGAATAGCAAGCCCCAAATGTATAAAGGCAATGGTGATGTAATAACACACAATTCACAGATAGGAAATATAGTTTAGCAAAGCCGAGGCCCGACTTCCTAGATAGAACACGACAGGACAGATAACTGATTGCAGTTAGTGCAAAACCCTGCAGAAAAATACCAATCTCCTGTTATACAGAAAAACCCTGAGTCCACTGGGTCTCTCCCCCACTATATCAGGTACACTTGTAAATAATGGGAGAAACAAAATACCAATAAACACAAAAAATACAAAAGTGCAAATAATCAAGTAGAACAGGGAGAATCTCCCTTTTCCTACAGTGAGCCTTGCAGAGGGGGAACCCCCATGCTCATCAAAACAGAAAGACAATTCCTCTCCTGCAAGAAAACAGAATTTAAGCATGACAAAAATAAAAACAAACACCCTTATATGTGGATCAGGCAATAAAGCAAATAACTTGCAACTTATCTGGAATGGGACAGGCACAGGAAAAATGGAAGGACAACTCCAAGCCAATTCAGAGACTGCGGAACAACAACAATAACCGGCACCAGCCAGCAGACACTGTTCTACTATATAACCCAGACTGATCTGCAATTGGGCTTCCCAAACTCCCAATTAACTCCCACACCTGTCGAGGCACAGTCAGCTTCACCCCCAGTCCTAACCACCAGAGGGAGCTCCAAACCATCACCTCCTCGGATGACATTCACAACAGGGTTAATAACAGCTCACAGCTGCCAGTAAGCCCTAGATTAGTAATGGGAGGGATCTATGAAACCCCCACATTACTAATCTGTAAGTGAAAATTAATAAAAACAAACACCAAAAAATACTTTATTTGAAATAAAATAGAAAAAACACACACCCTCTTTCAGCTCCTTATTAACCCCCAAAATACCTAGGTCCGATGTAATCCACTCGTGATCCCACGATGATTCCAGCTCTGCTACAAAGATTTCTGTCTCAACACTCTACCCCTCAAGCAAGACTTATGAAGAACATAGGAGATTGTTGTCACATGCAGTACACAACAAGTACTTGCCAGAAATTTCTGCAGCCCCTTTTGTTACGCTCACCGAGGAGCGGCGAGCGGCCGGAGGTGGACCCTTGGATCGTGCACCGGACTCCCTTGAGAAGGCGACTAGCAGCGAACCCCTATACAGGGACTGTGCGGCGCCTCCCCAGAAGGCCTAAATGCATGGCAGCCAGGAACTGGTAGTAGGAGTCTCTGTAGGGCCAGGTGTAGCAGTGTTGTGACGTCCACAGCTGGCAGGACACGGAAACTGCACCGGAGATGTTCACAGCAGGTGACGTCCGCCGCAGGTACGGCACGGATAATGTCCACGGAAGGTAGGGCACGGTGACGTCCACTGTCGGTATGAGCGGTGACATCCACAGCAGGTACGGCATAGATAATGTCCACGGTAGGTAGGGCACGGTGACGTCCACTGTCGATATGAGCGGTGACGTCCCCAGCCAGAATGGTTCGGATGGCACTACGGTGAGAAAAGGGATTAGAACCAGGTATCAATGCACAGATAACAGCACAAGGGGTCTGGACACTGGCAAGGCTCTAATGGAAGCGTTGCTCGGGCGCCTCCTGCTGGGGGAGGTGAACCTAAATACCCATTAGGTAACAGGTGACCTCTGAGGTCACTTCTAGAAAACGGGCATACCGCTTTAAGAAAGGGGGCGTGGCCTCGCGCACAGCCTAGAGTCACTTACTGCAGCTCTGTGTAAGGAAGGAAGACAGGAAGAGGCTGCAGCATGCCTGGGAGCAGGAGCAGCGCCTGCAGAGCCATGGGACCGGTAAGAGGAAGGCCATCACTGCCTGGGGCTATGACTGGGAGTGCTAGTGGGAGCCATGCTGGGACTGGGCACATGTGAGGGCGTGCGCCCCCCATGGGGTCTGGTGGGACCAGACGCTACACCTTTAATGTTGATGTAGGCCTCATGGCAGCCTCCTAGACCAATTTTCTTCCTGTCATTTCATCAGTATTTCAGGGATGTTGAGTTCTAGTTAATGTACTCTCACACTGGCATATAAAAAAATCGGTCCCATTCTCATCCAGAAAAGTGGGACGAGTGAAATCAGTATGGTATTCAATATACAGTGCTGGCCAAAAGTATTGGCACCCCTGCAATTCTGTCAGATAATACTCAGTTTCTTCTTGAAAATGATTGCAATCACAAATTCTTTGGTAATTCCACACCAAACATAAAAAAGGGGTGGACAAAAGTATTGGCACTGTTTGAAAAATCATGTGATGCTTCTCTAATTTGTGTAATTAACAGCACCTGTAACTTACCTGTGGCACCTAACAGGTGTTGGCAATAATTAAATCACACTTGCAGCCAGTTGACATGGATTAAAGTGGACTCAACCTCTGTCCTGTGTCCTTGTGTGTACCACATTGAGCATGGAGAAAAGAAAGAAGACCAAAGAACTGTCTGAGGACTTGAAAATCCAAATTGTGAGGAAGCATGAGCAATCTCAAAGCTACAAGTCCATCTCCAAAGACCTGAAAGTTCCTGTGTCTACGGTGCGCAGTGTCATCAAGAAGTTTAAAGCCCATGGCACTGTGGCTAACCTCCCTAGATGTGGAAGGAAAAGAAAAATTGACGAGAGATTTCAACACAAGATTGTGCGGATGGTGGATAAAGAACCTCGACTAACATCCAAACAAGTTCAAGCTGCCCTGCAGTCCGAGGGAACAACAGTGTCAACCCATACTATCCGTCGGCGTCTGAATGAAAAGGGACTGTATGGTAGGATACCCAGGAAGACCCCACTTCTTACCCCGAGACATAAAAAAGCCAGGCTGGAGTTTGCCAAAACTTACATGAGAAAGCCTAAAACATTTTGGAAGAATGTTCTCTGGTCAGATGAGACAAAAGTAGAGCTTTTTGGGAAAAGCCATCAACATAGAGTTTACAGGAAAAAAAAAAGAGGCATTCAAAGAAAAGAACACGGTCCCTACAGTCAAACATGGCGGAGGTTCCCTGATGTTTTGGGGTTGCTTTGCTGCCTCTGGCACTGGACTGCTTGACCGTGTGCATGGCATTATGACGTCTGAAGACTACCAATAAATTTTGCAGCATAATGTAGGGCCCAGTGTGAGAAAGCTGGGTCTTCCTCAGAGGTCATGGGTCTTCCAGCAGGACAATGACCCAAAACACACTTCAAAAAGCACTAGAAAATGGTTTGAGAGAAAGCACTGGAGACTACTAAAGTGGCCAGCAATAAGTCCAGACCTGAATCCCATAGAACACCTGTAGAGAGATCTCAAAATGACAGTTTGAGAAGGCACCCTTCAAATCTCAGGGACCTGGAGCAGTTTGCCAAAGAAGAATGGTCTAAAATTCCAGCAGAGCATTGTAAGAAACTCATTGATGGTTACTGGAAGCGGTTGTTAGCAGTTCTTTTGGCTAAAAGTTGTGCAACCAAGTATTAGGCTAAGGGTGCCAATACTTTTGTCTGGCCCATTTTTGGAGTTTTGTGTGAAATGGTCAATGATTTGATTTTTTTGTTTTATTCTCTTTTGTGTTTTTTCATTACAAGCAACATAAATGATGATAATAATACCAAAGAATTTGTGATTGCAATCATTTTCAAGAAGAAACTGAGTATTACCTGACAGAATTGCAGGGGTGCCAATACTTTTGGCCAGCACTGTATAATGTGAGTGCTATGTGAGTGTGTGGTTTTCTTTAATCACCTAGCATCTGAATGCCATCCATATGCCATTTGTTTTTCACAGCAACCATTTTTCTATTGACATTTGCAATACCATTTACAGTCTTCTATGCTACAAAATGGTAATCCGTAAAAAACAGACTTCACACCGACACCACATGGACATGCAAGTGGAGTCAGATTTTTTTGTTGCACCCATTGACGAGTTGTGTCCAATAGATGAGTGCAATCCCTGCATATTGCAATTATTTCATGAGTCTGATTTGAGCTGAGGAAAAACTCAGATTTGCTCTGCCTCATTTACAAACATTTGTGCAATGCATTTTTTTCTCACATTGCATTGCACTCTTCCGTTTTATACGGCATTGTGAGAGGACCCTTAAGGGCCATTTACACGCTGCGACATCGCTAATGATATATCGTCGGGGTCACGGTGTTTGTGACGCACATCCGCGCAGCGTGTGACAGGCTGGAGCGACCTTAAATGACTGCAAAAGAGGCAAAAATCGTTTGTCTGAGAGACGTCATATATTTATGAAACATTGTTGTCTGGTCAGTAGCGATGTTGTTCCTCGTTCCTGCGGCATCACACATCGCTACATGTGACACCGCAGGAGCGACGAACATCTCCTTACCTCCGTCCACTGGCAATGAGGAAGGAATGAGGTGGGCGGCATGTTCCAGCCGCTCATCTCCGCCCCTCGTCTGCTATTGGACGGCCGCTTAGTGACGCCGCACGAACCGCCCCCCCTTAGAAAGGAGGCAGTTCACCGGCATCAGTGACGTCGCAGGGAGGGTAAGTCCGCGTGACGGGTGTTAGCGATGTTGTGCGCTACGGGCAGCGATTTGCCCATGACGCACAACCGACGGGGGCGGGTATGCTCGCTAGTGATATCAGTACCGATATCGCAGCGTGTAAAGTACCTTATAATGTCCAAGTTGTGTCAAATTTAAACTTAAGATACAAATAATACAAAACGTTTTGGTAAAAAGTAGGTTATTTTTGTTTATTACTTTCTTGTTCCTTTGGATATGTTATCAAGTTGGTGGGGGTACAATACCTGGTACCCCTCCGATTTACTGTTATCATATGCAGCTGCTGCCAGAAGTAAATGAGCTGAAGAGGTGGATGACTATGGGCGATGCATTAGAAGAGGTCTGGGGCACGAAATGAAAACATAATTCTCCCTCTGTACAAATCACTCATCAGACCACACTTGGAGTTTTGTGTGCAATTTTGGGTGCCGGTGCTCAAGAAAGACATTACTGAACTTGAAAGGGTTCAGAGGCGGGCCACTAAAATAGTAAATGGAGTGGGTGCATTACAATACACAGAAAGGTTATCAAAATTATGTCTATTTACTCCAGAAAAGAGAAGACTAAAGGCCGCTTTACACGCTGCGACTTCGCCAGCGATGTTGCTAGCGATCGCACAAGCCCCCGTCGTGCGTGCCTCACGGGCAAATCGCTGCCTGTGGCGAACAATATCGCTAGTACGCATCACACGCACATGCCTTCCTATCGACGTCGTTGTGGCCGGCGAACAAACTTTTTCTTAAGGGGGAGGTTCATGCGGCGTCACAGCGACGTCACACAGCAGGCCACCAATAGAAGCGGAGGGGCGGAGAGCAGCCGCATTAACGTAACTCCCACCTCGTTCCCGGAGGACGCAGGAACGCTGTTGTTCGTCGTTCCCTGGGTGTCACACATAGTGATGTGTGCTGCCTCAGGAACGATGAACAACCTGCGTCCAAAATGAGCAACGATATTTGGGAAAGGAACGATGTGTCAACAATCAACGATTTTTGCCGTTTTTCGGATCGTTAGCGGTCGCTCGTTTTTGTCACACGCAATGACGTTGCTAACGACGCCGGATGTGCGTCACGAATTCCGTGACCCCAGCTATATCTCGTTAGCGATGTCGTTGCGTGTAACGGGGCCTTTAGGGGAGACCTAATAAATATGTATAACCATATCAGAGGGCAATACAGAGCTCTCTCTCATGATCTGTTTGTACCAAGGACTATGACAAGAACAAGGGGGCATTCTCTTTGTTTGCAGGAAAGAAAATGTCTGCACCAGCATAGAAGAGGGTTCTTCACAGTAAGAGCAGTGAGGCTCTGGAACTCTCTTCCTGAGGAAGTGGTGATGGCCAACTCACTAAATGAATTTAAGAAAGGAATGGATGCTTTTCTTGATAGAAACAGTATAGAAGGTTATGAATAACATAATATTACAGGTAGATAGTTGACCCAGCTTAGGAGTCAGAAAATAATTATTTTCCCTATGAAGAAAATTGGCTTTTACTCTGTGGGTTTTTGCCTTCGCCAGGTTCCACATTGCAGAACAGCTGCACTAAAAATAAGCTGAACTAGATGGACATAAGGGGTCTTCCTTCAGCCTTAGAAACAATGTTACTATGTATGTTACTATATTACTATGACTAAACGGTGTACTGAGCTGTTGTTTTATGACTTCATATGTGATGCCCTGGACTAGCCAGGTGGTCACAGACATGCCAACACACACACCCCCACCCTAGGCAGTTACAGCAGCCAAACATGAAACCCTTGTTGCCTCCCTCCAGAGTCTGATGTTCACACCAGGTGGGGAGGAGCCAGGCGGTTGGCCCCACCCACCGAGGAGTTCACAGGCCTGGAGGCGGGAAAGTGTCAGATTAGTCTTGGAGGTGAAAGTGAGAGGAGTGAACACTTGGGTGTATGGGTTGGAGCCCAGACACTGACAGCAAGGTTGGCAGATGGTGGTGGCCGTCTGCATGAGTTAGTGGAACTCCGCAGAGCCGTAAGGACCGGGGTCGGGCGGCGGCCCGCCGGTGCCGGACCGGGGAATGGAGTGAAGCTAAGCACACAGGCAGGGACATCGGACCCCGACCAGGCTTGGAGCCGCCGTCAATAGTTAAATCCGAATGTGACAGGAACCCCAGGGGTTCCCCAACTACCAAGTCCTGATTGAAGGCAAGCGTCCACCCAGAGAGGATATACAGCCACTGCCACAGGCTAGAGATCCAAGGGCCAGTGCCTTCGGGCAAAACGGGCTCCTACAGTACCTATATGCCGGGGAGCGGACTACCGTTGGGCAACCACAGGAGTCAGAACATTCTAAAAGGTGCAGGGAAAGACAGCCACCATAAGCCATCCGGGGAGAGCACAACAACACTGCAGCCGTGTCATGATTCGCCTCCCTATCCACATGGCTAGGGGGCGGAGCCTTCTCTCGGGCCTCACTTCCGGCCCCTGGATGCCTTAAAAGCTGACACTTCCAGTGACCTAGCGCCGGCTATAAGCTTAGCTCTGCTTTGCCTGTGATTGCTGGTCCTGTGAGTGATATCCTGATCTGTCTGTTCCTGTGCCCCTGTGCCCTTGTCTGTGTTCTGTCCCCTGGTCGTCCCTCCTGTCTTGTGTCCCCCCTCCTATTCCCCACTCAGTTGCTTCCTCCGGTACTGACCTTAGCCTGACTTTGACTTTGTTTCTGCTTGCTCCTCCGGTCCTGCTTCTGCCCGTACGGTGTTTGACCCAGCCTGTCTGACTATTCCTCACAAACCCTGCAGTTCTGCCTCTCAGCTGTGCTGATTAGGCAGTGCATGAGAACGCTGTGCATTTACTTCCTGGTTCTCATTGCTCTGTGTAGTGTCGTCTGCTGCAGAGCTCTGGCTCTCCCTGGTGGCAGCATTACAGTATAGCTGACCTCTTCTTTGACTCCCTCGGGGTGATATATGACGAACCAGACCGTGTACGGGTGGCTGAGGACAGGATCATGTGTCTCACTCAGGGAAACCACACTGCTGAGCTATATTGTTCTGAGTTTCGGCATTTGTCCACTGAGGTACGATGGAATGATTCTGCACTCAGGTGCCAATTCCGGAGAGGTCTTTCGGACTCACTGAAAGACGCTTTGGCTCTGCACCCTCCTTCCAGCACCTTGGATGATGCGATGACGGAGGCAGTTCGTATGGACCGCAGATTACGGGAAAGAAGGGGAACCATGCGTGAGATTCTGCCCCCTCTACCTAAGGCACCTTCTTTGCCGGCTATGGAACAGATGGAAGTTGGAGCCATCAGTCCAGATGAGAAGGAGAGGAGAAGACGCCGGGATCTCAAGCTGTGCTTCTATTGTGGACACCATGGACACTGGAGGAAAGACTGCCCGGCTTGCCCCTCCGCTAAACAGTCGTCGGGAAACTTCTAAGTCTGGGTAATGGTCGAGGAGGTTGCCCAGACTATCAGGTACCTTTCCTCTCCTCCAATAAGATACTTCTGAATGTCGACCTCCGGGTCAAGGAGTCGGTCTGGTCTGCTACTGCCTTTGTTGACTGTGGGTCCGCTATGAACTTCATTGACTCTGAGTTGGTCCAAAGATTAGAGTTAGAGACAGTGAGGTTAGAAGGACCCATTCAACTCCTGGCAATTGATAAAACACCGCTGCCTCAAAACCTCATTCGGTTTGCTACAGAAAAATTTACTCTGGTGATCGGGTCTCTGCATTCTGAAACTATTTCTTGTTTTGTAATGGCCAATCTCCCTGCTGGATTAGTGTTGGGGTATCCATGGTTAAGGTTACATAATCCCGTTATTGATTGGGAGTGTCGTACCATAGTCAAATGGAGTCCTGCTTGTCATAAAAGGTGTTTACAATCTGTACCTGTGTTCTCCGTAAGTCCTGAGGGTCTTCTGGAATACCTGAGGGACTACGGAGATGTATTCTCGGAAACAGAGGCCGAGGTTTTGCCGCCTCATCGCCCATATGACTGTGCCATTGATTTACTTCCCAATACCAAATTGCCCAAGGCCCGTTTATATCACCTCTCGGGTCCAGAAAGGGCTGCTATGAAATCATACATATCTGATAGTATACATAAAGGGCATATCCGTTCTTCTTCTTCCCCTGTGGCTGCTGGGTTCTTTTTTGTAAAGAAGAAGGACGGAGGATTAAGGCCATGTCTCGATTTCCGAGAATTAACCAAAATTACTGTGAAAAACACGTATCCGCTTCCACTCATCCCTGATCTCTACAACCAACTCTCTGAAGCCCGGTGGTTTACCAAACTAGATCTCAGGGGGGCCTATAATCTTATCCGTATTAGAGAAGGGGATGAGTGGAAAACGGCCTTTCTGACGTCAGAGGGGTTATTCGAGAATTTGGTGATGCCTTTTGGTCTAACAAATGCCCCTGCGGTGTTTCAAAATTTCATCAACGATATCTTCTCTCATTTTCTTGGTCGTTTTGTGGTCATCTATCTCGATGACATGTTGTTTTATTCTGCCGATAGAGATACGCATATTATGCATGTTCGCTCAGTATTACAGAGATTACGTGATAACCATCTGTTTGCCAAGCTTGAAAAATGTGTTTCTCTGTTCAGGAAATAGCCTTTCTTGGGTTACTCCTTTCTCGTGATGGGTTTATAATGGACCCAGGAAAGGTGCAGGCTATCGTGGATTGGGTGCAACCCAGGGATATCAAGGCGCTACAACGCTTTTTGGGTTTCGCTAATTATTATCGAAGGTTCATTAAGGGGTTTTCTCAAATTGCCAAGCCATTGACTGACCTTACACGGAAAGGGGCGGATCTGCAGAACTGGTCGCAAACGGCTGTCCAGGCCTTTCTTGAGTTAAAGGACCAGTTCATGTCCGCCCCAGCACCCCAGTACCCTGTACCAGGGTACAGCCTGACCTCGAGGCGCCGTTTGTTGTTGAGGTGGACGCCTCAGAGGTGGGGGTGGGAGCTGTTCTCTCTCAGGGCCCTGTTACTCTGACTAATCTGCGACCATGTGCGTTCTTCTCCAAGAAATTCACTCCAGCTGAGAGGAACTATGATGTGGGTAACCGGGAATTATTGGCGGTAAAGTTGGCATTCGAAGAATGGAGGCATTTTTTGGAGGGTGCTGTTCACCGTATTACTGTCATCACTGATCATAAAAACCTCGCGTATATCGAGTCCGCCAAGAGATTGACGCCTGGACAAGCGAGGTGGGCTCTTTTCTTTTCTAGATTTCATTTTTGTATTACTTTTCGGCCGGGGTCTAAAAACGTGAGGGCAGATGCACTGTCTCGTAGTTTGCAGGGAGGCCCAGTCCTCAGCGCCATCTTCCGCTCCAGACACTAAACTGTTTGTCCCTTTGCACCTCCGGTTCCGAGTACTTCAGGAGTTCCATGAGTCCGTACTTAGTGGCCATCCTGGAGTTACAGACACTCACAGGGCTGTTGTTCGACTGTTTTGGTGGCCGTCTCTTCACTCAGATGTTGCTCGGTTTGTGTCTGACTGTGCTACATGTGCCTGTGCTAAGGTATGTCGTAACCGGCCGGCCGGGGAACTGGTTCCCTTACCGGTTCCTGAAAGACCATGGACCCACTTGTCCATGGATTTCATTACGGACCTGCCTGTCTCAAATGGTATGACTGTGATCTGGGTGGTGGTGGATCGTTTTAGTAAACAGGCACATTTTGTTCCCCTCTCTGGTCTACCTTCTGCTGCGACCCTTGCCAACCACTTTATTGACCAGGTGGTTCGGTTACATGGGTTGCCCCTGAATATTGTGTCTGACAATTCATTTCTCGGTTTTGGAGGGCCTTGTGCAGGCGGTTGGGAATTGAGTTGTCCTTCTCGTCCGCCTATCATCCCAAGTCTAATGGGCAGACGGAAAGGACGAATCAGACCCTTGAGCAAATCCTGCGCTGCTTGGTTTCTGCTCAGCAGGAGGATTGGTGTACGTTTTTGCCCCTTGCGGAGTTTGCATTCAATAGCAGAGTCCATCAGTCTACGGGAACTTCTCCTTTGTTCTGTAATTACGGGTTTCACCCTCACTTCGGGACCTTCTCTAGAGTGGATTCGGGGTGTCGAGGGGCCGACTCCATCGTTCAGCATCTGGGGAAGGTGTGGAAGGAGGTACGGCGGTGCATCGTGATGGCTCAACAGTCCCAGAAACGCCAAGCGGACAAACGCCGTTCTCTGGGACCCCCCTTTCAGGTGGGGGACAAAGTGTGGCTGTCCACTTGGAATATCAGGCTCAGGGTTCCGTCTGCTAAGTTGGGTCCTAAGTTTATAGGGCCCTATGAGATCATCGAAGTGATCAACCCGGTGGCCTTTCGGTTGCAACTGCCCCAGACCTTGCGTATTCCCAATGTATTTCATACCTCCTTGCTTAAGCCATTTGTCCCTTCGGTGGTGGATTCTCAGACCCCTCCGGCTCCGATACTGGTGGACGGTGAGGAAGAGTACGAAATTCAGCGTATTATCGACTCTCGTTGGGTTCGTAGTTCCCTCCAGTATCTGATTCATTGGAAGGGTTACGGTCCGGAGGACCGGTTCTGGGTGCCGGTTCGCTCCGTGCAGGCCGATCGGTTAATTGCAGCTTTCCACCGTAAGTATCCTGGGAAGCCTGTATGTCCGGTGCCCCCCCCCTTGTGGAGGGGGTACTGTCATGATTCGCCTCTCTATCCACATGGCTAGGGGGCAGAGCCTTCTCTCGGGACTCACTTCCGGCCCCTGGATGCCTTAAAAGCTGACACTTCCAGTGAACCAGCGCCGGCTATAAGCTTAGCTCTGCTTTGCCTGTGATTGCTGGTCCTGTGAGTGATATCCTGATCTGTCTGTTCCTGTGCCCCTGTGCCCTTGTCTGTGTTCTGTCCCCTGGTCGTCCCTCCTGTTCTGTGTCCCCCCACCTATTCCCCACTCGGTTGCTTCCTCCGGTACTGACCTTAGCCTGACTTTGACTTCGCTTCTGCTTGCTCCTCCGGTCCTGCTTCTGCCCGTACGGTGTTTGACCCAGCCTGTCTGACTATTCCTCACAAACCCTGCAGTTCTGCCTCTCAGCTGTGCTGATTAGGCAGTGCATGAGAACGCTGTGCATTTCCTTCCTGGTTCTCATTGCTCTGTGTAGTATCATCTGCTGCAGAGCTCTGGCTCCCCCTGGAGGCAGCATTACAAGCCGGCTGCGGGACCTGTCCATCCGGCCGTTTTGGTTTACCAGAGACTTTGTCAGTGATTGTCTGAGTGAGTACACCAGTGCCGTCGGGCACCGCGCCGCGCTGTCCCTGCAACCCAGCATCCCAGCCATCCAGCCTCCCCGTTACACCATCGGGCCCCGTGATCACCAACCCCCTGCCCACAGAGGGGACAACATCTCAGCTGCACTCTACCATCTCTCCCGGGATCCCCGTTACCAGCAGCGGTGGTGCCATTATCACCACGACCCGTGGGTGGCGTCACGAACAATCTCCCTAACCAAACCACCATCCCCATTTCACTCACGCGTGAGGAGCACTGCTCGAGTCCTCGGGTCCGGTCCCCCACTCGAGCCATCGAGCAGCAGCAGCAGAAGCCCCGGACCTGAGCATCGCGAGCGCGTCCCCTCCGCTCGCGACACATACACTATGCTTTTTTGGCGGGCTGTGGGGCCAAAGAAAAGCCAAATTGTGGGGGTACTTGGGGTCAGATCAACTCCAATCTGAATTGAACTATCCTAAGTATACAGTGCTGGCCAAAAGTATTGGCACCCCTGCAATTCTGTCAGATAATATTCACACAACTTTTAGCCAAAATAACTGCGAACAACCGCTTCCGGTAACCATCAATGAGTTTCTTACAATCCTCTCCTGGAATTTTAGACCATTCTTCTTTGGCAAACTGCTCCAGGTCCCTGAGATTTGAAGGGTACCTTCTCCAAACTGCTATTTTGAGATCTCTCCACAGGTGTTCTATGGGATTCAGGTCTGGACTCATTGCTGGCCACTTTAGTAGTCTCCAGTGCTTTCTCTCAAACCATTTTCTAGTGCTTTTTGAAATGTGTTTTGGGTCGTTGTCCTGCTGGTAGACCCATGACCTTTGAGGGAGACCCAGCTTTCTCACACTGGGCCCTACATTATGCTGCAAAATTTGTTGGTAGTCTTCAGACTTCATAATGTCATGCACACGGTCAAGCAGTCCAGTGCCATAGGCAGCAAAGCAACCCCAAAACATCATGGAACTTCCGCCATGTTTGACTGTAGGGACCATGTTCTTTTCTTTGAATAGCCTCTTTTTTTTCCTGTAAACTCTCGGTTGATGGCTTTTCCCAAAAAGCTCTACTTTTGTCTCATCTGACCGGAGAACATTCTTCCAAAACATTTTAGGCTTTCTCATGTAAGTTTTGGCAAACTCCAGCCTGGCATTTTTATGTCTCGGGGTAAAAAGTGGGGTCTTCCTGGGCATCCTACCATACAGTCCCTTATCATTCAGACACCGACGGATAGTACGGGTTGACACTGTTGTACCCTCGGACTGCAGGGCAGCTTGAACTTGTTTGGATGTTAGTCGAGGTTCTTTATCCACCATCCGCACAATCTTGCGTTGAAATCTCTTGTCAATTTTTCTTTTCCTTCCACATCTAAGGAAGTTAGCCACAGTGCCATGGGCTTTAAACTTCTTGATGACACTGCACACCGTAGACACAGGAACTTTCAGGTCTTTGTAGATGGACTTGTAGCCTTGAGATTGCTCATGCTTCCTCACAATTTGGATTCTCAAGTCCTCAGACAGTTCTTTGGTCTTCTTTCTTTTCTCCATGCTCAATGTGGTACACACAAGGACACAGGACAGAGGTTGAGTCAACTTTAATCCATGTCAACTGGCTGCAAGTGTGATTTAGTTATTGCCAACACTTGTTAGGTGCCACAGGTAAGTTACAGGTGCTGTTAATTACACAAATTAGAGAAGCATCACATGATTTTTCAAACACTGCCAATACTTTTGTCCACCCCTTTTTTATGTTTGGTGTGGAATTATATCCAATTTGGCTTTATGACAATTTTTTTTATTTTTTTTCAATGAAGACAAATTAAATGAAGATAATAATACCAAAAAAATTTGTGATTGCAACCATTTTCAAGAATAAACTGAGTATTATCTGACAGAATTGCAAGGGTGCCAATACTTTTGGCCAGCACTGTAGGTGTAGTGCCCCACGGGGTAGGTGTTTTAACCTATTTGTTACCGGGCCGGGGGTGCAGGTCTTTGCCTGCTGACTGGCTCTGCAGCGGAACTCCTGTTTCCGCCTTTTGCTATGGGCTCTGCCCATGATGGCACGCCCCCTCTGTTCCCGCTCTTTGCAGTAATGGCATCTGCTGATTTTGTTAATACGCCACACACAGTCCATAAACAGAAAGTTCAAAAAGCGCACAGTACCCAATGGTTGCGGGTACGAATATCCTGTTCGTGACGCCAAATGTAGCGCCCCGCGGGGCCGGTGTTTTAGCCTACTCATTGCCAGACCGGGAGTGCAGATCTTCTGCGATGTCACGGGGTAGCCTAGCCTGGTTCCATTACCCCGAGGCGTACAGGAAGAAGGGTTGGAGGGTGGTAGGGAGAATGGAGGTGGTAGTTGGAGGTTAAGGATGGCGGTGATGGTGAGGAAAGTCTTTTATGATCGTGACACCACCTGTGGTACAGCGCCCGGAACGGGCCGCTGCTGCAAGTGCTGCTCTCCAGGGCTGATGGTGAGGGTCGCAGCCGAGATTGTGTCGCTCCCCACAGGCGGAGCGGGATTACATCGGGGAGGATGATGGAGGACGGACGGGGGTGGTGGTCGTGCCCGTTGGCGCCGCAGCGCTGGGCGATGGCATCGGTAAAGAAGAGGCAGAGACAGGGGCTGGGGTTCCAGGTCTTTTACTCATAAGTAGTTCAGGCGCTGTCCCAGAGTACCGATCTCTGCCACGATGGACTCCAGCCGATTCTGGATAGTCGGCGGTCACCGCCGATGCCTGTGAAAGTCTTTTAGTGAAGTGTCCCTCAGTTGCTGTCCCGAACCCGGCCGAACTTCCTGCTCCAAGCCACTGGCCCACGAAGAGAGAGGAACACTAACTTCAGTTATCAGTGCTAGGTGTTATCCTGAGCTGGGCCCAGGAAGGTTCTGCTCTAAGTGTGATGGTTGCGCCTACTTCTACCCCATGTGGCGCCCGCCCCTGGTGGTTGTCCTAGCGACCGGGAAAGTCCCATGCTTCATGATGGCTAACTATCCTGTCTGCTCTAGTCCAACCCCCTGTGAGTAAGCACCTTACGGTTCTATGAGTGTGTTTTGTGAAGGCACTGGCAGGTTAATCCCCTCCGGACCCGGGATAGATATTACCCCTGAAAAGTGATGTAATACCCTGTGGCGCCTGAAGCCCAGGGGTGCCACATTCCCCGGTGGCAAATGGCATCACTCCGGGGCTCCAACATTTTACAAAGATTACCGCATTTTTCCTATGCATTAAACTAAACAATATCTCTTCCCTTTTAGGGAGACACAGCAAATAAAACATTTCAAACATTTCAACTTTTTCAGATAGGTCAGCAAGTTATATCACTTTTCAAAGTGCAACATAGTGAATCAACATTAACTGTAACTTTTTCTTATGCAAAAACAATTTACTATCACTCCTTCTTTTCTGCCGATGGAGGTTGCAGAGGGCTGGTCCCAGTCCACTGGCGCTGGCAGCTCATAAGACATCTTCGAGAAAAATGTGCAGGCCTTTTACAGCGACGGCAAATGGGTATTAAGACATCCACAGTACCAGGGGTAGACTGCCCCTCACTGACTGCTCCAGGGTAGTCCTCCAGGTTAGTCTTTTGAAGTGGTTGGATCGCGACCACCTTATTCTTCTTTCCATCACAGATGATAGATCTGCCAAGATCGACTCCCTCCAGGACTGGGGTAGGCTGAGGGTGTCATCATTACCGCTGCAGCCAAATGGGGTGTTGCCAATAGGTCGCAGAGCTCATCCACATCTTCAGCCTGCAGTTGCAGTGTAAGCAGATTCTGGAGTCCAGAATCACAGGTGTTAAAGTTGCATCAATTGCCAGATCCTTTTTCTCCTCCTCAGCGGACATATTACTTTTAGGTCTTTGCTTGCTGACTGGCTCTGCAGTGGAACTCCTGTTGTGCCTTTTGCTGTGGCCTCCGCCCATGATGGCATGCCCCCTCTGTTCCCGCTCTTTGCAGTAATGGCATCTGCTGATTTTGTTAATACGCCACACACATTCCATAAGCAGAAAGTTCAAAAAGCGCACAGTACCCAATGGTTGCAGGCACGAATTTCCTGTTCATGACGCCAAATGTAGCGCCCCACGGGGCAGGTGTTTTAGCCTGCTCATTGCCAGGCCGGGGGTGCATATCTTCTGCGATGTCACGGGGTGGCCTAGCCTGGTTCCGTTACCCCGAGGCGTACAGAAAAGAGGGTTGGAGGGTGGTAGGGAGGATGGAGGTGGTAGTTGGAGGTTAAGGATGGGGGTGACTGTGAGGAAAGTCTTTTATGAACGTGATGCTACCTGTGGTACGCGGCCAGGGATGGGCCGCCGCTGCGGGTGTTGCATACAGGAGCAACTGAGCTGCATAGAGATACATGCAACCGACCCGCTCCTGTCAGGGGAGTGTGCGGCCAAGCTGGGTTCTACCATGAGAGACGAGAGACTCGAGTTACACGCGAGGCATTAGCAAGTGTGATTCTGGCCTTTGAAGACGGCATCGAAGAAGCTCAAAGCTGACGAATACAGAGCCACACACATGTGCGGCTTTGTATCATGCTGCCATGATGCTGACTGTTGTAAAACATATTATCACACCCACAGGGGCATGATAACATGCTAAGTGGCCCTAGTAGCCGGGGAACTAACGCCCTTGTGACTAATGACTGACCTTATTAGCATCTCATAAACGATCTTTAGAAATACTTTTTCTAAGGATCTTTTTATGTGTGCAACTATATGCTGGAACTGAGGGGAGATTCTAGCTATTCAGCCAGAACGTCTTGTAGTTCTGGGAGCAGAGTAGAGGGGAACTGATCAGCTGCTGTCAGGTGGGAATGCCATAAGTAGTGCGTCTAACAGTGTGCGCTTGTATTTCAGCATTTTCCAATCAAGCTCCAGTGACTGAAGTGAGTATGGCACATTATCTTTGTAGCAGAGTTCCGGTAGGGTGGCCACCTAGGATTTAGCACTGGTAATAAGCCAAGCAACTTCGTGGTCATTGCGCAGGCACTGCAGCATGTATTCGTTCATGTGTGCTAGGCTGCCCAGAGGCAACAACAAGCTGTCCTCGGTGAGAGGTGTATTGTTTGTGTCCTCTGTATCCCCGAAGCCAAGCTCCAGTGATGACCGGTGTTCGTGAAGTGGTGTTGTTCCGCAGTGCGACTCACCCGTGTGTGCCACACCTGAAACTCTACTATCGCCTGCTGCTGCTCGCACAATCTCTCCAGCATATGCAAAGTGTTCCACCTTGTGGGTATGTTTGTATTGTAGTTTGACAAATCATACTTTTACAAATTTAGCTATACCAACTATGTGTTTTTTTAACTTATTTTTCAATGAGGGAAATTATATGTTATATTTTTTTATTTAAAAAAAAAAACCCTTTGTTTCTTTTATAGTATATGGTTGTCCCCTTAGGGACTTGAACCTGTGATCATCCAATCACTTGTGCTATGTAAAAGAATGCCACAATATTGCTGTATATAGGAAAAATCCTGGTCTCCTATGAATGTGTGACGCCCTGGCAAAACCAGGTAGTCACAAAAGTGTACATCCTCCTTGTTACCACCAGAAACCCACATTCAGGTACAACACACAGCCATTAAAGCCTAGCCACCCCCTCGTGATAATAGGCACACACCAGTGGGCGGGATCAGGTGGATGAGAACGCCCACCTAGGGGTCCTGAGGTGTCAGGGGCGGGAACACAACAGATCAGATCAGTTTTGGACAGTTGAAATTTGAGTTCAAGTGTCTGACAGAAGTGAAGTGGAGAGTATGCAGTGTAGCCAGGGGTAGGGGCCCTTGGACTACCCGGCTAGGTGGCAGACAGTAAACAGGGCCACAGGCGATGGAGATCTGGTCGCGGAAGACCTAAAGTGGACCGGGGCAGGGTTGTAGCCCGCCGGTGCCGACAGCGGGAATCCGGTCCGGAGGCTGTGCACAGACGGGGTACCTGGACCCTAGGACGAGGAAGGTTGCAAGCCCCCTTGCCAATTGACCAGCCAGGGACAAGGTTTCAGGTCTTGCTCCATAGAAGCCCAGAGAGCAAAACGGAAGCCAAACATGGGGGATAGGGTGTCCGTCAGAACCCACAGAGATCCCAAGGGTCAGATTTCACGGGCCACACCTCCCAAATACATACAAAACCGGGAGTGGACAAACACAGCGTGCAGGAGGAAGGGTCACTTGTTCACTAACCAGGGTGTGGGACCCCAATAAACGCTCCAACAGCAGCCCGTCACTGGCAACTTGGTATACCACTGGACTTGTGTGAAATTACTGAACTGTGAGTACACCATTGACCCCCAGTCCAATCTGGAGCGCCACCTCCAGCAGCCATCATTCCCATGTACCGACACAGGGCCCCGGGACTACACCTCCCCTACCCGTGGAGGGGATCCCATCTAGCTGCCCCGTTCCACCAGCCCAGGGCGCCCCATCATCAGACAGCGGCGGTGTCACCATCCCTCACCGCAACCCACGGGTGGCGTCACAGACAATTCCCCCTGTACACAACCCCCTTTTCTGACGGTTGTGAGAACGGACGGCCGTGCGAACCCGGGTCCGGTCACCACTCGAGCCGCAGCAGCGAACCCTGGATCCGAGCGGGCCCCAGGGAAACAGCAGCGGTCCCCACTCGCAACAACCCGAACCTGGCGTCACGAACAGGATGCCTACCCCATCTGTAGACTTTGATGACGTGCGCCTTGTTTTGAATTCCGTTAACTGTTGAAAAAGTTTGAACTGCCGCCATCTTGCTCGCCATCTTTGGCGCCAAAAATGACAACAGCGTCATCTTCTTCCCCAAAAAAGGCGTGAATTTGGAGCCCCGCCCCCTGGGTACGCGGGCGGAAACCGGTGACTGCCAAAACAGGAAACGCAAAGGACAGTGGGTCCCGCGAGACTACTGTCGAAAAACCAAGGGAAAACCAAGGGGGAAAAAGCGGAAGAGTGTCGGCACCTGATGGCGATGGTGGAGCGGTGGCTCCCGCAGCGGTGCAGGATGACGGAGAAGCGGCAGGCCCCACTCCGGTCGCAGGAGCGGTGGAGCCTGTGGGCCCGGCAGTTACACAGGTTATGCCGATCACCTTACCTCATGTGCCCGTCGCTGCCTGGCTACCCCAGTATTATGGCTGACCCGATACCCTGCAGATATTCAACAATAAAATATGTACCGTTCTTGATATGTATGCCATGACTGGCAAGCAGCGCGCGTCAGTGGTGCTCGGACAGCTGACCGGCACCGCAGAGCAAGAAGTAGAAACTTGGACTGATGAGGACCGGGCCTCGGTGGTCGCCATCTTTGACAAGCTGCAAGTAGCCTTTGAGACCCGCATGGAGGCGGAATTAAGGATGCAGTTTTATAATTGCCGGCAGCGTCCACAGCACAGCATCAGAGACGACGCCTTGAGGCTACAAACCGCTTTGCGCACTCTCAGGCAGATAGACTCTATCAACGAGCCCGAGAGTAACAAAATGCTGGTGGAGCAGTTCCTGCAGGGGCTGGGGTCAGCAGAGGACCGTAAACAGCTGCAGCTGTGGGCCCTGGAGCATCCGGACCTAAACTTCGCAGTCCTAAAGGACCAGGCCATCAAGGCTTTACAAACCCCGGAAGCTAGTGACTCTGTATCATCACCCTGGCCAGCTGATACCTCTCACTTATTGGTGAAGCCTCCTCTATTAGCTCTACCAGCACCTGCAGTGCCAGCGACAACCCCTGGAACTCCCGGTGACCTGTCATCCCAAGTCCAGCAGCTGAGCAAGGACATCGCCAGGATCCTCGAGGCCATGCAGCTCCAGCCAAAGATCAAGTCGGCAGAGAAGATCCATCTCGCAGACAGCCCTGAGGATGTCCCCTGGATGCAGAGAAGGAGCAACAACCGGTATGGACAGCCCGTTTGTTACAGGTGCAACAAGACTGGTCATTACTCCCATCGGTGTCCTTTAAATGAGCAACCCCTGAGGCCAAGGGCCAATCCTCAGGAATAGATCCCCCAGGCCCAGCTGATTGGCGTGAGCGGTATGTCGGAGGCTGCCCCATCATCTCCCTCACCGTAGACGGGATCCCGATGTTCGCACTCCTGGACACTGGCTCGCAGGTAACGACTATACCCTATGTACTGTATAAGCGTTACTGGTCTGATGATGATCTCACCCCACCAGACTCTGGCCTTACTATTATCGCGGCCAATGGACTCCCAATGACCCAAGTGGGGTTTAAGGAGGTGACTCTTAAGGTGGGGCGAGTGGGGCTAGAGCATCAAGGTCTTATAGTGGTGCAGAATGACCTAGTGACCGTAACCCGAAAATGGTCCTAGGGATTAATGTTATTGAAAATTGTATGGCAGAAGTATTGCACCTATTGCAACAGCTGTCTGCCACGACAGGAGTGGGCCGGCAGAGGGCTCTGCAATGTGAAATTCGGGCCCTCCTGCAGCGGCAACAGGTGAATCTGTCTGGTGGAGAAATTGGTGGTGTGCGAGTGATGGATGTGGCACCTCTGGTAGTGCCTCCGTGAAGTGAGATGATAATTTGGTGTAGGGCAGCAGTAGGTACCCGTGGACAAGATTATCAGGCGGTGGTGGAGCCCCTGCCTTCAGAACACTGGCCCACAGTTTTGGCAGCTAGAGGAGTAGTTTATGTCCGAAAGGAATGAGAGTGATGAATTGCGGAGAAGAGGAGGTTAAGCTGCCCAGATATGCCACCATTGCTAAGCTATTCACCGTAGATGTGTGACGCACTGGCAAAACCAGGTTGTCACAGAGCCTGCACAAATGCACCAAAGTGAAGGCCATTCTCCTCCTTGGCACCAACACAGTCCCCACACAGATATACACCAGCCAATCAGGCCCTACTCAACCCCCCCCCGAGGAAAATGGGAGGGATCGAAAGAGTTTAGGAAGTGACAAAGCATAGTTTAGCTTCAGTTTGACCTGTAGTCAGTGATGAGTTGACATGAGGGAGTTGGAGCTCCCTGGAGAGGTTGGTAGTCGGGGTTGGAGCCCTGGACTACTGGACTAGGTAGCAGCGAGGGCCACAGGCACGGAGATCCGGTCGCGGGGAACCTGAGGCTGACCGGGGCAGGGTTGTAGCCCGCCGGTGCCGAGAGAGGGGATTCGGTCCGGAGGCCAGTCAAGCGGACTAATCCAGACAAGAAAGAGACAGACAGAGAGTGTGGAAGAAAGGGCCCCTGGCTGTATATCTGGGTGTGGTACCCGAAGACACCCGCCAAAGCTGACTGGCCATTGGCAATTTGGTTTACAATACAGACTCTGTGTGGTTACTGACCATCCAAATCATCATCAGCTCATCCAGCACCTCGACAACCGAACTGTGAGTTTCCTGCTCCCTGCAACCTCTCACAATACCTTGGGCCCACGGGACTACACCTCCCCTACCCATGGAGGGGATCCCACCTTGCTGCCCCGCTCCATCAGCCCCGGGCACCCACATACAAGGCAGCGGCGATGTCACCATCCCTCACCACAACCCACGGGTGGCGTCACCGACAAAGACTCTATCCCCTGTAAATAACCTCTTTTCACTTGTGGGCGACGGATGGCTGCACGAGCCCCGGTACAGGCTGCCACTCTCCCCGCTCCCGGCGCTCCTCAGCGACAGGGGACACCCTGCCGGGCGCCCCTGCTTCCTCTGCACCGCTCCCTGGACTGGCTTCTGGCACACGGGCCTCGCGCATGCGCATTAGGGCGCGCGCGCGGTCATTGACCCTTTCTTAAAGGGCCAGCACCCTGAAACAGGAAATTACATAGACAGGTACAGGGTATATTAAGATTCACTTTCCTGGTGGGCGGGGCCTGTTCTACGTGTTTAGCAAGCTAGTGTTCAGGTCCCCTATTGCTTTGCCTTGTGCTTTGCCTGCATTAACCCTGTCCTGTCTCGTAGAGCCTGTCCTGCCACGCCAGCTGCTCCGAACCACGCTCATTCCCGTACCCTGACGGTGACTTCGGCGGATGTTCCACCATCTCTGCAGCTCCGCCAGTCTCCAGTCCCTGGCTCCGTTTGGTGACCCGTTCCATCGCTCAGCAAGTTCCGGATCCCGCCTGACCTTACCACCTGGCCTCGGACTCTGAGCCTCGTCACCCGGACCACCGTCCAGAACTCCATCCACCTTTCCTGCTCTCCTACGGACTGTCCGGCTACCAATAGTGCTTCGGCTGCCGTGCACCCAGACCCTCTGGCGGGGTGACCTGCCTGGCTGCCTCCTCAAGGGAAACCGGTGTACGGTCCAGAGGTTCCACCACCCGGACGTTACAGTAGGGTTGATGAGGTCCACCCGCCCTAACCTAGGTCAGCCACAACTCAGATATAGGGAGTGAGTTGTGCTTGTATGTTCCTGTATATAGTCATGCATGTATATAAGTAAATGCCAATTAACCGTGTACTTTACCTGATTTGTTTATATGAAAATAAGGAGTAGGTAGCGGATTCCGGCTACCCTTCTACAAGTTTACTGATGTTAACTCCCCTGTTTTAAAGTTAAAAATAGACCATGGCTTTAGGACTGGCAAAGCCACCCAAAAACTTTCTTGGGCCTTGTAAATAACCCCCATCTACCTTCTTGTTACCTCACCACCAGGACTGCAATGCCTCTGGGAAGGTTGGTTGGAGGAAGGGCGTGCGGTAGAGTCGTCCGAGGCCCAGTCACTAACAAAACCGGTGGCTAAGCTCCAGGCCAAGGGTTCTCAGACCATGGAACTCTTGGGGTGGACTGGCGGGTAAGAGACATTTACCCGGACGTTTTGGACACCCAAAGGAACCCGGGACGGTGTGTACTTGTGAGTAGCGGTGGCACCGAGGGTGGGTTCAGGTGTTTTGGGTGGCGGGTGAAAGTGGGAGAAGGAGATGTCTGTTTGTTTATTGCAACGTTCAATTAATATGCCTCCCGTGACGGATGAAAGTTTTTACAATGTTTTATATGTTTGTTGCCCTTTTTCTGCTTTCAGTTGCTGCAAAAATAAACGTCAGTGGCCGGACAGCCCGCAGACGGGCTGTATTCAACCAAGGGGCAGTGTGATGCCCTAGCAAAACTAGGTAGTCACAAAAGTGTACATCCTCCTTGTTACCACCAGAAACCCACATTCAGGTACAACACACATTCATTAAAGCCTAGCCACCCCCTCGTGATAATAGGGACACACCAGTTGGCGGGATTAGGCGGATGAGAATGCCCACCTAGGGGTCCTGTGGTGTCAGGGGCGGGAACACAACAGATCAGATCAGTTTTGGACAGTTGAAGTTCGAGTTCAAGTGTCTGACAGAAGTGAAGCGGAGACTATGCAGTGTAGACAGGGGTAGGAGGCCTTGGACTACCCAGCTAGGTGGCAGACAGTGAACAGGGCCACAGGCGACGGAGATCCGGTCGCGGGAGACCTAAAGTGAACCGGGGCAGGGTTGTAGCCCGCCGGTGCCGACAGCGGGAATCCGGTCCGGAGGCCGTACACAGACGGGGTACCTGGACCCTAGGACGAGGAAGGTTGCAAGCCCCCTTGCCAAATGACCAGCCGGGGACAAGGTTTCAGGCCTTGTTCCATAGAAGCCCAGAGAACGAAACGGAAGCCCAACATGGGGGATAGGGTGTCCATCAGAACCCACAGAGATCCCAAGAGTCAGATTCCACGGGCCACACCTCCCAAATACATACAAAACCGGGAGTGGACAAACGCAGCGTGCAGGAGGAAGGGACACCTGTTCACTAACCAGGGTGTGGGACCCAAATACACCCTCCATCAGCAGCCGGTCACTGATAACTTGGTTTACCACTGGACTTGTGTGAAATTACTGAACTGTGAGTACACCATTGACACCCGGCCCAATCCGGCACACCACCTCCAGCAGCCATCACTCCCATGTACCGACACAGGGCCCCGGGACTACACCTCCCCTACCCGTGGAGGGGATCCCATCTAGCTGCCCCGTTCCACCAGCCTCGGGCGCCCCCCCTAACCAGACAGCGGCGGTATCACCATCTCTCACCGCAACCCACGGGTGGCGTTACAGACAATTCCCCCTGTACATAACACCCTTTTCCGATGGTTGTTAGGACGGATGGCCGTGCGAGCCCGGGTCCAGTCACCACTCGAGCCGCAGCAGCGAACCCGGATCCGTGCGGGCCCCAGGGAAGCGGCAGCGGCCCTCGCAACAAATGCCAACTGCAGGCTGACTTTCTCAGGAATAATGCTATTACGGGGATCTTCAATAGACCCAGGCTGCCACGGGTGTTGGGCACATATAATGGCTGAATACTACAGCCATGATTTGTCAGGAAAGATGTGGGCTCAGCTTTCAAGCCCGCATCAAAGTCAGGGAGCCAGGATATGATGTACCAATACAGAGTGAAGTTAATTTTTGTTGTGGCTGCATTGCCATTATTTGCTCCAAATATATTAATGATGTTTGATAAATTTGGTGCATCTTAAGATATTATACTTCTGTCTAGGAATGTTACTCTACTTTTTACGGCTTCCCTTACTGGAGTGAATTTGCCACTTTTTTTGCAATGTTAAAAAAATAAATGAAAAATAGCCAGTCGTAAAAAAGGCTAAAACTGGAAAAATGCTGAGGATCTCATTCTTTTGATGAATTCACATATCAAATGGCATATGACTTTTATGAATGTAAAAAATGTAACAAAATACAAAAAAGGAATAAAACTAAATATAAATCCTCCCTATTTGTAACCACTATTTTTTCTGGCTACCAGAATTGTATTGTATTTTTGTATACTTTTCGATTGAGAATAATTTTGTACATGGCATAACCTTGGTTTGTCAATGTCTCTGCCATCCTGATTATCAGTTAAATAAACATTTGTTCCTCGGAAATCAATATCAGTACTTAGAGACAATCAATGCATTCTTTGTCAGAATATGGTCTGGACTTCAGGTCACTTAGATGTCCAATTTAATTTACGTGTCCTCACTTTATTTTTTACACTAAAGCCTGCTTTACACGGTACGATCTATCGTGTAATTTCACGATCGATCGTACCCGCCCCTGTCGTTTGTGCGTCACGGGCAATTAGTTGCCCATGGCGCACAAAGTCGTTAACCCCCGTCACACGCACTTACCTGCTGTGCGACGTCGCTGTGGGCGGCGAACATCCTCTTCCTGAAGGGGAGGGACGTTCGGCGTCACAGCGATGTCACACAGTGGCCGGCCAATAGAAGCGGAGGGGCGGAGATGAGCGGGACGTAGACATCCCGCCCACCTCCTTCCTTCCGCATAGCCAGCGGGTGCCGCAGGACGGAGGTAAGCTGCTGTTCATCGTTCCCGGGGTGACACACGGAGCGGCGTGTGCTACCCCGGGAACGATGAGCAACCAGCGCCATTTTAATTAAACGAGATTATGAAACCGGGCAATGAGTACACGACTCACGATTTGTGAGCGATACTGCGTCGCTCAGAGGTGTCACACAGCCCTACGTCGCAAGCGATGCCGGATGTGCGTCACAAAAAACGTGACCCCGACGATCTATCGCACGATAGATTGTCTCGTGTAAACCACCCTTTAGTCTATGGTACTAGTTACATGGCCGTGTTCTTATTCTTTGAGGACATGTGATATTTGTGTAATCCGTGCACTGTCTGTTTTTAACATTCTAATTGGCAATAGTAGCTTCATAGGTTTTTTTTTTTAAAAAAAGAATGGGAAAAATTGTCCCACTGAATAAAAACAGCTGAAAATTGGATCCAGGACACTGATGAATATCGATGTTTTTTTAACTTAAATTGGAAGTTTGAATCAGTGAGTCACAAACCGAGAAATAAAAGGTTTAAACTGATATTTTAAGAACATTAATCAAAACAATCATCTGATATATACCAGATTTTAATTCTCCAGTGACAAGAATAACATTAGTGCCACATGGCGATTTTGCCTGCGACACTGTCACACCGAGAGCAAGAGAACTTCCGGTGAGTGATGCAAAACAAAAGGGAAAACCAGGGAAGCAATACAACGGAAGGCCCTAGCACTAAGGAGAGGGAGTGGGGTCACCTCCTAACACCCACCTGTGGCTGATCCCAGCACTCCCTAATGTCCCTAGATGGGTCCTTTCCCCCATGCGGCATCATGTGCCCTAGCCCTGAACTCACCCTAATTAGTGAAGGCCAGTGAGACAGTAGTCACACCACTGCAATAAGAAAACACAAGTAAGGTAAGACAACCAGGTGGGTAAAGACACAACAAATAAGACTCCATGGCTTCTCTACAAGGAACTTCTCAGTTGCAACAGAATTGAACACTTCTTCTCCAGAGACAGGCTCCTACAAAGCGGACAGTATAGAATTAATTATAGCCGACATTGTGAGGAGTGGATTTTTATAGCAGAAGGGGGTGGCTGTAGCTGATGTTACAACTACCTGTTAGATCAGAGTAGGATAGAAAGGAACCTTAACCCTTTCAGCACCAAATGGATTTAAATAAGCTCCAACTAAAGGTAAACAATGAGCGAGCACAAAAAGGGATACTCTATGATCTTCTGACCCTAGATCCTCCAGAGATCACATCAGACAATGACACACTCACGACAGACACATCATAGGGCCATATATTACATTAGGGTGCTGCTAAAAGGCATATAGGTTGAATCTAGTTGCCATTTTTGGTCTAGGAAACAGATTCTAATGCAATAGGAGCAATTTGTTTTTATTTTTCTTGTCTAGGTTTGTGTGTTTGTTACTTAATAAAGTTTATACTATTTAAACTGTGTATACTGGTGTACATGTCTTTCCCTCTTTTTATAATATGCCCATATGTCATGCAGAAATCAAACAGCTAAAAATAGCAACAAAAAACTAAGGCAATTTGTGTGTTTGATCTCTAAAAGTACGGTACCGCAAGTAATGCAAACAACAAAAAGGTGTCCTCTTCTCTTTTATTAACAATATAAAGTCTTGCAGTATAAAATAAAAGTGAAATAACGCAGTAATGTCCATCAGTGAGACACATGAGAAATCGGAGCCACAGGTCAAGAGCAGCAGCTGGATGTTTTCATGGTAGATGCATCACTGAAAGTGCTACTTGTCCCGTTTTCTCCCTATAAAACTAACCACTGATACTAAACATAATCCGCTTGTGGAGATTTAAAGGTTCCTGGTAATTTATGAATTCAAGTAGACTTATATGAGCTCCGAATGCTTTCCTATGAGACGTACAAAGCTTTCCTTCAGTTTAGGGCTGAATCATGAGATGAGACTCTGGAGAAATATTCTGAAAATTTGCCAGCTGATGTTAACTATCTGTCCATGCCGAATATGATCTGATCAAGCTGTGCTAAAGCACGACTGATTTATGTGTGAATAAGTCACAGAAGATCACACAGTTTATTGCTATCAATACTACTAACATGCCAAATCCAATATTTAGAAAGAGGAGAATTTTCAGTTATGTCCATAAAAGTGTAAATTTGCCTTTAATGTTTCAGAATTTGAACTTCTGTATCCCTCAGATATCACATGTAATTTCATTAACTGATCTCCATATATGAGTCTTGGGTGTCATTACAACCTCTGCCCCTTGGGACTCTTTCAGATGTCCATGATCATCGGTCCAATCACAGATTGTAATGCATGGGCTGGCCGCGCCTCTCCCAACCTAACACGATATATAAATAAAGCTGTCATGCCCGGGTTGTTAGACATACAACCATTATGTTCATTGGGTTCCGAGATTGGGCCAATATTAACTGATGTCTGAAAAAGCCCTTATAAAAAGAATGAGGTTATGATTAAGAGGCATCTAGCCTTGAAACGTGTAAACCGCATATGGTTTTATTTTTCCTGTAACATTTTTTAAATTTTTGGAATAAAGTCAAAGGTATTTTAGAAGTGCTGGATCTTTTTCCCTTTTTTTTGGTTAAAGAGCCCTCATGGTTACAGTTATAGTTAAAGGGCCATGGAAAAATTTGTGCATGGATCACCGTGATTTAACCAAATAAATTGCACCAATCCTTGCAAATATTATCACAATGATTATACTATTATAATATATCTGCTTGTATATATGTAGATACACATATACCCACATTTATGGTGTCTTTTTAAAAGGCCAAACATTAGAGAAAAAAGATGTTGCCTGGCACCCACACATTTGAGATATCCCACCCATCTCTTTGCTAAAGTAAACATGAAAAATAATGTTAAATTAAAAAAAAAAACAGAAGGTACGATTAAAAATGGCCAGGGAATTGGTAACTGCTGATATTGTTTATCTCTGTGGAACAAAAGATCATGCAGGTTAAAACATTGAACAGGCACTAGAGACATGTTTTTGGCTGCTGATCCTACTGAAATAAGCAGTAGAACATCTATGGCCAGCTTTGCTCTATGTGGATAGTTTACTATCCGGGTATGATCATGTCAAGTTTTAATATTTTTTGCCTGAGCCTCAGGGTTAACAGTGATATGATGTCTATACAAATTAGGGAAAGCTTAGGACAAGCATCACATTTCTAGGTGCATTGCCTACTAGGATCTTCAAACGTTTTTAGCCTCGCCGTTTTATACCTGGTAGCCTACTGTACTTATACCATTGTTTAATGTGTATTTGCCAGAAGTTCTTATTAATGAGTACATGCTTATGTTTCATTAATGAGACATGATAAGAACTAATTACTGAGATGGAGTAAACAAAGCGAGTTAGGATAACGCAGAGATGGGACAGTTCTTTAGATAGAAACCAGCTGCCTCTAAAATGATTTCCTTTAACTGTTCAAAAACCAAAATTCCTTTTAGCCCTTTGACCCTTGAAGAAATCTCAGGAAATGCTGCCATCAAGAGAAAACACACCCACGGGTCTTGGGCTTTTGTTAAGATGGTCTTATTTCTCAAATTAACAGTCCCTTTGAACACATTTGCAGTGTTGTATTCAGAACATTGCACATTTATTCTGCAAAATAAAACATAAATTGTTGGAAACTTTGGATTCTTATACAGAAGAGGAAAAATCCGAGGAAGTTGGAAAAGTGAGCTAAAGGATTAGTTAGTGGTAGTTAATAGGAGTGGACTAATGTTAACTATAAATGTTAGAAAGCTTTTAGGCAAAAGACAGTACAGACATCAATCACCACTAACATGCTTATTTGACTGGGCAAATGTACATTTTGTTTTTGAAAAGTTGGGTGAATACTAGACAAACCTAATATTTTTATTGATGTGGGCCTAAAGTTTGGCTCTGTCAGGCACTGTTAACTTTGGCTTGCCAGTTGATTCT
This sequence comes from Anomaloglossus baeobatrachus, assembly GCF_048569485.1. Lineage (NCBI taxonomy): Eukaryota > Metazoa > Chordata > Amphibia > Anura > Aromobatidae > Anomaloglossus > Anomaloglossus baeobatrachus. The sequence continues at coordinate 219,218,736 of NC_134354.1, forward strand.
ACCACTTAAAAATCTAATAAGTAAATAATTTAAGGGGGTTTCCAGTATTAGAAAAACATTACTGTTTTGTACCAAAAACGTTCTCATCCTGACCAGAGTGGGTCTGGATAATCAAAAGGGGTTGTTCCCTTTATGTTTCCCTCAACTAAAATAATAACACTTATCCTCAGCTCCCAGACCTCACGTGATATTATTATGTCATGCAATCCCTATGGCCAATCTGTGACAACTTTAACCTCTTCCCGACCGCGGACGGTATATAAACGTCGGCGCTTGCTGGGCTTTGTGCAGCGCCAACGTTTATGAACGGTCCGCGGTTTTGCAGCGATCGTGACCGTATGGTACCTGTAAGCGCCGGGATTCCGGTGCAGGACGCTAGCTGCGACCCCTGACCTCACCAGGATCTGATTGGTTCAGGTCCTGGTGACGTCAGCGCCGCGCTAACCAATGAAAACGATCACTGGGAAAGTTTGTTGTAGTTACAAACTTGCCTGGGCGATCTGCCGGTATAAAACACTGCTTCACCTCAGATCCTCCGTGTGTGACTGATCTGAGGAGAAACAGTGTGACAAGTGCTGCTGACAGGAGCTCTGTCAGTCAGCGATTTTTCACACAGTAAAAAAACCCACATATTACATCTATAGAAATCAATTCCCCCTTTTCCCAGTTAGGCAGCATATAGGGTTAGATAGGGTAGATGTTCAGTATAGTATAGCATAGAATACAGTATAATGTAGTATAGTATAGAATAGAATACAGTATAGTATAGAATACAGTATAGTGTAGTATAGTATAGAATACAGTATAGTGTAGTATATAATACAGTATATAATACAGTATAGTATAGAATACAGTATAGATTACAGTATAGTATAGAATACAGTATAGTGTAGTATAGAATACAGTATATAATACAGTATAGTATAGAATACATTATAGAATACAGTATAGTATAGTAAGAATACAGTATAGTATAGAATATAGTATAGTGTAGTATATAATACAGTATAGAATACAGTATAGTATAGTATAGAATACAGTATAGTGTAGTATAGAATAAAGTATAGTTTAGTATAATATAAGTTGATTAGATAAGTTAGATAAATAATTTAGTAATATATAAAGATTAAAAATTGATCAAAAATAAATTTTTATCAATCAGTAGTGTTAATCTGTCAGTAGCGTCAATCAGTTAGTAGCGTACTGTTGAGTACATTATATATATAAAAATCTAAAAAGTAATAAAATGGCTCGTCGGTTTTATACTGCAGAGCAGGTGTATGCCCTTTTATGCTCTGACAGTGAGGAAAGTGTTCAGTCAGGTAGTGATGAGGATTTTGAGGGCTTTAGTGGCAGCGCCAGTGATGGCTCAGAAATGAGCAGTCAGTCTGGTCCATCCTCAAAAACGACCAGAACCAGTACAAGAGAGGCAAATAGCGCTACTGGAGAAACGGCTCCAAATCAGGGAACGATGGCCAGTACAAGCGAGGTCCCTAGTACGAGTGAATTGGCAGATGCCAATGTACAAAATGCTTTGCCTTTTGATGTAGCATTTCCCAGATGGGAAGCTCCAGATTCAGCTACCCCTTTCATCCCTGATTTTACTGCTAACCCTGGTATAAATGTGGAGGTGGAAGGTTTTGGGCCAGTTAATTTTTTTAATTTGTTTGTGACAGATAGGTTGCTAGAGCATATTGTCCTGCAAACAAACTTATACGCTTCCCAATTTATCACCAAGAATCCTCAATCCTATTATGCCAGATCAAATTCATGGAGGCCAACAAATTGTGCTGAAATGAGAACATTTTTAGGGCTTACATTTGCCATGGGACTTGTTAAAAAACCAAGTATTCGGTCTTACTGGTCCAACAGCCCTGTTTACGCCACCCCAATGTTTCCTGCCGTTATTCCTAGGAGTCGCTATGAAATTCTGATGAGATTTTGGCATTTTAATGACAATAGTCAATGTCTGCCTAGAAATGCCCCAGAACATGACCGACTATATAAACTCAGACCCATCATCGAAGAGTTCACAGAAACCTTCTTACGGATCTACACCCCAACACAAAACATTTCCATCGATGAGTCCCTTGTAAAATTCAAAGGAAGACTGCACCTCAAACAATTTATTCCATCTAAGAGGGCAAGGTTTGGAATAAAGCTATATAAAATGTGCGAGAGCTCACCTGGATACACATCAGCTTTTCGCATTTATGAGGGGAAAGACAGCCAGCTAAACCCACAAGGATGCCCTACTTATTTGGGGACATCTGGAAAAATTGTTTGGGAACTGATTAGTCCATTTTTACAAAAAGGCTATAATCTATATGTGGACAATTACTACTCCAGCATACCACTATTTAAAAGCCTGGTTGAATGCAACATAGGGGCTTGTGGGACCATTCGTAAAAACCGTCAGGGGTTTCCGCAATCTTTGGTGAACGAAAAGTTCCAAAAGGGGCAGTCAAGAGCTGTTCGCAGTGGAAAGCTGCTTGCCCTCAAGTATAGGGATAAAAAAGATATTTATATCCTCAGCTCAATCCACACAGATGCCACAACGGCTGTTGAAGAATTAAGGTCCACTACTCCAAAGCTAAAGCCAGTGTCAATCATTGAATACAGCAAATACATGGGGGGTGTGGACCTTGCAGACCAGGTTCTACAGCCATACCAGGTATCAAGAAAATCCTACACCTGGTACAAAAAGTTAGTCATTCACTTGTTTCAGGTTGCCACATACAATTCTTTTGTGTTATATAAAAAAGCAGGACATTCAGAAACTTTCATTGATTATCAAGAAAAGGTAATCGAAAATTTACTTTTTGCAAATTTTGGCCCCACTTATCCATTAGAATCTGAAAATGTCAAAAGACTGACTGAGCGACATTTTATAGCACTCATTCCACCATCAGCAACCAAAAGGAATCCCCAGAGAAGATGTCGTGTATGTACCAAGAGAGGAGTGAGACATGATACCCGCTATTATTGCCCACAATGCCCTTCATTACCAGCCTTATGCCTCACTGAATGCTTTAAAATCTTCCACACAGAAGCACGTTTTTAAATAGTATAAAAGTATCCCCTTTTATCATTCAAATACATGGAAATAGTAAATTATACACGGTACAATATATTGAGCACTACTATGGCATATTTGCAAATTTTGCACTAAAAACATCCACTGCGTGCTTGTTTCTGGAAATAATTGATGGAGTGAAACTTGTCATTAAACCTAAATATGAATTTCCAGTGGGGTGTAATTTCCACAAAGGGGTCACTTCAGGGGGGATTCTGCTGTTATTGCAATTAGCAGCTCTGCAAATGGAGTCCTCAAACTAGTCTAGGAATACACATGCTCCAAAAGTCAAATGGCGCTCCTTGCCTTCCGAGCCCTGCCATGCATCCATAGAGTAGTTTTCCAGCACATATAGGGTATCAATGCATTCAGGAGAAATTGTACAACAAACTATATGGTTCAATTTTTCCTTTTACCCTTGTAAAAATTAAAGATTTGTGACTAAAGTTACATTTTTATGGGAAAATTTCATTTTTTAATTTTCACGGTTTAGTGTTATTACATTCTGTGAAGCACCTGTATGTTTAAAGTGCTCATTATACATCAATATACATTCCTTAAGGGGTCTAGTTTACAAAATGGGGTGACATGTGGGGGAGCTCCACTGTTTAGGCACATCAGGGGGACTCCAAATGAGACATGGCGTCCGCAATCCATTCCAGACAGTTTTGCATTCCAAAAACCAAATGACGCTCCTTGCCTTCTGAGCCCTGCCATGCATCCATAGAGTAGTTTTCCAGCACATATAGGGTATCAACGAATTCAGGAGAAATTGTACAACAAACTATATGGTTCAATTTTTCCTTTTACCCTTGTAAAAATTAAAGATTTGTGGCTAAAGTTACATTTTTGTGGGAAAAAGTAAAATTTTCATTTTTCCCTTCCATATTGCTTTAGTTCCTGTTAAGAACTGGAAGGGTTAATAAACTTCTTGGATATGATTTTGACCAGTGTGAGGGGTGTAGTTTTCAGAATGGTGTCACTTTTGGGTATTTTCTGTCACTTAGGCCCCTCAAAGTCACTAAAAATAGGGTATGGTCCCTAAAAAAATTATTTGGGAAATTTTGTTGGAAAAATGAGAAATTGCTGATGAACTTTGACCCCTTATAACGTCCTAACAAAAAAAAGTTATGTTTCCAAAATTGCGCGGATGTAAAGTAGGCATGTGGGAAATGTTTTTTATTAACTATTTTGTGGGACATAACCCTCTGGATTAAGGGCATAAAAATAAAAAAATTGAAAATTGCAAAATTTTCTAACTTTTTACCAAATTTTCGATATTGTCACAAAAAAACACAAAATATATCGTCTTAATTTTTCCACTATCTTGAAGTACAATATGTCATAAAAAAACAATCTCAGAATTGACGGGATCCATTGAAGCGTTTTAGAGTTATAACCTGTCAAAGTGACACTGGTCAGAAATACAAAAAAATTGGTCCGGTCACGAAGGCAAAAACAGGCTCTGGTGCAAAAAGGTTAATGTCCACTCCTTCACACATGATTCACATTTGAAGGAAGTGAAAGCTGCAACTGCTTTCTCACTTCCTTCATTTGTCTGATTTATTTGAAGGAGGGGACCATAAAGTGGCCACTGATTAGCTGCAGGGATTGAGTGACATAATGTTATGGGAGTCCTGAGTCCTGGGAGAGCCAGTGCTGACATAATTGGAAAAGTGGTACGATGTATCCACCTTGACATACTATGCTTAGCTGAATGTACCCTAAAGCTCAAAAATGTACTGTATGTACAATTATTGGAAGATTTAAATAGATTTTTCATTGTGGATACTGGGGTAAGATGTGAGAAAGGTTTGGAACTGTGAAGATAACGGCCTTTTCATCATTCAATAAATCTTTGAAATGTTTTGAGGATAAAGTGGCAAAATATGTGTTTAGAAATAGACAATAGTATACAGCTTTAAGTTAGATAGCAAAGTGTTCAAAGTGCTTAAGCTCCAAAACCAAAAGGATCCATTTAACATGAAGATGCCCAAATATTTCATGATTGGGAAAACTGAAGCAATAGATAAATATGATTTTTGAGATAAGACTTATTAAATTGAATAAATGTAAATTGAAATAATGTAAGACATAAGGTAGACAAGCTTTTGCAATACAATTGGCATTATTTTGTGTGAACAAGGGTTCCAAGTAAAGATGCCTGAATTTAACAATCCAGTAGAAATGTTTATGTATTTGGGCAAAGACAGAGTAACTGGTGGAATTTTAATTTTAATGATATTCCATCAAATAACTTGTTAAAGGGAAACTGAATTAATATGGAACTTTTTAATTTATCTTTTCCACTGAAGGGCATAGGGAATCACAGAAGTATGCGTATTTAGATATGTTCTGTAGTAAGTATCAGTGTTATTTTTGTATGCAATGGAAAATTATTCCAGAATGCTGTATATAGTTGCCCAAGCTGATCTGTACAACATAAATACATCTTTTATTATACTCCCCTGCAGGGTGGTCCGGTCCAATGGGCGTCGCTGATCTTGATCTGGCACCATCCTCTTTCCCTGTTCCATGCGGATGACACATCCTACATCATCAAAAAGACAAGGGGATTGGCTGGCAGCACTAGATAAAAAAAAGTTAACTAGAATGGTGCCATATATTAAAAGACAAATTGGAAACTGGGGAAGAAATAGTATATATAAGGCACCAAAAAGACCTGAAAGGTCTGCAATACTATATAAAAAGCATACTGTATGAGAGGCAAATTATTGTGAAAACTTGCATTTATTAAAAAAGCTAAGTTGCATAGAAAAATATAAAAACACTTAAAAAATGAGATACTGTATATTGTGTATGACAGTACATATATCAAACGTAAATTTTAGAAAAACCAGATAGGCAGTCATAGAAAACAGAAGGCGCAAGAAAAGTGAAATAATAAGCCATGTAGCAGTACTTGATAAATAGTAATAAAGCGAATAGCTACATACATGTCCCTTGTGCCATAAGCCACAGAGTAGGTTACAAAAACAGAAATTTTACAAACAGAAAATACAGACAATACCTCAGTGTCCTGCATTGCCATCCTGTGCACGCTCACTTCTCTCTGCCCTGCATAGGGGAAAAGAAAATATTGTAGTGCACATGCGCAAGCGATCTTCAATATTTCCTTGCGCCTGCGCATTACAGTACTTTTCTCTTCCCGCAGTAGGGCAGAGAGAGGTTCACGTCCACAGGATGCAATGGCAGACTCTGTGAGGATGACTAGGATGTGTTGTCAACATGAAGAGAGAAGGACTGCGATGGATTGAAGAGAGGAGGCGGCGGACCGAGACCAGCAATGCCCATAGGACTGCGTCGCCGTGCAGATGAGTACAAGGAGCTAATAAGTCTTTGTGATCTTTATTTGTGTCTATGGTAATGAATGTTACATTACATGACAGCCTTATGTGTCTAATATATGTTTTCAAAATTTTGTGTTTGTTGCTTATGGCAACAATGTTCTACGCACGCAGGAAAACAAAATGACGGAGTCTAATGCGATATTCACAGCAACTGAGAGCAGAGGAGTGATAAAATCCTTGTTTCTGCAAGGAATGTCCGCGAAGGATATTCATGGTGATATGTCGCAGACATTGGGGGATCAATGCCACTGGGTGGCCAAATTTAAAACAGGCCACTTCCGCACCAAAGATGAAGAACGTCCTAGACAACCAAGAGTGGTTGTTGTTCCAGACATCGTCGATGCTGTGCACAAAATCATACTGGAAAATCGACTAATTTCAGCTAAAGCAATAGCAGACAGCATGAAGATTTCCCGTGAATGTGTTTGGGTCATCATCCATGAACATTTGGACATGAGGAAGCTATCTGCAAAGTGGGTCCCGAAATGTGTGACAACAGATCAGAGAAGCATGCGATTGAAAACTTCCCAGTCCATTTGTCAGCATTTCCAGACTGATAAGTACTTCCTGGATCAACTGGTCACTATGAATGAGACGTGGATTTATTTGTATGAACCTGAAAACAAGGAGTAGTCAAAAGAGTGGAGGCACACTGGTTCTCCTCGTCCAAAGAAGTTCTGGGTGCAAAAATCAGCCACTAAGGTGATGGCGTCTATGTTCTGGGATAAAGAGGGTGTGCTGCTAGTGGACTACCTTCAATGGGGTTCTACCATCAATACAAGGTATTACATTGAACTTTTGGACCAATTGAAGGCAGCTCTGACGGCCGAAAGGCGCGACAAACTGTTCAAAGGAATCTTGTTTCTGCAAGACAACACGTTCACTCATACTGCACAAGCGACCACGGCAAGCCTGGCAGAGTTGGGCTTCCAGCTGGTTGCCCACCCACTTTATTCACCAGATCTAACTCCCTCTGACTATCATCTGTTTCAAAACCTGAAGAAACATCTCAAGGGTACCAAATTTCACACCATATCTGATGCCATGGCTGCTACGGATGCCTGATTTGAGGCAGAACCGAAATCCTTCTTTTTGTTAGGCTTACAGAACTTGGAATACTGATATAAGAAGTGTGTTGACATCAATGGAGAGTATGTGGAATAAATGTAAAGTTTCATCATCCTTTCTCGTCTCTTTCTAGGTAAAGCCAAAGACTTATCAGCAGCCCCTTGTATAATAAAAGCTGTTTTTTATGTTACACACAGTTGCCTGGGCACTTATATACAGTGTTCTAGAATGCTGTATATAAGGGCTTACTGGTGGTGGATGCAGCTTATAGGGGACAAATCTGGCGACAGGTTGCCTTTACCATCCAACAATACAAATAATAAATCTGCACATTTGCTAAGAAATAACTATACATTCTCAACGCCAGGAACATACCACAAAGAGACATATCCAATATACATAAGGCCAAACTTCACAACAGATATACCGTATATTAGTTGTCAAATGTGCAAGAACATGATTTTTATGGGCAAATAGTTAATGCTATAATAACTGATGTAATTTATGTAGGGCAGACATACAGTAGGTGAAATAAATATTAAACATGTCACCAATTTTCTAAGTAATTATATTTCTAACATGGAAACTTTCAATAACGGATTATGCAGCCCCTGATTTTCAAACTAAATACACCAGCATCATCAGATGTAATACATCTATGTAATAAGGGTTGCTGTTTGAATTGTGAAATTTGGTGACAGATTCATAAGTGTGTATTTGAAGGTGGCAAAGATGGCAAAATGCTCTTTCAGATCATAATTTCCTCTTAAGGACTGAATGATTTCTCATTTTTGCACTTTTGTTTTTTCCTCCCCTTATTCCAAGAGTAGGGATGAACAGACCAGAACAGAACACTTCTGGGTTTTTCAATTTTTTTTTTGTGCACACTACATCCAATCACGCTGTTATCTCCCCCAGTGTCAGTCGATCAAACACTGCAAGCGGCTCGCACTGGGCTGAGCACCGAGCATACCCAAACATAGCGATGCTCGCTCGAGTGGTTAGCATACGTAAAGCACCCAAACTCGGAACCTGAACTCTGCTTTTTTATAAAAGTCCGTACACCAAACATCAAACCTTGGTTTTGCTCATCTTTATCCAAGAGTCGTAGCTTTTTTATTTTTTTTTACCTATATAGCCATATGAGGACTTGTTTTTAACAGGATGAGTTGTCCTTTTGAATGAAAGCATCCATTTTATCATATGATACAATTGAAAGCAGGAAAAAAAAGTGACCTGGTGGTATGATTCCCCAGGTCAGTCCAATACGCAGATACTAAACATGCAGAGTTTTTATTTTATTTAAATGGTGAATGAAAAATCTGAAATTTGTATTAAAAAATGTTTGCTTGCATCATGACTTTCCGAGAGGCATAATGTTTTTAATTTTTAGGCTATGGGGCTGTGTGGGGGCTTGTTTTTTGCAACGTAAGCCAATGTTTTTACTTATATCATTTTGTGCTGTATAAAATGTTTTCATCACCTGTTTTTCCATTGTTTTGGCTTCCAAAAAAACCCTCAATTCTGGACTTTTGATTTTTTTTTCTCATTATCCTGTTTACCGATTGGATAAATTTATTTTATATTTTGAAAGATCAGACTTTTACAAACAAAGTGATGCCAAATTTGTGTATTAAAAAAGATCTTAATTTTTAATCCCTACCACAACGTTTAATTTGAACTTACACTATTGGTCACACGTACCAGATCCCTTCGGCACCCTGTGATGCCATCGTAGGGCACTGATGAGTTACCATGGCAGCCTGTTGAAGGTCCCTGTCACTGCCATCTTGGTAATCCTCAAAGCTCGACTATATGTTGTGCTTCAAAGGAGACTGGTATTATTAGTATATGATGTACTATTGTAGTATATACACTGTGTTCACAATTATTAGACAAGTGAATATTTGGACTTTACCATCATTTTTATGTACATTTTCCAACTCCAAACTAAATAATCTTGAATGCTTATTGCATGAAGAATATCAGGTGATGTGTATTTGTGTAATGAGGAAAGGTATGGAATAAGATTAATACTCTTTATCAAGGTGCACAGAATTATTAGGCAGCTTGTTTTCCTCATGCAAAAAGGGCCAAAACGAAATTCCTGTGACTGAAAAGTCAAAATTTGTTACCAGTCTTAAAGATGGATGGAGCACTCTTAAAATTGCTAAGATACTGAATTGAGGAGCAGCCATGAAGAAAATTTCCCAAGAAAAGAGAAACAGCATCATCCAGCGCATCGATAGTGGTCTCTCGGCCAAGAAAATTGCCAAACTGCATCATGTGAGTGCTATGAGAGTTGGAAAAACAAGAAATGAAGTCTGTACAACCATTGAAAAGCAAAGAGGTGGACATCCAGGAAAAATATCGGAGTCAACAAATTGGCTCATCAGAAGGTCTATCAGTTATGGCGAGACAAACACGCCAGTGGAGGTGGCGCGAATGCTTCGTAATAGTGAGATCACAGATGTCCATGCAAGCACTGTGCAACGTATGTTACAGAAGTCTGGAATGGTGGACCTCAAAATGGTAAAGAATAAGGATGATCGAATACCAACTTATCTGACTTTGCGAATATCCGACGAATAGGTAAGTCTATGGGAAACCCGAATAATTTCACGTTGGACCTAACGGCGAGCTGTGGTGACTGAGGAAAAGGCTGAAATGGATGGGAAAAGGCAGACACAGTATAGGCACAGCCTGTAGAAGGTGCGTGACTGCATTTCTGGTGTCTTGGAATAACGTGCTCAGAGCAGCACGCGGCTTTTACGTAGTCGCCAGAACAGCTCTCAAACCAAAGTAAAAGAGGGGAAATTGAATTTATTCTTGTTCAAATGTTAGACATATTGTAATGATTCTGAAAACTGCAATAAAATTTGTGTTTAAAAAAAAGAGGGGAAATTGATAAGAAACAGTTTGTAGAGTCTAATCACTTTAAGGGTATGTGCGCACGTTGCGTTCTGGCATGACAAATAAAAAGCAGCGTTTTGTCACTGCATGTGCGTTTCAAAAAGCATCCAAAACACTGCATTTTAGATGCATTTTGAATGCATTTTGGATGCATTTTTGACAGTGCGGTCCCACTCGGCTCTGCTACATCCCCATAGAGCATGGCTGGCTGTGAGACAGAGTCGCAAAATCAGAATGAACTCGGATGAACTTCATCCGACTTCATTGTCATTGCGCAGTTCTGTCTGTGTGCCTCGGCCTGATTTACGATCACAGGCGAAGGACTCACCGGTGACCGCATATCTCCTGAGTGACTGAAGCGAGCCGCGTGATCAGCGGTGCCGTCACTCAGGTTACCGGTGGCCAGCTGGAGTCCTCCACCTGAGAGCGGTGGCCGGGGGTAACCTGAGTGACGTCATCGCTGACAGCGCGACTACTTCAGTTGCTGCGTGGAGCTCACAAAGTGCGGTCGTGGTCTGTGGCCGCTCCTGTCAGCTTCATGTAGCAGAGCTGAAATCGTCGTGGGACCTCGTGTGGATTATGCCGGACCTGGAGAGGTATTTGAGAATTTTAATTAAGTGGTGAAAGAGGGTGGGATTTTTTGTCTTTTATTTCAAATAAGGGATTTTTTCGGGTGTATGTATTTATTTATTTTCACTTACAGGTTAATCATGGGGGATGTCTCATAGATGCCATGATTAACCTAGGACTTGGTGGCAGCTATGGGCTGCCATTAACTCCTTATTACCCCAATTTCCACCACACCAGGGCAATTCGGGATGATCCGGGTAGTGTCCCGGGACTGTCGCATCTAATGGATGTGGCAATTCTGGTCGGCTGCTGGCTGATATTTTTATACTGGGGGGCTCCCCATAACATGGAGCTCCCCATCCTGAGAATACCAGCCTTCAGCCGTGTGGCTTTACCTTGGCTGGTATCAAAATTGGGGGGGACAGCACGCCGTTTTTTTTTATTATTTATTTATTTATTTTACTGCACTACATAGATCCACCCACCAGCGGCTGTGATTGGTTGCATTGAGACAGCTGTCACTCAGTGTGGGGGCTCGTCTGAATGCAACCAATCATAGGCACTGGTGCGCGGGGGAAGCAGTGAATACAAGATGGAATAATGAGCGGCTGGCATTTTTAAAAGCAGGAGAAGCCGCCGGAGCTTTGTGACAGCTGTGCAGCGCTGCGTCGGTGATCGGTCAGTGATCGGTGAGTATGAGAGAAGGGTGGAGAGGGAGAGACCCACAGACAGAGAGAGAGACCAAACGACAGAGAGAGAGACTGATGGAGAGACAGACAGAGACCAACATGGACAGATAGAGAGAGAGACCAACATCGACAGAGAGAGAGAGACCGACACAGACAGAGAGAGAGAGACCGAAAAACCTGCGTTCTGTTTGTCAAAAAAGCATGCTACTGGACACTGTCTTCAGCCCTTAAAAGGACTATTTTTAGTTGGATCCACAAACGCTCTCCCGCACACAATACAGTCTATCTACACCGCCAGCTCCCCAATGACTGCGTGTTCACAAAATGGCCGCTGGCTTATATAGCCCCTATGATGCTGTGCGGCCAAGCCAATCACAGTAACACCACAACAAAGATGGCTGCGGCGTTACTATGACGACAAGCAACATCAGGTGTGTTTATTGGCTGGAAAACAGGCGCCAGGAAATCAGAAATGAAATTGAAAGTATCAGAGCGGATGCTGATTTATTCGTCGGATACCGAATGGTGCGAATAGCCTGTTATCCATCGGATACCGAATAGTGGCGAATACATTCGCTCATCCCTAGTAAAGAAGCCTCAACTTTAACATCATCATAAGAAAAGTCCACTTGAGTTTGCAAAGAAGTACGAAAAGTGTACAGTAGAAGATTGGAAACGGGTAATTTACATCGATGAGATAAAAGTCAATAGATTAGGCTCTGATGGGTGCAAAAAACTCTGGAGAAAACCAAGGAAAAAGAGGCTAACAGATAAAGAAATTGAAGGAACTGTCAAATTCAATGGATGAAGCCTGATGATATGAGGGTGTTTCTCTGCCAAAGGAATTGGAAAGTCGATTGTGGTCTCAATGTGGAGCTTTATGTGAGTATCCTACAAGACGAGTTACACTTGAGTACTATGGGTCTGAAAAGGACAATATAGTGTTCCAGCAGGATAACTACCCAAAACATACATAAAGATTGGTGAAGAAGTGGTTCAATGACAATGAAGTAGAAGTGCTGGATTGATTCCTACAGTCCCCAGACCTCAACCAAATTGAAAACGTATAGGTAGAGTTGTAAAAAATACTGTATACATAGCCAAGTGAGTCGATCAGTATGCACCAACATTGGGAAGTGTAGATGAGACCTGGGATCAGATTTCAGTTGACACATGCTTGAATCTGATCAAGTACATGCCCAAAAGGTTTCAGGCAGTGTTGAAAGCCAAATATAAATTTACAAAATACTAACAAATTGATAAAAATTAAAATTTAAGGAGAAAAACAGTAACAATGCAGTGACATGACAAGAATCTGCATAATTAATTATATGGTAAATATTTATATATGAGATAGCCAAGATGATTGTCTATAAAATGAAGGTAGTTTCACACTCAAAGGTGTAGTGGCTGGTGAGATATAGAGGTTCAACGTCAAAAGTTCAAAACATAGATACCTTTTTGCTTGTCACTGTAAGTTGAAATGTGAAGACTGGGCCAAGAAATATCTGAAGATCTGTTTTTAAAAACACCGCAAGGGGACTTCAAGCAGAGTCTCCCTTTTATCCAAAAATTGGGCCTTACAGACACCACTTCAGTGGCATCACTTGTGCCCCAGTTGCAAACTTGACAGGTAGATTTGCATCAATCACATTCAAAAATACGCCAGCCTTAACTGTCCCCAGGATGACGCCTGGGTAGGTAGCAAAGTCTTTGCTGAACCATGGCTTCTTCATCTTGGCTCGTTTTTAAAAACACCGCAAGTGGACTCCAAGCAGAGTCTCCCTTTTTTCCAAAAATTGGGCCCCACAGACACCACTTCAGTGGCATCACTTGTGCCCCAGTTGCAAACTTGACAGGTAGATTTGCATCAAGCACAGTCAAAAATACGCCAGCCTTTACTCTCCCCAGGATGACACAGGGATAGTAAAGTCTTTGCTGGTCCATGACTTGTTCATCTTGATGAACGTTAGTCTGTCCACATTGTCACTGGACAGACGTGTGCGCTTATCTGTCAGCACACACCCAGCAGCATTGAAGACACGTTCAGAGACCACGCTGGCTGGAGGACATGACAAGATCTCCAAGGCGTAAGTGGCGAGCTCAGGCCGTTTTTCAAGATTTGAAGCCCAAAATGAGCAAGGCTCCAGTTGAAAAGTCGTGGCATCGATGTTCATTTGGAGATACTCCTGTATCAACCTCTCCATCCGTTGACTATGTGTCAGACTTCTTGTCTCTTGTGGCCTTGCATTGGATGGTCTAAAAAAATTATGAAACGATTCCATAAAATTGCTGTTACCAGCACCAGATACGGTGTTCCAGGTACGGTTTGACTGATAATGACGAGACAGTCCCATGCTTGCCAAGTTACAATTGGGAGACTCACTCTGTGCACCACTGGTGTTTGGTGGAAAAGCCGAGCTAAGATTGAGTAACAGCTTCTGCTGATACTCCTGCATACGTGCGTCCCTTTTTATGCCTGCAATTATTTCGCCAAATTTGGACTTGTATTGGGGATCTAATAGTGTGGCAACGCAGGAGTCATCATCACTTCTAATTCGGACAATCCAAGGGTCATGTTATAGGTAGTGCAGCAAGAAGGCGCTCATGTGTCTTGTGCATCCATGCGGACCAAGTCCTCGCTGTGTTTGTGGCGGCAAGGTGATAACCGTGCTCTCTTCCTCTGACATCTCCCGTCAACCTCGTTCAACCAAAATTTGACCAAGGTCTCCCACATCTGCTGAGTCTTCCGTGCCCATTGAGATTTCGTCCTCCATTTCTTTCTGGTCTCCTGCACCTTCCTCAACATTTTGGCTGCTACCATGCGCCCTTGTTAATCCCTCTCCCCCATGGTCCCATGCCTGCCGCCTTGGTGATGCTGAACGTCTGGACCTTGTAGATGTTGGTATCCCTTGCGCATATGAATCCTCCTGTAGTTCCTCCCCTTCCTCTTGTCCCACCCCCTGACTCCGAATAGTGTTTAGCGTGTGCTCCAGCATGTAAATGACTGGAATTGTCATGCTGATAATGGCATTGTCAGCGCTAAACATATTCGTCGCCATGTCAAAACTGTGCAGAAAGGTGCATTGGTCCTTGATCTGAGACCACTCCATCAGCGTGATCTGCCCCATCTCTGCATCTCGTTGGCCCAGGCTATACGTCATAACATATTGCACCAGGGCTCGACGGTGCTGCCACTGTTGCTGCAACATGTGGAGAGTCAAATTCCAGCGTGTCAACACATCGCATTTCAGGCGGTGAATCGGCAGGCCGAAAGAGTTTTGGAGCGATGCAAGTCGTTCAGCGGTTGAACGGCGGAAGTGAGCAGAGAGTGACCGTGCCCTGTGCAGAAGTCCATCTAGGTCGGGATAGTTGTTTAAAAATGCTGGACAACAAGGTTCAACACGTAAGCCATACAAGGCACATGTGTCACCTTGCCCAGCCGAAGGGCAGCACCCAGGTTTGCAGCATTGTCGCACACGGCCTTCCCAGGCTGCAAGTTTATTGGAGACAACCATTTACGAAACTCGGACCGCAGAGCTGACCACAACTCCTCAGCTGTGTGACTCACATTTCCCAGACATTTCAACGTAAAGACCGCCTGATGCCATTGAGCTCTGCTGCCAGCATTGTAAGGAGGTGTGCGGGATTCCTTGTGCGCAGTTACAATGTGGGTGGCCTGAACACACAGGGTTTGGGCAGAGGTGGAGGACGCAGACGAGGTTGAGGAGGCAGAAGCAGTGGAGGAACTTCTACATAAAGAGGATTGACGCACAAGTCGTGGGGACGGCAAGACTTGTTCAGCCGACCCTTCTCCATCTCTCACCATAGTTACCCAGTGCCCAGTCAGCGACATGTAACACCCCTGTCCATGCTTACTGGTCCAAGTATCGGTATCGGTGGTGAAATGCACCCTGTCACACACAGAGTTACTCAAGGAAGCCGTGATGTTGTGTGCGACATCCTGGTGTAGCGCAGGCACACCTTTCTTGGAGAAGTAGTGGTGACTGGGCATCTGGTACTGGGGCACTGCGACTTACATAAGGTTTCTAAAATTATCTGTGTCCACCAGGCGGAAAGGCAGCATTTCGGTAGCCAAGAGCTTACAGAGGGTGAAAGTCAACCTCTTAGCTTTGTCATGGCTCAGAAGAAATGGCCTTTTATTTGTCCACATCTGAGAGATCGAGATCTGGCTGCTGTGTGGAGATGGTGTTGAGTAGGGTGTCCTTGGAAAACTACAGGTCTGTGAGAAAAGTGCAGGCGGAGACATGATGTTGCCTTCATGCAAAGGTGGTGATCTCGATGTCTGAAAGAGCTGTACAACAGCTCCTGTTTCCCCTTCCAAAACAACTGACGACCTGCCAAGCAAACTGCCTGTTGCGGTTAAAGAGGTGGAAGGTGTGAGTGGAAAAACATGTGTGATAGCTGTCCCCACAGTCATAGAGGAAGAAGAGCGCGCGGATGCACATGAAGGGGCATACAGTGGTTGGCCTGCTCCGCTAGGCCGCATTGTAGCACAGTGAGCTTCCCACTGGGACTTATGCTTGTTATTCATGTGACAATTCATGGATGAAGTTGTCATACTAGTGAAGTTTTGGCCTCTACTTATAGATTGGCGACAAATCTTACAGATCACATGATTTGGGAGATCCTTTGCATGTCAAAAAAGGACCAGGCTAAGCAAGGCTTAGAGCCCATGCGACCTGCAGAGCCACCCCGACTTGTGCTCAGAGGCAGAGGTGTGGCTGAGGATGCAGTTGTTGATGTGCTTCCAGTACTCCAACTCTGTCCAGGAAGGCGCAAGGTAACTTCGTCGTCAGTCACTTCCTCCTCCACCGCCTCTGCTGACCTCCTCGAGTGCCTGACTGTGGGTTGACAGTAAGTGGGATCTAGCACTTCATCATCAAGCGTTGTATTTGCACTCCCCTTGCTCTCAGACCTAGCCTCTTCCTGCCTTGACTGAATAGTTAAGTTGTCATCCCAATCAGGTATCTGCATCTCATCGTCATCAGTATGTTCCTCATTGTCTCCACCAACAGATGTTACAGTTTGGGAATGAGTGTCTACATTATGCTCAGAAACTTGGTCATCAGGGCCTGTATCAGACTCACAAAGCTTCTGGGCATCACTGCAGACCATTTCCTGGTCTGTACTCACTGTAGCTTGGGAGCAGACCTCTGATTCCCAGCCTATAGTGTGACTGAACAGCTCTGCAGACTCAGCCATCTCTGTTACACCATACTCTGCAGGGCGGGTGGAGACTTGAGAGCTTGGAGAAAGCAAGTGCGATTGGGGTGACAGCTCAGAGTACTGTTGTTTTTTGTTGTTTTTTGGATTTTGAAGTTGAGGTAGAGGAGAAGACACTTGTTGGAGCACTTGCGATCCATTCAAGCATGTTCTTTTTTTGTGCATCATCTACCTTTCTTAGAGTTGTTCGGTTCCGTAAAAAAGGAAGCACATCCGATTGTCCACGGAAAGTAGTAGACATCTTACTTTTGCTGGAAGATGGCCTTTCTTCAGCAGATGTTAATGTAGCTTTCCCACCTACCCCACGGACACAAACTTTTTTTTCCTTTTCCAACACGCCTGTTCCCCTTTCCACCAGCATCTGTCCTTTTGCCACTCATTTTGTTAGCAACAAGATTGGACACTTAAAATGGGGTAGCAAACATGGAGAGGTGGTGTAGATTGCAGAGGTGGTCTAGCTTTATTGACAGCTGAAGAACCAACACTGACTATCCCAGTCAATTCTAGTATGCCCCTAACAGTGGCAGCACAGTTTGCAATTAGAATTGCGTAGCAAAAATGGACAGGTGTGTAACATGCACAGGTGCTGTACCGTGATTGGCAGCAAAGGAACACTAAGGTAGTATCCCAGTCAATTTTAGTATGCCCCTAAATTTGGCAGCACAGTTTGCAATTAGAATTGCGCAGCAAAAATGGACAGGTGTGTAACATGCACAGGTGCTGGACCGTGATTGGCAGCAAAGAAACACTAAGGTAGTATCCCGGTCAATTTTAGCATGCCCCTAACAGTGGCAGCACAGTTTGCAATTAGAAATGTGTAGCAAAAATGGACAGGTGTGTAACATGCACAGGTGCTGGACCATGATTGGCAGCAAAGGAACACTAAGGTAGTATCCCGGTCAATTTTAGTATGCCCCTAATAGTGGCAGCACAGTTTCCAATTAGAATTGCGTAACAAAAATGGCCAGGTGGGTAGAATGCAGCGGTGCTATGGGTCAGTGGACAGCAAAGGAACACTAACTTAGTATTCAAGACACTTTTAGGATGGCACAAAAAGTGTCAGCTATTAGGGTAATAAAATAGCGTGGCAAAAAATGGCCAGGTGGGTAGAATGCAGCGGTGCTATGGGTCAGTAGACTGCAAAGGAACACTAACTTAGTATTCCAGACACTTTTAGGATGGCACAAAAAGTGTCAGCTCTTTGGGGTAATAAAATAGCGTGGCAAAAAATGGCCAGGTGGGTAGAATGCAGGGGTGCTATGGGTCAGTGGACAGCAAAGGAACACTAACTTAGTATTCCAAACACTTTTAGGATGGCACAAAAAGTGTCAGCTCTTTGGGGTAATAAAATAGCGTGGCAAAAAATGGCCAGGTGGGTAGAATGCACGGGTGCTGTAGGTAGCAGAACAGCAAAGCCCAGCACAGCGTTTCCATGGACCTGCCTAGCAGCTATGGCTATGAACGCCTGGAAATCAGCCCTGAAAAGGGCTGAAATAACCAGTAGTCCCTAATCCCTAAAGCGCTGTGTAGATTGCACTGTATCTCTATAGCGCACACAGCAGCAGTAGCAGCGGGAGCGGGAGCAGTGACTGTCACCGACACGCAGCAGACAGATAATGGCGGCGACGGGGAAAATGGCCGGATCTTATAGAGCAAAGACATGTGACATGCACAGCCTATGAAACAAGCCCTTGCTTGTCTGGCAAAAATCCACTGTGCAGTGTGTGTCTCTCTGATTTGCTGACAGCCTGGCCCGCCCCACTGTACGCGCGGTTAGGGAAAAAAAAATAGCGATCGGCATTCTCTCAGCACTCAGCTAAGCAGCAGCAGTGATCTAAACCCTGTAACCCCGCACACTATACGCTGAATTTTGATAATAGCGTGATTCACACAGTGACTCACACTATTACAGTGAAAAGCCAGCTAGTAACTAGCTTGGCTTTTTGGTGCTCGAACCGTTCTCAAATGTAACTCGAACAGTCGAGCTTTTAGCAAAAAGCTCGAGTTCGTCGAAGGACTCCAACACCCCCCAAAATCACTCGAACATGAAATTGGCAAACATCGAACATCGCTCAACTCTACTCTTGATAGACCAGTTGAACGGGCCTGTGGCTGAATCAATAATATGCCCAGATCTCTACTTCAACTCAAACGACAGTAAGGTGGAGGTGGGGTACTGCTATGGGCTGGTATTATTAAGGCTGGAAACACACCTATGCGTGTAAAATCGGTCTGAGTTGCCTGAAAAAAACTCGGCCGATTTTAGTTCACGTTAGGTCAGTGTGCAATGCAAGTGCGATGCTTTTTTTTAATTGTTTCCAGGGTAGCAGAGCGTGTGTAATGCGTGTGTGATCCGTTTGTGATCCCTTTTTTTCTCAGCAGCTGTCATCTGCCATGCAGCTCTGCTACATGGCCGCTGACAGCAGCCACAGACAGAACCATGTAGCAGAGCTGAATGGCCGCTGACAGCAGACACAGACAGAGCCGCACGATCAGAATGAAGTTGGATGAACGTCACCCGACTTCATTGTCATCCCGCGGCTCTGTCTGTGTGGCATGGCCTGATTTTCGGTCACCGGTGAAGGTCTCACCGCTGACCGGAAAACCCCTGAGTGACCGCAGTGAGCCGCGTGATCAGCGGTGCCGTCACTAGGTTTACCCGCGGTCACAGGAGAAGTCCTCCCGCTGAGATCTGTGGCCGCGGGTAACCTGAGTGACGTCATCACTGATAGCACGACTCACTTCAGTCGCTGCGGGGAGCTCACAGAGAGCGGTCGTGGTCTGTGACCGCTCTCTGTCAGCTTCCGATATAGCAGAGCTGACAGCGTCGAGGGACCTCTGTGGATTACGTCGGACCTGGAGGGTATTTGGGGGTTTAATAAAGTGGTTAAAGAGGTTGTTTTTTTGTCATTTATTTCAAATAAAGGATTTTTTGGTGTATGTATTTATTTTCTTTATCCTACAGGTTAATCATGGAAGGTATCTCGGGGAGACGCCTGCCATTATTAATCTAGGACTTAGTGGCAGCTATGGGCTGCTGCCATTAACTCCTTATTACCTCGATTGCCACTGTACCAGGGCAATTCGGGATGGCCGGGTACAGTCCCGGGACAGTCGCATCTAATGGATGCGGCTATTCCGGGCGGCTGCTGGCTGATATTGTTAGGGTGGGGGGCTCCCCATAACGTGGGGCTCCCCATCCTGAGAATACCAGCCAGCAGCCGTGTGGCTTTACCCTGGCTGGTATTAAAATTGGGAGCAACCACACGCCGTTTTTTTTAATTATTTATTTATTTTTTTAACTGCATGATATAGACCCGCCCACCGGCAGCTGTGATTGGTTGCAGTGAGACAGCTGTCACTCATCATGGGGGCATGTCTGACTGCAACCAATCATAGGCGCCAGTGGGCGGGGAAAGCAGGGAATACGAGATTGAATAATGAGCGGCCGGCTTTTTCAAAAGAGGGGAAGCCGCCGGAGCAGTGTGAACGCCGTGCAGCGCCGCGCCGATGATCGGGGATCGGTGTGTATGAGAGAGGGGGGGGAGAGGGATAGACCAACATGGACAGAGAGAGAGACCGACAGAGAGAGAGACCGACCGACAGACCGACCGACAGAGAGAGAATAGAGACCGAGAGGGAGAGACCGACTGACATTAATCGCATGTTTCTCAAAACACTGGAAATGAGTGAGGTCTCACAATGTCGGTCAATCTCTATAATTGACCGACATTGTGAGACCTCACTCATTTCCAGTGTTTTGAGAAACATGCGATTAATGTATTTAGAAAAACGAATGTCACTAGGATGGTGTGAGTGCCGGTCCGTGTGACATGCTTTTTTTTTACGCTCCCATTGAGTTGCATTGGAGAGACTCGTGCGTGAAACTCACCAAAAAACAGCTTGCTGCGATTTTTTTCTCAGTCCGATTTGGAGTGAGAAAAAAAATCGCAGATGAGAGCTGATTCATTGAATAACATGTGTCCGAGTGCAATGCGAGATTTTCTCGCATTGCACTACTTCGAGAAACTCGCAAGTGAGATGCCGGCCTAAAAGTGAGCCAGTTGGACCTTTTTAGATTGCAGATAAAATGCGTTTTCCCCATGTCTGTGCCCCCTGTGTCTTTTTTAGTGTTTAGTGGAGTTGACAAAGAGCTAATCTCACCCATTCCCTATCTAGGGCCCAGCTCTAGGGTCATCCTAGGGTCAGGTTTCCAGCTCAGCGCATATGTGCGGAACCTATGTAGGGTGGTGAGGGACCTAGGGGCCAGTGGTAGGTTTGGTCAGGGGTCAAAATCTCCCCCTTCCCTAGACCCAGGGTTTCCCTTCCCTTTTGCCATTCGCTTAATTCTCTCCCGTTCCTGGCATAACAAAGACATCGAAACAAGACCATTAGGCAAAACACAAAAGCGTTTTTACATAAAGCACTGGCTATTAGACAATTTTGCCTCCCTGCCATTTGACTATTAGATGTGGATTGTGGTGGACCCGCGACTGCAAAACCCATTCTCATACATTCTAGCAGGTCCATCTGATTCCAGAAAAAGTTATTTTGTAAAACAACTGTCACATAATATTGAAACTCCTTTTTCGCACAAACCCAATGTGAGAAAACTGCACCTCGCAGCCCCACCCTGATGTCTCTAATACGTCAGGGTCACGCGATACTGCCTCGTCATTTCTGCCAACTTGTGACATTCCGCACCTCCAGGGGTATGTAAAGTCAGCTTGGTGCAGTTTTACACTGACATCCCCTGTCTACGCAGTCACAGGAACACACAAGAAGGGAGACCAAGTGAGCCACCAGTTCGTCATTAGATATAAGCCTGGTCTGTTAACAGGATATTGGGCCAGAAACCAGCGCAAGTAGCATGTAATACTAAACCAAACACACGATCATGGGATTCGAGGATCGAGATAAAAGAGCAACCCAGGATTAAATTATAAATTTAGTTGCCTTAAGGGCACACTAGATAAGACTATATATATATATATATATATATATATATATATATATATATATATATATAGGACAGACCAAAAGTCTGGACACACCTCATTTAAAGAGTTTTCTTTATTTTCATTTTATTTTCTCTGAAAATTGTAGCTTCAAATTGAAGGCATCAAAACTATGAATTAACACATGTGGAATGAAATACTTAACAAAAAGGTGTGAAACAACTGAAAATATGTCTAAGAACTGAAAATATGTCTGGCAACTCCTTCAAGACTGTAGGAAGACCATTTACGGTGACTACCTCTTGAAGCTTTTTTTTTTTGCCATAATACAAATTCTAACAGTATATTCAGTAGGACTATCAGCTGTGTATACACCAGACTTCTGCACTCTACAACTGATGGCCCCAACCCCATTTATAAGGCAAGAAATCCCACTTATTAAACCTGACAGGGCACACCTGTGAAGTGAGAACCATTTCCGATGACTACCTCTTGAAGCTCATCAAGAGAATGCCAAGAGTGTGCAAAGCAGTAATCAAAGCAAAAGGTGGCTACTTTGAAGAACCTAGAATATAAGACATATTTTCAGTTGTTTCACACTTTTTTGTTAAGTATTTGATACCACATGTGTTAATTCATAGTTTTGATGCCTTCAATGTGAATCTACAATTTTCAGAGTCATGCAAATAAAGAAATAAAGAAAACTCTTTGAATTAGGTGTGTCCAAACTTTTGGTCTGTACAAGTTACTCATATATGAAAGCGAATTTTCTCATAATAAATAATTGAAACACAGATAATTTGTTCCACAGCCCAAAAATATTTACTGCATTTATATAGTATACATTTAATTTATTACACTAATACAAAATAATGTACTGTATTCATATAAAATTATTACAGTACACTAATACAAAATACTGTACAGTACAGTAAAAAGCATATAAAATAATTTAAACTGTACTTTAGCTTACAATAAAATTGTTGGTGTGCGAGAGGTACAGTATAAGCAATGTGCTGTACTGGTTAGGACAAATAAAGTACAATACTGTATCCACAAATGCAAATTTCTAGATATACTATATAGTATATACTGTACTGTACAATGGTATGCTGTATGCAGTATACAGTACATAGAAAGCTTCCTCCAGAGCGGGTCAGAGCATGGTGAAAGGACAGAACAGGAAGTGTGTACGGTGAGTATTTGCTGTTCTTGCAAAGCATTGCTCTTAAACCAAGTTACAAATTTTTAAAAAGCTTTGCTTGTCTTGCAAAACGCTCCCAAACCAAGTTACTCTTAAACCAAGGCTCCTCTGTATATATATATATATATATATATATATATATACAGTGTATATATATACAGTGTATGTATACAGTGTATATATATACAGTGTATGTATATACACTGTATATATATATATATATATATATATATATATATATATATATACAATTAATTTACAGATATTACAGTTAGAGATGCAAATAAAAGGTAATAGCACAAACAGGTATATGCAGACACATACAGTGGGACAAAAAAGTATTTAGTCAGCCACCGATTGTGCAATTTCTCCCTGTTAAAAAGATGAGAGAGACCTGTAATTGACATAATAGGTAAATCACAACTGCGAGAGACAAAATGAGAAAACAAATCCAGAAAATCACCTTGTTTGATTTGGCAAGATTTGTTTTTGCAAATTATGGTGGAAAATAAGTATTTAGTCAGCTAAAAACATACAAGATTTCTGGCTCTCACAGACCTTTAACTTCTTCTTTAAGAGGCTTCTCTCTCCTCTACTCATTACTTGTAGTAATGGCACCTGTTTGAACTTGTTATCAGTATGAAAGACACCTATCTACAACCTCAAACAGTGACACTCCAAACTACACTATGGTGAAGACCAAAGAGCTGTCGAAGGACACAAGAAACAAAATTGTAGCCCTGCATTAGGCTGCGAAGACTGAATCTGCAATAGGCAAGCAGCTTGGTGTCAGGAAATCAACTGTGGGAGCAATAATAAGAAAATGGAAGACATACAAAACCACTAATAATCTCCATCGATCTGGGGCTCCACGCAAGATCTCACCCCGTGGGGTCAAAATGATCACAAGAACGGTGAGCAAAAATCCCACAACCACATGGGGGACCTAGTGAATGACCTGCATAGAACTGCGACCACCGTAACAAAAGCTACCATCTGTAACAAACATTCCCCGCCAGTGACTCAGATCTTGTAGTGCCAGATCAGATATGTTCTGCGTAAGCCAGTACATGTCTGGGCCCATTTGAAGTTTGCTAGAGATCATTTGGATTACCCAGAAAAGTATTGGGAGAATATGGTCTGGTGAAACCAAAGTAGAACTGTTTGTTAGAAACTCAACTCTTCGTGTTTGGAGGAGATAGAATGCTGAGTAGCATACATAGAACACCATACCTACTGTGAAGCATGGGGGTGGCAACATCATGCTTTGGGGCTGTTTCTCTGCAAAGGGACCAGGACAACTGATCCGTGTACATGAAAGAATGAATGGGGCCATGTAATATGAGATTTTTAGTGCAAACCTCCTTCCATCAGCACGTGCATTGAAGTTAAAACATGGCTGGGTCTTTCAGCATGATAATGATCCCAAGCACACCACCAGGACAATGATGGAGTGGCTTTGTAAGAAGCACATGAAGGTCCTTGAGTGGCCTACCCAGTCTCCAGATCTCAACCCTATTTAAAACCTTTGGAGGGAGTTGAAAGTCTGTGTTGCCCAGCAACAAGCCCACAACATCACTGCTCTAGAGAAGATCTGCATGGAGGAATGGGCCAACACACCACCAACAGTGTTTGCCAACCTTATGAAGACTTACAAAAAAAATTTTCCCCTCATTGCCAACAAAGTATATATAACAAAATATTGAGATGAACTTTTGTTTTTGACCAAATACTTATTCTCCACCATAATTTGCAAAAACAAATCTTGCAGACAAGGTAATTTTCTGGATTTGTTTTCTCATTTTGTCTGTCATAGTTGTGGTCTACCAATGATGTCAATTGCAGGCCTCTCTTATCTTTATAAGTGGGAGAACTTGCACAATTGGTGGCTGACTAAATTCTTTTTTCCCCACTGTAAATCAGTTACCAGTTCCTTAGCTGTTAGGCCGTGGTGGTGGCTCGGCACAGGGGAGGCGCTGTGGAACCAATGGTTTCCTTGGTATATTCAGTACGTTTACTGGGCGTGACCTCTCCTGAGAAGAACACTTTGGTTTTTAAAATCCCCCATACCTCCCACATACTTCTCACCTAGTGATATATGACAAGACTGGACATGGGATGTGCCTTCAGGTTCCAGAAAAATATGAAATGGCAGATTTCCTCATATCTGTGCCTTTGAGCATTCCATGAGGAAGATATTACCATGATGTTTCCTATTATTATTTTATCTATCCATAGCTAGCAAACATGATGTGTCTATTGTCCTCCAGAGGCTAATTATTTATTATGGGCTGATACATACGTCCCACAATTAAGGCAAAATATGTGTTATTATAGTGGTTATCCCACTATCTTGAGGCCAAAAATATAACTGCTATTTTTGTTGGAGCTACACACAACCCAATTTTATAATTTTTACCCGGTTTCCTATCTGTTTCCATGTACCCTTTGAAGCATTTCTGGAAGTAGCAGTAGCCCACCCACTTCATTAGCTAAATTACTTTTGTCACCAGGGAGTCTTGCTCTAGTCAGAAGCTTCTACCTCCCTATGATTAACTTTCACCCCTTACCATTTGTTCCAGAATGGGGGTATTGGATATCTATCTTGAATAGAATAACGTCTTGATGCAGGTCAGGATGTGTGGAAACATGTATGATTGGCCGGTAGACTGGCATGTATGAATATACCATACTCCTAACACCCACTAATATTGTTTGGTTTTATGCATGCTGGCAAAAATTATATGAAGAAATCTCTCTCTCTTTTGTAAACACCAGATTTGTGGAGGGTCTGCCGCATATATTCATAGATGATGAATTATTCCCACCTGACAAGATAAATTTGACTATTGTTGATGATCTCATGCACAGTGCTAGTGATAACTGCAAGATAGAAAAGCATTTACCAAATATGTACACCACAGAAATCTGAGCAAAACATATTTTGTCAAGGTAAGAAAAGCCGCACGATAAATGTAAACACAAAGTATATGGTACTTTTTAATAATCCGCAAGACAAATTACAAATTGTAATGTTAGTGCGGCAGATGTACCAAGGAAAAACATGATTCTTCTTAGAAGCTTTTGAGGATGCCACGCAGGAGTCTTATCAGTGTTTGTTGCTAGACTTAAAAGCCAATAACCCTGAGAATCCTTGTTAAAGGGAACCTGTCAGGTGTAATATGCACCCAGAGGCACGAGCAGTTCTGGGTGCATATTGCTAATCCCTGCCTAACCGTCCCTGTATACACTAGCATAGATAAAGAGATCTTTAGAAATACTTCCATGTAAAGCCATCTTTACAAACACACCACTTTGTGTGTTTGCCAATGTCAGATTCGGTACGAGCCTTGGCCAGTTCGTTTGGGCTTAGCTTACTGAATACTTTGCTCAAAAGTCGGCAATGTTTGGTAAGTGTTCGTTTTCAGAATACTCACTCCCAGCCCCATCATAGCCATGTCTCGTATTGGCATGGCTGGGATTGGTCACAGAAATCACTGTAAAAAAAGGAAGCAAAAGGGTTAAAGCACGACATATATACCAAGTCTCCGTACGGCTGTAACTGCTCCTGAGGCTGTACTTCCACGGCCGCTGATTATCTCTCATCCATAATCACTGCTTTCTCTGCCCACCGGCGTCTCTGATTGGCTGCAGTTAGACCCCACCCTCAGACAGCGACTGCATCTATTGATGCAGCACAGATAAAACCCACGGCTACATGCTGCATCTTGCAGCTGTGCGCTTATCTTGGGTGCATATCAAAATAGGAGAAACCGCATGCGGCTTTGTGTTTTCAAATTATTTAAATAAATAAATTTAAAAATGGCAGGCGTCCCCCCTAATTTTAATACTCAGCCAGAGAAAGACGTGGAACCCCAGATTGAGAATAGGACTCTTACTAACTGGACTGTGTTACCTAGTTGGGTTGTGGTGACGGCAGAGGAATCAGAGGAAATAGAGATTAAGCGAGTTAAGTGGATGGCATTGAGATTGTGAAAATGTTTCAGACTGTGAAGTAAACGTACCTTTAACTGTGTACCCGCTATCCCCTAAACATAATCTTCACCAAGTTATCATTGAGTAAAAAGTTTATTTTCGAGTGGTGGTCTCTCTGTTTGAACTGTGCAACACAGGGTCCTGACCAGCTGAAGTCATCACCATTATGTGACTTTCAAGGGTATAGTGCTTCCATAGCACAAGTCCACACACCTTTGCAGGACCTCCACCTTCATGTAAAATGTTGGGGTGTACCTCACGAACAGCTACAACCCCGCACGACATTACAGATTGATAAATTAGATTTTAGAAAGTATGAGAAAAAGAAGGGAGATATGGCTGATAGACAATCTGAAATACTGGGCAAGAGAGGTAAGATCTGGGCCAGATTTAGATTTAGATTTTAGTGTCATCAGCAGATAGGAGGTACTGCAAGCTTAATCAGTTATCTCAGGCAATATTGATGAATCAACTTAAAAAATTTTACTGATATAAATTGTGAAATTTATTGAAAACAAAATGACATATTAATAATAAGTGGAATAAAAATAATAAAAAAAACTAAGGGTTGGATTCCAATTACTGCAGAATTTTATCATGGTAGGTTTACAATAGTTTACATGATGTGTCTACTAAGCCCTACCACTCACATGGGGATAAACAAACCAGGAGAGAGGTAATAATGGTTATCAACAAGTCTCTAGTAGTGATGAGCAGACTCGCAGATAACTGGGACCGGCGGGTCCCTTTGATCTGGTTTTTAAAATCTGGATCTGAGCCAGATTCCAGTCCCCATATAAGTCTATGGGGGACAGAGTCTGGGAATTACAAATGGTGGTAGAAGGGATAGAGGGATAAGAGTAGGCGTGCTATATGTACGGAGGCTCCGGCACAGCTGTACACTGCTTCCAGGCTGCACATTCACTTCCTGGGCTGCACAATACGTTCATTGCATATGCACTGCTTTCCCCACCCACCAGCACCTGTGATTGGTTGCAGTCAAACGTGCCACCACAGTGAGTGTTGAGTCAGCTGACTGCTTCCAATGACAAGTGCAGGGTCCCCCACAAAAAAATTGGCGCAGGGTCCCCCTATATTATGGTACCCAGCACAGATAAAGCATACAGCTACAGGCTGCAGCCCCCAGCCATGCACTTATTGTAGTTGTGTATCAAACTAAGAGGAACCGCATGCGTATTTTTTAAAAAAATATTTAAAAAATTATTTTTAAAAAAAGCGTGCTTCCCCCCCAATTTTGATACCCAGTCAAGATAAAGCCTGACAGCTGGGGGCTGGTATTCTCAGACAGGGGAGGCTCATACTTATTTGGCCGCCACCCAGCCTAAAAATAGCAGCCTACAGCCGCCCGGGATTGTTGTATCCAATAGATGCAACAAGTCCGACGCTTTACCTGGCTCTTCCCGATTGCCCTGGTGCAGTGGCAATCAGGGTAATATAAAAGTTTAATGGCAGACCACAGTTGCCACTAAGTCCTAGATTAGTAATGAGAGGTGTCTATGAGACAATCGGTAAGGGAAAGTAAATACACACAAACATCAAAAAAAACCCTTTATTTTGCATAAAATACAAAAAACACCCTCTTTCACCACTTTATTAACCCCCAAAACATACCTACAGGTTCGACGTAATTCACACGAGGTTCCACAATGATTCAGCTTTGCTACATCTGAACTGACAGCGCGCAATCATGAAACATGAATGCCCACTGTGAGCTCCAAGCAGAGAATGAATGAGCCGCCGTGGTCAGCGATGATATCATTCAGGTTATTTGTGTCACGTCACCACCGAAGCCCACTCCTTCGACTTCTGCTTCGATCACCAGGCGACGTCATGTTCCTGATGTGGACAGTGCTGGTGATAGTCACTGGCTGACTGTAGGTGGCATGTGTCTTCCAGCTGACAATAGCACCATTCAGCTACAGCCAATAGGAAGACACCACACCCTTTTAATTCCCCCTCCTTTCTGCTAGTCACTGCCAGATATAGCTTCTTTGCAAAACAAGAATGCCGCGGAGACACCATCACATGTTTCTCAACGCTGGCAGGAAACTAGCCAGGTCTTTCACCGGGAAGGAACAACCACGGGAAGGACAGTCTCCAGTCAAGGAGATCACCTATGCCAAACATGGTATCCATTCACAGACAGCTGTTTCGGGGTATTTCGCCCTTACCTATGTAGTCTTCTACTAGTCATTGCTCCCACTAGCCAGTTTCCTACTCCACACTGATGAGGGGCAAATACCCCGAAACAGCTGTCTGTGGATGGATACCATGTTTGGCATAGGTGGTCTCCTTGACTGGAGACTGCCCTTCCCGTGGTTGTTCTTTCCCGGTGAAAGACCTGGCTAGTTTCCTGCCAACGTTGAGAAACATGTGATTGTGTCTCCGCAGCATTCTTGTTTTGCATATTTTCCCAGGGGGCCTTGTTCTAGTGTCACTGCGTTGAGAAACACGTGATGGTGTCTCCTTGGTGTTGGATGTTGATCTCCCCGAGGTCAACCATCCCTACCTATGTAGTCTTCTACTAGGCATTGCTCCCACTAGCCAGTTTCCTACTCCACACTGAAAAGGGGCAAATACCCCGAAACAGCTGTCTGTGGATGGATACCATGTTTGACATAGGTGGTCTCCTTGATGGAGACTGCCCTTCCTGTGGTTGTTCCTTCCCGGTGAAAGATCTGGCTAGTTTCCTGCCAACGTTGAGAAACATGTGATGGTGTCTCCGCGGCATTCTTGCTTTGTATATTTTCCCAGGGGGCCTTATTCTAGTGTCACTGTGTTGAGAAACACGTGATGGTGTCTCCGTGGTGTTGGATGTTGATCTCCCCGAGGTCAACCATCCTTACCTATGTAGTCTTCTACTAGGCATTGCTCCCACTAGCCAGTTTCCTATTTCACACTGATGAGGGGCAAATACCCTGAAACAGCTGTCTGTGGATGGATATCATGTTTGGCATAGGTGGTCTCCTTGACTAGAGACTGCCCTTACCGTGGTTGTTCCTTCCCGGTGAAAGACCTGGCTAATTTCCTGCCAGTGTTGAGAAACATGTGATGGTGTCTCCGTGGCATTCTTGTTTTGCATATTTTCACAGGGGGCCTTGTTCTAGTGTCACTGCGTTGAGAAACACGTGATGGTGTCTCCGTGGTGTTGGATGTTGATCTCCCCAAGGTCAACCATCCTTACCTATGTACTACTCTCATCTAGACTGCAGCCTTCCACAAGTAGTGATCTCCGGGGCCCCGTGTAATTCCAAATCCGTGTATAAGAGTTAAAGGGTTTTTGGGTTCTCGGGGTCCTGCGTTGTGAGGGGCTTTCCTCTAGTCTGTTCATGACAGTCACCCTGAGTCTTGGTCCCGGACAGACATTACATTTTGCAGTCGCAGTGGGAGATTCCCATGGTCCTTTACCTGTGATCGCAGGTAACGTGACCTCAGGTGATTTAATTAAACTCCGTGAACTCCCCTGCATCTCCTGGCAGGAAACTGCATTTTTTTTTGCCAAGAGATGCAGATTTGGTGCTGAAAATTTTACCCCCATTCTCCCATCCATTCTACACCTCCTGGCAAAAAAAAATCGCATCACCACCCCATCATACCTCATGCAGTTGTGATACGTTTTTCTTTGCAAGGAGATGTAGATTGGGTGCAAGAATATGGTGTAAAAATTGGATCACCAAATTTGCATCTTTTGGCCTAAAAAGATGCAAAATAAAAGTTTTTTCTGCAAGGAGGTGCTGAAATCTGGTGCAGACATTTCAGCACCAAATTTGCAACTTCTGGCAGAAGACTGAACCGAAATTGCGTCAAGAGATCCAAATTTGATGATGAAATATTTACAACATATTCATGCACCGAGGCCCCAGCTCCCCTGTTGTACAGAAAGCATCATGGCTGTCTCCAGGAACTTGAGTCTCCCATTCTAGACCAGGCACTGGTTTTACTGCTCAGCAAGGGGACTATCCACAGCACTTGCATGATGTGCAGCATGCTGCTAACTCTAGGACCAAGCTCATGTGATCACTATGTGTGACACCGCAGGAACGATGAACATCTCCTTACCTGCGTCCACCGGCAATGAGGAATGAAGGAGGTGGGCGGCATGTTCCGGCCGCTCATCTCCGCCCCTCCTCTGCAATTGGGCGGCCGCTTAGTAATGTCACTGTGACGCCGAACGCACCTCCCCCTTGAAGGAGGGATTGTTCGGCGGTCACACCGACGTCGCTGAACAGGTATGTGCGTGTGATGCTGCCGTAACGATATTGTTCGCTACGGCAGCGATCACCAAATGTCGCACAAACGACGGGGGCGGGTGCTATTGCTCGCAACATCGCTAGCAATCGCTAGCGATGTCGCAGCGTGTAAAGCACCCTTAAGTCCCAAAAGTCTACTGAGCATATCAGTGATGTGGCGGCACCCAGGGTCGGACTGGGCTGTCTGGGGCCCATCAGGGCAATTGACTCTAGGGGCCCTCCCTAGAGCTAAATATAAACACCCATTAGCGTTATCCCCATTATTGTGTTGCTTTGACTGTAAAGCACAGATGGCTCCTGCACATCTATATTGTGCACCATAACTGGGATGTACAATTATACTAGTTTGCAGTAGGGGTTCTTTGGTGAAAACAAGTTATCACCAATCCACAGATTAGGTTGGTGATAACTTATTGATCGGTGGAACCAGACCAGTGGAAACCACACTTTATGGAAGATTGGGGAACTTTTTGCAGCGGCAGATAGGATCTGTGACCACAGCTAGATAATAACAAGCACAGCACTCGCAGCCACTGAGGAAATGAATGGATCAGGGGTCCAATTGGACATTAGCGCCATTGTAATGGGGGATAAAAGTTGTAAGCTCGGTGCAAGTGCCAGCAATCGGACCCACTGATGAATAAGTTATCACTTATCCTTAGGCCACGTTCACACATTCAGTATTTGGTCAGTATCTTACATCAGTATTTGTAGCCAAAACCAGGAGTGGGTGAAAAATACAGAAGTGGTGCTCGAGCTTCTATTACACTTTTTCTCTGATTTTACCACTCCTGGTTTTGGCTTTAAATACTGAGGTAAAAAACTCACTGAATATTCAGTGTATGCACGTGACCTTAGTAAAGGTGATTACTTGTTTTCACTGGAGAACCTCTGTAAATGCATATTTACTGCAGTGTAATAGTCACAGGACAGGGAGGGGTTAAATGTTTAAGTATTTAATTTCTATTGGAAATAATCTCCCCCTTATAGAGAGAAAATGTGACCTCCATACACAACACAATCCACTATACCAAAACCAATAATACCACATACCACGGAGAAATACTGCCACACTGTGACCAGATCACATATTACCACCAGTGACCAAAT
Source organism: Anomaloglossus baeobatrachus (assembly GCF_048569485.1). NCBI lineage: Eukaryota > Metazoa > Chordata > Amphibia > Anura > Aromobatidae > Anomaloglossus > Anomaloglossus baeobatrachus. Next base: position 219,251,209 of record NC_134354.1, read on the forward strand.
ACAGCCACATACAAGGGAGAAATACCTCAACTCTATAACCACACCACGTAATGACCGAATATAACTACATACAAGAGAGTAATACCACCACACCATAATCAGACCACATAGTGACCGAAGACAACCACATACAAGGGAGAAATACTGTGACACTATTACCACACCACATAATGACCAAATAATACCACACACGAGACAAATATCAGTACAACATTACCAGACGACATATTACTGCCATACTGCCACACAAGGACATATAATACTACAATAATGATCATGAATAAAAACTACAATGCTAATAACACTAATATTATCATCAGTGCCATTATACACAGGAGCTCTGTATATACAGTGGCATGTAAAGGTTTGTGCACCCCTGGTCAAAATTAGTGTTATTGTGAACAGTTAAGCAAGTTGAAGATGAAATGATCTCTAAATGGCATAAAGTTAAAGATCACATATTTCCTTAGCATTTTAAGCAAAAAAAAAATGAATTTTCATCTTTTACATTTTAAAAATTACAAAAAGGAAAATGGGCCGATGCAAAAGTTTGGGCACCCTTGGAGATTTGTGTGCTCAGATAACTTTGACCAAGATTTCAGACCTTATTTAGCCTGTTAGGGTTATAGCTTGTTTACTATCATCATTAGGAAATGCCAGATGATGCAAATTTCATAGCTTTATAAAAACCAAGCCTCCTTTAACCTTGTGCCAAAAAAACAGCAGCCATGGCTTCTTCTAAGCAGCTGCCTAGCACTCTGAAAATTAAAATGGTGGAGGCCCATAAAGCAGGAGAAAGCTTTAAGAAGATAGCAAAGTGTTTTCAAGTTGCCCTTTCCTCAGTTTGAAATGTAATTAAGAAATGTCAGTTACGAGGAAGAGTAGAGGTCAAGATAAGGTCTGGAAAACCAAGCAAAATTTCTGTGAGAGCTGCTCGTAGGATTGCTAAAGAGGCAAATCAGAACCCCTGATTGACTGCAAAAGACCTTCAGGAAGATTTAGGAGACTCTGGAGTTGTGGTACATTGTTCTACTGTTCAGAGACATCTGCACAAATATGGCCTTCATGGAAGAGTCATCAGAAGAAAACCTCTCCTGCATTTTTACCATAAAATTCAGCGTCATAAGTATGCAAAAAAACATCTAAAGAAGATGATGTATTTTGGAAACAAGTCCTGTGAAGCGATGAGGTTAACAAAGAACTCTTTGGCCACAATGATTGATGTGGAGAAAAAAGGACACAGAATTTCAAGAAAAGAGTATCTCATCAACCATTAACCATGGGGGTGGATCAATCATGTGGTGGGGTTCTGCTGCAGCCAATGGCATGGAGAACATTTTACGGGTAGAAAAAAGAATGGATTCAATGAAATTTCAACTAATCCTTGATGCAAACATAACGCTATATGTAAAAAAGCTGAAGTTGAAAAGAGGATGGCTTCCACAAATGGATATCATCCTAAACACATGTGAAAATCCATAATAGACGACCTGAAAAGGTGCAAGCTGAAAGTTTTACAATGGCCCCTGATCTGAACATCATTGAAAATCTGTGGCTAAACCTCAAAAGAGCAGTGCATGCAAGACGACTCAGGAATCTCACAGAACTGGAAGACTTTTCCAAGTAAGAATGGATGAAAATCTCTCAAATAAGAATTCAAACACTCTTGGTTGGCTACAAAAAGCATTTATAAGCTATGATACTTGCCAAAGGGGGTGCTACTAGGTACTAACTGTGTAGGGTGCCCAAAACTTTGAATCGACCCCTTTTCCATTTATGTTAATTTAAAAATGCAAACCATGAATGAATATATATATATATATATATATATTATAATATATATATATATATATATATATATATATATATATATATATATATATTTATATTCCCCTAAAATACAAAGGAAAGGTGCCATCATTAACTTCATGCCTTTCAGAGATCATTTCATCTTCAACTTGCTTAGCTGTTCACAATAACAGTAATTTTGACTAGGGGTGCCCAAACCTTTTCATGCTACTGTAGTGTATAATTAATACAGTGCTCGCAAGTGACATTATATACAGGAGCTCTGTATACAGTATAGTGCGTGCGTGTGTGTGTGTGTGTAGATGTAAGACACTGACTTACCAGTGACGTCTCTAGCTGATGTTATTCATCTTCACATTTTTTCTTCACCCGGCACTGGCCACCATCACTTCTTCCTGCCATGACACGACTCTACAGAAAATAACAGTCAGCTATAGCTGATCACTCCCAGAGCACATTCCTCCCTATTTCCTTAATTTCTACACTACGTCAGACTCTTGTTCCTCCATTGGAGACAGTATCCTCAAAACTAACTTATATTTCATCAGTAATAATGCCCCCTAATTTGCCCCTACAGTAATTATGCCGCACGTGCCACCATAAACTAATAATGTATGTCCTTCATCCTGGCACCTTTTATTTAATAATGTTTGGGGAAACAAGTGGAATGAGAAGGGGTTCTTAATTGTTTCCTGCACAAAATATCCCCCCACACACTGCTCCTCTCCACAAAGTGCCCCTTTCCAAAATGTCCCCACAAAATTTGCCCTTTCTATAATATCTCCCCCATACTAAATCCCTGTATAAACTCCCCCCCACTCCTCATTATACTATGCTGCCTTCCACAATCCTTGATGCCTCATAATTTCCCCCATTGCCCTATAAAGTCCCAATTTCTTTTATAACGTCCCCCACTGACCTATAATGCCCCAATTTGCTTCATAATGTCCCCGATTACCTTATAATGTCCCCCACTGCCTTATAATGTCCTCCACTGCCTTATTATATCCCAATTTGCTTCATAACGTCCCCCACTGCCCTATAATGTCCTCACTACCTTATAATGTTTTCCACTGCCCTATAATGTCCTCCACTGCCCTATAATGTCCCCCACTGGCTTAGAATGTCCCCCACTGCCTTATTATGTCCCAATTGGCTTCAAAATGTTCCCCACTGCCTTATAATGTCCCCCACTGCCTTATAATGTCTTCCACTAACCTAAAATGTCCCCCACCGCCCTATAATGTCCCACCCTGCCTTATAATGTCTCCCACTGCCTTATAATGTCTCCCACTGCCCTATTATGTCTCCCACTGCCTTATAATTCCCCCCTGCCTTATAATGTCCCCCACTGCCCTATAATGTCTTCCACTGCCCTATAATGTCTTCCACTGCCTTATAATGTCCCCCACTGCCCTATAATGTCTTCTTCTGTCCTATAATGTCTTCCACTGCCTTATAATGTCCCCCACTGCCCTATAATGTCCCCCACTGCCTTATAATGTCTTCCACTGCCCTATAATGTCCCCCACTGCCCTATAATGTCTCCCACTGCCTTATAATGTCCCCCACTGCCTTATAATGTCTTTCACTGACCTATTATGTCCCCCACTGACCCATAATATGCTCCAAACAGTCCCCCACCGCTTCTTAATGCCCCTTGTAAAATAACACTGCTCCTCCCCTACCACAGCCCGTCATGTAAAATTATTGTACATGTCCTCTTCGGCTCCTCTGGAGCGCTTACCTGTGCCTGCACATCTCCTCCTCTTCATCCCTGCAGCTGCGGCCCCGGTGATTAAGCATGTCGGTGCAGGACTGAGGCGCACTCCTCTGCCTCAGTCCTGTCATGTTGTCCTCCTCTGCAGCCCCGGCCCAGGTGATGACAGTACGTACCGTCGCAGTGCGAGGCTGAGCAGCGCTGCTCTGCTTCCTGTCACCGACTGCACTGTACAAAAGTATGTGCGCCTGAAAGATGCGCATACATCTGAATACCGGCGTGGTCTCCAGGTCTTGCGGTCTCCTCATCGGTGCAGGCCTGGGGACTCACGCAGTGCACCGCTAGGACCTTTGGTGAGTCACATGAAACACATGTGATGTCACTAAAGGTCCTGCAATTGCGGAAACTTCAGAGATTGTACAGAACTTGTACGATCACTGAAATTTATGATTGAAAGGCTGGGGGCCCCTCAGAGCGTGGGGGCCCTGGATGAGCTGCCCAGTCTGCCCACCAATAAATGCCGGCCCTGAGAAACAGGTGGCCCCATGGCCCTGTACAGCTGCCCCACACTATATAATGCATGGGGGCCTACTAAGGGCCCAGGGCCTACCGGGGGATTCCCCGCTACCTCGGTGAGCCAGATCGACCCTTGCGGCACCTGGTTGGTGGTGTGACGTCAGTGAGACTGCTGACGTGGCGCCACCGGATTGGTGTGTCGTCAGCCGGGCTGCTGATGTGGCGTCATCGGATTGGCCCGCGGGTGACGTCACAGCAGACTGGGCATTGTGTTTGGGGCAGAGCTAAGCTGATATAAGCTTTCCGACGGCGAATCCGTGTGCGCAGATATCATTATAGTTCAGTGAGTGTGGGTGTCTGGCAACATGCCGCTCTATCACCCAGTACACTTGCCATCTTGGTGGCCAGTACTGCTACTCTTACCACTACTTCTGTAGCCACTATTATCATAGCCTGGGACTGTGAGAGGCTGCTCCACACCCTAGTCATTGCCAGGCCAGGGTTTCGTTCAGACTTTCATTACATCTTAAGTCTAAACCACCAACCCTTCGTAACAGTATATCTGCGCCAGGGTGTGGCTAAACATGGCAGAGACACAGCAGTTGCACCGCTATATTCAACAGCTGGAGGTAAGACTGAAGTCTTTGGAGCAAACCGCTCCAGCTGTTGATGTTGCTATAGTTGCAGCTCAGGCTGCTAGTCAGGCGGTTGCTTTAGTTGCTAAATCAGCTCCATCCAACCCACGTCTCTCCCTACCTAGTAAATTTAATGGGGATAGCAAAACCTGCAGATATTTTGTGAACCAGTGTGCTATTCACCTAGAGCTGCTGGCTTCACAATTCCCCAGTGAGAGGTCAAAGGTGGGCTCTGTGATTTCTCTTCTGTCCACAAGGGCTCTTGAATGGGCTACGCCATTATGGGAGCGCAGTGACCCTGTGGTGCATAATGTTGCCAACTTCCTGGGGGCGTTAAAACAAGTTTTTCTTGGGTCCCAGGTTAACCACGACACTGCGCTCCAACTATTGGCACTTGAACAGAGATCTATGGCTATCAGTCTCTATGACATCCAGTTCAGGATGCTGGCTGCTGAACTTGAGTGGCCAAACAAAGTGTTGGTCCCTATCTTCTGGAAAGGACTGTCCAACCATGTATAGGATGCCCTGGCCACAAGGGAGGTTCCTACAACTCTGGAGGTCTTTATCACTTTAGCAACTCGGATTGACGTCCATCATGCCGAGCAAAAGCTAGATTTTGCTTGATCTAAACACAGAGTGAGGTTGGTACCAACCTTTTCCTCTCCTTCGTCTGTCTCATTACCAGCTGAGTCGACGTCTGACCCTATGGATGTCTCCACGACAGGTCCTACGTCCCAGCCAACTCGTCCATCCCCTGTCTGCTTTGTCTGCAGGTAGATTGGCCATTATGCCAATAAGTGCCCTAGGCATAAGGGAAACACCAACGTCTAATAACTATAAGAGGAGAGTCATTAGACACAAGTGTATCATCCTCCAGATTACTCGATAATGTCTCCCTAAAATTCAGCTTGACTACCCTATCTGCTAAAGCCTGTGTGGACTCTGGAGCGGATGGCAACTTCATGTCGTCCTCCTATGCACGACAACATGCCATCCCTCTTATACTTCTCCCTAAATCCATTAACATCCGGGTGGTCAATAGTGCTTTACTTCCCGAGCTTATCACTAGGGATGAGCGAATGTATTCGCCACTATTCAGTATCCGACGGATAATAGGGTTTCTGAGGTATTCGCTATCCGACGGATAATATGGTATTCGCTTCGGTATTTTCATTTTCGTTTCTGGACTTCCTGGTGCAATTTTCCAGCCAATGAACACATCTGATGTTGCTTGCCCTCACAGTAACACCGCAGCCATCTTTGTTGTGGTGGTACTGTGATTGGCTTGGCCGCATGGCGTCATAGGGGCTATATAAGCCAGCGGCCATTATGGTCAGTCGGTCTCTCCCTCTCTCTTTCTTACTCACCGATCACGGGCACGGCGCTGCACGGCTGTCACACTGTGGCGGGTTCTCCAGCTTTTGAAAATGCCGGCTGCACATTAATCCATCACGTATTCCCTGCTTTCCCCGCCCACCGGCGCCTATGATTGGTCTCAGTCAGACACGCCCCCATGCTGAGTGACAGCTGTCTTACTGCAACCAATCACAGCCGCCGGTGGGCGGGTCTATATCGTGTAGTAAAATAATAAATAAATAAATAATGTTAAACAACGACGTGCGGTCCCCCCCAAGTGATACCCAGCCGAGGTAAGCACACAGCAGCGGGCCGGTATTCTCAGGCTGGGGAGGGCTAGGGCCATGGTTACGACCCCCCTTCCCGCAGCCGAGAATATCAGCCCGCTGCTGCCCCGAGAATGTCGCATACATTAGATGCGACAGTCCTGGCGTGTCACCGGCCCTTCCTGATTGCCGTGATGCGGTGGCCATCAGGGTAATAAGGAGTTAATGGCAGCACATCGCTGTCACTTAGTCCAAGATTAGTAATGGCAGCGTCTATGACACGCCATCACTAATCTGTAAGTAACGTAAATAAACACAATACCGAAAAATCCTTTATTTGAAACAAAACACCAAAAAGCTCCTTTGTCACCAGTTTATTAAGCCCCCAAATATCCAGGTCCGGCGTAATCCACACTCGGCGACGTCTGTGAGCGAGTGCTCAATGCAGCCTCATTCCGTGAACTGCTCCGATTTTAGAGGTGTGTCCCGCGACTCAAAGCTGATGTCCGGCTCCTCTCCTCAGAGCATAATTAAATTAAATTATAAATAAGAAATAATTATAAATAAATTCAATTTTTTACCGGGACAGCCGGGACTCAAACTCGTGAACTAATTGTCCATAGGCACCAGCTCGACCCATTGAGCCACTGCCTGTAATGAAAAACATAGGAAGATTTGGTAATCTTGACCTCTGTTTTATTCAGCTACAAAGATGATATTGATAGATAGATAGATAGATAGATAGGTAGATATATAGATAGATAGATAGATAGATAGAGGGATAGATAGAGGTATAGATAGAGGGATAGATAGAGGGATAGATAGAGGGATAGATAGAGGGATAGATAGATAGATAGATAGATAGATAGATAGATAGATAGATAGATAGATAGATAGAGGGATAGATAGATAGGTAGATAGATAGATGGATAGATGGATGGATAGATGGATGGATAGATAGAGGGATAGATAGATAGATAGATAAATAGATAGATAAATAGATAGATAGAGGGATAGATAGAGGGATAGATAGATAGATAGATAGATAGATAGATGGAAGGATGGATAGATAGAGGGATAGATGAATAGATGGATAGATAGATATATGGATAGATGGATGGATAGATGGATATGGATAGATAGAGGGATAGATAGATAGATAGAGGGATAGATGGATGGATGGATGGATGGATAGAGGGATAGATGAATAAATGGATGGATAGATAGATGGATAGATGGATGGATAGATAGAGGGATAGATAGATGGATAGATGGATGGATAGATAGAGAGATAGATACAGTAGATAGATAGATAAATAGATAGATATAGAGATAGATAAATAGATAAATAGACAGATAGATAGAGGGATAGATGGATAGATGGATGGATAGATAGAGGGATAGATAGATAATGGATAGATAGATAGATGGATAGATGGATAGATAGATGGATGGATAGATAGAGGGATAGATAGATAGATAGATAGATAGAGGGATAGACAGATAGATAGATAGATAGAGGGAAAGATAGATAGAGGGATAGATAGAGGGATAGATAGATAGATAATGGATAGATAGATGAATAGATAGAGGGGTAGATAGATAGATAGATAGATAATGGATATATAGAGGGATAGAGAAATAGATAGAGGGATAGATAGATAGAGGGATAGCTAGATAGATAGATAAAAAAGGATAGATTGATATATTGATAGACAGACAGACCAATGTCAAACACATATATAATGTCCCACCTCCCTGCATATTCTAAGCTAGCACTCTTTAGTGACTTTCATGTGGCACTAAAGGGTGCTTAGCCTTGTATTTAGAAAGAAAAAAAAATAATTTCAAAAAAAGCAAATGGCTGCAGCCTGTAGACCACAGCTGGCAGCTTTACCTTGGTTGGGGATCCAATTTGGAGGGCCCCCAGGCTCTTTTTTATAATTATTTATAAATAAATAATAATGAAAAAAAAATGGGGTTTACCCCAAATTGGTTCACCAGCCAAGGTAAAGCGGACAGCTGTGGTCTGGTATTCTCAAGGTGGCAAGGTCCATAGTTATTGGCCCTTCCCAGCCTAAAAATAGCAGGCCGCAGCCGTCCCAGAAGTGGCGCATCCATTAGATGCGCCGATCCTGGCGCTTCGCCCCAGCTCATCCGATTGCCCTGATGCGGTGTCAAACGAGGTATTAGATGGGGTTCATACCAGATGTGTAATGTCACCTGACATCAAGCCCAGCAGTTGGTGATGTCATGGCGTCTATCAGATACCCGACATCACCAACTGTAAGTAATAAAAGTAGAAAAAAAAATAGACGACAAAAAAAGAATTATTTGAAAAAATACTCCCCAAAACATTCCCTCTTTCACCAATTTATTGTAAAGAAAAAAAAAATCTCCTGTAATCCATTTTGGAAGTCCCACGACGACTCTGGACCTTCTAGAATATGGGGGGCACGCTCAGGAAATGTGTCCCCCATTTTCTAGGAATGCAGACCCTCCATGTGAGGAGTGTGGGTGCAAAGAATCTGCACTTACTCTCCCCGGGTCACAGCAGCAGAGTCCGTACAGCCAGCGCAGCTCCACAGCCTTTCTCAGGGAACACAGGAAGCTGAGCTGAGTCTGACAGCCGCGCTCTGTGCATGCGCCCAGCGTTCATTGTGAAGGAGGAGGAAATCGGGGGATCAGCGGTGCAAAAAGGTAAAAACAGCGGGGGAACACCGGGAGACACTGTGGGGTATGGGGGTGTACTTAGCTGAACCCGGGGAGTAGTTTTCTGTCGCATGTGTCATGGCACATGTGACAGAAATCAGAGAAAGATGGTGAATGCGGGCGGCATGTTAGTGTGTATCCTGTCACCTTGGATGAATCGGGAGGGGGCAGAAATGCAGTGAGGCACCTTCTACAGGCTGTGCCCATAATGTTTCTGCCTTTTCCCATCCATTTCAGCCTTTTCTTCAGTCACCACAGGTCACCGACGGGTCCAACATGAAATTATTCTGGTTTCCCTTAGACTTGCATTGGGTGTCGGATATTCGCGAATACTTGAATAGCTGCGAGGTATTCGTCGGATATTCGGCGGAGCGAATAATAGGGTATTCGATCATCCCTGATAATTACCTCTACCACCGGGGAGATAAGTCAATGGGCTACCTCATGTGAGAGACACTGTCCTGTGGCTGTAGTAATGTCAGTTTCATCTGCCGAGTCAGTAGACCTGTCTGCACTACCTAGACACTATTGGTCCTATGCAGATATGTTTTTTAAGTGAGCTGCCGAGACTCTACCCCCCCCCCCACCGACCCTATGATTGCCCTATAGAACTCATCCCAGGAGCCGAGCCATCTAGGGAGTCATGTTTACCTTTATCAGTACCTGAGACAGAGGCAATGTCGTCCTATATTAAAGAGAACTTGGCCAGGGGGTTCATAAGGAAGTCTGTTTCACCTGGTGGGGCGGGTTTTCCTTTGTCCAAAAGAAAGAGGGAGAGGGAGAAAGTGTTTACAAAACTGGACCTGCGAGGAGCCTTTAACCTCATACGAATCTGAGAGGGTGACGAGTGGAAGACAGCATTTAACACCAGAGATTGCCATTATGAATACCTCGTCATGACGTTCAGATTGTGTAATGCTCCCACAGTGTTCCAGGACTTTGTAAATGATATTTTTCGGAACTTGTTGTTAACTTCCATAGTTGTCTACCTTGATGGTATCCTTATTTTCTCGCCCGATATTACCACCCATCAGAAGGATGCCATTAGGGTTCTTGATTGTCTTCGGAAGAATTCGCTCTTTGCTAAATTGGAGAAATGTCTCTTTGAGCGAGAATCACTAACCTTTCTTGGATACATCATATCTAGTTCTGGCCTGGTGATGGACCCCTCAAAATTAGAGGCAGTGATGAATTGGCCTGAACCCCTTTCACTTAAACTGATTTAGTGCTTTCTGATTTGTAGAATTCTATGGCACCTAATTCTTAGGCACAAAACTGCACACATAGGATGGGAAATCTTCCATAAGGAAATCCATAATGCAAAAGAACTAACAATAACTAACAGGAAGAAAAATGGGAAAGTACTAAAGAAACCGGGATGGATGAACAAAAAAATCATCCGCTTAAAAAGAAAAAAGAAACATACATCACGTGGAAGATGGGGGTTATGCCTAGGGAAGCATACATGGCAGTTTCCAGACTGCAAGACAAGCATCACAGGAGCTGAGGCCAAACACGAATTAAGGCTTGCAAAAGACGCCAAGACTAAGGCAAAAGGATTTTGGGGGTATATTAAAAGCAAATGAAAAGTGAAGGAGACCATTGAAGTCCTGCAGAATCAAAAAGGTAAAATAGGTAACAAGGTGGAACAGCAGGTGGAGATACTAAATTCATATTTTGTATCTGTCTTCTCCCAAAAAACTAATGCAAGCATCAACAATAATCATGATATTGATGGTCAGGAGGAGTCCAATTTGACAATATGCAAATAATTGATATCAGAACACTTAGCCAAGTTAAAGGAAACCAAGTGCCCAGGTCCAGATGATTTACACCCTAGAGTCCTGAAAGAGATAGCTGAGGAAATAATAGTACTGCATGCCATTATCTTCAATAAGACATAGGAAACAGGAGAGGTCCTTCTAGATTGGAAAAGGGCAAATGTGGTTCCTATCTATAAAAAGGTGAATGAAGAGGATCCAGAGAATTACAGGCCAGTATGCCTGACCTCTATTGCAGGAAAAATCTTTAAAAGAACATTTACTTAGGTACCTGGATGGGAAGGAATTAATTAACCAGAGCCAGCGCAGCTTTATGACCAATAAACCTTGTCAGACCAACCTGACTTCCTTCTACAACAAAGTCACTCAATGGTTGGACCAGGGAAATGCTGTAGATATAGTATACCTGGACTTCAGTAAAGCATTCAATAAAGTATCACATGACATCCTCATTAAAAAAAATGATCAATTATGTAATCAACAAAAAATTAGTTAGATGGAGTAAAAATTGGCTTAGTGATCGGGCACAACGAGTAATACTAAATGGCTACACATCAACCTGGAGGAAAGTCAAAAGTGGGGTGCTGCAAGTCTCTGTCCTGGGCCCAGTGTTGTTTAATATCTTTATAAATGATCTGGATGACGGAATTATTGGGAAACTCATAAAATTTGCAGATGATACTAAGATAGAAGGAGTATGCAACACTAGATAGGAAAGAGATTGTATTCAAAAGAATCTAGACACACTCGAACAATGGGCTGAGGAGAACAGAATGGTTTTTAACAGGGACAAATGCAAAGTCCTACATCTGGGTAAAAGAAATGTAAAAAAACATATATAGTATGGGAGGGATAGAGTTAGGTAATAGCACCAGGAAAAGGACTTTGTGGCTATAGCCAGTTCATAGCCTAATGGTCCTCGTAGGAGTGCACAAACCAGGTGCAGAATTTTTGTAAACAGGGTTCTCACATTAGTTCCTGTGGGCACATATTCTCGAACTTTTCTTTAAACGTTGCAAGCTTCAAACTGGTCAACTCTCTTTACTTGGCTTACATGGACTCTCTTCTCTCAATACCAGGGCTTTGGCCTGTAGGGCTCTGGCACCTGACAGTTTCTGTGTCTTTGTCTTCATCTGTAGTTGTGTCTAGCTCTTGCTCTTTCTTGTCCTCTTTATCTTGTTCTTTATCTGTTTCTCTTCCTTTTTCTATTTCTTTATCTGGTAGTGTTGGCTTTGGGGGTTGGGTAGAGACAGTAGGGTTGCAATAAGGATTCCTTGGACATGGTGTAACATCTAGTGCGTACCATCCGCGTTCACCTTAGTGATTGGTAAATTCTACCAGGTCTCCCATATGCAGGTCTCGGCCAGGGTGTCATCTAGGCAAGTGGGATCTCACATCTCGTCGACTCACAAAAATTCCCTCTTTCATGCCGGGCGCTACAATGAAGCCGTAACCAGACTTGAGGCTGAATTCCTTCACTACTCCGCGGTAGAGAGGACCCCTAACCTGGTGGCGGGCTTTTCTCAGGGACTGTTTTTCCTCCAAATCCCGAACTGTCACATCTTCCTTTTTCTGCCGGTCTGGGGACTGCTGCACAGAGGGTATTTCCGCTCTGTTGGCTGGACTCTGCTTTACTGCCACCTCACTGCCTGCGGGCTCCCAGGTGACATATATGCTGGGCATCAGGACGGCCAGCGCCTCTTCCTCAGCAGGGGATGTCGGGCTTTCTTCATCCCAGTGGGAGTAAGGTAACATCTCGGCCTCCGGACCTCCCTCAACACTGCAGGGTGCTGCATCCTCCAATAGCTGTTCAAAAGTCTGCTCTTCAGCCTCCAGGCCTCTCCTCCCCCTTAGTGCTCTTGAGCACTCCTCCGGCAGCAGCGCTGGGGACTAGCTTTCTTCAGCAGGCCAGGGCGGTGGGCTCCTCTGGGACATGGCCACTGGTGGAACCGCCCCATGTCTGGGTGACCGCCTGGGGACTCGGTAGCGATTCACCAAGTCTGTTGGGAACCACGCCTCCAGCTCCGCTTTGAATTTTAGGAACGCAGGGTCTTCTCCCAGCGGGGACGCAGGACCCGGTTCTTTAGTCGGCGGCTGGGGTGTGGTGGCTGCTTCTGCCTCACAGACAGGGGTAAGGAACTCTGCAGCCTGGTCTGGTCTGGCTGGACATGGCGTGGCTGCACTAGGCGTCTCAGCAGGAGCCATGGGCTTCACAGCACAGATCATGGCAGGCGTCACTTCTGGGATTGCAGCAGGGATCTTTGCGGGTGTCGCCTCCAGGATCGCAGTGGGTATGGCAGCATGGCACACCACAGGCATTGCAGCAGCCTCTGGTTGTAGCAGCGCCAGTGTACTTGAACGGGCAGGGGCAACACAGGACTCACCCATGGGCATCAGCATCAGAGTCTGGGTGGTTGCCACCTGGTGTGGCACTTGTCACGCAGTCCACCCCTCATAGGCCTGAACCACTCCAGCCATCTCCCAAAGATCCATGTATCCCTCTCTTATCTGCTGCACGACCCTGGCCTCCAGCCGGTTGCAGAACTGGGCAAGCTCCCAGTCCCACCAGGCAGTGGAGCCTGGCTATGGGTCACCGCGTGTGGACACCATTCTCCCTGCTCTTCTCTGCAACCTTCCAGCAGCAGACTCCTAGCTTCCTGCCATCTCTGGACAGGTCCACCCCCATCGCTTGCAAGGTCAGAGCGCTGTAGGGGTTCCCTGGGTAGCCACACCTCTTTGTGGGTGGCTACTTCTTTCTGCACAGGCTGCTGTTCTTTCTTGGCGTGCTTTTCATGGTGGCAATATGGCAGTGCTTCAAATTTTCCAAACTGACCGCCAAGGCACATGGTCACCTGTCTTAACAGGTCTAGTTCTTATCCTGTTTGTGATGCCAGAGATGTGGGGACCCGCATTACCTTCTGATGCAGGATGCAGCAGAATCTCCACGGGATTGGAAATCTTCTGGTCACAGGTAGGTTACCTTCAATGGGGGATTCGTGACACCACTCTCGGTATTTGTGGTCAGGGGGGTGACCGCCACTGCAGTTTAGGGGATGCCTGGGGCTGATGATAGATGCAGGCAGATGTTGTAGCCTCCCGAGAGTGAAGCTGGCCACAGGGCCAAGTGTAAGTGTTAGACCTTGTGGCTCCCCTGTTGCAAGGAATGATGTGGTCTCCCATTCCTTGCCTGCCATAAGCCCTCCTGCTCAGGAGCGCTGAAGGTCTGGGAGATTGTGCAATATGCAGGGGATGCCTGCTCAGAGAGGCAGCAGGAGTGGTGCACCTCGTGGTTCTCCTGTTGCAAGGAATGAAGCGGTCTCTCATTCCTTGCCTGCCACAAGCCCGCCTGCTCAGCAGCACCGAAGGTCTAGGAAACTACGCAACGTGCAGAGCTTAACTGCTCAGGGAAGCAGCAAGACTTCCATTATCCTTGCACATTATGAAACAAAGGATCCCGCTTTTATGTCCCAGAGGCGGGAAGATGAGCATGTGCACTACGTGGCATGTTCTGATTCGCCCACTGACGTCACACGTAGAGTTGAGCGCGGTTCGCCAGTTCGCGGTTCAAGTGATTTTGGGGGGTGTTCTAGTTAGAACTTGAACTCGAGCTTTTTGCTAAAAGCTCGACAGTTCGAGTTACGTTTGAGAACGGTTCTATCACCAAAAGCAGGGCTTTTTACAGCTACAGTGTGCAGGGAGCCATCACTGGCAGCCTGCAGTAAGCTGGTAATCAAGATAAACATCGGGTATCCAAGCAAAGCGCTTTGGTTAGTAACCCGATATTTACCCTGGTTACGTGTGCAGGGAGCCGACACTTCCCCGCTCAGCTCGCTCCGCCCCCTCTTGCACGCGGCATGTACACACACACACACACACTCACACTCACCTGTCCCCAGCCATGCAGTCCCCGGCACTGACGTCCTCAGCGCCACATGGCCCCACTAGGCTCCACTCACTTCGCACTCCGCCGCCCGCACACATGGCCCCGCTAGGCTCAGCCCACCTGGCACTCTGCACACATGGCCCCGCTAGGCTACGCCCACCTGGCACTCTGCACACATGGCCCCGCTATGCTCCTCCCATCTGGCACTCTGCACACATGGCCCTGCTAGGCTCCGCCCACCTGGCACTCTGCACACATGGCCCCGCTAGGCTCCGCCCACCTGGCACTCTGCACACATGGCCCCGCTAGGCTCCACCCACCTGCCACTCCGCACACATGGCCCCGCGAGGCTCCTCCCACCTGCCACTCTGCACACATGGCCCTGCTAGGCTCCGCCCACCTGGAACTCCACACACATGGCTTCGATAGGCTCTGCCCACCTGGCACTCCGCACACATGGCCCCGCTAGGCTCCGCCCACCTCGCACTCCACACGCATTACCCCGCTCGGCTTACCTGGGGTGATGAAGTCCCGCCCTCTCGACCTCAGCGCTGACACTGTCTTCCATGGCCACCGCTTCACATCTCTCACTGCGGCCCGAGACTGTCACTAGCGGTGACATCACAGGCTCTCGCGATACTTGGCTGTGAAGGTCATTGAAGTCAGTGACAGGTCTGCTATCAGCAGTGCAGGAGATCGTCACTGCAGGTAATGTACCTCGCTGACAGCAGCACTTGTCATCCCCTGCAGTGACCTGGGCTGACCTATTGATGTTAGCTCAGGTCACTGCATTGCTCTCCCAGCCAATGGGGAACATTCTGTTCTTCATTGGCTGGGACAGTGACTATGGTATGGATCGTCATGGTAACCGCTTGGATTACAGCAGACCTGGATTTGTTTTTCTTTCTAATAAATTGGTGAAAGAGGGAATGTTTTGGGCAGTGTTTTTTCAAATAAAAATGTGTTTGTCGTCTATTTTATTTTTATTACTGACTGGGTTGGTGATGTCGGGAATCTGATAGACGCGTGACCTCACCAACCCCAGGGCTTGATGCCAGGTGACATTACACATCTGGTATTAACCCCATATATTAACCCGTTTGCCACCGCACCAGGGCACGAGATGAGCTGGCGTGAATCACCAGGATTGGCACATCTAATGGATGCGCCACTTCTGGGGCGGCTGCGGCCTGCTATTTTTAGGCTGGGCAGAGTCCAATAACCATGGACCTCCCTAGTCTGAGAATATCAGACCCCAGCTGTCCGCTTTACCTTGACTGGTGGTCCAATTTTGGGGGGACCCCTACGTGTTTTTTTTTTAAATTATTCATTTAATTTAAAATAACAGCGTGGGGTGCCCTCAGTTTTGGATTACCAGCCAAGGTGAAGCTGCCAGCTGTGGTCTACAGGCTGCAGCCATCTGCTTTACCCTAGCTGGCTAAAAAAATAGGGGGAACCCCACGCCATTTTTTTTTTTTTTAATTTATTTATTTATTTTGGTAACTACAAGGCTAAAGCGGGCTTTACACACTGCGATATCGCCCGAATTTTGTCGTTGGGGTCACGGTTTTGGTGACGCACTTCCGCAATCGTTAGCGATATAGCTTTGTGTAACAGCGTTCAGCGATGTAAAATCGTCGCAAAAGCGTGATTTATCGCTAATCGGCTACACGGGTCCTAATTCCCAAAAATCGTTACTTCAGCAGTAACGAGGTTGTTCCTCGTTCCTGCGGCATCACACATCGCTGCGTGTGACGCCGCAGGAGCGAGGAACGTCTCCCTACCTGCCTCCCGGCCGCTATGCGGAAGGAAGGAGGTGGGCGGGATGTTACGTCCCGCTCATCTCCGCCCCTCCGCTGCGATTGGGCGGCGGTTCAGTGACGTCGCTGTGACGCCGCACGGACCGCCCCCTTAGAAAGGAGGCGGTTCGCCGGTCACAGCGACGTCGCCGGACAGGTAAGTATGTGTGACGGCTCTGGGCGATGTTGTGCGGCACGGGCAGCGATATGCCCATGTCGCGCAACAGATGGGGGCGGGTACGCACACTAGCGATATCGGGACCGATATCGCAGTGTGTAAAGTAGCCTTAAGCACCCCTTAGTGCCACATGAAAGGCACCAAAGGGTGCAAAATTACAAAATGCAGGAGAGGGGGACATTATGTGTATTTCTGCCCTTATAATGACAGAAAAGACTGATATGAAGTGTACAAGCACAGGAAAATCACCAGCGCGCTCTACGCTGTGAAAAGCAGTAGAAAATGGCACTGGAGTGAACATGTGACCGCCTCATGTAGGATGAAGCTATGGATCCTGGGTAAATTTATGTATTTTCCCTCCTTCAGTTTTTTGGCAGTACACCAAAAAAACGGAAGGCACACTTATGACAAACGGATGACATACGGACCGTATACGTGTCACGCTCCCGATGCCTCGACACTGCTCCTTATCCACTAATCCAGTAGCACCATCCCGGCACCACTCCTTACCCACTGATCCGGTCGCACCTGCACGGCACCGCTCCTTACCCACTGATCCAGTCCACGTGTCCACCGGTCACGACTACCACTCCCACTCGTGCTTTCCTGTGTCCTGTCCTCAGTCTCATGTGTCTGACTCATGCTTCTGTAGATGGTCGGGCCGCGCCCACTCACCTGGTCTTATGGGCCCAGCACTGCTGCAGCAGGATATGACATGAGGCTGTGCTGGGTATATAAGACTGGCCTTGCCATGTGGGCGGGGCCTGATCAACGTGTCTTGTAAGCCTTGTCTTGAAAGCTAGGTGCTCAGGTACCCCTTGTGGCGTGTCCTGTGATCAATACTATTGCCTGACATTTCTACCCGGCACCTGTGCCGGATTCCTGCACTGTCTCCTGGAACTCTGAAGCCCCAGTGACTGTTCTACCCGTCCCCTGTGGGACGCAGTCCCTGCCACGCTAGTGCTTCGGCTAACGTGCACCCAGGCCTCCGGTGGGGTGCACGGCCCAGTGGATCCACCACCTGGACCTAACAATACGGAACGGAAATGGACGCCACACGGATGCACCCGTGAAAAAAACAGAACGTTTTTTTGCGGACCGCAAAAACGGATCGGTCGTGTGAATGTAGCCCTATTCTAATCTGCCGTTTTTAAACAGCAGGCAGAAATAAGTGAATATCGCTCCCCAGCGTCAGAAAATCTCCGGGGTTTAAGGGGTAGCTGAGACCCTGGATATCATGAGTCAGGTCGGTTTTCCGGTCCCCGCTCACGTGATCACCAGTATACACCGTATACCAGTGATCATGTTACAGTAAATGACAGCGCTGGTAAAAAATTATTTATCTCCTATCTGGCATGAACAAACATGTCAGATGGGAGATAAATCTCCTCCCCGGTCCCCTCCGGTCCCCCGGTGTCGCCAAAGTGCACCCCCGACCCCCTCCCGAAAATCCAAGATGGCCACGCGCACAGCAGCGCGTCGGCCGCATTCACCCTACTCCTCTGATTTCTGTTGCATGTGCCATGACACATGCGACAAAAAACTCCTCCCCAGGCCCTGCCAGGTCACCCCCTATAACTCCACCGGTGTTCCCCGGTGTCCCACGGTACCTGTGCAGCGTTGATCCCCCGCGGCCCCCTCCTTCACAATAGATGCTGCCGCATGCACAGAGCGGCTGTCAGCTCAGCTTCCTGTGTTCAGACACAGTGAGTGGCGGTAACCATGCATCTGTAAGCTACTGCAATACCCTGCTCATGAGGTAAGGAACATAGTTGATCAGGAGAGCTTTACTACATTTACAAATGGAGGGATTTGCTATTTCTGTTGCCCTGCTGAACGACTACCAAACATGAGAGTCCATTATACACCACAAGAAAAAATGTCTAAATAGCGAGCTCTGTTTAGTATTCATTCAGCTGGATAACTGGACTTAAAGGGGTATTCCATCTCCATGATCCTATCCCCAATATATATTAGGTGGAATAGCAATAATATCAGCAAATACCAATATTTGGAAATGTAGAATAGTTCTCCTGATTAGGCATGCCCTTACCTCATGAGCAGGACATTGCAGCTTTGGTAGCAACAGTTACGACATGGACTCTGCTGCTGTGGACCCGGGGAGAGTGGGTGCAGATTCATTGCACCCACACTCCTCACATGGACGGTCTGCACTCCTAGAAAATGGAGGATATGTTCCCTGAGCGTGTCCCCCCATATTCTAGACGGTCCAGAGTCATCGTTGGGACCCCCTTATTTTTTTTCCTTACAATAAATTGGTGAAAGAGGGAATGTTTTGGGGAGTGTTTTTTCAAATACATTTTTTTCATCTATTTGTTTTGTTAGTGCTGACAGTTTGTGATGTCTGGTATCTGATAGACGCCATGACATCACAAACTGCTGGGCTTGATGTCAGGTGACCTTACAGCTAGTATCAACCCCATTTATCACCCCGTTTGCCACCGCACCAGGGCACGGGATGAGCTGGGGTGAAGCACCAGGATTGGCGCATCTAGTGGATGCGCCAATTCTGGGGCGCCTGCGGCCTGCTATTTTAAGGCTGTGAAGGACCAATAACTATGGACCTTCCCACCCTGAGAATACCAGACCACAGCTGTCTGCTTTACCTTGGCTGGTGATCCAATTTGGGGGGGACCCTACATTTTTTTTGTAATTATTAATATTTATAAAATCATTATAAAAAAAGAGCCTAGGGTGACCTCCACATTGGATCCCCAACCACGGTAAAGCTGCCAGCTGTGGTTTTCAGGCTACAGCCGTCTGCTTTACCCTAGCTGGCTATCAAAAATGGGGGGACCCAACGTCATTTTTTTTTCTAACTATTTTTTTAAATAAAAAAAGTTAATGGACTTCCCTGTATTTTGATTGCCACCAAGGTAACACCAGGCAGATGGGGGTGGCAACCCATAGCTGTCTGCTGTATCTGCGCTGAGAATCAAAAATACCGCGGAGCGCTACGTTATTTTTTTTAAAGAATAATTTTTACAGCACTGTGATGTCAGGCAATCAAAATACAGGGAAGCCCTTTTTGTTTTTAGTTATTTAAATAAATAATTAAAAATATATATATATATGGGTTCCCACTGCATTTTTTGCATTGCTAGCTAAGGGTAATCCAAGCAGCTACTGGCTGCTGACCCCCACTGCTTGGTGTTACCTTCACTGGCAATGGAAAATCCAGAAATAGATATAAAAATAGGAAAACAGGTTTTAGCCGTGCTAAAAAAAACACTGTTGCCAGGATATTAATAAAATCTCTTTTTATTTCAGCATTCCAAAGCGTTTCAGAGACAAAGACCGTCTCCTTTTTCAGGGAAAAGAGAAATCAGAAAAGAAATACCCTGAAGAAGGAGACGGTCTTTGTCTCTGAAACGCGTTGGAATGCTGAAATAAAAAGAGATTTTATTAATATCCTGGCAACAGTGGTTTTTTAGCGCGGCTAAAACCCTTTTTCCTATTTTTATATCTATTTTACGTTTTACACGGGGCCGCTGCTTGAACCACGTGGACACTCACATGCTCAGCAAAAGGTTGTGACTGGCACAACCTTACCAGGTGAGTGTACCCTTTTATACCTCTATACGGTAAATACCGGGTAAGACCCTATTGCGCCTTTTTGTCTCCCTGTCTCTAGCAATGGAAAATCCAGGGAAGCATTTTTAAAAATTTTTTTGCCAAAAAAACTACAAAAAAAATGACGTGAGCTTCGCCATATTTTTGTATGCTAGCCAGGTACAGCAGGCAGGTACGGGCTGCCCCCAACCCCCAGCTGCCTATTTGTACCTGGCTGGGAACTACCAATATAGGGAAGCCCTTTTTTTACTTAATTCATGAATTTTATGAAATATTTAAAAAATAAAATGACTTGAGCTTCACCCCATTTTTGTGTCCAGCCGGGTACAACTAGGCAGCTGGGGATTGGATCCGCAGCACAGGTTAGCCCGAGGTTTCTGAGCCCCTCTGCTGCGAATTGCAGTCCGCAGCCGCCCCAGAAAATGGCGATCTCATAGAAGCGCCATCATCTGGCGCTGTATCCAACTCTTCCAGCAGCCCTGAAGCCGGGTGGCTTGCTGGGTAATAATCAGTTAATACTAGCTTTGTTTTACTAGCTAGTATTAAGTCAGAGATTAAGCTAGTATTAAGTCAGGCACGTTTGACCCGGCCATTAAGAATCTCCAATAAAAGGTTAAAAAAAACCACCACACAGAAAAAAAATACTTTAATAGAAATAAATACACAGACACACTTAGAGACTCCATCTTTATTACCCCCTCTCAGCCCGCCACGATCCTGCTCTTCTGTCTTCTTTCTTCTTCAACACATGCAGCTCTGCTACATCAGACAGCACAGCTGCATGGGAAAAAGGACGCTGTGCTCCGTGCAGAAATCACTCAGTGAGAGTGACCACTGGCTCCCGGCTGTAAGCGGTAGCACGGGTTGCCATAGCAACGCTGCTCCGATCACGTGATTCCGGTGCCACTGTGTGCTGGTAGCGGGACGTCACCGTCACCGCTACCAAGTGCGTTGCTATGGCAATGGTGATCTTTGTTATTGACCGGCTGTGTCAGCCGGTCAGGAGCCGGCTTCTGCGGACGCTGGTAACTACGGTAAACATCGGGTAACCAAGAAGCCCTTTTCTTGGTTACCCGATATTTACCTTTGTTACCAGCGTTCGCCGCTCTCAGGCTGCCAGTGCCTGCTCCCTGCTCCCTGCACACATAGCAAGACTACACATCGGGTCGAATTAACCCGATGTGTACTCTGGCTAGGAGTGCAGGGAGCCAGCGCTAAGCGCTGTGCGCTGGTAACCAAGGTAAATATCGGGTTGGTTACCCGATATATACCTTAGTTACCAGGCGCAGCATCGCTTCCACGCGTCGCTGCTGGCTGGGGGCTAGTCACTGGTTGCTGGTGAGATCTGCCTGTTTGACAGTTCACCAGCAACCCGTGTAGCGATGCTCCAGCGATCCCTGCCAGGTCAGGTTGCTGGTGGGATCGCTGGAGCGTCACTTAGTGTGACGGTACCTTAAGGGAACGGGGAAGCAGAGCGGGGAGTCGACCGTGTGCTAGAGCATGTCGCCGGTACACGGCGATACACAAACGTGCACCGTGTAACAGAGAGATGCAATGACAGGTCCTAGCATGATGCGTCATAGTCATGTGACCAGTCTGTAGCCATTGAGATAATAGACACGTGACTGGTCACATAGCTATTTTGATGTAACGATAGGTCCTGCATCACTGCTGGTGTTCCCGAAGGACGCAGCGATTACCGATGGAAAAGCTGCGGGAGACAGAGTGCAGGACGCATCCCAGGGACAGGTGTTATGGCAATGTTTATTAACTGTATGTGTACATTTATAATGCGTTTTTATGTGTTTGTGATTGCCTCCCATTGTTTCCTATGGGGTTCGAGTGGTTCACCGAACCGGTTCGCCGAACCGAACTCGAACCAGACCTCGGTTCTGCAAACCGAGCTCAAGCCGAACTGCGGCCAGTTCGCTCATCTCTAGTCACACGGCTTGATGATGAGGCTGGTGATGTGGTGAACCCTGACTGGCCGGTTTGGGACGTCGTGGACCCTGATTGGGCCAAGGCTGTCATCTCTGCCTCGCGCCCGCCCTTGGGTGGAGCTGCGCCTCCTTAAAAGCTCCTCCTGCCAATATGGTGGCGCGCGACCGTCCTCTATTTTTGGGTGACTGGCAGCGTGCTGCTACGCCGCTGTACAGGCATTTTTGTCTACTTGTGGGCTTTATCCTTGCTGCTCTGGCAATACCTTGTTTGCAGGCCGTGTTCTTGCCCTTGCTGCCCCGGCAGTTCCTTGTTTGCAGGCCGTGTTCCTGCCCTAGGTGAGCTCATCGGTACTCTTTCGGACTCACCTGGTTCTTGAAGCACACATGCACGGGCACCGCTGTGCTTCCTCGTGCAACAAGTACACCGAGCTGTGAGCTCCGTGCCATACAACCCTCACGGGTTAGGGCGGGCCAGTGTACGCAGATCGTCTGTGATGTAGCAGACGATCGTCAGCAGCAACCTGCTCACTCTTCAATAATCATAGCAGCGGTCCCCTACACCGCACAGTGGACCTTGACCAGCGGAAGCTGTCTCTATACCATCTTGGCACGCTTCCCCGGGTCCACCTCGTAACATGTAAGTGTGTAGTACCACAGGTCACAGAAGAACTCACACACAAACAGCAAAGTCTTTCAGGGTTTTACTCACTTCAGATGGCACGGGTGAGTTAACCCGGGCGATGCTCTGGTGGACCAGGAGGAACCAGGTATCCCTTCGGCTGTTGTATGGGTGACTGCTGACTTGACTTCCTAGCCCTTCTTGTTTTGAGGTGACCCCGACCTGAAGTCTGGCTGCGGTCACCCAGGGAAGCCACCTACGCCGTTCTCCCCTTTCTGGCCCGTTTGCGGACAGCGTGGACCAAGTGATTCTGGTTGCTTGCCGTCTGTCACTTATGGGCCCCTTGTTGCTGCTGTAGCTGCGGACTCTGTGTAAGTTTGGTGAGGCAGATAAAGTGCCCTCACCGGCAGGTTGAGCTGGCCAACTGAATGGGCCCTTGCTCTGGGGACCTGTACCCCGTGCGGGCAGGGTCTCTACTGGCAGTCCCCGTACTCAGCCACCTCTCTGCACCAGGTGGTTTTCGGGCGGCACTACCAAATAGCCCTTTCTCCCCCGCCAGCAGCCACGAATGGTGCAGTGTCGGTTTAGCTTCCCTGCACTTCACCTCCTTGCTCTCTCAGCTCCTCTAGCTGACTCAGCTCACCACTACCCCCCCTCTGTGCCTGCCTCTGTACAACTTCTCGTTTCCTATGACATCACCCACCACTAGCTGGGAAGCGAGGGCCACGCCCCCTCCCTGAGTCTGCTCAGGAGTCCCCTCTAGCTGTGCATGTGCTGTGGTTACTAGTGTTCCGTGTGTCCACACCCTAATCAGCCTCTGGGATTACCTGTATTGAAGAGCGGCACGGTGGCTCAGTGGTTAGCACTGCAGCCTTGCATCGCTGGGGTCCTGGGTTCAAATCCCACCAAGGACACTATCTGCAAGGAGGTTGTATGTTCTCCCCGTGTTTGCGTGGGTTTCCTCTGGTTTCCTCCCACACTCCAAAGACATACAGGTAGGGACTCTAGATTGTGAGCCCCAATATGGACAGTGTTGCCAATGTATGTAAAGCGCTGTGGAATTAATATCGCTATATAAATGAATAAAATTATTATTATTATTAATTAATTATTATTGTACTGACCCAGCATGGGTGCTGTACTCAGTGGTGCCTGACCAGGTCAGGGGCGCCACATATACTGCAGCCAGTTTGTCCTCCTGTGAACGGCGACACCTGGAACAGTCAGCCTCTACCCCTGAAAGTGGAGAGGCCCACCAGCAGGTCAGCAATGGAAGAAGGCGGCCATCTTGTGAGAAGTGAGCTGTAGAGGGTAAAGTACCCTGTGTTACAACCCAGGATAATGTACCTTGTTCTCATCCACCTGAACTGAAGGCTATTTCACCAGTTCAACGAGCTAGTTGGGGGTAGATAGGTATTTGGACTAATCAAAATAACCTTTCTTTAATGTATATATGGCAGCAAAGACTGAACTATATTTTCACTGTTGACAACAGCGGGTTGCACGGTGCAAAGATCCAAAAGGCTACAGCCCGTGGGGAAGTTGCCAAGGTACCCAACTATCCAGATTGGATCATCAGCAGAGACTGCTGATTGATTAAAAGTGCTAACAAACAGACTCCTGTTATAGGGAATGAAGTACTGTTGTTTTGATCTTATAGTTTTGATGTTATAGTTGTTATGAGAATTTGATGTGTATTTGCCCTTGCTGCACAGCTGAGATAGGTTACACCAGGATCCTGGAGGGTTAATTGCTTGGGGTATACCTAAGATTGTGATCCAGGAGAAAGGACACATATCACGGCTTCCCTGTAGAAACTAGCCCTGTTTAGGTCCGGTCACATTTAGGGGAGGGAGCGGCATTGTGGGTCCAAGGGAAGGCCCCCTCTCACTGGGACCAGGAATATGTGGGCATTCTCTTGGAAGGGAAAGACATAGAGTTCTTGTTGTATATATGTTGCTGGGCTTAGGTTTAGTGTCCATTTCCTGTTAGGTTAATTTATTTATATTTTTCCTCCCCATAAAAAAGGGGTAAGTTCATTTTAATAAATCCTGTTATTATTGTACCACCGGCTTGGAGACTTGCCTTTCCTGTCAGTGGCACCACTGTATTGAAACGGATCCGGGTCCCCGCAGTTATCGGAGACCAGTCACCTGCATTCCTGACCCCTGCAGTTAGCTGCCACAGAACCGGAGTCCACCCTGCAGTGGTACCTGGTGGCAACCCTCTAGCACAAGCCTAACCTCACCATCAGAAGCTTTAGTGAGATGAGGTAGTCGCTTAGTCACGCCCCTCCAAGGTAAGCCTGGACCAGCACCAGTGTGACAGTGAAGTAATCAATAGATTACCAATAAGCCATCTCTTTATATTTTAGTGCTAGTATAAGTGTTCTAAAAACACAAATTGCGATTTTTCTTGAACACAACATATAATAGCAGAACTGAAAAAATGTAAGACATACTCTTACCTATACAGTTGACCAGACTCATAGCCATTCTCTTTAACCATTATCCCTCCATAAAATATTTAGCATGTGGTTTGAAGTTTTGCAATAATTGGGTAAAAGAGCATAACTATTTCTTCATTCTGAGCAAAGGGACTATGGGAATGTGTGACGCTTACGTCCCTGTAGCTTCTGTCCCCAACCATCCACTTATTATTTGATTTATGTCTGTTTCGCTGCCCTTGCAGTGACCCTGAGGGAGGGCTGTGTGGGAAGTTGGTGTGTGAGATTATAGAGAGGGCTGATGAAGCTGTGGGCTCTGCAGAGAGTCTGGAGCCTTAGTATATGCACAGAGACTGATAAATAGCCACGAGAAAGACATCAGGCTTAATTAGACTTCCAAACGTGCAGTGGTGCCTACATCTGGAGATACCAGGGCTCATCCAAGCTGTATGTGAGTACAGTGCTCTCTTTGCAGCTTACAACATACATAAAATATATTTAAGTTTACTTTCTTAGTTTTTTTGAAACAAAAAACTTATAAAAGCTTTTTAACATTTATGTATGAAATTTAGTTTTTACAAAAATTCCAATTTAGTTACAAATTTGTTTTGATTTATGTGATTTATTTTAGGCATTTTTATTTTTAAATTGTATTATCTGTTACCTAATTAATTTGTAATTTACTTATATAAACTAGTTTTTTCAATGTCTTATGAATAGATTTTTCTTTACTATTCATGTTGCATTATGTAATAGTAGGACTTAAATGACTGCACTTTGCATTGCAGTATAGTGTATATATATATATATATATATATATATATATATATATATATATATACACAGAAACCCCTTGTAGCCATTCAATAAAAAGCTGAATTGTGCTTTTAAGGCCAGCGCAGACTAAGTTCACATAACGGTTAATTTTTAAGTCTCAGATTATACTTTTTGCTATTGGTATCCATTGTAAAAAATTCTATACATTTGGTGTATATTTTCTTTTACTAGACGCTGTTGATTGCAGTGGTGTAGTTGACACCACTGATATGTTCCAACCAATGAGATTCAGTAAATGTGTACATCAAACTTATGTTTTCTCCATTGGATTCCTTAGATAATGATAAGTATCAGAGACATCCACTTCAAGTACACATCCCAGCATATAAATTGAGAGGATGCCTAAACATTATGTGAACAGGGTCATATAATTTAATGTTAGTAGTGTAGAAGACATTTTGTTTTTAGGTCTCAGTGGCTTTTCTGATTGGTGACTTGTGTGTCCTCAAATTTGTGAATTTCATTGTAGGCCTCTGAAGCCTTGTTATTAGAGATTGTACAGCTATTATCTATGATGTAACACACATATTCAACTTTTTTTATTTTTTAACATACCTAAATCCAATCATGTAGTAAATTTGATGTCCATGGCTAAAGATGTAAGAAAAACTGAAATGGTTTGATTACTATATGTAGAATTTGGTGCAGGTAGGAGCAGAATACCGGAGTAGATATTCATAAGAGAAATATGTCATGAATTTTGACATCAAAAACTGCCTGTGTGAATCTAGCCTTAGGTTTGATTTGTGAACCATGTGTCAAATTATTTTCCCTCCATGTTATATTTGGAACAATAAGGAAATGGAATAAATAGAGTTCAGTAATAGGAGGATTAGTGTGATGGCGTATTTACTGTCATGGAATTTAACAAATAGTGAGAAAATTCAGTTGTTTAAGCTTTGGCATTACGTTATCCTATACAAAGAATTTATTGCTGTAAAGAGGGAACTGTTTAAAGTGAACCATATATTCGTTTGCAAAGCTCTTACATATGACTAGTGCAGGAATGCATTTAATGTCATATCGTAAGTCGCAGAGACTTGACATCTGGGCCAGGACCATGAATGCGGAGGACATAGCCATTTTGCTTGATGCTCAGTTTTGCTTGTGATTTGTATATTTTTGTTGATTGTTAAAAGTTATTTTTTTTATATGTTATGATAGATGGATGAGGAATGTATTTATTTATTTGTTATTATTTTATTCCCTCCCAAATCCAAACTGAAGCTATCATTCTGTCATATCCGACCCTTGGATACTCTGTTGGCTAGTTGTATCCACGCTTCCCTATTTTCTACAGCCTTTTCCAATAGCTCTTTCAAGTCTAAACAGGAACAATATGGTTGAACTTTACAAAGAAAATTTAATTAATTCTTAGGAGCATAGTGTAAAAATAAAGTAGACAAATAAGGGTAAACTTACACAGTAAAAGGTACTTTCAAATTTTTTTGTCTAGATTCTTTTTCAACAATTTAAAAAAATTGCAGGCGAACATATTTAAAGTTCATAAACTGTTGGACTAAATTTGGCTATGAAATATTCAATCAATTTACCAGGATGTATTGATCATTTGTTTATAAGATTACGGAATTGCTTAACTTATCCATCTATCCATGTTCCACAAAAAAATGGATTAACAATTACTGAATAAATATATCATTTGGGTATAATTATCAGTTGAGATTCTTGAGAAAGAAGCATTATGGTAGAAGAAATAAAACAGGTCATATTCAGTTGTTTTACTATTTTATGATGCTCATCCAATGAACTTGGAGGTATGAAGATTTTAAAGGCAGTTCTCCAGTAATTATTTATAAGATATCAGTCAGTGAGGGTGCCGGATTATCACCAATCACACAATCATATTTCAGAATGACTTGTCTTAAAAGTTGGCTGGAATGTACATTTAGGTTGCCTGTAAAAAAAATCCACTGTATGAAATCAAAAGCATATTAGGTACGATAAAAGTGTCATGTACCTCATACAAAACTAAGGCACAATACCGTCGCGTAAAGTCGAATTTAGGCTTGATGCACACACAAAATGTAATCCAGGTTTGGCAGTCAACAAGAAAATTTACGCTTTTCTAAATAAAGAAAAAAGTGGAGGAAAATTGTCATAACATTGGTTGTGTTCATCCAAACGTTTGAGCACCCTTCCAGCCCCTCTTTTATAAGATGTTGCAAGGGATTTAGACATATGGTGTTTCACTCGAATGTCTTTTTTTTTATAATGTATCTATCCAGAAAAATTTTTTTATATGTCTTTTCACTCACATACTAACTCAAAATGAGTAAAGGGGGCATTAAGCTAGTGACACAATGGAGGCATCTTATGGTGAGAAGGTGATATATTCATGAAAACTATTAAAGGCCGGAGAGATGTAGTGGCTTGAAAAAAGATCTACGTAAAGTTCAGTCTTCTTTACTTAACGGTCAAAGATGTTCTTTTGAAAAGTAAAGAGTAGTTTTCCAGTGAGGAAATTCCATCCTGACCTGTTGTTTTGGCAGCTAGATAGATCTCTGGATCACATGTATGTTTTCAAAGAAAACTTCAAAGCTTTCCATCCTTTCAGCTACTAGAAAATTCAGTGAAAGCATGTTCTACAACTGTACATCTCAGACTTTCTTCAGTCTTTCAAGAGAAACTTTTATCTGTAAGGAGTGACCTTGTCTTTTCTGTGGCAGCCACTAATAAATGGAGATAATTCAAAAATGGTGATATTTTCAAATATAGGCTGTAGGGCACAATTAGAAGCTTGTGTCTGCAAAAAAATGGTTTGAGTCATACCATATTGATAGAAATGTTTTTGGATATATTTGAATTTTAAGTCAGTGCTGTTAATATTTGAGTACACGCTCCGAAAACCATTTATTGAGGTTTATAATTGTTTCTTCAAAGATGGTGTCAAAGTAAAATACACAAAGTGAAAAGTTTATAAAGACAAAACAATGTTGTGTAATTTGGATTACCTATATTGTATGATTTCATGTTAATAGATACATAGGGCTCTATTCATCAAGATCTTCTCAAAATTCTCAAATTGAGTATAAGATATTCTCAAGATCCTCAAGTTGACTATAATTTCAGGTGGAGTTGCATGGCATTTCATTAATTAAACAGCATGTGTCTTTTTATGAATTAGGTGCATCTAATTCCAGCACTCCGTTCATCAGGACAGGCATACAAAATTAATTCCAGTTTGAATGGCTTGGGCCCACAGTATACTAATAATAGGAAATCAGCTATCATTTTTAGATATTAGGCAGAACAACAACAATGATAATGTTTTGTTAAAAACTATTGTACTGTATTGTAGTTTGCATAAATACATACAGTTAGGTCCAGAAATATTTGGACAGTGACACAAGTTTTGTTATTTTAGCTGTTTACAAAAACATGTTCAGAAATACAATTATATATATAATATGGGCTGAAAGTGCACACTCCCAGCTGCAATATGAGAGTTTTCACATCCAAATCGGAGAAAGGGTTTAGGAATCATAGCTCTGTAATGCATAGCCTCCTCTTTTTCAAGGGACCAAACGTAATTGGACAAGGGACTCTAAGGGCTGCAATTAACTCTGAAGGCGTCTCCCTCGTTAACCTGTAATCAATGAAGTAGTTAAAAGGTCTGGGGTTGATTACAGGTGTGTGGTTTTGCATTTGGAAGCTGTTGCTGTGACCAGACAACATGCGGTCTAAGGAACTCTCAATTGAGTTGAAGCAGAACATCCTGAGGCTCAAAAAAAAGAAAAAATCCATCAGAGAGATAGCAGACATGCTTGGAGTAGCAAAATCAACAGTCGGGTACATTCTGAGAAAAAAGGAATTGACTGGTGAGCTTGGGAACTCAAAAAGGCCTGGGCATCCACGGATGACAACAGTGGTGGATGATCGCCGCATACTTTCTTTGGTGAAGAAGAACCAATTCACAACATCAGCTGAAGTCCAGAACACTCTCAGTGAAGTAGGTGTATCTGTCTCTAAGTCAACAGTAAAGAGAAGACTCCATGAAAGTAAATACAAAGGGTTCACATCTAGATGCAAACCATTCATCAATTCCAAAAATAGACAGGCCAGAGTTAAATTTGCTGAAAAACACCTCATGAAGCCAGCTCAGTTCTGGAAAAGTATTCTATGGACAGATGAGACCAAGATCAACCTGTACCAGAATGATGGGAAGAAAAAAGTTTGGAGAAGAAAGGGAACGGCACATGATCCAAGGCACTCCACATCCTCTGTAAAACATGGTGGAGGCAACGTGATGGCATGGGCATGCATGGCTTTCAATGGCACTGGGTCACTTGTGTTTATTGATGACATAACAGCAGACAAGAGTAGCCGGATGAATTCTGAAGTGTACCGGGATATACTTTCAGCCCAGATTCAGCCAAATGCCGCAAAGTTGATCAGACGGCGCTTCATAGTACAGATGGACAATGACCCCAAGCATACAGCCAAAGCTACCCAGGAGTTCATGAGTGCAAAAAAGTGGAACATTCTGCAATGGCCAAGTCAATCACCAGATCTTAGCCCAATTGAGCATGCATTTCACTTGCTCAAATCCAGACTTAAGACGGAAAGACCCACAAACAAGCAAGACCTGAAGGCTGCGGCTGTAAAGGCCTGGCAAAGCATTAAGAAGGAGGAAACCCAGCGATTGGTGATGTCCATGGGTTCCAGACTTAAGGCAGTGATTGCCTCCAAAGGATTCGCAACAAAATATTGAAAATAAAAATTTTTTTTTTGGGTTTGGTTTATTTGTCCAATTACTTTTGACCTCCTAAAATGTGGAGTGTTTGTAAAGAAATGTGTACAATTCCTACAATTTCTATCAGATATTTTTGTTCAAACCTTCAAGTTAAACGTTACAATCTGCACTTGAATTCTGTTGTAGAGGTTTCATTTCAAATCCAATGTGGTGGCATGCAGAGCCCAACTCGCGAAAATTGTGTCACTGTCCAAATATTTCTGGACCTAACTGTACATAAATTCACATGTAATTACAACAAGAGACTTCTTGCTCCTGTTCTGAGGACCGGTAGGCAGCATTTCAAACAATTAATTATTGCAGCAAAAAGGAATGATTGTTCACCTTTTTACACCATTTGTATTATTGTATACACATAGGCCCCGATTGCATGCTAGAGTCAAAAACACCTGATTCATTAGGAGGTGCATGACTCTTAACCCCTTAACGACCGCAGGCAGTAATCTTACGTCCTAGTGGTCATAGTGTTACTGCCCGCAGTCTGCTGCCGGCAGCTTGCAGCAATTGGCGCACATCTCAGCTTATTTTCACAGCATATACAGAATCCTGTATATAAGAGCCCAGGCTGCTCTGTAGAATGTAAAAATCACCTTTATAATACTCCCCTAGGGAGCTCAACTAGATACTAGTAGAGCTACAAGATCAAATTGTTGAATTTATATACAGTCTGCAGGAAGATCTTTAGTAAAAGCTGCAGGTGGCTAACTAATTTTTTTTTTTTTTCAAAAAAACATACACTATGTTCTAAAACCATAGCATTTAGACAGCTTACCATACCCCACAGTCCAACTCTGTCATAAACCATTGATTGTCTCCAGACATTTTTTCAACAATATGGCATGTGACCGCTGTAGCCAATCACTGACTTCACCTACGACCAATAAGTCCCATAGGAGCTAGTGATTAACTGTGATTGAGCAGGAATTACAGAGCCACTGACTATGCTATAAAACATAAGAAAAATAAATGGTGTTTATGGGCTGACAGTCACTTTACATAAAAGTTCCAGGCTTAACGATAATCTGTCACCAGATTTATCCCCTATAAACTGCAGCCACCATCAGTAAGCCCTTACTTACATTATTCTAGAATACTTTATATAAGTGCCCAGACCAATTGGTATAAGATAAAAAAGGAGCTTTTATTATATGGTCTGGTCCAATGGGCATTGCTGGTCTTGATCCAGGGCCCCCGCCCTTCCATCGTTGTCCTTCTTCCCAGGTCCATGTGGATGACGCATCATACGTCATACATACAGAGGCCTCCATTATGGCCCTACGCATGCACACTTCACTGTCCAGCTGAGGGAAAATCAAAGTATAGTAGTGCACATGCGCTAGCAGTCTTTGACCTTTCCCAACTCCTGCGAATTACAGAACTTTGCTCTTACCTCAGCAAGGCAGAGAAAAGTTTGCGTGCCCAGGAGCATGATGGAGGTCTCTGTGTGGATGACATAGGATACATCAACCACATGGAGCATGGAAGGAGGACAGTGATCGCAAGAAGAGAGGAGGCGCAGGACCGAGACAAGAGCCGCCCATCGGACCCGACCGCCCGAGTATAATAAAAATTTTTTTTATGTTATACAGAGCAGCCTGGCACACTAGAATGCTGTATCTAAGAGCTTACTTGTGGTGGCTGTGGCTTATAAGGGACATATCTGGTGACAGGTTCCCTTTACAGTTTCAATATAATTTCTTAATTGCTTTATTAATTCATTTTGCTTAACTTTTTGGGAGATACAATCAGGTAACAGACTTTTTTTTTTACAAGCAGCAGTCTGCCAACACATTCCAACAACCTTACTGCACTTTGTAATATTAAAATATTGACACACATATGTAATATTAATTATGTTGAGATGCTTCTCATTACTTACCCCAATTCCTCCTCACTGAAGTCAGGATTGAATTGGGCCATATAGTCTGAGATGACCGTTGCGGTGTTGCCACCCCATACAATGTCTCTGGGACTGATGGAGTAGGCAGCCTGTCCAGCCACTCTATTGAATTACTTATTCTAGTGATCATTGTGGGTCCTAAAGATGGTAGATGATAAATATCACCTATCCTAGGTACTGACACAGACAGAAGTGGGTTTGTGTGCAAAAAACATATACAGGACCTTTTTAGTCCAATAGCTCATCATAATGCACGCCTTTATGTGTCTATGATGGAAGCTGTTTGCTGCTTTGAAGGTGGATGTGGGCTCATGCCGTATTTTGATCACCAGTCAGGTAAAGCCAGGAAGCTTGGGGCTGGGATTCTCGGCGCATTCTTACCGCCATTTCCAGGCACTTTATCCGGCTCGTCCAGGGGCCCTAATGTGGTGACACACTGGGTAATAAAGGGGTTAATACCAGCTTTGTATTCTCAGATGCTACTAAGTCCGAAATTCATTGTGTCACACCAAATTAGACATGGCCACCAAGAATTTCTAATCAACAGCAAAAAAAACCACAACACATTGAACATTTTTTTTTATTAGAAATAAAACAAACAAAAATGTAGAGACTCCATCTTTATTATAAAAAAAACACCTTAGTCCGACGTAATGAACAGAGACAGCAATGTTAGGGTCATCACTTTGTACAGACACAGTCTATACAAAGTGAGAAGCAGAGAGAGCATTGCCAGCTCTGCTACATCGCTCTGTACAGAGCGAGAAGCAGCCTGACAGTGAGGACTTTCGATGATGTCATAGTCATGTGACCAGTCTGTAAGCCAATGTCTGTACAACATTTACACCAGATTGGTCAGATGGCTGTGACGTCACGGAAGGTCCTTTAACCCGGGGGCACAGCAATGATCGGATACGGAAGCAGAAGCACCAGGAGACAGAGTCTGCAGGACACGTCGTGGGAGCGGTAAGTATAATGACAATGTTTATTATTAACTATATTCTTTGTTTTACAGCCCCCCCCCCGCCCCATCCCATAACTGTAAAGCCAGAGATCTGTGATCGGACACAAGATCATGTTATCTCGATCCCGATCTCGATTCTTTACTAAACGATCAGGCAAGGCTCCCTATCCCGACCATCAGGGGGATCGCCCATCACTACTCCCCAGTCCCTGTGCAACTTCAGAAGTATCAATGCTCTGTCTGTCCTAACCTATCCTGTGGATAAATGTCATTCATTAGAGAACCATTTGATGGTTGATAAAGTTATTTACTCTATGGGCCATTACATTATATCACTGGATATGATAAATGACAATAGGCATAACTATTCACAAACAGTTTACTTTAGCGTATTCATGTCTTTTGTAAATTATTTTCCTGATATTTCTCTACTTCAGATATAAACATTTCTCTTAAGATGATGGAAGAATGTTTATTGTAATTACCAAGCTCACATTATTGAGATGAATTATTCAACAGTATTAAAATATGTTAATACGGTAAAGAAAAGTGAAATCTGATCCTAAAGAGAAGCGTATCATAAAGAAATGTTATGTATAATGTATGGTGAACATGTCATTTATTCTTACTGGTGTTCTATAGGTCTTTATTAGCAAATTAAACATTAGTTTGTATAAACTGGTATAAAATCTTGATTATCTAGGCATTTGCTGCTTTAAAGGAATCTGTCAGCAGGATTTCACCACCTCCCAACATATATGCAAATATAGCTCTTTCAAAGAAAAGTCCAGCAATATCGTTACATGGCCAGTGGGTTCCTGTGTTACTGAGAAATCACAGTTTGAGTTGATATGGAAATTAGGCTGTAGAACTATTTGCAGATCTGATGCTTCTGTCACTCCAGCTCTATTCTCTGTCCTAGCACCATCGCTCCCTGCTTGACTGATGGCTCCTTTTCCAAAAGTCCTTTTTTAACATAGGCTGTCAGTCAAGGAGGAGAATGCAGCGTTGGGCAGGGAATAGAGCTGGAGTGACAGAGGCTTCAGATCTACAGTCTCATTTACATATTCATGCAACTACTGAATTCTCAGTGGTGGGTGAATGGTATGGCCATGTAAAGGTTTAGCTGGACTTGTCTTTGAAAGACTTACCGTACATGTGCATATAAATAATTTGATGGTGAATTCCTGCTGACTGATTCAATCTAAAGAAGCAATCCTGTTAATGTGTAAATGCTAGTAACCACTTTAGTAAATCTTCCCCAGGTTCATTGTAATTCTTTGATATTAGAAAGCGTTTTTTGATATTAGGTCGATTATCTATTGTTAAAGAAGCAGGCCTGATAATTCTTATTGGCTAAACCTGTGTAAATGTTAGTGTAGTGTCAGTGTGTTATATACAACACTCACCCATTACTGTCTTTTCTGGTGTCTAGTGCAGATCTAATGTCTTTTGAGTCATATAACCATGATCAAACTGTCAGAACGAGGCTCCATTGACATACACTGTAAAAGAAAGTTAAATAGTAAAGATTTTTTTTAATTAGCTAAACCTGTGTTAGTGTCACTGTGTTAATATCTCATCAAAAAGCAGCAAAAGACACAATGTGGAAAATGTTTTTCTTCAATATTTTTTATAGCCATCTTCCAATAAAAACATACTATGAAGAGCAGAAACAGAAAGCAAAATATTCAACCCGATAAGGCAACAATGTCTTGAGTCCTATAGAAGATCCCTTCTGTAACCTGATAACATCGGACAATAATGGAAGTGAAGGTTACAGGGAAATATTCAAATTGTAACAACACGCCGTCTTGATACAACGTTTGGGGACATGCCCCTTCCTCGGGAGGATTTGGAGATTTCCTAGTTTTTACACAGCGATTTGTCCGAAAGTGCAGTGAAGGTTTTTATGTACCATACATTATGTGTTTTTTTGGGACAGTGTGTTAATATACTTCCCGATCTCTAGCTACTCCAGGATAAAGCACCTTTCTGCTCCTCTTCTGAGTCACGTGACGGCAATTTAGACTTCCCGGATCATACAGCACTCTGCGTGACCTATAAGTGGCTTTTACAATATAAGTCTATAGTGTCAGAACGAGTTTTTATAGACTTACAATGTAAAAAAGACAAATTGTAAAAGTTTTTTTTCATTAGTTAAACCTGTGTAAATGTAAGTTTAGTGAAGTGTGAGCATATTAACACACTTACCTTACACTAACATTTACACAGGTTTAACTAATAATAAAAAAAAATTACGGGACTGCTTTTTTAAAGGGAACCTGTCACCTAGAATATGCGTTCTGAGGTATCGGCAGACGCATGTGTGCCCTAATTACACCTCCCTTCCCATCCCTGTGCTGTAAAATTGTATAATATGAAAGTAATAAAAAACGTTTTATTACCTTCATATTTCGGATGTAAATAGCAGGGAATGTGGTCACAGGGGCAGCACCTTGCCCTCTGGACGTCTGCATATTTCCGTGGTATCACTCCCCTGTGGGCGTGATACCATGGAGCTACGTCCCCATCGCTCATTCTCTCCTGCGCGCATTGCAGCAGGCTTCTCTTCCGGGTTCTCCTTGTCAGTTTCAGACGCGCACTGCGCATGGAAATGAAGCCTGCTGCAATGCGCGCAGGATAGAATGAACGATGGGGACATTGCTGCATGGTATCACGCCCACAGGGGCGTGATACCACGAAAATATGCAGACGTCCATCGGGCAAGGCGCCGCCCCTGTGACCACATTCCCTGCTATTTACCTACGAAATATGAAGGTAATAAAATGTTTTTTATTACTTTCATATTATACAATTTTATAACACAGGGATGGGTAGGGAGGTGTAATTAGGGCACACATGCGTCTGCTGATAGGTCAGAATGCATATTCTAGGTGACAGATTCCCTTTAAAATATGGAATTGACCTAAGGCTGAGCACACATGGCAAAAAAAATTAAAGTGAGTGTAATGCGATAAAAAAAAAAAATCACATTCCACTCGGACCAATATTCCTCTATGAGGTCGCTCCCATGAGCGATTTTTTTTCTGAGCCCTAATCGGTCCAAGAAAACAATTGCACCATGCTGCAGGTGCAATCCCATTCATTTTCACTCACACCAATACAAATCTATGGGTGCGAGAGGAACATCGCATTGCACTCACATTACACCGGTATAATTTGAGTGCAGTGCGAGAATCGCATCAGCTGACAATGGAGGAGATGGGGAGATTAGTCCCTCCCTCTCTTCCGCAGTGCGCGCCCTCTCCTCCGCATCTATGCTATGATCACAAGATAGCAGCACAGTGGCATGACACTCACATAACACTCGGCTAACACTCCAGCAGAGCGGGAGCTGAGTGTCATTAATGCACGTGTGGCCGCAGCCTAATATTAAAAAACACATTCTAATATTAGTAGAGTTACAAAGAAGCTGGCACAGATTTACTAAATCTGTCATTTTTAGATATTGTCTCATGCTGTTTCATAAATTTGGTAAATCTTTAGGTTGACTGTCTAAGTTTACATAACCTATAGCCTGCTTTACACGTTACGATTAAGCATACGATATCGTATGCGATTGTAACCGCCCCCATCGTATATGCGGCACGTTCAATTTGTTAAACGTGTCGCACAAAGGATTATTTGCCGTCACACGTACTTACACTTCCATACGACCTCGATGTGGGCGGCAAACATCCACTTCCTGGAGTGAGAGGGACGTTCGGCATCACATCGACATCACGCAGCAGCTGGCCAATAGAAGTGGAGGGGCGGAGATGAGCGGGACGTAAATATCCCGCCCACCTTCTTCCTTCCGCATTGCCGGCGGGAGCCGCGGGACGCAGATAAGATCTGTTCATCGTTCCCGGGGTGTCACACACTGCGATGTGTGCTACCTCAGGGACATTGAACAACCTCATGTTCAAGTTTTAGCAATTGAACGACGTGCATGCGATGAACGTTTTAACGTTCAATCGCAATCGCACGTAGCTGTCACACGCTACAATATAACTTACGATGCCGGATGTGCGTCACTTACGACATGACCCCGCCGACACATCGTAAGATATATTGTAGCGTGTAAAGCCCGCTTATTTGTTGGCCTACTTTGTGGCAAAAATTGATTTTCAAATTTTGGCACATTTTTGTAATCCATAAATTAAGCATCCCATAAAGATGTGTCTCCCTTGTGAACTGATTTGCTGAAATTGTCTAACACATGCCATTAAATGGAATTTGTCAGCAGGTTTTTGCTAACTAATCTGACAGCAACCTACTGTAGGCTAGGAGATTCTGAATCCAACAGTGTATCACATAGATTACTGGGCGCAGCCATTCTGAAACAATCCAAGAATTTAGAATCAAGAATAGCAGAGCTGTCCCGGCCCACACCAGGATCTCTAGAGAGATTGTGTATTGACTGTGAGGTGTCAATCAAAGGAGGAGATGTGTCAGACTGGTGGGCACGTGAGTTTCTAGTCCTGTAATGTTAATCACAGGGTAATAAACCCTTTAGTTTATGTAAACAATAGCACACACACAGTTAAGAGAAGCATATTTGCTTTTTGTTTTTTAACTCTTACAGCATGCTGTGCTCAGCTTACATAGCAAAAACCTGCTGACAGATTCCCTTTGATGTCGTAGCAGGCAGTATTTTTTGCAGACTGCACCAGAATGCTGGTGCACTTAGTAAATCCCCCGATGTTTCTAAATAGAATTTCAATTAAAACTATTAAAAAAAGGCAAAATAGTTCAAGCAAGTGTAGCTGAAAGTGGATCTAGGCCATAAGCTCTATTAAAATGCTGGTTTTAATAAATATTTGTATTCGCCACACTGTCAACACTAATAGGTTGTTGTCAAAGAAAAGATGGTGCAAGGTAAATGTTTGATGGGAAATGGAGAAAGTAATTCGTCAGACATGACTGCCAATAGTAAAGAAAACATGATATTCTATAAAACATACAAGATTTTAAGTAACAATGCTTTAATGATTTGTCCTGTAGTCAACACTAAAGGCCCTGTCACACACAGAGATAAATCTTTGGCAGATCTGTGGTTGCAGTGAAATCATGGACATATTGTTCCATTTGTACACAGCCACAAACCTGGCACTGATTTCCACAATTTCACTGCAATCACAGATCTGCCGCAGATTTGTCTTTGTGTGTGACAGGGCCTTTAGTTTACTCTATTTGGTGTCTCTAAGAAAAAGACCATAAAATGTTAGTATCCTGAAGACAACTCATTGATATTTACCTGTATGGCTGTCCTGTTGGAAGTTCCAATAACACCCAAGCTTCAAATTTCTCTCAGAATGCAGGACTATTTCATCTAGGATTTTCTTACGCTTGATTGACTCTATCTTAGCCTCCACATACTGTAGGTTTCAGTGCCATAGATTGCAAAGCAGTCCCTTAATATTAATGAGCCACTTCAATGTCTCTCTTTAGGTAAAGTGTACCTTTCAGCTTCATTCTTCCACCTCCAGATATATCACTGATCTATAGTTTCAGAATTTTTAAGGTTGAAGACATCATAAGTTCATTGAGTTCAACCTATATCCTGGCATGTACACTGATGAGCAAAAGGGTAACAGTTATTTGAATTTTGACTTTCACTCTCCATATCTCACAATTCACTACAGCTTCAAACATGAGACTACCTTCATCTTAGGCCTAAAACACACTTCCGCAAAAAAAAGTCCGTATGACACGGTCCGTTTCTCGGGTCCGTGTTCCGTTTTTTTTGGGGCGTTTCTCCGGTACGTATGGCATCCGTGTGATGGCGTATGCGAACCGTGTGTACGTGTAAAATGTCCGTGTTTGTGTCTAAAATGCCCGTGTATGTGTATGTGGAATGTCCGTGTGGAATGTCCGTTTGTGTGTTGCACAATGTCGTTGATACACGTCGGCTGACAGCAGACAGAGTTGCGCAATGAGAATGAACTTTACCCGACTTCATTGTCATGCCGCGGCTCTGTCTGTGTGCCGCGTACTGATTAGCGGTCACCTGTGAAGGATTCACCAGTGACCGCTAATCCCCCGAGTGACTGAAGTGAGCAGCCCTCTCTCATACTTACCGCTCCCCGATCACCAGCGCGGCGAGGAACAGCTGTGCAGAGAATACGCGGCAACAATTACTTTGAATATGCCGGCCACTCATTAATCAATCTCGTATTCCCTGCTTTCCCCACCCACAGACGCCTGTGATTGGTTGCAGTCAGACACGCCCCCCATGCTGAGTGACAGCTGTCTCACTGCACCCAATCACAGCAGCCGGTGGGCGTGTCTATACTGTGCAGTAGAATAGAATCGGGAAGAGCCAGGTACAGTCCCGAAACTGTCGCATATAATGTATGCGGCAATTCTGGGCGGCTGCTGACTGATATTGTTAGGCTGGGAGGCTCCCCATAACGTGGGGCTCCCCATCCTGAGAATACCAGCCTTCAGCCGTATGGCTTTATCTGGCTGGTATTAAAATTGGGGGGACCGCACGCCGTTTTTTTAAATTATTTATTTATTTATTCTACTGCACAGTATAGACACGCCCACCGGCTGCTGTGATTGGGTGCAGTGAGACAGCTGTCACTCAGCGTGGGGGCGTGTCTGACTGCAACCAATCACAGGCGTCTGTGGGTGGGGAAAGCAGGGAATACGAGATTGATTAATGAGCGGCCGGCATATTCAAAGTAATTGTTGCAGCGTATTCTCTGCACAGCTGTTCCTCGCCGCGCTGGTGATCGGGGAGCGGTATGAGCCGGGGGAAGAAAAAAACCGAGCGCCAATGTAAGTATGACTGAGAACAGCAGAAAAAAAGGTAAGTATACTGACTTTAATTTAAAAAAAACAAAAAATAAGATCGCTAGTGTAAAAACGCACACGCACGAAACGTGCTGAACACGGACATACTCCATGTGCGGTACGTGCAGGCACGGACCCATAGACTAAAGCGGGTCCGTGCCTGCGTGCTGCCGGCCAAAAACGGACATGTCGTCCGTGTAGAAAAGCGCACACACATACTTACCACACGGTCACACGTTCCGTGTGATTTTACGTGTGTGTGCCATCTACCATTGAATAACATGGGTCTCCGTGTGTACGTGTCTCTGGTACGTGCAAATACGTACCGCACACGTACAAATTAAACGGATGTGTGTTGCGGGTCTTACAGACAATGATCTTGGCTATTGCATACATAAATTTGAATTGCAGCTATTTAGCATATGATTAGTTATGCAAATTATTGTCATGTCACTGACTGCAATGTTACTATTTGGCGCCTAAAAACCTAAATTTAATTTTTTTTTATTTTGTTAGTATTTTATAAATCCACCTTTGGCTTTCAACACTGCCTGAATTATTCTGGTCATTATCTAGATCAGATTCAAGCAAGTGTCAACTGAAATCTGATACCAGATCTCTTCTACACAATCCCAATGTTGGTGCATACTGGTCGACTCATTTGGACAAGTATAAAGCTTTTTCTTCAACTCTACCCATAAATGTTCATATGGGTTAAGGTCTTGGTACTATGGGTGGGCTAATACAGCACCTCCAGTTCATTGTCATTGAACCATTTCTTCTCAATCTCGATGCAAGCTCCTGGTCATTGTCCTGCTGGAACGCCATGTCATTATTTTCATACCAATAGCACTCAAGTGTATGAAGCAACTTCTCTTGTAGGATACTCACGTATAGCTCAGCATTGAGACCACCCCCAATTCTGGTCAATTATCCAATGCCTTTGGCTTTGAAACAACCTCATATCATCAGGCTTCCTCCACTGAACTTGACAGTTAATTCAATTTCTTGATCCGTTAGATTCTTTTTCCTTTGTTCCCTCCAGACCCATTTGCACCCATCAGAACCTAGTCTAGTAACTTTAGTTTCAGCATCACTCCAAATTAACTGTTACCAATTTTCTACTATTCACTTTTTGTACTTTTTTGCAAACTTGAACCGACACTTCTTATGACAATACTGAAGTTGAGGCTTCTTCCCTTTTGTTTGGGCCATCATTTCAACATGCATCGTATGGTGCTTACATGGATGTCTGTGATCTCAGTATTATGATGCCTACGATCCACCTCCACTGCCATGTTTGTCACACAAGAACTGATAGACCTTGTGATAAGTTAACTTGTTGACTCCAATATTTTGCCTGGATATCCACCTGTTGGCTTTTGAATTGATGGACAGACTTCATTTCATTTTCTTCCAAATGTCATGGCATTTACATGAAGCAGTTTGGCAATATTCTTGGCTGAGAGACCGCTATTGATATGCAGGATGATGCGGTTTCTTCTTTCTTGGGAATTCTTTTTCATGGCTGCTCCTCGATTCAAATTAGTAACCTTTCACTTCAGAAATTACCTTAATAACACACTTTTAGGGAATGTGAGAACAGGTTGTAATTTGTAGTATACAGGAAAAAGAAGATTTTCCAACCACCAAGAGCAAAACAGTAGCATGAAAAGAATCTGCATAACTAATCATATGCTAAATAGTTGCAAGTCAAATCTATGTATTAGATAGCCAAGGTGATTTTCTATAAAATGATGGTAGTCTCATATTGTAGCTTTATTGGATGGTGAGATATAGAGCCTA
The DNA here is from genome assembly GCF_048569485.1 of Anomaloglossus baeobatrachus. Classification (NCBI taxonomy): domain Eukaryota; kingdom Metazoa; phylum Chordata; class Amphibia; order Anura; family Aromobatidae; genus Anomaloglossus; species Anomaloglossus baeobatrachus. The sequence goes on from NC_134354.1 coordinate 219,293,551, forward strand.
AGGGGGCTTTACATGTTGCGACATCGCTTCCGAAATATTGTCAGGATCACGTCGTTAGTGACGCACATCCGGCGCCGTTAGCGACATCGCAACGTGTAAATCCTAGATGCGACGATAAACGATCGCAAAAGCGTCGAAAATCGGTGATCTGTGTAGCGTCGTACATTTCCATAATGTCGGGTCGACCGCAGGTACGATGTTGTTTGTCGTTCCTGCAGCTCCTCACATCGCTGTGTGTAAACCCGCAGGAGCGACAAACATCTCCTTACCTGCATCCCAACGGCAATGCGGAAGGGAGAAGGTGGGCAGGATGTTATGTCCCGCTCATCTCCGCCCCTCCGCTTCTATTGGCCGGCAGATTAGGGACGTCGCAGTGACGTCGCTGTGACGTCGAACGCACCTCCCCCTTAAAGGAGGGATAGTTCGGCAGTCACAGCGACGTCGCCGAGCAGGTATGTGCGTGTGAAGCTGCCGTAGCAATAATGTTCGCTACGGCAGCAATCACCACATATCGCATCTGCGACAGGGGTGGGTGCTATCGCGCTTGGCATCGCTAGCCGATGCTAGTGATGTTGCAGCGTGTAAAGTACCCCTAAAAGACAAAAGTCAAAAGTTCAAAACATTGTTAACCTTTTGCTCATTAGTGTATATTCCTAAAAAACTGAAAGATTAGTTTATTCACCCCAAAAGAACAGAATATCAAAATGTCTGCAGATTATCTATATAGTGTTGAGCACATTACAGCCGACTTTTCTTTCGCTGTTGGGTCACTAGGAGCATATATGCTGCCATTTAGGCATGGAAATCTTCAGCATTTAGTATGCGCCTTACTCTGCAAACTAAAACTGAAAATTGCTACTAACAAATCTTGCTGCAGGTTTTTTAAGTCACTTTTTTGACCACCGGCTCCTCAGGAATCTGGTGGTACCCGACGAAAACTTCCTCCTTCAACCACATCCAGGAAGTGTGACTAGTATTCCTTTAAATTTGAACTTGCAAACTTTGCTTTCAATTTTATTTGTAAGAACATTCATGCTTTTGTATTTTTTTCTTTTTATCTTTTAGTTTGTTTATGCAAGACAATATTTATCTTTCTTTTAACTCTTTGGACCAATCTCTTGACAACCCAGGAATATAAGTACCATTACCCATGACAAATTGACTAAGATTCTTCAGGAACACAGGCAGATGCTAGTGTCTGGCTAAGCCTCCTGTTTGCAGCAGGTTGGAACAATCAAAATGAGCTTTAGGCCTGTTCCACACGTCAGTGAAAAATACACGTTTTTCACTGACGTGTTAAAAACCCATATGTCCCTCCGTGTGCCGTGAATCACGGCACACGTGGGTTTCCCATGTGCAATCCGTGAGACGTGTTCCGTCATCCGTGATTGTACATGGAGGTATACACATCTGTCCCTGCTCCTGCTGTCCGTGGTGCTGAACTCTTGTGAACTTGTGTTTCCGCCCCCGCTGCAGCTACTTCCAGGTCGGCTGTGGCTGCATACATGAATATGCATGCCAGTAATTAGCCGACTCTAAAGCAGCAGCCAGCAGAGGCCACAGGAGAAGGTGAGTTAAAAATGCTTTTTATTTTCAATGTCCGTGTTTTTCTGCTACTTGTTTCATGGACCACACCATAGTGTGGTCCTTGAGACATCAGTGATGCCAGAAAAAATGGACATGTCTCTGTGCGGCAATCACGGACACGCATGTACACCGCACGGAGACACAGTCAGTGAAAATTCACTGATGTGTGTGCAGACCCATTGATTATAATAGGTCTGCGTATGTCCGTGATTCTGGTACGTATAAAAACTGGCACATACGTACCAGAATCGCTGACATGTGAAAGAGGCCTTACTAAGTAGTAACGGTGTTTGTCATGAAGGGGTTGAATATTTGTGATCCTTGAACAGTAATATGGCAGTCTGATTCAATCACTGATGCTGGTACAGAGGGGTGGGCGGGAATATTGGTGGGGAAGAGGGTGAATATTCATTTGCAATTAACATACGTTCCAATCACTGATGCCACCACAGAGCTGTGGGCAGGAATATTCATTTCAATTAACACATGTTCCAATTACGCCAACTGACACCAATAGAAAATACAAGAAAGACAACCCTTGAAAATAAGTTCTAGCTCGGCTTTTGGGGGCAGAAATATTATAAGATCCTGTCTTATTATTGGGGAAACATGGTAGTTTCTTTAGGTTCTGCATGGCGACTTGGTATCAGCCTCATACAACAGAGCAGCATAGGATCTCATCCTGAAGCAACTGATAGGCAAAGTAAATACCATTATCTTGTCACTATGTCACCTGTCAAAGGTTGGGATGTATTAGGCAGCAAGTGAACATTTAGTACTTTAAGTTGATGTATTTGAAGTAAGAAAAAGGGTAAAATCTGAGTGGTTTCAACATGGGCCCAATTAGGATGGCTAGATAACTGGATCAGAGCAAAATGAACACAGAAGGTTTTGGAAAATACTAAAAAAAAAAAAATTACGGAGGCACCTGAAATCTGTATATAGTATTTTAATACATTAATAAAGATAAAATCACATAATAATATTTACTTTATTATAACAATATTACCACGGGATTTATATAAAATAACATAGCATAGAATAGAAATGAAATACTCAATGTTTATGAATGATATAAATATTTGATATACAATCAATATCATCCATTCAATATATGACATAAAACTAACAATTCCACAACTAATCCTGATAAAAGTCTGTAGATCAATTCAGTTTCAAAATGGTTCCAATATAAATCAAGAGTTACTTATACTTTATATTTTTTTTTTTTTTTTGCAAATTGCAACGCAGTTCAACAATGTTATTCCATTGGGAAACCTTGACAATATTAATTAGATCCTGCAATGGCTTAATTATGGAATCCAATATAAATTGCAACCACCACATATAGCCGATGAAGGGTTGTAAATATTGAAATTGTTTCAAGACACAGGAGATTACTAAACTAGATGCGTTTCGAAACCTTCTAGATTCCTTTCTCAGTAGTAATGATCTTCATTCAAAAGAAAGAATTTAAACGTATTGGGATCAACTACGACAAATGGAATTAATGAAAATACGAGGGGCTGCTGATAAGTCTTTGGCTTTACCCAGAAAGAAACGAGACAGGATGATGAAACTTTATATTTATTCCACATACTCTCCACTGATGTCAACACACTTCTTACATCGGTATTCCAAGTTCTGTAAGCCTAGCAAAAAGAAGGATTTCGGTTGTGCCTCAAACCAGGCATCCGTAGCAGCCATTGCATCAGAAATGGTATGAAATTTGGTACCATTGAGGTGTTTGTTTAGGTTTGAAAACAGATGATAGTCAGAGAGAGCTAGATCTGGTGAATAAGGTGGGTGGTCAACCAACTGGAAGCCCATCTCTGCCATTTTTGCCGTGGTCGCTTGTGCAGTGTGAGCGGAGGTGTTGTCTTGCAAGAACAAAATTCCTTTGGACAGCTTGCTGCACCTTTTGGCCTTCAGAGCTGCATTTAATTGATCCAAAAGTTCAATGTAATACCTTGCATTGATGGTGGAACCCTTTTTAAGGTAGTCCACTAGCAGCAGGCCCTCCTTATCCCAGAACAAAGACACCATCACCTTAGTGGCTGATTTTTGCACCGTGAACTTCTTTGGATGAGTAGAACCACTGTGCGTCCACTCTTTTGACTGCTCCTTGTTTTCAGGGTAATGCAAATAAATCAATAGTGACCAGTCGATCCAGGAAGTACTTATCAGTGCGGAAAGGCTGACAAATGGACGGGGAACTTTTCACTCGCATGCTTCTCTGATCTGTTGTCAAACATTTGGGGACCCACTTTGCAGATAGCTTCCTCATGTCCAAATGTTCATGGATAATGACACAAACACATTCACGGGAAATCCCCATGCTGTCTGCTATTGCTTTAGCTGAAATTCGTTGATTCTCCAGTATCAGGTTGTGCACAACATTGACGATCTACGGAACAACAACCACTCTCGGTCATCCAGGACGTTCCTCATCATTGGTGCTGAAGTGGCCCATTTTAAATTTGGCAACCCAGTTCTTCAATGTTAATATGAAGGTCATTGATCCCCCAATGTCTGCGACATATCACCATGAATATCTTTCGCAGACTTTCCTTGCAGAAACAAGAATTTTATCACTCCTCTTCTCTCAGTTGCTGTGAATATCACATTAGACTCTGCCATTTTGTTTTCCCGCGTGCGTGTTGCAACAAACACAACATTTTTAAAACATATATTAGACACAAGGTTTTCATGTGATGTAACATTCCTTACCATAGAAGCAAAAAAAGATCACAAAGCCAAAGACTTATCAGCAGCCCCTCGTATATATGAGATCTGAAACATGTAGAATCTCATTGTGTTCAATTTGAATACATATTTATTAAAATGCAACTTTAAAAGTGGGAATGCTAATAGTGCCAATATATATAATAACATCTATCAGGATAATTAATCCATCAAAATATATCAAGATGTTAATTATTTATTTCTAATTATTTAACTATTTGTTTTCACTAAAATTTACCTTATGTAACCTTATCCCCTAAAAAGCCATTCAGCTCTAACTCTGCATGCAAGTATCAAATTCATATATCTTTCTAGACTCAGATCCAGACATCTGGGCTACATGATCAGCTCCTCCCTTCCTTTTCAATACTTTTTAACTGAATGTAGTGTTGTAAGTCCAAAAATTGCTAATTTTGGGGTACATAGTTGAACCGCGCTGCACTGTACCCACCAACAAGAAAGAACAAAGTATAAGTAGCTCTTGATTTATATTGGTAACTTTTTGAAACTTTTATGATACTTTGTTTTCAGATCCCATGAAAAGCTATGTTATTCTAATCATAGTACCCTTTGTATCTAATTGATCTACAGGTTTTTATCAAGTTGAGTTTTTATATCATATTTTGAATGGATGGTATTAATTTTGTATCAAATATTTGTAAAATTCATGAACATAGAGTATTTCATTTCTAACTATTCAATGCTATTTTATTTATATCCATGGGGGCCCCGTGGTAATATTGTTATCATAAATTAATTCTATGTGATTTTATGTTTATTAATCTATTAAGTAGCTCTGGCACACCCAAACGAGAAAGAAACAAATATGGTGGTCCAAAAATTATTTTTATTATTATTATAATTCTTCACTCATTTGCAAAATATCAAGTTGTAACCTTCATTCATTTCATGAACGTTTTCGGCATTAAATAGCCTTTATCAAAAAATTAGGTCTGCATAAACAAAATAACAGAATTAACAATCAGGATATATGTATTTTTTAAGATCCATATATAACATCATTTTAATTTACAATAACAGTCACCACTGGATCATAATAATATAATAGAACAAGCAAGTATAAGTGTAGCATGAAAAAGAACTGTAAGCGCCCATGTACCTAAGTTTACTGGGCCACAGAGTGTGGGCACCCATAGAGATCTGTATAACCGGTAAGGCTGTAAAATAAAAGAAAAAAACATGTGACAGGCCGATTGGGAATGTAAAGGAGGAAGGGGAAAAAAAAAAAAAAAAAAAAGGAGAGGAAAATATGAAGATAAAAGAAACAGAAAGACATTTTGCAAATGAGTGAAGAATTATAATAATAATAAAAATATTTTTTGGACCACCATATTTGTTTCTTTCTCGTTTGGGTGTGCCAGAGCTACGCTTTTCAGTATCGTCTCTTTTTCTCTGAGCACCCCTCTACTTGACAGTGAGCAAGATTATCCATTTATAATATTAATCTATTAAAATATTATATACAGTTTGTCAGGTCTAATTTATTTATTTATTTATTTAGTATTAATTATTTAACGCTCTGTTGAATGTTAATGTTGGACTGAAGCAGTGAATGCTGATTCTATCATTATAGCTATATTATAGTGCGCTCCTTCCATTTATTATAGCTTTTGTAGAATGTTTCTGCTATTTGGAAGTTAATTGTTACCCAAAGTGGGACAACTGACTACAGCATCACAGGATCCCAAGATCCATAGTTTTGCTTGAGGTTATGCCATATAATGTGATCCCACAGAAGTATTACTGCAGCACAAACTGCACAGCACAAAAATAATTGGCAAATATTAGAGCTGGGTAAATTTATTCAATAGTATTGAAGTCTACTCAAATTTTACAAAAATCTATATTCTTCACAATGCAGGTTTTTTGTAATTCCCTTCACGTGAACTCACGAAAATGGAGGACAGTTGTTCACCATTTTGCTGACTCATAAAGGGCAGGTAAAAGATTAAAAAGAAAAACCTAATACCTCAATGCTCACCTCTCTGGCCATTTTTGATGTTTGCTCTCCCCAGTATGGTCCTCTTATGTCCACCACGAGCGGAAACTCCAAGCATCTTCACGCTAGACTGAGATTTCTAGTCACAACTAGGACTGAGACCTTTTATTTCCACCACCATGCACTGAAACTCAAGGCCTCTTTGTACTAGGCCGGGACCTCCAGTTGCAAGAACATGACATCTGAGCTCTAATTGTTGACTGGAATTATTGAAAATGCATGTTGCAAGGTTGCTCCCTGTGTCGTGACTCCATAATATGAGCTGTAATTATAGGACATACGGTCGTAACTAGGCCTCGGACATCTCTGCACATGGCGACGAATGGAGAGCAGCAGTGTGTGCCACAACTTTACAACTCATAATCTAGGCTCGGGACATTCTTGTAAAGATGATTAGAAGTTCCGGACTGATGGCTCCCTTTCCAAAGTCCTTTTTTTAATATAGGCTGTCAGTTAAGCAGCAGAAGGCAATGTTAGGCAGGGAATAGAGCTGGAGTGACAGAAGATTTAGATGTACAGTCTCATTTACATATTTATGCAAATTTTGAATTCTCAGTAGTGGACTACCGTAATAGTGCGGCTATGAAATGGTCAAATTTTGACAGGACGATCTGAGGGGTTAACAAGCGCGAGTGGATATCAGATCCGCCCACGCCTGTTGGCTGCACGTTTGCTCATCGGCAGACATGTGCGGGGATGATAGCGGGCTTGTCGCGCAAGCCCATGGTAATGGAAGGGAGGAAACATAGGATGTATATACTGTATATACATCTTAGGTCGTGAATGAGTTAAAGTTTTTATTAGTATATATGAATTATATGGAATAGGTTTCAATTGGTAAAACCAACTTGTAAGGAGGATTTAACTATCAAACTTATGGTACGACTGTATAGATTCTAGGACAACAATAAAACTGTTACAATATTTATAGTCATCCAATTTGCCTTCACTTAGATAATCAAGCTTTGAAGCAACATGAAAATTAGCCTGGAGATGAAAGACTGCTGCTTTTAGTTGGTTGGTATCCCATTGTCTTGAATATGTGTTATACAGTTAGGTCCAGAAATATTTGGACAATGACACAAGTTTTGTTATTTTAGCTGTTTACAAAAACATGTTCAGAAATACAATTATATATATAATATGGGCTGAAAGTGCACACTCCCAGCTGCAATATGAGAGTTTTCACATCCAAATTGGAGAAAGGGTTTAGGAATCATAGCTCTGTAATGCATAGCCTCCTCTTTTTCAAGGGACCAAAAGTAATTGGACAAGGGACTCTAAGGGCTGCAATTAACTCTGAAGACGTCTCCCTCGTTAACCTGTAATCAATGAAGTAGTTAAAAGGTCTGGGGTTGATTACAGGTGTGTGGTTTTGCATTTGGAAGTTGTTGCTGTTACCAGACAACATGCTGTCTAAGGAACTCTCAATTGAGGTGAAGCAGAACATCCTGAGGCTGAAAAAAAAAGAAAAAATCCATCAGAGAGATAGCAGACATGCTTGGAGTAGCAAAATCAACAGTCGGGCACATTTTGAGAAAAAAGGAATTGACTGGTGAGCTTGGGAACTCAAAAAGGCCTGGGCGTCCACGGATGACAACAGTGGTGGATGATCGCGGCATACTTTCTTTGGTGAAGAAGAACCCGTTCACAACATCAACTGAAGTCCAGAACACTCTCAGTGAAGTAGGTGTATCTGTCTCTAAGTCAACAGTAAAGAGAAGACTCCATGAAAGTAAATTCAAAGGGTTCACATCTAGATGCAAACCATTTATCAATTCCAAAAATAGACAGGCCAGAGTTAAATTTGCTGAAAAACACCTCATGAAGCCAGCTCAGTTCTGGAAAAGTATTCTATGGACAGATGAGACAAAGATCAACCTGTACCAGAATAATGGGAAGAAAAAAGTTTGGAGAAGAAAGGGAATGGCACATGATCCAAGGCACACCACATCCTCTGTAAAACATGGTGGAGGCAACGTGATGGCATGGGCATGCATGGCTTTCAATGGCACTGGGTCACTTGTGTTTATTGATGACATAACAGCAGACAAGAGTAGCCGGCTGAATTCTGAAGTGTACCGGGATATACTTTCAGCCCAGATTCAGCAAAATGCCGCAAAGTTGATCGGACGGCGCTTCATAGTACAGATGGACAATGACCCCAAGCATACAGCCAAAGCTACCCAGGAGTTCATGAGTGCAAAAAAGTGGAACATTCTGCAATGGCCAAGTCAATCACCAGATCTTAACCCAATTGAGCATGCATTTCACTTGCTCAAATCCAGACTAAAGACGGAAAGACCCACAAACAAGCAAGACCTGAAGGCTGCGGCTGTAAAGGCCTGGCAAAGCATTAAGAAGGAGGAAACCCAGCGTTTGGTGATGTCCATGGGTTCCAGACTTAAGGCAGTGATTGCCTCCAAAGGATTCGCAACAAAATATTGAAAATAAAAATATTTTGTTTGGGTTTGGTTTATTTGTCCAATTACTTTTGACCTCCTAAAATGTGGAGTGTTTGTAAAGAAATGTGTACAATTCCTACAATTTCTATCAGATATTTTTGTTCAAACCTTCAAATTAAACGTTACAATCTGCACTTGAATTCTGTTGTAGAGATTTCATTTCAAATCCAATGTGGTGGCATGCAGAGCCCAACTCGCGAAAATTGTGTCACTGTCCAAATATTTCTGGACCTAACTGTATTTGCATTCTGTGGTGCATTACATTCTGCTTGTCACAAAAGATTTGAACACAATGTAGGTTAACTATTCTACTTTCGTGTAGCATGATCATAATAGTGAATTCTATTATCTCAAATCTCCACTAAATTCTGTAATAACAATACCTTTTTGAAATTATAAACTGTCTTGCATTTATGATTTTGTAATCAAACTGAATTTATGAGAGTAAAGGCCCCCATGCACATTGCATAAAAGTTGGCTGAAATGGTCAGTTTCTACCTTAAAGGGAATCTGTCAGCGGGTTTTTGCTATGTAATCTTCAGACAGCAGAAGATAGTGGCTGAGACACAGTTTTCAGCAATGTGTTTACTTATTAGGCTCTGTGCTGTTGTTTCCATACAATGAGTGTTTTATCACCAATAAATTATCACTGCCTGGACTACAGGGCTGGTGAGCCCTTATCTGACCTTGTCCCCTCCTATGATAAGCAGCTCACTGCTAATATACAATGTACAGAGAAGGCTGTGGTATGGGTGGATCTAGCTTTCAGAGCTTTGCTACATGCTAAGAACTCTGATTAAAGTCATATGAAAAAGTTTGGGCACCCCTATTAATCTTAACCTTTTTTCTTTATAACAATTTGGGTTTTTGCAACAGCAATTTCAGTTTCATATATCTAATAACTGATGGACTGAGTAATATTTCTGGATTGAAATGAGGTTTATTGTACTAACAGAAAATGTGCAATCCGCATTTAAACAAAATTTGACCAGTGCAAAAGTATGGAAACCTTAACATAAAAGTGACATTAATATTTTGTAGATCCTCCTTTTTCTAAAATAACAGCCTCTAGTCGCTTCCTGTAGCTTTTAATGAGTTCCTGGATCCTAGATGAAGGTATATTTGACCATTCCTGTTTACAAAACAATTCCAGTTCAGTTAAGTTTGATGGTCGCCGAGCATGGACAGCACGCTTCAAATCATCCCACAGATGTTCAATGATATTCAGGTCTGGGGACTGGGATGGCCATTCCAGAACATTGTAATTGTTCCACTGCATGAATGCCTGAGTAGCTTTGGAGCGGTGTTTTGGATCATTGTCTTGCTGAAATATCCATCCCCTGCGTAACTTCAACTTCGTCACTGATTCTTGCACATTATTGTCAAGAATCTGCTGATACTGAGTTGAATCCATGCGACCCTCACCTTTAACAAGATTCCCGGTGCCGGCATTGGCCACACAGCCCCAAAGCATGATGGAACCTCCACCAAATTTTACTGTGGGTAGCAAGTGCTTTTCTTGGAATGCCGTGTTTTTTTGCCTCCATGCATAACGCCTTTTTGTATGACCAAACCACTCAATCTTTGTTTCATCAGTCCACAGGACCTTCTTCCAAAATGTAACTGGCTTGTCCAAATGTGCTTTTGCATACCTCAGGCGACTCTGTTTGTGGCATGCTTGCAGAAACGGCTTCTTTCGCATCACTCTCCCATACAGCTTCTCCTTGTGCAACGTGCGCTGTATTGTTGACCAATGCACATTGACACCATCTGCAGCAAGATGATGCTGCAGGTCTTTGGAGGTGGTCTGTGGATTGTCCTTGACTGTTCTCACCATTCTTCTTCTCTGCCTTTCTGATATTTTTCTTGGCCTGCCACTTCTGGGCTTAACAAGAACTGTACCTGTGTTCTTCCATTTCCTTACTATGTTCCTCACAGTGGAAACTGACAGTTTAAATCTCTAAGACAACTTTTTGTATCCTTCCCCTGAACAACTATGTTGAATAATCTTTGTTTTCAGATCATTTGAGAGTTGTTTTGAGGAGCCCATGATGCCACTCTTCATAGGAGATTCAAATAGGAGAACAACTTGCAAGTGGTCACCTTAAATACCTTTTCTCATGATTGGATACACCTGTCTATGAAGTTCAAAGCTCAATGAGGTTACAAAACCAATTTAGTGCTTTAGTAAGTCAGTAAAAAGTAGTTAGGAGTGTTCAAATCAAGAAATTGATAAGGGTGCCCATACTTTTGCACTGGTCAAATATTGTTTAAATGCAGATTGCACATTTTCTGTTAGTACAATAAACCTCATTTCAATCCAGAAATATTACTCAGTCCATCAGCTATTAGATATATGAAACTGAAATAGCTGTTGCAAAAACCCAAATTGTTATAAAGAAAAAAGGTTAACATTAATAGGGGTGCCCAAACTTTTTCATATGACTGTATGTCACAACTGTTGCACCTAGCAAACTAAATGATACATCCTTGGATTCAGGGTCTTTTTGTATACATTATGCTGCTCTCAGATGAGGTGGTAAAAATATGCTGACAGATTACTTTAAAGGGAATCTGTCAGCAGGTTTTGCTATTTAATATCAGAGCAGAATGATGTAGGGAGAGAGACCCTGCTTCTAGGGATGTAGCAAGAATCAAGTATCCAGCATCATGGAGAGTTAAAAAAATAAAACTGACATTTATTTGTATAAATATAAAAACATACAGACTGTGCAGTGGGCACAGAGGCACAAGTGAAAAAGGGTGGATTTATCCGACGCGTTTCGACCAGAGAGTCTTATTCATGGCATGTGTTTTATCCAGACTGGTTCAGTATTTAAAAGGTACACATAACACGTTGAGGGGTGGGATTAGTGATCAATTAAAACTAAAAAACGTGCAGGTGTGAAATTCTTAGACAACACTACCATCAGTCATGTAACAAGAATAAAAACATACATGTAGGAATCCACAATGAAAAAATTGATAAATAAATATCACATCAGAAAATGTTGTATGAAACTGGAGTTCTCTCTCAAAATATACATGCTTAGTTGATTAAGCTAAATGCAGGGGAGCATTAATAGGTGTCCCCTGTGTTTCTTTCTCCGGCTGAACATAGAAATTGAATAAGCCTGAAAAAATGCTATAGTAAATTTAATGATTGCATGTAACAAGCACCAAAAATTGGAGAATAAAAACACATGAGGCACGTATTATTATTGAAAGAGAAGAAAAAATAAAAAAGAGATTTGGACTATTGTTCAGACTTAGCAGCAGGAGGAGTTGGACACATTAAAGAAGGAATCGCTCCACAGTAACAAATAGATGAAAAGTCTTTAGTTGGATTTGCAGTCCTGGACAGGTAAGGAGCTCTGGGTCTTACTTTCCAATATTTATTTATTTATACGGAATATTGGATATAAAAATATATCTTCAAGTTTTGAGTAGATTTTAGTATTCCATATATGAGATAAATTGGGGATTTTATATAAACAAAGTTTGTAACTGTACGTGGCAAAAAGGGGAGATGAAAGAAGCCAGAGGGAGGAGAACCACGGGTGGTATATTTATGTATATTGAAGGATTAGATCCTGTCACGTATTCAGACCGTGCGGCACCCTCGTGCCGAGCCTGAATATCCAGAAGGATTCTTTGTTCAAAAGTTTTCTTTTGTGGTCTCCACCCCTGTGAGGCCTGTTAACCCTCTCGATACCCATGAATGTGAAGTAGTCGGTACATGTATTGTGTATACTGGCAAAATACCGTGAAACCGCAGAGATGTTAAGCGCATTCACATTCAGGGTATTTGATAGGTGTCGCCTAATTCTTTTCTTTAAAGGATTCCCAGTACATCCTACATATTGAATTTTACATGCTGTGCACTCAATCAAGTATATGACATATGATGTATTGCAATTGATATAATTTTTTACATCATATGATAGACCTGTATGAGTAGAAACAAATTGCTTGTTAATTTTAACAAAATTGCATGCTGTACATTGATTGTGATCACAGCGGTATAAACCTGAACAGGAATGCCAATTTTTATTTGTTGTTGGAGCAGAAATCGCACTTGGGGCAAGAATATTAGCAAGATTTAACGCATGTTTAGCTGCAAAATTAATTTGATATTGATTAAGAACTCTGGAGAGGTTTTTGTCCTGATACAATAATGGAACGTGTTTTTTAATGATTTTGATAATGTGTCCATATTGTGGTGAAAATGCTGTACTGAATGTGATTTTCTTTGAATTTTGATTCCTTTGCTTGTTTTTATTTTTTAACAGTTCTGCTCTGTCCATGTCATGTACAATTTTTTTGGGCTCTGTCCAGGCTCCAAGTGGGATAACCCCGGTTTTTTAGTTTGTCAATAACTTTATTGGATTCCTGTGGGAAGAGATCTGATCTGGAGCAATTTCTTTTGGTCCTGATCAGTTCCCCCACAGGAATGTTTTTGATAGTATGTGTCGGGTGACATGAACTGGCCAGTAAGATTGAATTGCAATCTGTTTCTTTATTGTATGGTATGATATCTATACGATTCAAATTCCCCATCAACGTTACATCAAGATAGTTGATTTTGTGTGAATTAGTCAAATAAGTGAATTTGAGATTGAAAGGATTACAATTAATATAGTTTATGAATTCCTGGATAATTTGGGAGTCACCCCTGCATATTAATAATAAATCATCGATATATCTGGTGTAAAAAATAATATAATCTGAAAAGATATTATTAAGAGAATCAAAAATATACATTTCTTCAAAAACCGCAACTACAATGTTTGCTAAAGATGGGGAGAATTTCCCTCCCATGCTGACTCCGCATTTTTGTAAATAAAATTCTTTATTAAATGAAAAATAATTATGGGTCAGGAGAAAATTGACTGCTGTCACGATATAGGCCCGGATATCAGATGGATAGGGACTATATTTAAGAAGGAATGACTCCAAACAGTCCAGTGCAACATGATGGGGAATAGAATGGTACAGACTTACTATATCAAAAGTGATCCAAACATAATCAGATTGCCAAGCAAAAGAATCAAGATTAGACAAAAGAGCTTTGGTATCTCTGAGGAATCCAGGGAGTTCTTTAACCAAAGGCTGTAGAAAGTGGTCGACCCAGGACTCCAATTTTTCTCCCAGTGACCCTATCCCCGAAATAATGGGTCTGAATGGGGGGGGAAATCCCCTTGTGAATTTTGGGGAGAGCATGGTAAATAGGAATCACTGGGAAGTCCACTTTTAGAATATCAGAATTTTTTTTGTGTTAATATACCTCCTGTGAGGCCATCTTCTAATAATTTGTCCATTTTTCTCTTAATCAAAGTAGTGGGATCGCCTTTAAGATGGATATATGTTTGTTGATCCTCCAATATCTCACTGTTTAATTTAATATACAGTGGGAGATCAAGGATCACAATCCCACTCCGTCCCCTTATCAGCCTCTCTAAAGACAAGAGTGTCATTCTCTTTTAGAGTCTGAAGAGCAATTTTTTCAGTTGGTGATAAGTTACAAAATGTTCTTTCATGAACTTGATCCAATTGGACGAGATCTGATTCTATTCTTTCTTGAAAAGTGTCCAATATTGATGGGCGTGATTGAAGATGGTAAAAATAAGGATTCAGTGTTCTGAAAGACTGTTCCGGTAAATGCTCCTCAGTTCTGGATTCTGATTCAAGTTTTCTTAGATCAGTGAGACGAATTAACTCTTTGAAATCAGGAATCTGATCATTCTCCATGTTATTAGTTTCTTGGCCCATCTTTGTATCCTGGTTGGCTTCCAAGTCAAAATGGCACCTCAAAGTTAAATTTCTAGCTAGTTTATTAATATCGAGGAGAGTGGAAAAAATATCAAATTTTTTGGTTGGACAAAATTTGAGTCCTTTAGACAGAACAGCCATTTGGTCTTGAGAAATGATTTGTGCAGATAAGTTCCAGACCGGACATGTTAATGTCTTTTCTTTTTCTTGCGACGATCTGGATACCTGCCTCCTCCAAAGGAATCAAAATTCAAAGAAAATCACATTCAGTACAGCATTTTCACCACAATATGGACACATTATCAAAATCATTAAAAAACACATTCCATTACTGTATCAGGACAAAAACCTCTCCAGAGTTCTTAATTAATATCAAATTAATTTTGCAGCTAAACATGCAATAAATCTTGCTAATATTCTTGCCCCAAGTGGGATTTCTGCTCCAATAACAAATAAAAATTGGCATTCCTGTTCAGGTTTTTACCGCTGTGGTCACAATCAATGTACAGCATGCAATTTTGCTAAAATTAACAAGCAATTTGTTTCTACTCATACAGGTCTTTTATATGATGTCAAAAATTATATCAATTGCAATACATCATATGTCATATACTTGATTGAGTGCACAGCATGTAAAATTCAATATGTAGGATGTACTGGGAATCCTTTAAAGAAAAGAATTAGGCGACACCTATCAGATACCCTGAATGTGAATGCGCTTAACATCTCTGCGGTTTCACGGCATTTTGCCAGTATACACAATAGATGTACCGACTACTTCACATTCATGGGTATCGAGAGGGTTAACAGGCCTCATAGGGGTGGAGACCACAGAAGAAAACTTTTGAACAAAGAATCCTTCTGGATATTCAGGCTCGGCACGAGGGTGCCGCACGGTCTGAATACCCGACAGGATCTAATCCTTCAATATACATAAATACACCACCCGTGGTTCTCCTCCCCCTGGCTTCTTTCATCTCCCCTTTTTGCCACGTACAGTTACAAACTTTGTTTATATAAAATCCCCAATTTATCTCATATATGGAATACTAAAATCTACTCAAAACTTGAAGATATATTTTTATATCCAATATTCCGTATAAATAAATAAATATTGGAAAGTAAGACCCAGAGCTCCTTACCTGTCCAGGACTGCATATCCAACTAAAGACTTTTCATCTATTTGTTACTGGGGAACGATTCCTTCTTTAATGTGTCCAACTCCTCCTGCTGCTAAGTCTGAACAATAGTCCAAATCTCTTTTTTATTTTTTCTTCTCTTTCAATAATAATACGTGCCTCATGTGTTTTTATTCTCCAATTTTTGGTGCTTGTTACATGCAATCATTAAATTTACTATAGCATTTTTTCAGGCTTATTCAATTTCTATGTTCAGCCGGAGAAAGAAACACATGGGACACCTATTAATGCTCCCCTACATTTAGCTTAATCAACTAAGCATGTATATTTTGAGAGAGAACTCCAGTTTCATACAACATTTTCTGATGTGATATTTATTTATCAATTTTTTCATTGTGGATTCCTACATGTATGTTTTTATTCTTGTTACGTGACTGATGGTAGTGTTGTCTAAGAATTTCACACCTGCACGTTTTTTAGTTTTAATTGATCACTAATCCCACCCCTCAACGTGTTATGTGTACCTTTTAAATACTGAATCAGTCTGGATAAAACACATGCCATGAATAAGACTCTCTGGTCGAAATGCGTCAGATAAATCCACCCTTTTGCACTTGTGCCTCTGTGCCCACTGCACAGTCTGTATGTTTTTATATTTATACAAATAAATGTCAGTTTTATTTTTTTAACTCTCCATGATGCTGGATACTTTATTCTTGCTACATTCTTCTCCGCCCGGGCCAGGGCGTTCCTTGCATCGGTGTGGAGTCCAGGAGTGAAGAGGGGTGAGCTGACAAAACGTCTCTATTTCTATTGCTTCTAGGGATGTGTCACTCTTTCAACACCTTGCTGTAGTTTCAATATAGTTAGTGTTTTATCAGCAGTAAATTATCACTGCAGAACTAGGGATTGTGTGCCAGGCAGTCCAGCTAATTTGAAAATATAGGGATCCAATCAAAATTGCACCAAGCAGTACAATAAGTGACACATCGCTGCAACTAGGCTCTCTGCTCTCAGATTATATAGCAAAAACCTGTTAACAAATCTCCTTAATGACGTATCATTGGATGTTTCAGTAAAATTAATGATTCATTCTTTCAACCAATTCCAAACTGATAAATGATCAAGGTAATGCAAGACACAGATCAGGCACAATGGATTTTTTTCAGTCGTTGGCTGCATCATTGGATGAAAAAATCCAACCCAGCTTCAGTGTGTAAGATTGTTTGTCCCTATTTTGTCTAATCTGTATGGGAACAGTTAGGTTTTATTATTGCGAGTCAGAATTTTGTCAAGTGAAGTCTGTGAATCATTCCCAAGGAGTTAAAACACACTACAGAGCCTTTTCATTTTTAGAATGATGGTTCAAGAAGCCAGGAATGTAATCTAGTCACATATACAGCAAGGGAAATAAGTATTGAACATGTCACCAATTTTTAAGTATATTTCTAAAGGTGCTATTGACATGAATTTATCCCCCGATGTTAGTAACAACCCATCCAATCCAAAAAGGCAAAGAAATCAGACTATAGATGTCCATAAGTTATATGTAATAATGTGAAATGACACAGGGAAAAGG
This sequence comes from Anomaloglossus baeobatrachus, assembly GCF_048569485.1. Classification (NCBI taxonomy): domain Eukaryota; kingdom Metazoa; phylum Chordata; class Amphibia; order Anura; family Aromobatidae; genus Anomaloglossus; species Anomaloglossus baeobatrachus. The sequence continues at coordinate 219,310,858 of NC_134354.1, forward strand.
TATTAAACACATGAAGAAGGGGCAAAAAGCAATGGAAATTCATGAAACAAGCTGAAATTTTGAAGTAATTAGAAATAGTTTTGACATTTAGTGAAAATATCAGCTAGTTCAACTGAGGGCCTATAATAATGTGTCTGATTAATAGGGTGCCACAAAAGAAACATCTCATAATAGGTAAAACCAGAGAGCTGTCTCAAGACCTTCACGACCTTATTGTTGCAAAACATATAAATGGCATTGGTTACAGAAGAATTTGTAAATTACTGAAGGTTCCAGTCAGCACTGTTAGTGCCATAATGTCGAAGTGGAAAGTACATAATTTCACCATTACCAGCTATGACCAGGTGCTCCCCGCAAGATTTCAGTCACAGAAGTGAAAATAATTAGCAAAAGAGTTGTTCTAGAGCCAAGGACCACCTGTGGAGAGCTACAGAAAGACGTGGAATCAGAAAGTACAACTGTTTCAAAGAACACAATAGGCAATACACTCAGCCTGCATGACCGGTATACACGCTCACCATGCAAGACTCTATTACTGATCAAAAATTATGTTCAAGCACATTTAAAGTTTGATCATCAAGTTAAGGGGGCTTTACACGGTACGACCGATTGTGCAATTTCACAATCGATCGTACCCGCCCCCGTCGTTTGTGCGTCACGGGCAAATCGCTGCCCGTGGCGCACAAAGTCTGTAACCCCCGTCACACATACTTACCTCTCGTGCGACCTTGCTGTGGGCGGTGAACGTCCACTTCCTGGACTGGGAGGGACGTTCTGCGTCACAGCGACGTCACACGGCCGCCGGCCAATGGAAGCGGAGGGGCGGAGATGAGCGGGACGTAAATATCCCGCCCACCTCCTTCCTTCACATAGCCGGCGGCGGCCGCGTGACACAGGTGAGCTGCTGTTCATCGTTCCCGTGGTGTCACACGGAGCGGCGTGTGCTACCACGGAAACGATGAACAACTAAATTAAACGATATTATGGAACCTAGCGAGCAGTACACGACTCACGATTTGTGAGCGATACTGCATCACTAGGAGGTGTCACACAGGCAGGCATCGCAAGCGATGCCGGATGTGCATCACAAAAACCGTGACCCTGACGATCTATCGCATGATAGATTGTCTGGTGTAAAGCAGCCTTTAGACAAGCCGGTCAAATACTGGGAGAATGTAGTCTGATCAGAGGAGACCGAAATTTAACTGTTTGGATGCCATAATTTAGACCATGTTTGGAAGCCAAAAGGCACAAGATATCACCCCAAAAACACCATACCAACAGTGAAGTTTGGAAGTGGGGACAAACAAAAATATCATAGTGTGAAACTGTTTTTCAGCATATGGCACAGGCAAGCTTCATATAATTGAATGAAGGATGAATGGACAAATCTTTTTTGGTAAAAATCTGCTGTCCTGTACCAGGATGATGAAGATGAAATGAAGGTGGAAATTTCAGCAAGACAATAATCCCAAACACACAGCCAAGGAAGCTCTCAATTGGTTTTAGAGAAAGAAAATAAAGCTGCTAGAATGGCCCAGCCAGTCAACTAACCTTAATCCAATAAAACATTTATGGAAGTAACTAAAACTCAGAGCGCATACAAGGAGCCCATGGTACCTTCAGGATATGAAGAGTGTTTGTGTGGCAGAATGGACCAAAATGACTACTGAGCAATGCATGCAACTCATGTCTGCATACAGGAGGCATCTTGAATCTGTCATCACTAACAGAAGCTTTTATATGAAGTATTAAATATATTTACATTTCAGTAAGTATGTTCACAACTTTTTACCTGGGTCAATTCTCATTATTACACATCACTAAATTTGTGGACATATGTGGATTGATTTGTTTGCCTTTGTGAATTGGATGGATTGTTACTGACATCTCATGAGAAATTCATATCAATAGCACCTTTAAAAATATATTTACTTAGAAAATTGGTGATATGTTTAATACTTAATTCAAATGAGGCAAATGCCTCTTAATGCATCATCTGAAGTAGGAAGTGGTGTGAGCCTAGCAACAAATCGTACTCCAGTCGGGAACTGGAGTAAGATCTGTGGCAAAAGGAATTCCCACCATTACCCAACTTGAAGAAGCTGAGTGAAATGCCATGAAAGCACTAAATATCACATTTTTATAAAGCCCCACGCTGTAGAAAAAATGTGCAACTCTTCAAAGCTTTTTAGAGCAGAATTCTGACATAACAGCTTTGATGAATCGGGGGTCGTAGACTCCAATTTTCATAGTAATATGTTATGATTTTGAAACGAATTTATATTGAAATGAACCGTTATTATTGCTTTTATAACTTCTGTTCCTAAAAGTCACTAAAAAGGAGTGGTGTCTTCATGACTTTCTTGGATGCAGCATGTCCTTTCCTGCGAGGCCGCTAGTGTTCTCTGCAGGAAACCGCAGAGGTCTGTGCCCACGATCATGGTTTGGACAGCTACAAACTTTCTCTCTGTTCTCCCAGCGGAGAACACTTGCGGTTGAGCAGCATAAATTGACATGCTGCAGCTCAGGCAGCCGCACCACATTTTATGCTGATGGAAAAATAAGCACAGTGAGCATGGGATTGCTATAAGTTCCATCCACTGTGCTTATACTGTAGAACAGGGGGCCTTGTTCTAGTGTCACTGCGTTGAGAAACATGTGACGGTGTCTCCGCGGTGTTGGATGTTGATCTCCCCGAAGTCAACTATCTGTTCCTATGTGATCTTGTACTGTAGAATGCAGCATCTTGGATGCAGTAAAACAGGCTGTGTCGAAAGCACTACAACACTGATAGTGGGCATGCACCTGAAGTATACTAAATCTGAGTAATCAACTGATCAACCCAGGTATAGCATTAGAAAATCTATCAAAATGCTAAGGCTCACAATATACTGTATTTCTCCTGGTATGGCCATTACAGGGAAAGTGTATTACATACTGATTTGGTGTCCCTGTGCTCTGACACTAGCATGAACAGATCCCAAGCAAGGTGCAAAATGGCAAGTCTCGGCCCTCCTTATCAGTGTTATGGCACAATGCTCTAATGTCACAATGTACATTTCCAAATCAACTTTAGGCTTTTTTCTGGGCCAATGCCAACAGTGAAATCTCTTTATATTAGATGACAGCTAATTCTCACTGCCAGCTATAATAGGAGGACATAGAGGTTAGGCTGATTACTGCATAAAAAATTGGTTGGCACTCTACTTTGACAACCGCTTCCTATTCACCATGTTTGCATCTTTTAAAATAAAAAAGCTTATACTCAGCTCTCGCCTTTGGACTAATTGAACATTAAAAGGAAGTTAGAGCAGTGGCTGGTTGCGCTGCTCATTTCTTATTGATGTCTGATTTGTCAGTAATTGGGAACAGTGAAGCTGGCGCTGAATGGGCGCAGTGAGTTTTCTTACTTAACTTCCTGTGATGTTTCGTTTGAGAGGAGTCTTAACCGGGGCTTCATAGGGGGCTGCACTCAATGATCTGCAGCACCTATCAAACCTCCTGAAACAAGATGTTGTTAGGGGCGGAGCTGCAATTAATTACTACAGTTTCTTGCTTTGTCACACTTTGAAGATGTCCTGGGATCATGATGATAGAAGATGTGGGAAAGGTGAGTGCAGCGCCTGCACTCTGTTCTAATGCAGCTACTATCAGCGACATGGAACCAAGACATCTTCAGGGGGCGGCGATGCAAGTACTTTACTGCTGCACTGCCCCCTGATGACATTCTGTTGCAGGAGGTGTGATAGATGCTGCAGAGAAGTGAGTGCAGCTCCAGCCCCCTGTGAAGTACCATTTGAGACTCCTCTCAAGGCAAACATCACAGAAAGTGAAGTAAAAAAACACCACATTTAGAGAGTAGCAGAATAGGGAGGACTGTAGAGTAATGTGTAATAAAGATAATTCCAAAATTTCTATAATGTGAAAGTTCAGAAAGACCTTTCTAGGTACTGGACCACTCCTTTAAATTTTAAGTTGGTAGAATATGCAATTATCAGAAAATAAAAATGCAATGTAAAAAAGTAAAAAGAGCCTGACATTAAAAAAAAAAATTTCAAACAGCTGAGCATTTTTTCAGATAACTGAATGACCACTGAGATACATCATGTATTCTTTCTACTTGTAAAGTGGGGTGGGTGTATGTTTAATACCCTCGGTAAGGAACCTCAACAATGATGAATGTGCCCTAATAGGGAACATATACAGTTAGGTCTGGAAATATTTGGACAGTGACACAATTTTCGCGAGTTGGGCTCTGCATGCCACCACATTGGATTTGAAATGAAATCTCGACAACAGAATTCAAGTGCAGATTGTAACGTTTAATTTGAAGGTTTGAACAAAAATATCTGATAGAAATTGTAGGAATTGTACACATTTCTTTACAAACACTCCACATTTTAGGAGGTCAAAAGTAATTGGACAAATAAACCAAACCCAAACAAAATATTTTTATTTTCAATATTTTGTTGCGAATCCTTTGGAGGCAATCACTGCCTTAAGTCTGGAACCCATGGACATCACCAAACGCTGGGTTTCCTCCTTCTTAATGCTTTGCCAGGCCTTTACAGCCGCAGCCTTCAGGTCTTGCTTGTTTGTGGGTCTTTCCGTCTTAAGTCTGGATTTGAGCAAGTGAAATGCATGCTCAATTAGGTTAAGATCTGGTGATTGACTTGGCCATTGCAGAATGTTCCACTTTTTTGCACTCATGAACTCCTGGGTAGCTTTGGCTGTATGCTTGGGGTCATTGTCCATCTGTACTATGAAGCGCCGTCCGATCAACTTTGCGGCATTTGGCTGAATCTGGGCTGAAAGTATATCCCGGTACACTTCAGAATTCATCCGGCTACTCTTGTCTGCTGTTATGTCATCAATAAACACAAGTGACCCAGCGCCATTGAAAGCCATGCATGCCCATGCCATCACGTTGCCTCCACCATGTTTTACAGAGGATGTGGTGTGCCTTGGATCATGTGCCGTTCCCTTTCTTCTCCAAACTTTTTTCTTCCCATCATTCTGGTACAGGTTGATCTTTGTCTCATCTGTCCATAGAATACTTTTCCAGAACTGAGCTGGCTTCATGAGGTGTTTTTCAGCAAATTTAACTCTGGCCTGTCTATTTTTGGAATTGATGAATGGTTTGCATCTAGATGTGAACCCTTTGTATTTACTTTCATGGAGTCTTCTCTTTACTGTTGACTTAGAGACAGATACACCTACTTCCCTGAGAGTGTTCTGGACTTCAGTTGATGTTGTGAACGGGTTCTTCTTCACCAAAGAAAGTATGCGGCGATCATCCACCACTGTTGTCATCCGTGGACGCCCAGGCCTTTTTGAGTTCCCAAGCTCACCAGTCAATTCCTTTTTTCTCAGAATGTACCCGACTGTTGATTTTGCTACTCCAAGCATGTCTGCTATCTCTCTGATGGATTTTTTCTTTTTTTTCAGCCTCAGGATGTTCTGCTTCACCTCAATTGAGAGTTCCTTAGACCGCATGTTGTCTAGTCACAGCAACAGCTTCCAAATGCAAAACCACACACCTGTAATCAACCCCAGACCTTTTAACTACTTCATTGATCACAGGTTAACGAGGGAGACGCCTTCAGAGTTAATTGCAGCCCTTAGAGTCCCTTGTCCAATTACTTTTGGTCCCTTGAAAAAGAGGAGGCTATGCATTACAGAGCTATGATTCCTAAACCCTTTCTCCGATTTGGATGTGAAAACTCTCATATTGCAGCTGGGAGTGTGCACTTTCAGCCCATATTATATATATAATTGTATTTCTGAACATGTTTTTGTAAACAGCTAAAATAACAAAACTTGTGTCACTGTCCAAATATTTCTGGACCTAACTGTATTAGTGATGTTATAATCAAAAACTTAATAGGCCTTGAATAGAAAGGCAATAACAAAGCAAAAAAAATGGCAAATCCTAACCTCCTCTTGGCCACTGCTTGGCTGCTGCCATAGGCTTTCAGTTACAAAGCTACAGTACATGACTGTGAGCACAAGACATTTTCCTCCTACTTTGTCTATTAAAGTTTATGTTTATTGAACATGTTTACCTATTAACAAGCACATGTGTATAAAAATGTTAAAAAATAAATATACAGAAGCCATATAGAAATACAGTGTACAGAAGTAATCCACGTAACGATGGATGATGATTTCTCCTATTGCAAAAACTCCATTCACTCGTCTCAAAAAAATGTAGACTTTGGACTTAAGTTGCCGAACTGATCCGTGAGATAACAGTGATGTGATTCACTAACTAGCGTATGTTCCAAACAAATATTTGCTGTTAAAGATAACATGATGCCAAAAAATCCATCACTTTTCCATGCTACTCCCACACTCCCTCACTTTGGTTTACAGGAATTGTAACTATGAAACAGTACAAAGTTCTTTGTAAAATGTAGTGTGCGGGTTAGTTGCTAATTTTACTACTGTAGTTTTATAGTAGTTACCCAGCCAGTCATAAGAAAGTCCGAAAACATAAAGAAACTGCCTTTCACTGTTTGGCAATATATAGCTTGGTAATGATTTAGCATATTCATCAAGTAAAATTATATGCGGCTGGATTTTCTAATGAATACACTATGACAAATCTTTCTTTCTTTTTTCTTTCTTTCTTTCTTTCTTTCTTTCTTTCTTTCTTTCTTTCTTTCTTTCTTTCTTTCTTTCTCTTTCTTTCTTTCTTTCTTTCTTTCTTTCTCTTTCTTTCTTTCTATCTTTCTTTTCCCTCCAAAAGCTCATAAAATACCTTTTGAGGTTATATAATCATTTAAATACTTTTTTTTATCTAATATTCCCTTATAACTGGGGCAAGTATGTTAGCTCAAGTGACAGGTAAAATTTAGCCTCCTCCCTGCATTGCAGAGCTGACTGGGTAAGGACACAGGAGTTCCTGCTCTCTCCCTACACCCAGGAAACACATTATCACTGGATCTTAAAGAGGAAGCAATGTCAACTCTTCTGACACTGTAATTGGGAGGTCAGAGGTGGTAAAAAAACCATCTCTGCCTTCTATATGTCAAGGTTTAGCTGTGTCTCTTGCACCTACTATGCTATGGAGTCACCTTTTATAACGTCACTGTAGAGTAAAATGTAGACCACCCAGACATTTAAATTCTATGGGTGATCCAGAAATAGTCAAAGGGATTTTGTCATCAGATTTTTGCTCCATGAAGCTGATGACAGGATCCCTTTAACTAGTTCCTATTTCTGCTTATATGTTCCCGTATTTATATAAATTACTGAGAAACCTTTATTAACGTTTTGTTAGGGAGAATTCTAAAAAGCAGTCATCTCACCAGTGTCTTTAGGCCTTTTTAATCTTGTGTTATCTATGCAGCATAAACAAATGTTGCTTTTATTTTATGGCTTAGTCCAATTACAGCAATGTAGAATCTGTTGGGCTTTTTTTTTTACTAGGTTTTGTATAGCAATAGCAGATTTAATACTAACTCTATTATTCATTACACTTTACAGTGTTCAGTGGCATAACTAGAGTTGGATGGGCGCCGGTGCAAAGTTTGAACCTGGCCCCCTCCCCCAACGGTACACCGACACTCCGGGTACCGGACAATGATGCCGACACTAAGGGATAATTACGCTGACACTCGAGGCGTGGGATAATGACACTGACACTTGGCTCCTTCTCTCAGCACCCATGTTTCCCATGATCTGAAATCTTGTCCTCACCACGCACTTTTCCCATGCTCTGCTATACATCTTTCCCTCAGCACACAGCTTTTCCATGCCCTGATATACATCTTGCCCTCAGCACCCAGCTTTCTCATGATATCAGACCATGGAAAAGCTGGGTGCTGAGGAAAAGATGTATAGCAGAGCATGGGAAAGCTGAATGCTGAGGGAAAGAGCCTCTTTTCCAGTGTGTAAAAACATGGACCGTTGTTCATCAATGTCTTGGATCTGATTTTCATCAGTATTTTAGTTTTTACCTTTATTGTTTTATCAATGACTTTCATGTATAAAAAATGAAATAAGAAAGCTTCCCTTATTCATTACACTGGTAATCATGGACAATACACAGACTTCACACTGATGCCATCCATATTCTACACGTGATTTATATACTAGTTTATCATTGTCGTAATATATGTTTTCATCAAGGAAAAGGTTTAAAAAAATGCACAGTATGTAAAATAGGGGCCTTCATCTGCAATTAAAAAGAGAATATGTGTCTGTGATTTTTTTTTTTTGTAAGGTGCAGTTTTTACATTATCATGGTTATAATTCAGCATTTTCACCTTGAATTATAGTTGCATGTAACAATACTCATATTTTGAGCTTTCATTGATTTTGGTTTTCTAATTTGTCCATCGACTTTGGGCCAAAATTTACTTTTGCTAAAATAGGCTATCAACTGTGTGCATAGACAAAGAAGGGGGTTTGCTTATTGCAATGAACAGTCAACCCCTTTCATAAACCTAGCCGGTGATGTGTCTGACATAAGAAACTTTTGGATGTTTCATACACTAGGCTTGAAGTTGATTTGCTGAGGTCCAGGTCTTAGGGTGAAAATGGGACATAGTTTGAGCCTTGGTAAAAGATGTACATTAGTAATATATAAAGAATTACTTTAAGAATGTACCTATACTTTTTTGTCATCATCGGCTAATCCCTTTTAGGTATTCAGTAAAAAAAAATGATTTGCATACATAGTTTTACCTACCATAATTTTTAAGGAACAGCTGTTTGGGCATTCTAAAGTGTCAATCAATTCACAGTCACACTGATTGACCATTACGGTACAAAATCACTTGAATCTTTAGAGTAGTATTCTCAGACCGAGAAGAACACTTCAATTTCAATCTGCTTCTGCAATGCAGCCATATATCACAATCATATTAGGCCTTTTTGTAGGTAGAATACATTGTGCGCTCTGAACTCCTATCCCTACACAAGCATGAAACAGCGCTCCTAGCTGTGATAGTTTCCGACCGATTGGCTGCTCTACACCTTGTGATATGGTAGTTGCAGGGAAATATGGGGAAGCCCACCTTGACCAAGTCTGATGTCGTCTCTAAGTCTTCAGCAGTGTGTGAAATGGCAGGGTCACGTTTTTGTGATCCTCCAGAATCAATTTGCAGAGCGTTTGAATTTGCGTGGACCTGCGAATTTGAGGACATTTCATTCAAAGTTGATACTCCATGGTGAGAGCTTCTCATTTCTACATACTACAATATACACGACTCACAAAAAGTTAAGCATATTTGGCTTTCAGGTGAAATTTCAGCATGATCCTAAAATGCCCTCTAACCTTTTCAGGTGAACTCAGTGTGACCTTCTCTAACATTCTCATTGCACATGTCCAACTGTTCAATGTTTCAGATCTTTTTGCACAACTTGCTGTTCTCTATCAAGGAGCTTAACCCCTTCAATTGCATCATTCTCGACACTTGACAGTTGATTAAATCAGCCATCAAGTGCTTCTAACAGCCCCCTGTGGACCAGAGATCCACCCGTGACTATTAACCAGTTAAATGCCGCTGTCAATCTCTGACAGCAGCATTTAATATGCGTTGATAGGAAGATTTCACTAATCATTTGCGCCCCTGGAACACTGATGGGTTGTAATGACAGCTGGGGGTCAGCTAATGACCTGTTATCATGATCCTCCTGTGAATTCTGGCTGAGAGCCGACATTCATGGGAGATCATGATTTTTGCCGTACAGAGCAATGCTGATGCTCTGCATAAAACACAGGCGATCAGACAATTGCAGCTTTAAGTCCCCTAAGGGGACTATTAAATACTGTAAAAAGTAAAAAAAGTTTTTAAAAAAATTCAAAATCACAAAAGTTAAAATCACCCCTTTTTACCCCATTAAAAATAAAACTTTAAAATTAATTTTTTTTTCAACATACATATATTTGGTATAGATACGTTCAGAATTGAATGATCTATCTAAATATGAAATACTGTAATCTGATTGGTAAATGGCGTAGCGAGAAAAAAAATCTAAATGCCGAAAATATGTTATTTTGGGTCACTGCAACAATGTAGTAAAATACAATTAAAGGCAATGAAATCCTCGAATATTCCCCAAAATGGTATCAGTAAAACCATCAGCTCAGGGGGTAAAAAATAAGCCATCACACAGCCCCAGATCCTGAAAAAATGAAAATATTGCAGGTTTCTGAAAATTGCAACAATAGCAAAATTATTTTTTTTGATAAATGTCTGATTTTTTTTTCACAATTTAAATAAAAAACAACTATACATGTTTGGTAACAACATACTCCTACTGACATGGGAAACCATATTGCCAGGTTAGTTTTACCATACAATGGACATGGTAAATAAAAAAAAACAAGACAATACCTAACAATTAGTGATGAGTGAGCACTGCCATGCTCGGGTGCTCGGAACTTATAACAAACAGTTGGACGCTCGGACGGGCTCGACTTGTGTACCGTGTTTAATGGAAGTCAATGGGGAACACAAACATTTTTCCGGAAGATCTGTCACCAACCTATACCTATCCCATGTGAGAGTAGAATACTGTAGGTAGGGACAGAGGCTCTGATTCCAGCAATGTATCACTTACTTTACTGGTGTCTGCAATTTTGATAAAATAACTGTTTTATTTGCGGCAGATCTTCCAGTTATCTGAAGTGCTACTCTAAGGGGTACTTTGCACGCTGCGACATCGCTAGCCGATTGTAACGATGCCGAGTGCGATAGTCCCCACCCTGTCACAGATGCGATATCTTGTTGCTGTAGCGAACATTATCGCTACGGCAGCTTCACACGCACTTACCTGCCCTGCGACATCGCTCTGGCCTGCGACCCGCCTCCATCCTAAGGGGGCTGGTCGTGCGGCGTCACAGCGACGTCACACGGCAGGCGGCCAATAGAAGCGGAGGGGCGGAGATGAGCAGGACGTAAACATCCCGCCCACCTCCTTCCTTCCTCATTGCAGGCGGGACGCAGGTAAGGAGATGTTCCTTGCTCCTGCGGCTTCATACACAGCGATGTGTGCTGCCGCAGGAACGAGGAGCAACATCGTACCTGCCGCTGCAGCGAAATTATGGAAATGACCGACACTACACAGATCACCGATTTTCAACGCTTTTGCGATTGTTTATCGGTGCTTCTAGGCTTTACACGTTGTGACGTCGTTACTGGCGCCGGATGTGCGTCACTTTCAATTTGACCCCGACGAGATCACAGTAGCGATGTCGCAACGTGCAAAGTACCCCTAAGATTGACTGGCAAAAATCTGGTTTCAGTTTAAGGGGCACTTTGCACACTACGACATCGCAAGCCGATGCTGCGATGCCGTGCGCGATAGTCCCGCCCCCGTCGCAGCTGTGATATCATAGCTGGCGTAGCGAACATTATCGCTACGCCAGCTTCACATGCACTCACCTGCCCTGCGACGTCGCTCTGGCCGGCGACCCGCCTCTTTATCAAGGGGGCGTGTCGTGCGGCGTCATAGCGACGTCACATGGCAGGCGACCAATAGAAGCGGAGGGGCGGAGATGAGTGGGACATAAACATCCCGCCCACCTCCTTCCTTCCGCATTGGCAGCCGTGATGCAGGTAGATGTTCCTCGCTCCTGCGGCTTCACACACAGCGATGTGTGCTGCCACTGAAATGAGGAACAACATCGTAACATCGGTCATTTCCAAATCATGGAAATGACCGACGCTACACTGATTATACGATTACGACGCTTTTGCGCTTGTTAATCGTATCAAAAAGGCTTTACACACTACGATATCAACAGCGAGGCCGCCAGATGTGCATCACTTTCGATTTGACCCCACCGACATCGCACCTGCGGTGTCATAGTGTGCAAAGGGCCCCTTAGTTTCAGGAGCAATATTAGCACAGAGGAGTTGAAGGCTATGTTCGCACATTGCGTTCTGTAACTTGCTGAAATGAATGCATCCTCTGGTAGAATTTGTCATTGGCAAATTTGGTTTTGACCACATAAACGCAGGAAATACGCATGCATTTTTCTTGCGTTTTGCCGCGTTTTGACCACGTTTTACATGCATTTTCAGTGCTTAAAATGGGATGCGTTTTCAATACAAAGACACTACTAAATAAAGTTTGAACATTCAAACACTAGGAAAAAAGTGGAAAAAAAATAAAAAAAATTTCATGCTTTAAATCATACACTATAATGATAATTTTCCTAAAATCATTATTGAGATTTAATATTTATGTTAAAAATAAAATTAACTTATTGTTTGATTCTTTATTTTAAGTCGGGCTGGATGTGAGGTCAAATGGAAACCCCTTGACCTCACTATAATGCCAAAAACGCATGCTTTAATTTTGACAAAAAAACATGCGTTTAGCATCAAAAATGCATGTAAAATGCTAGGATTTTGATTTTGGATGCGTTTTCAAAACTGTCATTGACTTCAATGTTAGCGCAAAAAAGAATTGACATGCTGCTTTTATAAATGTAGAGATTTTGACAACATTTTGTCACTCAAAACGCAGCATTTAAAAAAGCATCATGCAAACGAATTTTGCTAAATTCCCATAGACTTTGCTTAGAATACAAAACGCAAGCTTTTTGGCATTGAAACGCTGCAGTTCAAAATGCTGCGGAAACGCATGAAAAACCGCAACGTGCGCACATAGCCTAAAACTGCCCTTGTTATTTGTGTGAAGAATAGAAAAAAGGCAGTTATTAGGCTATGTGCCCACGTGTGTGCGCTTTGCACCGCCGCGTAAAAGTCACTGCATGTCCGCTTCAGAGTGCAGCTGAAAAGGTCAGTTCTGAAACTTTGCTGACTGCAGAATTTGTGCGCTCTGGATGCTGCCTCTCCCTATAGACAGAATGGAGACAGCATGCAAAGCGCACGAAAGAAGTGACATGTTGCTTTTTATAACGCAGCGATTTGGCAGCATGCAAATCGCTGCATTCTAAAATGCCACGTGGGCATGGATTATGCACAATCTTCATAGATTGTACAGGGTACGCAGGACGTATGCAGTTACGCTGCAGTGCAATACGCAGCGTAACTGCATGCAAATACGCAACGTGGGCACATAGCCTAAGGGTACTGTTAGTGCAGTATATATCAATTAATTTAGTCATACTGCATGACTATGTTGGTGCAGCACCTCCCTATAGCACTTGAATATTTGCATTAGTATTCACAGACTGAAACTATCACTTCCATATTCAATGTGTGTTTCAGCACTATACAAGCATAAAATGGCGCTCCTTAACCAGTCTGTATCTTTTATACAGGATTTCATAGCTACCCCTTATTTCCAACACTAAATCATGTGATGCGATAGCTGCAGGGCCCACGTGGCCGAGCTTGACGCCACTAGCCAACCTGCTAAGTCTTCAGCAATATGTGAAATGGCACTGATATTTTTTTTTTTGCGATCCTCACGAATTGAATCTCAAAGTATTCTAATTCACGGTGACCTTGATTTGCACCTTGAGCATGAGGTATATGACTGCCATATTACTGATCTGTGTCATAAACAGCTGTTATTGGGGCCCATAATGTAGGTCCATGAGTCTCCAATTTAAAATGGAAGATGGGTCTTTTTTTAGGTTTTTTTTTGTTGCACGCTGTACCAAAGAGAATATTCATCCTTACAAGCACTTCCTCAAAGAGGCAACATACAATGGCACATGGAATTCATAAGTGGACCTGTGTGTTCCACTGTTCTTGTTCTGCGCTTTGCCACGTGTAGGAGCTCTAGCCTCTACATATTGATTTGTGAAAGAATCCTTACTGCAAGCCCAAAACAGTGGCAATAGATGAAATGCCTTAATCATTTATTTACGACTTCCTAATTCCTATGATTTTGATTTCTATGATAATACTGCAGTAAAAACAATAATTTTATTAAGATGCTGGTTCATTTAGATTTAATTGAATTAAGTGATAATTAGTTTGTAGTGTTTTAAAATATTTATGTTTTAAAAACTAATTTATTTTTTTGGGCTGCAGAAAATTAGAAATGTAACTCTTGGAATTAATTCATGATGGACTTTTGAAAAGTACTGTGAATATTGTGATATATTATAATGATGTTAACTATGGATAATAGTAATTATACAAATTACGACATTCTCTGAAATGGCTACTGTGGCTATCATTAGCTACTGATCTTTCTGCTATTGTGGATGTCACATTGTGCCACTCCGATGGTTTGCTACATCGTTAGCCAGTTATCACAACAGAATAGCTACTAACTTGCTATATGCGGGGGGGTTCCACTGCTATGTACAGACGTTTACATGGAAAGGTTATTATAACCTGCTGATTATTGGGGGTTCCACTGCTATCTCCAGAAGTCTATGTAGATTGGTTATAACCTACGGATTATTGCGGGTCACACTGGTATGTCCAGAAATCGATGTAGATAGGTTCTAACCTGCTAATTGCTGTGGGTCCCATTGCCATCTCCAACAGTCCTGTGAATAGGTGATAACCTGCTGATTACTGGGGGGTCCCACTGCTATCTCCAGAAGTCTACGTGGATAGTTTATAACCTGCTGATTACTGGGGGTCCCACTGCTATCTCTAGAAGTCTACGTGGATAGTTTATAACCTGCTGATTACTGAGGGTCCCATTGCTATCTCTAGAAGTCTACGTGGATAGTTTATAACTTGCTGATTACTGAGGGTCCCATTGCTATCTCTAGAAGTCTACGTGGATAGTTTATAACTTGCTGATTACTGAGGGTCCCATTGCTATCTCTAGAAGTCTACGTGGATAGTTTATAACTTGCTGCTTACTGGGGGTCCCACTGCTATCTCTAGAAGTCTACATGGATAGTTTATAACTTGCTGATTACTGAGGGTCCCATTGCTATCTCTAGAAGTCTATATGGATAGGTTATTTAACCTGCTGATTACTGGAGATCAAACTGCTATCTCAAGAAGTCTATGTGGATAGGTTATAACATGCTGATTACTGGGGATCCCACTGCTTTCTCCATAAGTCTATGCAGATAGATTATAACTAGTGTTGAGCGAGTATGCTTGTCACTACTCGGTACTCGCACGAGTATCACTGTACTCGGGCTACTCGGCGGGTACCGAGTAATCTCGCGATACTCGTGCTGTACTCGTGGTCTTCATTCCTGCATGTTGGCGCTCTTTTGAGAGCCAGCCCTCATCAGGGATTGGCTGGCAGACCACTGCAATTGCACAGCCCTGTTAGTTGTGGAATTGCAGTGATTGGCCGGCCCTCACAGCATGACCGTGCCTTTAGCCCGACACTTCCCCGCTCGGCTAAGCCCCCTCCCGCACTCCACTTCGCATGTATATATATATACACGCATACACACACACGCACGTTTTTTTTTTTACTTTACATTTTTATGGTTTCTACATGCTGCCGGGGGTCATTTCAGAATAATACTCGGGTCTCCCATAGGATAACATTGGGCTCGGTGCTCGGGCCGAGTACACGAGTATCTTGGGATGCTCGGCCCGAGCCTCGCGCACCCGAGCTTTTTGGTACTCGCTCATCACTAATTATAACCTGATGATTACTGGGGATCCCTCTGCTATCTCCAACAGTCTATGTGAATAGGTTATATAACCTTGATTACTGGGGGTTCCAGCAGACCCTTTGGGTAGGTGAAAACCTGCTGATTGCTGGAGTCTCACTGCGGTCTGTGATCAACCCATAATGGCAGTCTTCAATAAATGAAGCAGTTGCATGCATGCCCAGGAATTGCTCTATTCCAACCAGGCATTTCAGAGCCCCACTCTCAGAATTAGTGGAGATCCCATTGCTATAACCTGCAGCAATATGCAAGTTTTCAGCTATCTTGTGAATAGCTGATAGCTTGCTGATTCAGGATATATCTCTTCGTAGATAAAAATTGCATATTTTATTTTAATAAACCTGTGCATGGCTTCTGTCTGGTATTGAGGCTCAGCCTTTAGGAAGAAGGCTCCCCATTTAAAAAAATGGCTGAAAATAAAATAATAATGTATTCTCACGTATTGATCCCCTGCCACTTCTATTTTGCTGCCCAGTTCCTCTGTCGGTGTTTTTGAGCTTCTTTTTCTCATAGTATATACGGATAAGGCTGCACATCAAACTTAGATAATAGTATAATGCCTCAAGCATATGGACAAATATTGGAATATACAATGAAAAATGCTACTTGCTAATTTGAACATGTGAATAATGAATTGCATACCTGCCATGAATATTAGGAAAAAGGAGATATTTAGCAATCGCATTGATCAATGTAACTGAGCCCCAAGGCCTCGTCAAGGCATATCTCTATATTGGGGTCCCTAGCTCTGTGACCCTAACTGTGTGTCATCTCATTGCAATTAAAAACTGCTATGGGTGGAGAGGGGTAACTAAGGACTTTCTTATATAGGAGATGGAAAAAACATGGCCGAAAGGGGCGGAGCTGTGTTCACATTCAGAAAAAAACTACATATAACTGAATAGGATAACTGAAGTGAGCACTAATATATATATTATGAGTGCAAGCCAAAAATTACATACTATATACGGATAAGGCTGCACATCAAACTTAGATAATAGTATAATGCCTCAAGCATATGGACAAATATTGGAATATACAATGAAAAATGCTACTTGCTAATTTGAACATGTGAATAATGAATTGCATACCTGCCATGAATATTAGGAAAAAGGAGATATTTAGCAATCGCATTGATCAATGTAACTGAGCCCCAAGGCCTCGTCAAGGCATATCTCTATATTGGGGTCCCTAGCTCTGTGACCCTAACTGTGTGTCATCTCATTGCAATTAAAAACTGCTATGGGTGGAGAGGGGTAACTAAGGACTTTCTTATATAGGAGATGGAAAAAACATGGCCGAAAGGGGCGGAGCTGTGTTCACATTCAGAAAAAAACTACATATAACTGAATAGGATAACTGAAGTGAGCACTAATATATATATTATGAGTGCAAGCCAAAAATTACATACTATATACGGATAAGGCTGCACATCAAACTTAGATAATAGTATAATGCCTCAAGCATATGGACAAATATTGGAATATACAATGAAAAATGCTACTTGCTAATTTGAACATGTGAATAATGAATTGCATACCTGCCATGAATATTAGGAAAAAGGAGATATTTAGCAATCGCATTGATCAATGTAACTGAGCCCCAAGGCCTCGTCAAGGCATATCTCTATATTGGGGTCCCTAGCTCTGTGACCCTAACTGTGTGTCATCTCATTGCAATTAAAAACTGCTATGGGTGGAGAGGGGTAACTAAGGACTTTCTTATATAGGAGATGGAAAAAACATGGCCGAAAGGGGCGGAGCTGTGTTCACATTCAGAAAAAAACTACATATAACTGAATAGGATAACTGAAGTGAGCACTAATATATATATTATGAGTGCAAGCCAAAAATTACATACTATATACGGATAAGGCTGCACATCAAACTTAGATAATAGTATAATGCCTCAAGCATATGGACAAATATTGGAATATACAATGAAAAATGCTACTTGCTAATTTGAACATGTGAATAATGAATTGCATACCTGCCATGAATATTAGGAAAAAGGAGATATTTAGCAATCGCATTGATCAATGTAACTGAGCCCCAAGGCCTCGTCAAGGCATATCTCTATATTGGGGTCCCTAGCTCTGTGACCCTAACTGTGTGTCATCTCATTGCAATTAAAAACTGCTATGGGTGGAGAGGGGTAACTAAGGACTTTCTTATATAGGAGATGGAAAAAACATGGCCGAAAGGGGCGGAGCTGTGTTCACATTCAGAAAAAAACTACATATAACTGAATAGGATAACTGAAGTGAGCACTAATATATATATTATGAGTGCAAGCCAAAAATTACATACTATATACGGATAAGGCTGCACATCAAACTTAGATAATAGTATAATGCCTCAAGCATATGGACAAATATTGGAATATACAATGAAAAATGCTACTTGCTAATTTGAACATGTGAATAATGAATTGCATACCTGCCATGAATATTAGGAAAAAGGAGATATTTAGCAATCGCATTGATCAATGTAACTGAGCCCCAAGGCCTCGTCAAGGCATATCTCTATATTGGGGTCCCTAGCTCTGTGACCCTAACTGTGTGTCATCTCATTGCAATTAAAAACTGCTATGGGTGGAGAGGGGTAACTAAGGACTTTCTTATATAGGAGATGGAAAAAACATGGCCGAAAGGGGCGGAGCTGTGTTCACATTCAGAAAAAAACTACATATAACTGAATAGGATAACTGAAGTGAGCACTAATATATATATTATGAGTGCAAGCCAAAAATTACATACTATATACGGATAAGGCTGCACATCAAACTTAGATAATAGTATAATGCCTCAAGCATATGGACAAATATTGGAATATACAATGAAAAATGCTACTTGCTAATTTGAACATGTGAATAATGAATTGCATACCTGCCATGAATATTAGGAAAAAGGAGATATTTAGCAATCGCATTGATCAATGTAACTGACCCCCAAGGCCTCGTCAAGGCATATCTCTATATTGGGGTCCCTAGCTCTGTGACCCTAACTGTGTGTCATCTCATTGCAATTAAAAACTGCTATGGGTGGAGAGGGGTAACTAAGGACTTTCTTATATAGGAGATGGAAAAAACATGGCCGAAAGGGGCGGAGCTGTGTTCACATTCAGAAAAAAACTACATATAACTGAATAGGATAACTGAAGTGAGCACTAATATATATATTATGAGTGCAAGCCAAAAATTACATACTATATACGGATAAGGCTGCACATCAAACTTAGATAATAGTATAATGCCTCAAGCATATGGACAAATATTGGAATATACAATGAAAAATGCTACTTGCTAATTTGAACATGTGAATAATGAATTGCATACCTGCCATGAATATTAGGAAAAAGGAGATATTTAGCAATCGCATTGATCAATGTAACTGAGCCCCAAGGCCTCGTCAAGGCATATCTCTATATTGGGGTCCCTAGCTCTGTGACCCTAACTGTGTGTCATCTCATTGCAATTAAAAACTGCTATGGGTGGAGAGGGGTAACTAAGGACTTTCTTATATAGGAGATGGAAAAAACATGGCCGAAAGGGGCGGAGCTGTGTTCACATTCAGAAAAAAACTACATATAACTGAATAGGATAACTGAAGTGAGCACTAATATATATATTATGAGTGCAAGCCAAAAATTACATACTATATACGGATAAGGCTGCACATCAAACTTAGATAATAGTATAATGCCTCAAGCATATGGACAAATATTGGAATATACAATGAAAAATGCTACTTGCTAATTTGAACATGTGAATAATGAATTGCATACCTGCCATGAATATTAGGAAAAAGGAGATATTTAGCAATCGCATTGATCAATGTAACTGAGCCCCAAGGCCTCGTCAAGGCATATCTCTATATTGGGGTCCCTAGCTCTGTGACCCTAACTGTGTGTCATCTCATTGCAATTAAAAACTGCTATGGGTGGAGAGGGGTAACTAAGGACTTTCTTATATAGGAGATGGAAAAAACATGGCCGAAAGGGGCGGAGCTGTGTTCACATTCAGAAAAAAACTACATATAACTGAATAGGATAACTGAAGTGAGCACTAATATATATATTATGAGTGCAAGCCAAAAATTACATACTATATACGGATAAGGCTGCACATCAAACTTAGATAATAGTATAATGCCTCAAGCATATGGACAAATATTGGAATATACAATGAAAAATGCTACTTGCTAATTTGAACATGTGAATAATGAATTGCATACCTGCCATGAATATTAGGAAAAAGGAGATATTTAGCAATCGCATTGATCAATGTAACTGAGCCCCAAGGCCTCGTCAAGGCATATCTCTATATTGGGGTCCCTAGCTCTGTGACCCTAACTGTGTGTCATCTCATTGCAATTAAAAACTGCTATGGGTGGAGAGGGGTAACTAAGGACTTTCTTATATAGGAGATGGAAAAAACATGGCCGAAAGGGGCGGAGCTGTGTTCACATTCAGAAAAAAACTACATATAACTGAATAGGATAACTGAAGTGAGCACTAATATATATATTATGAGTGCAAGCCAAAAATTACATACTATATACGGATAAGGCTGCACATCAAACTTAGATAATAGTATAATGCCTCAAGCATATGGACAAATATTGGAATATACAATGAAAAATGCTACTTGCTAATTTGAACATGTGAATAATGAATTGCATACCTGCCATGAATATTAGGAAAAAGGAGATATTTAGCAATCGCATTGATCAATGTAACTGAGCCCCAAGGCCTCGTCAAGGCATATCTCTATATTGGGGTCCCTAGCTCTGTGACCCTAACTGTGTGTCATCTCATTGCAATTAAAAACTGCTATGGGTGGAGAGGGGTAACTAAGGACTTTCTTATATAGGAGATGGAAAAAACATGGCCGAAAGGGGCGGAGCTGTGTTCACATTCAGAAAAAAACTACATATAACTGAATAGGATAACTGAAGTGAGCACTAATATATATATTATGAGTGCAAGCCAAAAATTACATACTATATACGGATAAGGCTGCACATCAAACTTAGATAATAGTATAATGCCTCAAGCATATGGACAAATATTGGAATATACAATGAAAAATGCTATTTGCTAATTTGAACATGTGAATAATGAATTGCATACCTGCCATGAATATTAGGAAAAAGGAGATATTTAGCAATCGCATTGATCAATGTAACTGAGCCCCAAGGCCTCGTCAAGGCATATCTCTATATTGGGGTCCCTAGCTCTGTGACCCTAACTGTGTGTCATCTCATTGCAATTAAAAACTGCTATGGGTGGAGAGGGGTAACTAAGGACTTTCTTATATAGGAGATGGAAAAAACATGGCCGAAAGGGGCGGAGCTGTGTTCACATTCAGAAAAAAACTACATATAACTGAATAGGATAACTGAAGTGAGCACTAATATATATATTATGAGTGCAAGCCAAAAATTACATACTATATACGGATAAGGCTGCACATCAAACTTAGATAATAGTATAATGCCTCAAGCATATGGACAAATATTGGAATATACAATGAAAAATGCTACTTGCTAATTTGAACATGTGAATAATGAATTGCATACCTGCCATGAATATTAGGAAAAAGGAGATATTTAGCAATCGCATTGATCAATGTAACTGAGCCCCAAGGCCTCGTCAAGGCATATCTCTATATTGGGGTCCCTAGCTCTGTGACCCTAACTGTGTGTCATCTCATTGCAATTAAAAACTGCTATGGGTGGAGAGGGGTAACTAAGGACTTTCTTATATAGGAGATGGAAAAAACATGGCCGAAAGGGGCGGAGCTGTGTTCACATTCAGAAAAAAACTACATATAACTGAATAGGATAACTGAAGTGAGCACTAATATATATATTATGAGTGCAAGCCAAAAATTACATACTATATATGGATAAGGCTGCACATCAAACTTAGATAATAGTATAATGCCTCAAGCATATGGACAAATATTGGAATATACAATGAAAAATGCTACTTGCTAATTTGAACATGTGAATAATGAATTGCATACCTGCCATGAATATTAGGAAAAAGGAGATATTTAGCAATCGCATTGATCAATGTAACTGAGCCCCAAGGCCTCGTCAAGGCATATCTCTATATTGGGGTCCCTAGCTCTGTGACCCTAACTGTGTGTCATCTCATTGCAATTAAAAACTGCTATGGGTGGAGAGGGGTAACTAAGGACTTTCTTATATAGGAGATGGAAAAAACATGGCCGAAAGGGGCGGAGCTGTGTTCACATTCAGAAAAAAACTACATATAACTGAATAGGATAACTGAAGTGAGCACTAATATATATATTATGAGTGCAAGCCAAAAATTACATACTATATACGGATAAGGCTGCACATCAAACTTAGATAATAGTATAATGCCTCAAGCATATGGACAAATATTGGAATATACAATGAAAAATGCTACTTGCTAATTTGAACATGTGAATAATGAATTGCATACCTGCCATGAATATTAGGAAAAAGGAGATATTTAGCAATCGCATTGATCAATGTAACTGAGCCCCAAGGCCTCGTCAAGGCATATCTCTATATTGGGGTCCCTAGCTCTGTGACCCTAACTGTGTGTCATCTCATTGCAATTAAAAACTGCTATGGGTGGAGAGGGGTAACTAAGTACTTTCTTATATAGGAGATGGAAAAAACATGGCCGAAAGGGGCGGAGCTGTGTTCACATTCAGAAAAAAACTACATATAACTGAATAGGATAACTGAAGTGAGCACTAATATATATATTATGAGTGCAAGCCAAAAATTACATACTATATACGGATAAGGCTGCACATCAAACTTAGATAATAGTATAATGCCTCAAGCATATGGACAAATATTGGAATATACAATGAAAAATGCTACTTGCTAATTTGAACATGTGAATAATGAATTGCATACCTGCCATGAATATTAGGAAAAAGGAGATATTTAGCAATCGCATTGATCAATGTAACTGAGCCCCAAGGCCTCGTCAAGGCATATCTCTATATTGGGGTCCCTAGCTCTGTGACCCTAACTGTGTGTCATCTCATTGCAATTAAAAACTGCTATGGGTGGAGAGGGGTAACTAAGGACTTTCTTATATAGGAGATGGAAAAAACATGGCCGAAAGGGGCGGAGCTGTGTTCACATTCAGAAAAAAACTACATATAACTGAATAGGATAACTGAAGTGAGCACTAATATATATATTATGAGTGCAAGCCAAAAATTACATACTATATACGGATAAGGCTGCACATCAAACTTAGATAATAGTATAATGCCTCAAGCATAAGTCATCATAATAGATAAGTGTACCTTTTCTTGAGTTGAGAGTGGGCCTCCTTGGGTAGTGTGTGGCTGCACACATTGCACCAATGAAATGTCAGCCCCTGAAGAGAGGAGTGGCAGTGGATCGGTATTTTTATTACTCCACCATGCTAGTTTTTTTGGGCACTCCTTTTAACATCAAACTACAATAACCCAGCTGACCAGGTTGATTCATATGAATTAGCAGCTCTGATGTGTAGGTTACTCCGTTTTTATTTGTTTTTACCTTTTCATCTGACAGCCGCCCACTGAGATGACAAGCTTAGAGCACGGCTATAGGGTCTGCAGACACAGCAGGTGTACCTGCTCCCTGATGATACCGGGGGACCAACCTTCTTTCTATCATATCAGAATACATCAGTTTTATGAATGCCATTTCACACAGTAACTTCAAGTTCTATAACACCGGAATATCATCACCCAGTGGGCCACCCATGCTCAATTGCTATAAATCAGGGTTTACTTAGCTAGCAACATTTTATTTCACTATTTTGCTTCTTTGGATATTACCTCAGATTGGCATCTGACGTTAGATGGAGAGGCTGAGTATAGCAATTTGGTCATCCAAAGCATATATCTGTTATCCAGTAGTAATTAAAATATGCCTTCAGCACTTACCCCTTTTTCGACTGAATCTTAACTATGTTATACTGATGAATCTGTAAACTGCTGTTCCCACATAAACTGAAGCTTCTGAAGCTCTTGGCAGACTGTTATCCTTATCTGAGTACTGATACAGACCCACAGCACAGAATGTGCTTCTGGTAAAACATAATGTAATGCCATGATTAATGCAATCAATTTTATTTACTGCATCCAAGTACCTTATTTCTTTTGGGTTGACTATCTAAGGCTAGATTCACACACATACAGTGCTCTCTGCTGTCTTCCATCTTTTTTGCTGGTCTTTCATCTATTCGTGCAAGTTTGAAACAGACAAATATTGCCAGGAAAGAGGCCAGTGTTCAAAATGAGATCGCATTGAAGTGAATGCCTCCATTGGAGTGCTGTCGGGGTTTCCGTCAGAATGTGCATATCACAGTATTTGCTATAAGTAGAGGACAGGCCTCTGTAATGTGTCTGGTTAGTCATTTCGAGTTTTAAGAATTGCAACTAGATGTATTTTTTTACCCCAAATGTCAGTGTCTTGGGATATAAAAATCTAATAAGCCAGAGCTTTTATTGGATATAGCGGCAACCCGGAGGTAAATGGTGTTTAAAACTTGTTCTACTGGAAAACACTGCTTTGTAGGCTATCAATGAATGTGCCAGGGTGTGATTACAAACATTCACAATGAGTGGAGAGTAGTGACTGTAACCGAGGACTGCCCCAATGACTTGAAGCAAGCGGCTTCAGGAAGAGCAAAATTTCATTTTCTCTCTGTATCCCCTGCTCCAGTAAACCAGCAGCACCAGATTTAAATGCTATTGACCTCCAGGTTACCACTATATCTACAGGTAAATTTAATTTTTCTAGCTGATAGATGCATCATGCGGGGCCAAACTCACCTGATTGATGGCTCTGGCATCATAGAGATTGATGGAAAAATAGTAAGTGGGAAGGTGAACTTAAATGCTTGGCTATGCCATGATGCACCACATTATCCCCAACTTTGTAAGTTATCACCCCTCAATAAAATAGATGATAACTTGCTGATTTGGGGGGTGGAGGAGGATTCTAGGGTAGAAATTTCTCCTCTGGGATACCCAGCAATCCTCAAAGCAAAAGCTCAGATATGTAGTTCAGAATGGAGTGGAGGCCATGGATCCTGCAGATTTTAGAGATAATTTCACCCTTTGCGTTCACAAGTATTTCACTGCAGGATTTTCGCGTAACCAGAGCCTCTTTTCACAGGGCAGATAGTTTTTTGTTCTCTCTTGGAGTATACCATCGTTCCTCACTGACTTCTGTATATTTTTGGAGAAAGAGGAGAAAATGTGTAAACCCTTGTTTGCTCTGTTTTTATGGAGCTTTATCTATGTGGTTTTCTAATAGAAGTCTTTGGATGTGCTGACTCATATCTTATTACCAAAGACCCCCCACATTCACTTCATAGCCTCTATTCATCTTATTTAACCTCATTTCAATTAACGCCAATGACATCTTTTTTTAACTCCATCTGCTTTCAGTAGGACTACATTCCTTGAAATAACTCCCATACTCCAGGGACAAGTGACTGCAATTCTGATTCTTCTAAAAACATCATAACCGTAACTTCAACTGCTTTCAATATCCCTTAGGGATAATCTAATAAAGGGAAATGAAACAGCCAACCAGTGGGAGGCTCGAAGAATTCATTAGTGGTTCATCTGATTATTGAAGATGTTCCTGGTAGCAAAACATTCCTTGTTGTTTAGAATGACTCCGGAGCAAGACCAAGAAGAAAGACAAACAGTACGGGGTTAAAAATGATGCATATTGTGTTGCAAAGAAATGGCGGTAATTAAAATAAATGGCCTGCAGTTCATTTATCTAATTTCAACTGTCCATTTCAAAAACTTTTCTCATAGTTAAGCAACAGTAGATGAGTTGTGTATAAACATTCTCAGGGGCCTTAGATATGACTGTGTACATGCATAAACAATACAGAAGATTAGTGCCGTTTGTTCCACCTTGTGTCCCCATCAGCTTAGTTTGATATATTTTACCAAATTTTTTGATGCCTGACCCTCCCCCTCTGTGATTCTATGGTGAATACCTTTCAGAAAAGATTTTAGCAGTTAAAGTTTGTATACAGCCATGTAAAATAACTAATGCTTGCAGGCATGTCAAAATAAAAAAACAAAGCCAGATAGTACACACCTTCCCCTGCTTATGGCGCCAGCTTCCCTGCACTGCTCTGCCTCTCCCCAGCACAAACTCTGACTCACTCACCTCCGCGGCTGGCCTGCACCTTCCTGTATTGCTTCCCCGCAGTCCTCCATGTGTGAGCCTCTTTCTTCCTCGAGGGGCCTGTACACACCGCATACAGTAGGTCTCCTTGCTCTGCTTTTAAAGTGCCAGAGTGCAATTTCCCAGAAGTACCTCTTAAACTATTGCTGAAAGGCACTAGGTACATTAGGCACCCTCCAACTAGGGGAGGTGCCTGAGCAACTTGGTCAGTTAGTTGGTGTTTTCACTCTAGCTAGCTAGTTGTCAGGTATCTTTGTCTGTGCCCTCGATACCCGCCTTCTCTGGCAGAACAGTTTGTCTTAGCTGTTCCAGCTGCACCTGTCAACTCTAGAGACTCTCCCTGTCCGTAACTGAGCCCAGTCCTGTCCTAGGGGTCAGTTTCCACAGTCCCAGTCACTGTCCTGGGAGTGACAACTGACATCTGTTTCAGTAGTCAAGGCCCTCCAACTAAAGATTAAGGCGGGTCTCTCTGTGGTCCAGTGGGTGGACTCTCATCATCGTCGGCGAGCATTTCATTGCTCCAATGCAGAACTCTACCAATGATCTGGTTTGTGCTTGTGGTCTAGGGTTAATGCCACGTTAAAATGGCACATCACTGCAATAGACAGTTGGCTTTGCCAATGTAGAAAGTACATGCTGCTGAGCTTAATGATTGGCTGTAGTGAAACATCACCACTGCAACCACAAAACAGAGACCAGAGCAGGAGCAGAAAGGTAGTGCTAGAATGAGGCAAATTAAGTACCATTTTTCTTCATTAAATTACATGCTTACAAGTCTTTGGGGTCCAAATTGCTCAAAGTAGAAATCTCCTTTTATATACAATACAGAATTGTAATTTATGTAGCGATACTTAATGAAAAATATCTAATATATCTTTTAGATATGCACAAATAGATCCGCTGTGAATTGACTTTGAGTCAAATTGCCTGAAATTCGCAGCTGCCATTTTAGAGTTTTACAGCCTAAAGATTGGAGGTCACGATGTATAGCTCATCATTACACAAAGAGATAGAAAAAGGCCTAAGTCAGAGTGTGGTGTACTACTGCAGCATTAAAGACATAAAAAATAGAAGTAGTAGTATTAGTACCGTAGTAGTCTCAATTTGTGAATAATAATATACTGCTGCAAATCATAGGGAGGTGCTGGATCTGCAGAGTCACTGTGAATTGAGTGATCTTTCGTATTCTGAACTGCAGCACCTAAATAACAACATTTTTGTGTACTGAAGCAACATACTCAAATCAAGGTTTATCTGTCATAGAACATATGTTTCCTGGTTTGTGAGAAAGAAAAGCCATAAGAAATACACTTTTGTGCATTTCTCTTCTATTAATTTTTGTATAGGCATCATAATATATTTTTTGTCTTTTTTTTCTTAAAAAAAAAAAGAAAAGAAAAATCTCAACATTCCAGAACTATAAAGTCAACCATCGACCTCACAAAGCATATTAATGTTAATCTTTTTTTTAGCAGGCTTGTGTGAAGATCTGAGGTTGTGGATTGTATTAATCACCTTGGCAGGTTAAAAATGCAATTATTTTTATTCTTCCTTCCAGGGTCTTACAGCAACTCTGGATATGTAATACTATAATATTACAAGTACAGTACATCCCACCCAAATACAGTGGACTGTTGCACGTGTTTGCTTTTGGTACCTACCTATCTGTTCTTGTCATGTCCATTTTGGCAAAGGTCTGGAAGGGGTGTTTAAATATATATATATATATATATATATATATATATATATATATATATATATATACACGGTATATATATATATATATATATCCCAAACATACATTTTTTTAACTCTTAGTAAGCCCAAATTAGCAATCGTGTGCGCTACAACAATACTTCTTGTGTGTATATTTGGCTAGCTTCATTCTTTCTCTCTCTCTCTCGCTCTCTCTCTCGCTCTCTCCAGTAAATTACAGTTGCGTTCGCATGCGTTCAAGTCCAATTCAACAGGATCCGGTATTGGCCATTCTATCTCTTGCTGGTTAATGCCTTGCCATTTTTTAACACCATACCTACTCATTGTTGTTCCTCTGTCTGGTGTTTTTCTGCCTATTAAATGTTTTTATAGCGTGTGTTTGCAATAAAATATTTCAGAATTCATGCATTTATTGTTATGCATTTATTACTGAGCTGAGTGCCGATGTCTGCTTCTTTTTCTTCTGTATATCAATTGTCTCTCAGCAGACTGTGCACCCTCATATTTTTATGTTAGTTGGTTGTGCGTTCCTACTTCTTTTGGTTTTTATATTGTGCACGGCCTCCGGACCGGATTCCCGTCGTCAGTACCGGCAGGCTACAACCCTTCCCCGGTCCACTTCAGGTCTCCCGCGACCGGATCTCCATTGACTGTGGCTCTACAGTGCCATCTGCCACCTAGTCAGTCCTCCCATGGTCCAAGGGCTCCAACCCTGACCACACTGCACATTAACTCCTGTCACCGACTGCTCCTCCAACTCCAACCTCTCACTCCACTCAACTCACTGAACTCAACTGAACTAAACTCACTAGTTCCCGCCCCTTGTCACCTCAAGACCCCTAGTTGGGCATTCCCATCCACCTGGTCCCGCCCACTGGTGTTTCCTGGCTGTCATGGGGGGGGGCGACTAAGATTTGTGGCCGATGTTCCTGTGTGTGGGATGTGTGGTGTTAATTCCCAAGCAGGAGGCGATTCCTATACCCTTGGTGGGGGGTACAGTCATCTGTGACTACCTGGTTTTGCCAGGACGTCACACTCCCCCTTGGTAAAACACAACCCGTCCGTGGGCTGTCCGGCATCGGTGTTTATTTTGTTCTGCATCTGCAAAAAGGTAAAAACATGGATAACATTTCAACAGTAAACATTAAAACATTTCTTCCCTTTATGGGAGGCACATAGCTTACACGTTACGGAACTGGTTACCATCTACCCTTTTTCCTCACACCCAAAACACCTTTACCCTCCCTTGGTGCCACCGCTAGTCAGGCGTCACACCATCTTGGGTTCTGGTGGGTGTCTCTGTAAGTGTCCGGGTCAAAGTTCCGCACCCTGTATCACCCCAAAGGGTTACATGGACCGGAACCCTTTGGCCTGGAGGGTAGTCACCAGTTTCCGTGGTGACTGGGCCTCGGCTGACTCCATCGCAGGCCCTTCCTCCAACCGACCTCTCCAGAGGGTGCCGCCTCCTGGCAGTGAGTAACAAGAAGGTAGATGGGGGGTTATTTACAAGCCCCAAGAAAGTTTTTGGGGTAGTATCGCCAGTCCTGACGTCCATGGTCCATTTTTAACAGTTAACGGGGGTAAACATTTTTCAAAACAGCTGTAGGAGAAGGTAGCCGGGAACCGCTACCTCACTTCTTATTC
This sequence comes from Anomaloglossus baeobatrachus, assembly GCF_048569485.1. Taxonomy (NCBI): domain Eukaryota; kingdom Metazoa; phylum Chordata; class Amphibia; order Anura; family Aromobatidae; genus Anomaloglossus; species Anomaloglossus baeobatrachus. The sequence goes on from NC_134354.1 coordinate 219,339,996, forward strand.
AATAACGCAATCAGGTACGGAGGCGGAGGCCGGCACTATCTTCCCTACTACCGTGTTTTTCCAAAAATAAGACACTGTCTTATATTTTTTTTGCCCCCCAAAAAAGCACTAGGGCTTATTTTTGGAGGAGGTCTTATTCTTGGAGAAGCACGATTGGGGGTAAGTTTACCCCCCAAAAAATCAGACCCCCCCCACTTCCCAGGAGACTTATACTCACAAGACCAGGACGTCTGCGTGGTTCCCAGGTCCTCCTGTGATCTCTGGTCGGTGCTGCACGCTGTCCTACCCTGCTGCTAGCTGACACGCTGACACACACAGCAGATCACACACAGCAGATCACACACAGCAGATCTCACACACAGCAAATCACACACACAGCAGATCACACACACACACACGCACACACACAGCAGATCACAGATATACACAGCAGATCACACACAGCTGATCGCAGGCACACACAGCCGATCACAGATTCACACAGCCGATCACAGGCACACACACACAGCAGATCACAGATATACACAGCAGATCACACACAGCAGATCGCAGGCACACACAGCCGATCACAGATACACACATCCGATCGCAGGCACACATAGCTGATCACAGATACACACATCCGATCGCAGGCACACACAGCCGATCACAGATACACACATCCTATCACAGGCACACACAGCCGATCAGATACATACATCCTATCACAGGCACGCACAGCCGATCACAGATACACACATCTGATCGCAGGCACACACAGCCGATCACAGATACACACATCCTATCACAGGCACACACATCCGATCACAGACACACACAGCCGATCACAGATACACACATCCGATCACAGACACACACAGCCGATCACAGATACACACATCCGAACGCAGACACACACAGCCGATCGCAGAAAAACATAGCCGATCGCAGACACACACAGCAGATCACACACACACACACACACACATCACATCACATCACATCCAGCACTTACGGCAGCAGGGAATGAGAAAAAGTCACGTGTCCGGCCGCAGGTCCTGTTCGTCGCGCTGCACCGCACTGCCTCTCAGGATTCTCCTGGCGAGATCAGTGTCGCTGGATGAGGTGAGTGTGTTTGCGATCCGATGTGTGTGCGATCCGATGTTTGTGTGTGTGTGTGTGATTTGATGTTTGCGTGTGATCCGATGTTAGTGTGTGCGATCTGATTATGTGTGCGATCTGACTGTGTGTGCGATCCGATGTTTGTGTGTGAGTTCTGGTGTGTGTGTGTGAGATCTGATTTTGTGTGTGTGTGTATGTGTGTGTGTGTGAGAGAGAGCTGATGTGTGCGGGTGTGCGATCACTGCAGGTCCTGCCGCTCAGCGTCTGGTGAGTGTGATTGCCGGGTGCCGCTGTCTATAATGAAGTGTCCTGCAGTATCTGTAACTTTTTTAGCTGCACGGACACTTCATTATTGATCCGGGACTAGGGCTTATTTTCGGGGGAGGGCTTATATTTAAGCCTTTCTCCGAAAATGCTGAAAATCCCTGCTAGGGCTTATTTTTGGGGGAGGTCTTATTTTTGAAAAAACACGGTACCAGGGTATACTGATCACCATCCCAGGCATACCGGCCCCACTTCCCACACCCATAACAACAGATATTCATGACTTCGGGCCCTGAACTTCAGTTGGGATACACCTTCCTCCGGGGTGTTCGGGCAGCCACATTCGCCCTTCTCTTTTCCTGAGTGGCGATTTCTTTGCGGGGCTGCCACCACTGCCGTCCCCAGCCTGGGGCGCGGTTCCCATGCCCCCCTTCCTGCTCAGGAGCCAGACCCTTGTGGATGACCTTGGCGCCGGCGACAACCAGACCCTCTCTCTGCCGTGGGCCCCATTGCTCAGTGGCCTGCTCCTCCTCTCGGCAGGTGCATGCCCGCTGTTCCACAGCCGGGGCGGGGTATTTGGGAGCGGCCGAGCGGACTGCTGGAGCTGTCGTCATTTCTGTTGCGGCCAGGCGGACTGCCGGGGCCTTCGTCATCTCTGCTGCGGCCGGGCGGACTTCCGGGGCTGTCATCATCTCTGCTGTGGGCTGCTGAGGCCGTCGTCATCTCTTCTGCGGCCGGGCGGACTTCCGGGGCCGTCATCATCTCTGCTGCGGCCGGGCGGACTGCCAGGGCGGTCGTCATCTCTGCTGCGGCCGGGCGGACTTCCGGAGCCGTCATCATCTCTGCTGCGGACTGCCGGGGCCATCGTCATCTTTGCTGCGGCCGGGCGGACTGCCAGGGCCGGGGATGACGTCATCGGGGTTGCAGCCTGGCTCGGGGCCGGATGGGATGTCGTCAGGGTTGCGGCTTGGCTTGGGGCCGAGACGGGTGCCGGATCAGTGGTGCTGGCGAGGCCCAAGGTCCTCCTTTTTAAACGAGACAGGTTCCAATGCCGGTGCTTGGGGCAGCGGGCTAATCGGGGAGCTGGCTGTGGACACGGGTGGCGAGGGATGCGACGTGGTGGACGGGGGCAGGCTGGACCCCTCATCCGGGACGGCCGGTTCCTGGGGAACATAGCGGCGTGGGTCACTGCTTACCCGCTCCTCCGAGGCCATCTCCATCTCGCGTGCCCGGACAGCTGCAGCCAGGCCCTTCATTTCGGTGGTCCACCGCGTCAGAATGAAATGTGGCTGGGCCTGGATTCTTCGGCACATCCTCTCCGTCTGCTCTTCAATCCAGTCGGCGGTCCCGGGAACGGGCCTCGCCACATGCTGGTTGTCGGACCCCTGAGACATCCTGCCGCTTGCTTGTCCAGGAATGGGATTTGGCAAAGTCCTGGTGTCCCTGCATTTTATCTTCTTGGTTTACATGCCGCTCCCCCTTGGTTTTCAACAGCAGTCTCGCGAGACCCACTGTCCTTTGCGACTTCTGGCTTTGGGAGTCACTGGGTTCCGCCTGCGTTATTAGGGGGCGGGGCTTTGACTTCGCGCCTTTTTTGGGGAAGACTATGACGCTGTTGTTGTTTTGGCGCCAAAGATGGCGGGCAAGATGGCGGTAGTTCAAGATTTTGGAGCGTTTCATGGATTTCAAAGCAAGGCGGTTAGAATCCTGTTCGTGACGACAGTTTTTGTGTTGTCGCGGATGGGTGTCACCTCCGCTGCGGCAACCGGGGCTGCTCGAGTGACGCTCGGGTCCGTGATCGTGTCTGCGGCTCAAGTGGTGACCGGACCCGGGGCTCGTGCAACCGCCCGTCCACGTACACAGTGAAAGAGGGGGTATTTACAGGGGAGATTGTTTGTGACGCCACCCGTGGGTTGCGGGGATGGGATGGTGGCACCTCTGCTGCCTCTCGGGGCTGGCGTCCGGGACCGATGGTGTGGGGGCAGCAAGGTATTATCCCCTCCACGGGTAGGGAAAGTGTAGTCCCGGGGCCCAGGTGTAGGTTGGGAGCAGTGCTGGGGCGCCGGTGGCAGGTTGGACCGGATGACACCGGTGTACTCACACTTAGTAAGAAGTCACACAGAGTCCGTATTGTAAACCAAGGCCGGATGCTGGTTGCCTCTGGAGGGGTGTGCTGGTCCTGCACACGGGTTGGTAAGGTAGGGGCTCTTCCTCCTGCACTTGTGTCTTGCTGTGTGTTGATTAAACCTGCTTGGAATGGGAGAAATCCGCTCCCCTGCAGCTTTGTACGCAGAGGGGGCCGTTGCCCGCAAACACTGACCCGTGGGATCTCAATGGGTTCTTGGCGGACACCCTATCCCCCGCGTTGGGCTGCCGGTCTGCTCTATCTGGGCTTCTCTTCTCGAGAACAAGGCCTGGTACATTGTCTTGCTGGTCAATTAACAAGGGGCTTGAAGCTTGCCTCGTCCTAGGGTCCAGGTACCCCACCTGTGCACGGCCTCCGGAACCGGATTCCCGTCATCAGTACCGCGGCAGGCTACAACCCTGCCCCGGTCCACGTCAGGTCTCCCACGACTGGATCTTCGTCGACTGTGGCTGTACAATGACGTCTGCCGCCTAGTCGGTCCTCCCGTGGTCCAAGGGCTCCAACCCTGACCACACTGCACTTCAGCTCCTGTCACCGACTGCTCTTCCAATTCCAACCTCTCACGCCACTCAACTCACTGAACTCAACTGATCTAAACTCACTGGTTCCCGCCCCTTGTCACCTCAAGACCCCTAGGTGGGCGTTTCCATCCACCTGGTCCCGCCCACTGGTGTTTCCTGGCTGTCATGGGGGTGACTAGGATTTGTGGCTGATGTGCTTGTGTGTGGGATGTGTTGTGTTAATTCTCAAGGAGGAGGCGATTCCTGTACCCTTGGTGGGGGGTACAGTCATATGTAACTACCTGGTTTTGCCAGGGCGTCACACTAACACCAGCACCATTAGGACCAGCTTTCCCATCAGTAGTAGTACTAAAATACAGGTCTTGCTTGCCCTTTGTTCCCTCAGGCAAACATATTAGTGGCAAGGAAGCAGAGGACGTAATGGAACATATGTCACATTACTCACCTCAGTTACAGCAGGAGGATGTAGCCTTTGACGGACAAACCATTAACTTGATACACTGTTCGGGTCAGACCACCTCTGCCACTATAACGCTACAAAATTCATCAGTAACGGCAAGTGTGACATCAGCAATGTCATGGCCTTCATACTTATCCGGGAAAAAACACTCACCAAAATGCAACATTAGATGCAGGAAAAATGGCAACTTTGTACAAGTTCATTGTGCCCTGTTTATATTAGGCAACCCCCAGGTCAATGTTATAAGCAACAAGATGTGGAGGAAGAGGAATAGCAGCAGGTTGATCGAGAAGGGGGCACTGAGTTGGTACAAGTTGCAAATGAGGCAGTCAGAGTGAAAATATGATGACCAAGTGTCGCAATGGGGTATGGAGGGTGAACCAACAGGGCCCTCGGTTGTGCTGGGGAGCATGAAAAACTGTATGCAGGAATTCTAGTACAATGAAAGGTATATCATTACAATTAGGCAAATAAATTACTATTGGATAGCCATGCTTTGAAACACTTAATATAAAAGCAAAGGATAATATGTTTGCAAGCTTCCAAAAGAGAGTATAGATTGGTGTATTACCAAGATGTGTTCCCTGCTTGGTCAAGCTTTAATGACTGGTTGCCTGACAAGTGTGTGCCGCCCCCACGTCAGCAGACAGGCTGCTCGGATCCGGATCCGCAGTGACTCGAGGGGTTTCCGGACCCGAGGGTCGCGCGGACACTCAAATAAAAGGGGAGGGCGTATATGTACGGGGACTGTTGTGGATACTTCGTGATGCCACCCACGGTGTGTGGTAAGATGGAGTACCACTGCTGCTGTTGGGGAGCACCCGGGGGCGATGGAATGGCAGATGGATGTTAACCTCTCCATGGGTGGGGTGGATGCCCCGGGGCTCAGTGTCCTGGATTGGGAGTCAACGGCTTGGACCAAGTGGTGCAGCAGTACTCACGATATAAGGCAATAATTGACACAAGTCCAGGAATTAACCAAGTTGCTAGGAACTGGTGCCCTCGGATGCTGTGAGGACGGGCCCCTCACCCAGGGGTGTAATACAGGTGCTTTTCTGCTGCCTGTTGTCTGTGTCTGCTCCGTGCATGGGTCCGGACCAGATCCCGACAGTCGGCACCAGCGGGCCACTACCCTGTCCCGGTCCACATCAGGTTCCCAGCAAGCGGCTGGCCTATTCCTGAGGCCCTTACTGCCCCTCTCCCCAAGCTCCAAACAGGAGCTCCTTCCAGACTCCACACCTCATGCAGACTGACTGCTGCCTGCAAACTGGAAACTCCCTATATAGTTCCCTCCCAGACACTTCAGAACTCTCAGCTCCTCCCACTGGTGTTGTGTGTAACTGTGTTGAAAACTCCCCAAGGGAAAGTGAGTTCTGCACCAAAAAGATGGATGGAAACCTCTGTGACACCCTAGTTTTGCCAAGGCGTCACAAGTGCATGGCTCACCAGGAGACCTCTTCCGCTCCTCAGAGAGCCAAAACTTCACTGCTTATGCCAGTGCTTGCAATTACAACAGGAAACCGAGGCAGCAGCAGCAACAACTACAATATATTTGACATGGTGGACCAGATGTGTCATCTGCCACTGTGCCATTCTGATGCACTTCAGTAAACAGAGATCCACTAATTGAACAGCCAAGTTCTGTTGTACCTTGACTGTGTCATTTCTCCAGCAGACCACCCTAAGTGCAGATCCCATGGACTTCTGGCTCAGCAGATTGGACCAGTGGCAAAAACTAGCCTAGACTATCATGGGTGTGCTGTCATGTCCTAGCTCCAGTGTACTGTCAGAGAGGGCATCTTGCATGGCCGGTAGCTTTCTAAACCCATGCAGGTCAAGTCATTCTTCATGGAAAACCTAACATTTGTCAAAATTAATCAGGCATGGATCAGTGGCGCCTTTCATTCACCTATGGCATCTGCCTGTCTATCAGTGTGTTGTCTTCTGTACTGTCCTTCTGCCACCAGTGAAGAGGGCCCATGGCCACATGGGCATTTACATCTTGTCCAGCATGTCATCTATACTGTAATGCTACTGCCGGTATGATGTGGGCCTTATAGAGCCAGACATCTCCTTGCACCATATTTCTTTACCATGTGGTTTCTGTCACTGCCAGTGCCACCACACAGCCATGCCAGCCATACATCTCCTGGTTGAGCACTATGTTTTACAGTGCTATACTGTATTGCCACTGCCAATGCTTGTCCAATACACTGCCAGATATCTCCTTACCTAACCTGTCTGCAACTTCTGCTGCTGCCACTGTTAGTAGGTGCTCACACATTTCCTTCACTTGTTCAGCGTGCTGTATAGCTATATATTACTGATACCGAGAAGCGTACTCTTTTAAGGATACAAAAATATAATACAGCTCTCAAAATAGGGATCATTTTTTACACAACTTTTTGACAAGTCATTGTTTCTTCACTTTCAAAATAGATAAACTGTTCCTGCTCCCTAAATAATGGGATCATTTTTGGATAGCTTGTGGAAAAGCTATTGTTTTTTTCTTTAGCAAAGAACAAAGCCCTTGCTGGTCCTTCAACAGGGATAATTTTGCACCACCTCATGTGGCTTTTTCTGTTTTTACCACGTTTTTTTTTTTTTTTTTTTTTTAAACAATAGATTTTTTATTGAGTTTCAAATTGTTCACAAACAAGCAAAAGAGACCCGCAAAAAACACTCCGTGGGTCAAATACAATATACAATAAATCACACAAACTTCGTATAGTGAGAGGATAGGGAACGATCCTGTTAGTTGACTAGTGAAATACAATGTAATGCATTACCAATCACATTGGCATCTATGGCCTGAGGGCCCGGTGAATAAGCACAATACATTTTCCCAAGGACATGGCAATACTCTAGGTCGTTCCCGACATAGGTCCCACAACTTGGGGGACTCACTATCATAACCAGAGAGAAGAACTACATACAGGAAAAGGAAAAAGAGAGAGCACGCTATCGCGTATAAGAAAGATGGAAAAGAAAAGAAGTTGATCATTGCACTTTATTTCAAAATATGTCGGTATAGGGGGGATGACAAGAACGCTTCCCAAGGGAACCAAGTCTTGGCGACTGTGTCCCTTTCCTGGCTAGGTCCGGACATCAGAGACTCCATGCGGTGTGTCAAGTTCACTTCATCAAACCACTCCTCCAAAGACGGGGGATCCATGGATCTCCAGTGTCTGGGGGTTACTATTTTTGCGGCCTGCAATAGATGTCTGAGTAATGATTTTTTATATCTTGATTTGGACATGGGGAACATATAAAGTAAGATTGCTTCTGGCGATTTTGGGACTGAGATCCCTGTTACCTCCAACACTGCCCTAAGGACTCCGTTCCAGAACGCATGAAGGGTCGGACAGGAGCACCATATATGTGAGATCGAACCCAACTCCGTTTCACAATGCCAGCAATTATCCGGGACCTCTGGAAACCAGTTATGTAATATAGTTGGAACCCTGTACCACCTCGATATTATTTTGTAACTTGTTTCTTGTGATTTGGAGGCTATGACTGACTTATGAGAGAGGGAGAAACATTTATCCCATTGGGTTTTTGTGAAAGTTTTGTTAAGTTCCGACTCCCAGGCCTTACAGAATGGTGGAAGGGAGAGTAAATGTTTTTCCGAGAGCAACTTGTAGATAACCGAGGTCGCATGTGGTATGGTTGATTTAGCAAGACAGAGTGATTCGAAGGTAGATAGAGGGCGTACCAGTGTGTCTTTCTCAGGAATTGATGTATAAAAGTGCTGGAGTTGAGTATATTCGAATACCTGGCGTGGCGTGGGGGTCGTTTCTCCCAGGATCAAGTCAAGCGGCAACAAAATTCCATTGGGGGCCACCTGGTGTAAACGTAGAGGACGGGCTTTAGGGAACCCCAGAAAAAACGAGGCAGTACACCCCGGTGTAAACTTAGGGTTTCCTGTAATAGGAAGTAATGGGCCACAATTGTCCAACAGCCCTTTTTTTTCAGGGAAGGGACGTTCAGGGATTTCAATGTATTGGCTGTCGTTTAGGATATGTCTATGTTCTTGGGTAATAGGGAGGCGCGTAGCCACGGCAGGGCCCCCAACGGGATTGGACACACATCCGCCGCCACACGTACCCACAGTTTTGTCGAATAGTTATGAATCCAGTCTAGTACACGGGCATGTGCTGCTGCGAAATAGTATTGACGACAATCCGGCAAGCCTGTCCCCCCCGCTTCCTTAGGCCGAGTCAATGTCTCCCATCGTAACCTCGGGTGTTTGGACGCCCAGACGAAATTTTTAAATTGTCGCCTAAGCCTGTCCCAGAACGAGGCTGGGATATATGTGGGGATCGTATGTATCAGGTACAACAACCTGGGCAGGATTGTCATCTTTAGTATGTTAATGCGTCCAAACCAGGAAAAACTCGTCCGCTCCCAGGCGGCCAAGGAATTCTCCAATCTCGAAAGGAATGGCTGGAAGTTCAGAGGGAATAGTCTAGACAGCTCCGAGGGAAGACGAATACCCAAATAAGTTATGACATTGCCCGAAGGCCATTTAAATGGGTAATGCGTCTTTAATTCTTGTACCATTTCTTTAGGGAGAGAGACATTGAAGGCCTCGGATTTGTCCATGTTGATTTTGAAATTGGACCATCTGCCGAATCTCTCCAGTAGTTCCAATAGGTTAGGGAGGGAAGTTGCCGGATTGGTTATATAAATTAGTACGTCGTCAGCAAATGCAGAGCATTTATATTCTTTGCCTGCTAATTTAATTCCTCGAATCTCAGGGATGCTGCGAATGGTGGCCAAAAGATGTTCCATGATTAGTATATATAGGAGGGGGGATAGTGGGCAGCCCTGTCGGGTTCCATTGTGGATGGTAAAGGGGTTAGATATTGAGCCGTTTATTTTTAACCTAGCTGCTGGGGACTTGTAAAGTGCAAGTATTTTTTCACGGAAGGAGGGACCCAGACCAATGTGCGTGAGGGTGTGTGCTAAAGAAGACCAGGCAATTCTATCGAATGCCTTTTCAGCATCTAGGGATAGGACCATCAATGGTATTTTATGAGTTTTTGCGTGATGTATGATATCAATCGTTTTTAGGGTGTTGTCCCGTGCTTCCCTGCCTGGGACAAAATCCACTTGGTCCGGGTGAACCAGCGAGGAGCGCAGTGGACTCAGCCTATTTGCTATTAATTTTGCGTAGATTTTTAAATCAGTATTCAGTAGTGAAATTGGACGGTAGCTCTTGCATATATGAGGATCTTTTCCTGGTTTGGGGATTACAGTGACGTACGCCTCCGTGGACTGAGCAGGGAATGGGCAGGACTCAGAGATAGAGTTAAATGCTACCAACATCAAAGGGGATAGAAGGTCTGCTAATAGTTTATAAAATTTTCCTGTGAAGCCATCTGGGCTCGGGCTTTTGTTACTTGGTAAATTTTTTATTACCTCCAATAAATCTGTGTGAGTAAAGGGGTTATCTAGGTCTGTTACCACTTCTGGGCTCGGGATAGTGAAAGGGGATGCAACGGGGTGTGGGGCGCTTTCTGGGTTAGGGAGGTTGTATAAATTCAAGTAATATGCGCGGAAGGTTGCTGAAATCTCCGCCGTTGTGTGGACCATGGGATCATTAGATCCTTTGATACAAGGGATAAAGTTTTGGGTACATTGTTAGCGTAAGGCCCTAGCAAGCATCCGTCCCGGTTTATTACCAAATTCGTAAAAGCGGCTTCGTTCAATTTGGAGGTATCGTTTGTAGGAGTCATCTAGCAATTGTTTTACTTCTTGTCTTGCTTTCAGAAGACTCCTCAACGTTTCCGTCGAAAGCGCGCTTTTGTGGGTTAATTCTAGATTGGCTACGTTTTGCAGGGCAGAACTCAGAGTTTGGGCCTTAGCTTTTTTTATGCGCGAGCCGTGTTTTATTACTACCCCCCTTAGTACGCATTTTAGTGCTTCCCATTGAAAAATAGAGGCCGTTGTGTCGGAGGCGTGGTCAGAGAGGAAATGTCTTATTGAATCCTGCACGTCTAACAGGCACACAGGGTCCTCAAGTAGGCTCTCATTCAAACGCCAAGGGCGCACCGTTTTGGAGAGGGAAGGGATCGTCATAGCACAGTAGACTGGTGCATGATCTGATCATAATATGTTACCTATGGTTGTAGAGACTACCCAAGGAAGGGCCGAGTGTTGGATCAGGATATAGTCTATCCTACTGTAGGAGTCGTGTGGTGTAGAATAGAAAGTGTAATCCCTGTCCGCAGGGTGTTGCAGTCTCCAAACGTCACATAATTGTAACCTGAGGAGAGCTTTCTTGACATGTTTAATGGCTTTGTAGGATAGATGTGATTTTTTTCTTCAAGTTGTCTAGGACAGGGTCCAGTGTAAGGTTAAGATCAGCACATAGAATGACCGTTCCCTGAATCAGTGGGGAGGCGGTGTCCACTAGGTTTGAGATGAAGCTGGGTTGGTCTTGGTTCGGGGCATATACATTTAATAGGGTTATTACCTGGCCTTCGATGTTTAAAGAAAGAATGATGTATCTAGCCTCTCTATCCAGTGTGCAGCTAATTAGTTGGTGGGGGAGGGATTTGTGGATAGCGATTGCAACTCCTTTAGATTTATTGTTGGTATTATTGGCAAAATGCCAACTGGTGTAATGTTTATGTTTTATGTTAGGTGTCTGATTTTCCTTGAAGTGTGTTTCTTGAAAGCATATAATCTGTACCTTCTGTCAGTGAAAGTGTTGCAAGATTTGTGCCCGTTTTTCCGGCGTGTTCAATCCCTTGGCGTTGAAGGAAGCAATTTTCAATTCCATCGCTCCGAATATGTAGTGTGGCGATCCTGCTGGTTACAGAACTTAGTGCAATGCCAAGAGAGGAAAAGAAACAGTAAGGTTAGGATCGAAAGAAAAGGCAAAAGAAAGGATTACAGGAGACAACAAAATACAGAGGTATAGCCTCTGTACGGGAGAATCCAACTAGAGGGGTACTAACGTATTACAGGAGCTTGTATGACCCTGAAAGGCAGGACAGAGGCTCCTTCCCTATGTGGGGCGAAGACCGGTCTAGCAGCTAACAAGGTGGCACAGGAGCCTGCATGATACCACAGTAAGGTTAACATTCAACTTGATATAACTGATTATTTTCACCGGCTAGGTAATTAAGCAAAATACAGTAGGGCGCTTAAGAAGAGATAAACCTATAAGCGTGTCCACTACTACCATGAAACTGAACAAGGAGGGGGGGGGGGGAGGGAGAGAAAGGGAAAAAAAACAAACCTCAACACAACTATTTAATGTATAACACTTTTGTTGCTACTGGGTCCTTGAAGGAGTTCTGGGGTAGCTCCCAGCAACGGAACTCCCTCCACAGCTAATACCAAGTACAGCAAGGTTTATAACATTCTCTCCAGTCCCCACGTACTCATGTGTCAACCTGACCTACACAAAGGTGGTGAACAAAGGACTTATATTGAACTAAAATAATGTTGTGGATTCCTCTCAAAGTCCTGTCTTCAGATCGCAATACAACGGTCTGCAGTTGGACCCTTATTTGTTATTTCCTCCCTTTGGTCTGTCTCTGGGGGGGGTCCTGGAGGAGGACGTGCCGAGGGTCTTGTGGGCTTTCTGACTTGAGACATTCCGTTCTCTGTGAGCATCTCCCATTCAGGGAGAGTAATGTTAGGAAGGTTCAGATTCATCAGGAATCCACGTAAGTCTCCAGGCGCTCTAATCATGAATATCTGAGGGCCTTTCTTTACTGATAGAGAGAAGGGGAACCCCCATCTAAAGGGAATCCCCTTATTTTGTAGAAGCGTGAGCAGGGGTTTAAGGGCTGCTCTTTGGGCCAATGTGTATCTGGATAGATCTGGCATGATACGGATAGTCTTGCCCTGGTATGAGAGTGTTTGTTTCTGGCGAGCAGCCTGTAGAATTAGTTCTTTGAGGTGAAAAAAGTGAATCCGGCAAATTATATCCCTTGGATGTGGATTATTGGGATCTGGGGGTCGTAGGACTCTATGGACCCTGTCTAGTTCAATAAAAGTGTCCGGCGGACGTCGTAGTAACCCATTAAAAATGGAGGTCAGTGTGGATGGGATGTCCGCAGTGAGTATGGATTCTGGGAAGCCACGGATTCGTAAATTATTCCTCCTATTTCTATTTTCTAAATCATCCAAGGTAGCTTGGAGGTTTTGTAGTTGGGAGGAGTGCTGTTTAACAGTATCTGTCAGTTCTTGTATGGTTTTCGTCGTGAAGTCACGAGATTGAGTTAGGGAGTCCACTTGTGCTGACAGGTTTGTCATCTCCGAGCAGACTGTGGCAAACTCCTGTTTACATTCAGCAACAATCTTGGAGGTCAAGTTAGCTATATCTTGCTTGGTAGGCATGGATTCCAGTAATGCACGCAGGTCTGCCAGGGTAGCGGGTCTGCTCTCCTCTGGGGATGTATGTTTCAGCAGCTCCCTATTCTCCTCCTGCGGACGTTGTTTGAATCTACTGAGGGATGGGGCCCCATCTGATCCTCCAGCGGGGACCACCTCGCAAACAGGGGAGTGTATTGTTGTCTGTGTCCCTTCTCGGGGGGGAGAGCACAGATCTTGGTTTCTGATCTCTCGCCGTCTCTGGGGGGAGTCGAGGGCCAGGATGATCCCGTCGACCACTGAGTAGGTGAATTAGAGGAGTGCAAGAGCGGGGAGTCAGTCCACATCTTGTGTATAATGTGATCTTGTGGGGTTGCTTCTAGGGTCCCCGGATCTGCCCTGGCCTGTTGCTGGCTTTGTGTGGGGGCCTGTGAACATGGGGTGTTGGGGAATAGCGACCCCCCCTCTGCTCCCCTTCCCCTCTGTGGGTCCCCATCCTGGGTAAATGGCGAGGGGGGAGAACCTGTGAGCATGGCGGCTGCAGCACTGCCAGGCATCCCCCCATCCACCCCTGTCAGTCCTGCCCTGAGTGCTGAGAGGACACATGGTGCACCCTCATCCACCGCAGCCTGTTCCTGGATAGCGCCGCCACTCTCCCACACTCCACACCTCACCTCCTCAGACGCTGCCGTGCTGTGTTCGTCCTCTCCCTCCTTGCCTGTGACATCTGAAGCAGGTAGGAGAGATCTTCCCCGTGAGCCGCTGGTCTGTGCCTTCTTTGCAGGCACGGGCGCTTCCATGCTGCCGCCCGGGTCTCCACGTGGGGGGCCGCCATCTTGGCCGGCGGCGTCTCCTCCATCAGACCGCCGCGTTCCCAGCCTCTGCGTGGATTCCTCACCCGGCCGGCTCAACGGTGGTCTGGCTGCCGGGGGCTGCAGGGGAGCCTGGGAATCCATCCCAGCTGCTGTGTGCTCACCCTGCAGCATGTCATGTGGCGGGTCCCTGGTCTGATCCAGCGGCGGGAAACCTCCGGTCCCACGGTGGAGGGTATTAGCTCGAGTGAGCAGGTGGGCTATGTCCCCCTTAGTGGTCGGGGGTTGGGAGGAGGCCCGGGCCCTGGACTTTCTTGTAGATTTGCCCATGATTATTATAGATAAGCCAGTGAAATATTGGTGGTGCTGCAGGAGCTCCCAGAGATGCGACCTCACACCACCATAGCTAGCCACACCCCCTCGTTTTTACCACGTTTTTATAAACACCAGATAGGCAGGTATCTTCCTCCAAAATGGGATAATTTTTGGACTGTTTTTACAATTTAAGTAAAACAGTCTGTTACTGCCTTGTATTAACAAGGCTGTTGGTTAACACCAGTTACCATTCGTTTTTCCCTAGCCAAACTGAAAAGTCAAAATGACCTCAACCTAAAATTGTGTTGCATTAAAGAGTAAAGGCTGCTTTACACACAATGATATCGCTAGTGAACTCGTTAGCGATGTGACACGCCCAGATCGTTGCTACGATTTGCCGAGATCGCTCATAGGTTGTTTTGTAGTGGTCACACGTACACATCTGACAAACGATGCTACATCGTTCAGCGATATATTCTTTGACCAAGGCAGTCGTGTGGATGTTGTTCGTCGTTAGCAGGGTGTCAAATGTAGCAATATGTCTGCTGCGTTCCAAACGACGAACAATATTTTAAAACTGAACGACGTGTCAACGATCAACGATTTTCACCCTATTTGCGATCGTTCGGAGTCGCACACAGGTGTCACACGCAACGACATCGTTAACGATGACGGAAGTGTGTCAAGAAAACCGTGCCCCCGACGACATATCGTCAGATAAATCATAGCGTGTAAAGCGGCCTTAAGAAATGGATTGAACACAGTCCTAGGAGACCTCGGAGTGTTGCACAAGTTTTTTGAGCAATTATATAGTCTTAGCAGCACTTGAGCTTGGCTGTTAATCAAAATTAAAAACAATGTTGTTGAAGCTGGTAAATTCAAATCTTAAAAGATTTCATTATCTCTTTCTATCTATCTATCTATCTATCTATCTATCTATGTATATTCTTAATACATTTTCTTGCCGTTTTTGAATGTGATTTTTTTTTCCCATGTCCAGAAGCTGAAACAAAGTCCAGATCATCCTAAATGTGAGTACATTGCTTATAAATGATATATTAACACACTGCAGATTTGTAGCAGACACGTTTGCGACCTCACTAGTTATCTGAATAAGCTTCACATAAATCCATGAGCGTGCTGCAGACACAACCCTGTTCAAATGAAGGGAACACATTTTCATATATATAAATTTCTGCACAAATTTGCTGTGAGGGATATTTCCAAAGGGATTTTTTCAAATGTTATGGAGATGCTGCAGATTTTCCTGATTTCCAAAAGGAACAGCCGCAGAATACAGTAGCTGTAATATGAAGCGATTTTGTAATCTCCTCCACACACTACTTTTTGTTTTATTTTCTGGGTGGAGATTTAGCTTGTATTGTGGATTAGATTAAATATGCCATTCAAACACAGTAGAATTTGTAAGTCCAGGATTTAAAATCAGGAGCTGCTATAAAGAATTGACATTCACGTTTCTTCACCTAGTGTTTTTTAAAAACCTCTTCAAGAAAAAAATTATTAAATAACTCCTCACATGTATATTAATTAATTTGGATTTCCTAGAGAAATAAATCCAATGCACTTGGAGGAAATGCGATGACAAAATAAACACCTCAAACTATGGCTATTTTCTCCTGTTGCTTATTCTGCTGCTTGTTTACTGCCAAGAGAGCAGGCAAAACTTTTTCTTTTGGCTGTAAAGAAGCTGCTTACAAAAAGAGGGCTTTGCTCTGTTTTTGCTGCTTTTTTAGTGAGATTTTAAGGCGTTTTTTGGGGGATTTTTTTGCTACAGGTTATATTAGTTATTTACCTACAGTACATGTTTAATAAAGTTAGTTTTATTCACCAAAAACACGGCAAAATTGCATAATCAAGTTTTATTGCAGCTTTTTTGCATTTCATTGTTGCTTTTTATCGTGAAAAAACACTGCAAAAATTCTACAGAAACGTTGAAAGAATTGACTTGCTGCAATTTTAAAAAAACAGCAGTTTTCCAATTTAGTCAGGAAATAAAAGCAATTGTGTGTGTGAGTGCTGCAGGGAGGTAGTCATGGTCGAGATGATGACTCCTAATGCCCCAGCAGACAATGTGAAAGATGTGGTGGGTGTGTGGAATTTCCCTATGTCCGCAGTAGAGATGACTGATGTTCGAATCCAACCGTTCGCCAATTTCAAATTTGAGTGGTTTTGGGTGGTGTTCGAGTCGTTCGACGAACTTGAACGATTGGCTTCATGTTCGATCGTTCGACTTACCATTCGATAATGGTTCGATCACTAAAAGCGTGGCTTTTCACAGTAAGGCTATGTGCGCACATTGTGTATTTGCATGCGTACTGCGTCCCCAGCACAATCCCTCTCTCTTTCCTACTCACCGATCACTGGCGCGGCGCTGCACGGCAGTCACAAAGCGCCGGCGGCTTTTCCTCTTTTGAAAATGGCTGCTGCTCATTATTCAATCTAGTATTCCCTGCTTTCCCCGCCCACCGGTACCCATGATTGGTTGCAGTGAGACGCCCCCACGCTGAGTGACAGCTGTCTCACTGCAACCAATCACAGCCGCCGCTGGGCGGGTCTATATCGTGCAGTAAAATAAATAAATAATTAATTAAAAAAAACAAAACCTGCGGTCCCCCCCATATTTGATACCAGCCAAGATAAAGCCACATGGCTGGAGGCTGGTATTGTTAGTGTGGCGCCCCTGACCTGGTCAGGCACCACTGAGTACTGCACCCATGCTGGGGACAGTACAATACAGGTAATCCAGAAGGCTGACCGAGGTGTGACTACACAGGCGCATAGTGATCAGGTCTCACACATGTACCTTTGGGAGGACCCCTGGGGATCCCAGGAGGGGGCAAAGCCTTCACCTCCACTGGAATAGTGGAGGGGGTAAAAAGCCTCCATCTCCACTCAAGGGGTGTGGTGGAGAGCCTGGTTGCTAGGTGGCGTAGGCAAGAACAGGAGAGGAGGAGCAGTGAGCCGGTTCAGTGTGCAGTTCAGGGGGAGCAGACGTCAGGAGCAGACCCCTGGGGCTGTTGCAGTCTGACAGCGTCCGCGCAGTGGCTACCGACGGGGGAGAACGGTCACCTAGTAGTGCTACCCGAAATCCATCTTCAGCTAAAGAGAGAGCAACGGAGTGGGAAGTAAGGAGACTGCTAGGGAGTTACCAGGCCCAAACGGGTAGTAGGTCCCAGTGCAGGGATAGATCCACCTTTCCTTGCCAAACCTGCTTGAGGGGGCACTTTACACCCCCAAGAACACACTAAAAAGTCCGCAGCCACGTCGCCACAGTTAGGGCCCATAGTTCACAGGAGGCAAGCAGCCGGAGTGTCCTGGTCCAGGCTACAAGCAAACGGACAAAACGAAGGGGAGAGAGGCTTCAGCAACTTCCCTGGGTGACCCCCATAGGGACTAAAAGTCGGGGTTACTCCAAAACGCAAAGGGCTAAGGAAGGCGAGTCGGTAGTCACCCTCATCAGTCAGCCTGAAGGATACCTGGTTCCAGCCTGGTTCATCCCAGCTACGCCCGGGTTACTCACTCTGCCACCTTCTGTGAGTAAAACCCCTGAAAGACATTCTGCTTGTGTGGAGTTATTCTGCGCCTTGTGGTTCTACACACCTACACAGGGCCCTGGGGCTTGCCTCACTCTCAGGAGGCTATTACAACCGACTGCACCCACCATCAGCCCCAGGCATCCCTTAATCTGCAGTGGCGGTCCCCACTGACCGCAATTCTGAGAGTGGCGTCACGACAATCCTAAAAGAAGATCTCCTACCTGTGACAAGATCCAGCCGAGTGGAGTCCCTGAAGGTAATGCACCGACACTGCACCTGTGGGGCTTCACATCAGGATGGAGAGCGCCACGCTATGGGGAGCCCACCACCCTAACAATATCAGCCAGCAGCCGCCCGGAATTGGCGCATCCATTAGAGGCAACAGTCCCGGGACTGTACCCGGCTCATCCCGAATTGCCCTGGTGTGGTGGCAATCGGGGTAATAAGGTTAAGTTAATCATGACAGGCGTCTCCCCGAGATACCTTCCATGATTAACCTGTAAGTGAAAGTAAATAAACACACACAACGAAAAATCCTTTATTTGGAATAAAAGACAAAAAAACCCCCTCATTTACCACTTTATTAATCCCCAAACAGACATCCAGGTCCGAAGTAATACACACGACACTTTCAACTCTGCTACATGAAGCTGAAAGGCAGCGCCGTAGAATACGAGTGCTCTGTGTCAGCTCCACGCAGCAACTGAAGTGAGCCGCACTGTCACCGGAGACTTTCTCTGGTAGTGCCTGCATGTCTCTCTCTCTCTCTTCTCTCTTCTCTTCTCTCTCATCTCTCTCTTCTCTCTCCTATCTCTCTCTTCCTCTCTTCTCTCTCTCCTCTCTCTCTTCTCTCTCCCCTCTCTCTCTTCCCTCTCTCTTCTCTCTCCTCTCTGTCTCTTCTCTCTTCTCTCTCTTCTCTCTCTCTTTCTCTCTTCTCTCTCTCTCACCTCTCTCTTCTCTCTCCTCTCTCCATCTCTTCTCTCTCCTCTCTCTCCTCTCTCTTCTCTCTCTCTTTCTCTCTTTCTCTCTTCTCTCTCTCCCTCTCATCTCTCTCTGCTCTTTCTCTCTCCTCTCTCTCTCATATCTCTCTTCTCTCTCTCCTCCCTCTCCCCTCTCCTCTCTCCTCTCTCTCTCTTCCTCTTCTCTCTCTCTTTTCTCTCTCTTTCTTCTCTCTCTCCTCTCTCTCTCCTTTCTCTCTCTCTTCTCTCTCCTCTCTCCCCTCTCTCTCCTCTCCTCTCTCTCTTCTCTCTCTTCTCTCCTCTCTTCTCTCTCCTCTCTCTCCTCTGTTCTCTCTCTTACTCATCTCACTCTCTCACTCATCTCTCTCTCTCTGTCTCATCTCTCTCTCTCATCTTTGTAGCTGAATATTCTACTTCTGGTTTCTCTACTGCAATACAGAGGTCAAGATTACCAAATCTTCCTATGCTTGTCATTACAGGCAGTGGCTCAATGGGTAGAGCTGCTGCATAAGGAGAATTAGTTCACGAGTTCGAGTCCTGGCTGTCCCGGTAAAGAATTTAATTTATTTATAATTTTAAATTATAATTTTTATTTATAATCATAATTTAATTTAATTATGCACTGAGGGGAGGAGCCGGACATCAGCTGTGAGCCGCGGGACACACCTCTAAAATCGGAGCAGTTCACGGAATGAGGCTGCATTGCTCTCTCCTCTCTCTCTTCTCTCTCTCTTCTCTCTCTCTCTCAGACCTGGCGATGACCAGCTGATGCTGATTTACTGCTCAGCCGACTAAACTATCAGCTGATGCTGTCGGACAGGAGTCTGCACAGAATAACAACAGAACTTATACAATCAGCTGCTGTGTCATGTGATTCAGGCCCTTGAACCTGACACATCATCTGATCGCTTTGCCTTCTAGCAAACTGATCAGATGATATTGGATCCGGATTGGATGGCGCGGGACCCTTGACCCAGGATTACTGCAGAGGGGGGGTGGTTCTTTATTTCAATAAAGATGGAGTCACTAATTGTGTTGTGTTTTCTTTCTAATATAATATAATAAAGGCACCTCCTCCTTGACGGAGGGATAGTTCGGCAGTCACAGCGAAGTCGCTGAGCGGTTATGTGCGTGTGACGCTGCCGTAGCGATAATGTTCGCTACGGCAGCAATCACCACATATCACATGTGCGACGGGGGCGGGTACTATCGCGCTCGACATCGCTAGCCGATGCAAGCGATGTCGCAACATGTAAAGTACCCCTAACTGTGATTGCTGAATAGGAATTGACCCTGTGTGCAAGTTTCATTGATATGGACGTACTTATGTAAACTTACAACAAGTAAATGTGTTGTTTTCTACTGCTCCACTGGCATCTCTGCTTTCTGGGCTAATCTGAGTGCACCACATTACACCACACTGCCAGAAACAGAGGTAAATTGAGTGTACCTTAACATCACAAACTTTACTTTTTTTTCTTTTTGTCACTGCCATGGCGGAATGGTAACTACTGGACACTATATGGTCCATGGTATGTGACACTAGTTTTAATAAATTCCTCCAAAGTATATTATAAAGTTACATATAGCCGTATCTACATATAATAAAAAAAAGGTATATTGACAGTTTGTCTACCCAAACTGTCAGTATAAAATAAGCACATACCTTTTAAAAGCAGCATGGTACAACATTTGGTGTGGCTAAGATGGCTCAGTTCACCGTTCTGCCCACTAGTTTTGTATGCTTGGTGTCCCTGGTGATTGACAGCACAGGCTTGCCTACAACGTACAATGTCAGCAGACAACGCTAAGGAAAGCTGGTGCTATCAAGCACAAGTAAAGGAGGCACGCAAAGCCCATGGGTGGAATGGTGCACTAAACCGTTTGGCCACGTCAAAGGTCCCCCAATCATGCTAATTAATATATTTAATTAAAGTTCAATATTTGAAGCTTGGAGGCAGATTAGAACACTAACGCCACATTCTCAGGTGAAGTATTTGGTGAGTCTTTGATGCTGCAGATGTTCTGAAACTATTAGATAAATGAAGTTACTTACATTTGTTTTCATTGTAATTTAGAGTGTGCCTTTTTTTAGTGTTTCTTGATGCTTTGGTTTTTGTTTCCTTTTTTATGTCAGACGCTTTTTTTTTTATACTGGCATTTGATAACTTTTTTTTTTACAAAGTCATTAGAGTTGAGCAAGTACCTAAATATTTGTATCTAACTATTTGTACTCGCTGTACTTATAACGAGTATTGTTTAATACTCGCATATTTATTCCGAATAGCATGTACAATGCAAATCAATGGGGAATACTCGCAATGTAACGAGTAACACGAATTCCACACTATTCGCTACTCGCACGAATAGTAAGGCATTCAGGTTACTTGTTACTTTGTGAGTTTTTCCCCATTGACTTGCAAAAGAAATTGGTGTGTTGTAGATTTCAAACAGAGCTGCAGGTCAGTTTTGATAGAATTGTTAGATGTTGTGTTTTTGGTACAGTGTCAAAAACTCATGAAAATGTCATCATAGAAACTTAACCTAAAGTTTAAATTTTTATAAAGGCTATGTTCACTACAAGGCTGAATTCTTAGCTTATACTGTCAATTTGGGCTGGAGTCACACAGTCGTACATTCTTTCATGTGAGAGAGTT
Source organism: Anomaloglossus baeobatrachus (assembly GCF_048569485.1). Taxonomy (NCBI): domain Eukaryota; kingdom Metazoa; phylum Chordata; class Amphibia; order Anura; family Aromobatidae; genus Anomaloglossus; species Anomaloglossus baeobatrachus. The sequence continues at coordinate 219,361,125 of NC_134354.1, forward strand.
GGGCCAATTATGCTAATGACAATTGGATCAAACTATGACAGTGTCAGCATAGTTTGATCCGATTCTCTCTCATGAGAGAATCGGAGTACGCTGTCAGGAGAAGGAGTAGCACAAAAGTTCACCATCTTCTCCATGCTATGAGTACGTGGAAATCAGACTGTACTCGGATGACAAATGAGTACAGTTCGATATTTTACACACATTCATAGACTTGAACAGGTATGTGTCATCCGAAATACGCTGCCAATCGCAACATGCAGCCATTCTTTATATCATGCCGAATCAGCATGAGAAAAAAAGCACTAATCAGCACTGCTCCATAGACTAATATTGGTCAGACAACTGTTTGATAAAACTTGAGATAGCCTGTGAGCACAGCCTATAGAGAAGCTGTTAGGATATTCATACTATGCTAACTACATGAAGCATAAAATAGCAACAGGGTTACATCTAACAGTGGGTCTGTGCTTAGACATTGCAAAATGCATCAAATTTGGTGTATTTTTGACATTAACCCCTTTTTGCCACACTTGGTATTTCTTTTTTTTACAATTACATCATATATTAAAATGGATGGTGTCATTCAAAAGTACAATTTGTCCTGCAAAAAAAAAAGCCCTCACAAGGCTACAACGAAAGAAAAATTAAAAGTTATGGCTCTTGGAATAAGGGTAGGAAGAAACTAAAATGCAACAACGAAAAATCTCCCGATCCTTAGAAGGTTAAGCTTAAAACCCATTTCTTCTGTTTTTAAAACACACTGTTTGTACATCACTGGACAAAATGGCATGGTTTAAAGAAAAAGAAATAGTCAAAAATGAAACGTCACATGCCATATTGCATCACAATTCTTTTACTTAGTAATCTAGTAACCAACAGTAGAGAAGAGCCACCCCCCTAGAGTTTGAGTTCGGTTCGGCGAACGGTGCCCCGTTCGATGAGCCGTTCGACGAACCTCTCGAACCCCATTGAAAACAATGGGAGGCAAGCACAAACACATAAAAACACATTATAAATGTACACATACAGTTAATAAACATTGCCATAACACTTACCGGTCCCCGCGATCCGTCCTGCACTCTGTCTCATGTCGCTATTCCTTCCGATGATCGCTGCATCCTCCCGGTAACCAGCACTGACAGGACCTTCCGTGACGTCAAAATAGCCATGTGACCAGTCACGTGTCTGTTATCTCATTGGCTACAGACTGGTCACATGACTATGACGCGTCATGTAGGACCTGTCAGTGCATCTCTCCAGTACGCGGTGATTGTGTATCTCCGTGTACCGGCGACATGCTCTGGCACACGGTCTGCTTCCCCGTTCCGTTATAAACCGGCTGCCACAGCCGGTCAATAACGGAGATCACCGTTGCTATAGCAACGCGCCAGTCAGTGGTGACGTCACCGCTTACAGGCAACAGCTCCTTCTCACTCACGGAGTGAAAACACTGCACGGGGAACAGCGTCTTCCCCCATGCAGCGCTGCTGATGTAGCAGAGCTGCATGTGTTGAAGGAGAAAGAAGACAGAAGAGCCGGATCGTGGAGGGATAAGAGGTAGTAATAAACATGGAGTCTCTAAGTGTGTCTGTGTATTTATTTCTATTAAAGTATTTTTTCTCTGTGTGGTGTCTTTTTTTAACCCTTTATTGGAGATTCTTAATGGCCGGGTCAAACTTGCCTGACATTAAGAATCTCTGGCTTAATACTAGCTAGTAAAACAAAGCCAGTATTAACCCATTATTACCCAGCAAGCCACCGACACCAGTTGGATACAGCGCCAGATGATGGCGCTTCTATGAAAGCGCCATTTTATGGGGCGGCTGCGGATTGCAATTCACAGCAGAGGCACCCAGAAACCTCGGATTCCAATCCCCAGCTGCCTAGTTGTACCTAGCTGGACACAAAAATATGGCGAAGCCCATGTCATTTGTTTTTTAATTATTTCATGAAATAAGTGAAATACTTAAAAAAAACGGGCTTCCCTATATTTTTAGTTCCCAGCCGGGTACAAATAGGCAGCTGGGGGTTGGGGGCAGCCGTACCTGCCTGCTGTACCTGGCTAGCATACAAAAATATGGCGAAGCCCACGTAATTTTTTTGGAGTGCAAAAAGTCCTGCATACAGTCCTGGATGGAGTATGCTGAGCCTTGTAGTTCTACAGCTGCTGTCTGCTCTCCTGCATGCACTAGTGAATGGAGCATGCTGAGCCTTGCTGTTCTGCAGCTGCTGTCTGCTCTCCGCCATACAGACAGATAGCAGCTGCAGAACTACAAGTCTCACCATACTCCATCCAGGACTGTATGCAGGACTTTTTGCCGCCAAAAAAAATTATTTGGGCTTCGCCATATTTTTGTAAGCTAGCTAGGTACAGCAGGCAGCCTAGGGCTGCCCCCAACCCCCAGCTGCCTATTTGTACCCGGCTGGAAACAAAAATATAGGGAAGCCCTTTTTTTATTAATTATTTCATGAATTTCATGAAATAATTCAAAAACAAATGACGTGGGCTTTGCCATATTTTTGTATGCTAGCCAGGTACAGCAGGCACGTACGAGCTGCCCCCAACCCCCAGCTGCCTATTTCTACCCGGCTGGGAACCAAAAATATAGGGAAGCCCTTTTTTTATTATTTCATGAAATAATTAAAAAACAAATGACGTGGACTTCGCCATATTTTTGTGTCCAGCCAGGTACAACTAGGCAGCTGGGGATTGGAATCCACAGCACAGGTTGGCCTGAGCTGTCTGGGCCCCTCTGCTGCGAATTGCAGTCCGCAGCCGCCCCAGAAAATGGCGCTGTATCTAACTCTTCCAACAGCCCTGGTGACGGTGGCTTACTGGGTAATAATGGGGTTAGGGCTAGCTGTATATTATCAACTGGCCCTAAGCCCGAAATTCATGGTGGCATGCCAATATTAGACATGGCCACCATGAATTTCTAGTACCGATAAAAAGAACCACAACACACAGAAAAAGAATTTTATTATAAATAAAACACAACACAATTAGTGACTCCATCTTTATTGAAATAAAGAACCCCCCTCCGCAGTAATCCTGGGTCAAGGGTCCCACGCCGTCCAATTCGGATCCAATATCATGTGATCGGTTTGCTGGAAGGCAAAGCGATCAGATGATGTGTCAGGTTCAAGGGCCTGAATCACATGACACAGCAGCTGATTGTGTAAACAGCTTTTATACAATCAGCTGATGCATCACTGCAAAAAAAAAACAAAACAAACTACACACTTCAGTGCAGACTCCTGTCCGACAGCATCAGCTGATAGTTTAGCCGGCTGGGCAGTAAAAAGCCGGCCTCACTGTTTGACTTATAGTGTCAGCTGATGCCGTCAGGTGACCGCATCAGCTGATCATCGCCAGGTCTGAGAAAGAGAGAGAGAGAGAAAGAAGAGAGAGAGAGAGAGAGAGAAAGAGAAAGAAAGAAGAGAGAGAAAGAGAGAAAGAAGAGAGAGAGAAAGAAGAGAGAGAGAAAGAAGAGAGAAAGAGAAAGAAGAGAGAGAAAGAAGCAAAAGAGGAGAAGAAGAGAAAGAGAGAAGGAATAGAGAGAGAAAGAGAGAAAGAGGAGAGAGAAGAGAAAGAGGAGAAAGAAGAGAAAGAAGAGAAAGAAAAGAAATTAAGGAGAGAGAGAGAAAAGAGAGAAAGAAAGGAGAGAAAGAGAGAATGAGAGAGAAAGGAGAGAAAGAAAGGAGAGAGAGAAAGGAGAGAGAGAAAGAAAGGAGAGAGAAAGGAGAGAGAGAAAGAGAGAAGGAAGAGAGAGAAAGAGAGAAAGAAGAGAGAGAAGAGAGAGGAGAAAGAAGACAAAGAAGAGAAAGTAGAGAAAGAAGAGAAAGAAAGGAGAGAGAGAGGAGAGAAAGAAAGGAGAGATAGAAAGAGAGAGAGAGAAAGGAGAGAAAGAAAGGAGAGAGAGAAAGGAGAGAGAGAGAGAGAAAGAGAGAGAGAAAAAGAGAGAGAGAAAGAAAGGAGAGAGAAAAAGAAAGGAGAGAGAGAAAGAGAGAAAGAAGAGAGAGAAGAGAAAGAGGAAAAAGAAGAGAAAGAAGATAAAGTAGAGAAAGAAGAGAAAGAAAGGAGAGAGAAAGGAGAGAAAGAAAGGAGAGAGCGAAAGAGAGAGAGAGACAAAGGAAAGAAAGAATGGAGAGAGAGATAGGAGAGAGAAAGGAGAGAGCTAGAGAGAGAAAGAAAGGAGAGAGAGAAAGGAGAGAGAAAGGAGAGAGAGAAAGAAAGGAGAAAGAAAAAGGAGACAAAGAAGAGAGAGAGAAAGAGAGAAAGAGAGAGAGAGAGAAGAGAAAGAGGAAAAAGAAGAGAAAGAAGAGAAATAAAGGGGAGAAATGAGAGAAAGAAAGGAGAGAAAGAAAGGAGAGAGAGAAAGGAGAGAGAGAGAGAAAGAAGAGAAAGAAAGGAGAGAGAGAAAGGAGAGCGAGAAAGGAGAGAGAGAGAAAGGAGAGAGAGAGAAAGGAGAGAAAGAAAGGAGAGAGAGAAAGGAGAGAGAGAGAGAAAGGAGAGAGATAGAGAGAGAGAGAGAGCTCACAGCTGATGTCCGGCTCCTCCCCTCAGTGCATAATTAAATTATATTTATAAATATATTATAAATATAATTTTAAATTATATTATAATATATTTACCTGCACTGAAAAAGCAGGTAAAATGCAGGAATTTGAAGGAATCTTGGTTTTTGCCATTTCTCATTGACTTCAATGTTACCAAAACGCACCCAAAATGGCAAAAACAATTGACATGCTCCTTCTTTGAAAGCATGGTTTTTGCCACAAAATATGCAAATTAAACGCAGTGTTTAGAAACGCAAAGTGCGGTCTAGAAATCCCCATTTTCCATAGACTTTGCTGTGAAATCAAAATGCATGCCTTTTGGCATGGAAAGGTGCTTCTCAAAACGGACCTAAAAAGCATCTAAAACGCAGGTAGAAACACAAAGTGCAGTCTCAGCCTTAGGCTGGAAATACACTTATGCGTATAAAATCGGTCCGAGTTGCATGATAAAAAGTCGGACGATTTCAGTTCACTTTACGATCAGTGTGCAATGCAACTGCACTGCGATCCTGGGATTTTTCTCATGATTGCAGTGCGTGTGCAAGCGTGTTTGATGCATATGGGATCCGTTTTTACTGTCATCTGCCATTCAGCTATGCTACATGGCCGCTGACAGCAGACACAAACAGAGCCATGTAGCAGAGCTGAATGAACACTGACAGCAGACACAGACAGAGCCGCATGATCAGAATGAAGTCGGATGAACTTCACCCGACTTCATTGTCATCCCGCGGCTCTGTCTGTGTGGCATGGCCCCTGATTTTCGGTCACCAGTGAAGGTCTCGCCGGTGACCGCAAATCCCCTGAGTGACCGCAGTGAGCCACGCGATCAGCGGTGCCGTCACTGAGGTTACCCGCGGCCACAGCAGAAGTCCTCCTGCTAAGATCTGTGGCCGCGGGTAACCTGGGGTAACCTGAGTGACGTCATCGCTGATAGCGCGACTCACTTCAGTCGCTGCGGGGAGCTCACAGAGAGCGGTCGTGGTCTGTGACTGCTCTCTGTCAGCTTCTGATGTAGCAGAGCTGACAGCGTCGAGGGACCTCTGTGGATTTCGTCGGACATGGAAGGGTATTTGTGGACTTGAAAAAAGTGGTGAAAGAGGGTTGTTTTTTTTATTTATTTCAAATAAAGGATGTTTTTGGTGTATGTCTTCATTTTCTTAAACTTACAGGTTAATCATGGAAGGTATCTCGGGGAGACGCCTGCCATGATTAATCTAGGACTTAGTGGCAGCTATGGGCTGCTGCCATTAACTCCTTATTACCTCGATTGCCACCACACCAGGGCAATTCGGGATGGCCAGGTACAGTCCCGGGACTGTTGCATCTAATGGATGCAGCTATTCCGGGCGGCTGCTGGCTGATATTGTTAGGGCAGTTGGCTCCCCATAACGTGGGGCTCCCCATCCTGACAATACTAGCCTTCAGCGGTGTGGCTTTACCCTGGCTGGTATTAAAATTGGGGGGAACAGCACGCCGTTTGTTTTTAATTATTTATTTATTTATTTTACTGCATGATATGGACCCGCACACCGGCAGCTGTGATTGGTTGCAGTGAGACAGCTGTCACTCATCGTGGGGGCATGTCTGACTGCAACCAATCATAGGTGCCGGTGGGTGGGTAAAGCAGGGAATACGAGATTGAATAATGAGCAGCTGGCTTTTTCAAAAGAGGAGAAGCTGCCGGAGATTTGTGACAGCCGAGCAGCGCCGCTCTGGTGATCGGGGATCGGTGAGTATGAGAGGGGGGGGAGGAATAGACCGACATGAACAGAGAGAGAGAGAGACCGACAGAGAGAGACCGACCGACAGACCGACCGACAGAGAGAGAATAGAGACCGAGAGGGAGAGACTGACTGACAGAGATATTTGACCGACATTGTGAGACCTCACTCATTTCCAGTGTTTTGTGAAACATGCGATAAATGTATTTAGAAAAACAAATGTCACTAGGATGGTGTGAGTGCCGGTCCGTGTGACATCCGTTTATTTACCTGTTCCCATAGAGTTGCATTGGAGAGACTCGCGCGAGAAACTCTCCAAAACGCAGCATGCTGCGATTTTTTTCTCAGTCCGATTTGGACTGAGAAAAAAATAGCAGATGGGAGCTGCCTCATTGATTAACATTAGTCCAAGTGCAATGCAAGAATTTCTCGCATTGCACTACTGCGAGAAAATTGCAAGTGAGAAGCCGGCCAAAGGGTGTGTGAAACATCGGACTGCACTTGGATGTCATCAATACAGTTCAATATAAGCAGAGACAGGAAATGGAGAAGATAGAGAGATTAATCTCTCCTTATCTGCACCTATGCTCTGATTCTCACATGTGAGAGAATGAGATCACAGTGATTAAAGGCCCCATCACACTAAGCAACATCGCTAGCAACATCGCTGGTAACGAACAACTTTTGTGACGTTGCTAGCGATGTTGCTGTGTGTGACATCCAGCAACAACCTGGCCCCTGCTGTGAGGTCGTTGGTTGTTGCTGAATGTCCTGGGCCATTTTTTAGTTGTTGCTGTCCTGCTGTGAAGCACAGATCGCTGTGTGTGACAGCGAGACAGCAACAACTAATGTGCAGGCAGCAGGAGCCGGCTTCTGCTGAGGCTGGTAACTAATGTAAACATCGGGTAACCAAGAAGCCCTGTCCTTGGTTACCCGATATTTACCTTTGATACCAGCCTCCTCCGCTCTCACTGCCTGTGCTGCCGGCTCCTGCTCTGTGCACATGTAGCTGCAGCACACATCAGGTAATTAACCCAATGTGTGCTCTAGCTAGTAGAGCAAGGAGCCAGCACTAAGCAGTGTGCGCTGCTCCCTGCTCTGTGCACATTTAGCTGCAGCACACATCAGGCAATTAACCCGATGTGTGCTGTAACTAGGAGAGCAAGGAGCCAGCGCTCAGTGTGCGCTGCTCCCTGCTCTGTGCACATTTAGCTGCAGCACACATCGGGTTAATTAACCTGATGTGTGCTGTAACTAGGAGACTGGGGGCTGGTCACTGGTTGCTGGTGAGCTCACCAGCAACTCGTGTAGCCACGCTCCAGCGATCCCTGCCAGGTCAGGTTGCTGGTGGGATCGCTGGAGCGTCGCAGTGTGACAGCTCACCAGCAACCTCCTAGCAACTTACCAGCGATCCCTATCGTTGTTGGGATCGCTGGTAAGTTGCTTAGTGTGACTGGACCTTAACACTCTGATCACGCTCGTAGCAGAGTTTGAGCTGAGTGTCATTAGCATATCACTTCAGATGCATTTGCATGAGAGAATCATCGGATGCTATACGCCAATGTCACCCCAGCATTACCCCAAGAGTTTGGAGATAGAAAACGACTGTGCTCTACTGGGAACCACTAATCTACGATGACCCAGGTTCTGAACACCAGTGTATGAAGCACGATAATCCACTAGATGTTGTAACTGCAGAATGTTATGGGAAAATCCAGTGGAGCAAAAAAGACATTTTTGTTGGCTATGGTAGTGGACGTGTTTTATTTTTACAAAGTGTAAACTGAATTTTCAAATTCACACGAATCCACGAATTTCAGGAAACCCCACTTCAACTCGATCATCCGTGGATTGATCTGCTCATGTTCTAATCAACAGAAATCTATGTAGATTTTCCGTTCTGCAAAATCTCATTCCCTTGCATTGCGCTGTATGCTGTTATGGATCTTCAGTTAGCGTAATACATTTTAAATATGCAATGTATTTTGGCTGCCTTCTAGGAAATGTTATCTTTGTACATTTTATATACTTTACTATGACTGTCAGATAGTTCAGAGGAACTAATAATTCAGCACTTGTGAGGTCCTGGTAATTTTGTACAATTAAAATGTTCTTGCACTATTCATTATAATACAATGTATTTACATTTTTTATTATTATAATCAAAAATACACGTGACAACTAATACCAGCCCTTAGGCTATGTGCCCACGTGAGATGAAACCTGCGGATTTATCTACAGAAAATCTGCGGATTTTCTGGATTTTCCAGGTAAATCCACAAGTTTCAGCATGCACAGACAATCCCCATGTTATCCTATGGGACATGAGGAGTGCTGTGTCCACGCTGCGGAATGTGCGCCTGCAGAACATGGTGCGGATGTCCCGCAGCCACACGTAATTGCATGTCAATTCTTTGTGCGGAATTACCTGCGGAAATCTGCCTTGGTCCCATACTTACCTGCCTTGATAGCAGACACCTGGTCACTTTCCCTCCGTGCACAGGACAGCAGTGGAGCTAGGAGCAGGAAGGAGGAGGTGGGCGGGCCAGCATGAGCTCCCGTCATGTGACAGCCAGAGCTAGTGCTGGCCCGCCCACCTTCTCCTGCACAGTGCAGACACGGTCGGAGACGGAGAGAAGTGCCCCGATCACTCCAGCACTTGTTGTGCATTGAGGATGCAGTGCCGAAGCCATGGTACTGTATCCTCAATGCAGAATGACCGCAGGATATCCGCGGGACATTCCACAAGAAAACCGCAGCATGGAAACAGACAGAGTTGTGCTGCGAATTTCTGGGAGCTCCTCCGGAACCGCAGGACACTTTCCCCGTGGGCACATAGCCTTAGAGTTCTTCATAGGAGTCATACTTTATCTTCTAAAATGATAAAAAAAAAGTACAAAACAAACGATTGGCCAACCAATAGATGGCCGGTCCTTGCTAGATGTTCCAGATGATCCTCATGTAATATATGCATACAATATATAATTTCCTATTTTGGCCCTCCAGTGTGTATGGGCCTATTAAGAAACAAAGTTAATGTAGCGTCTTCCGCTGTGTGCAGCCTTCTGTTACCTTATATCATGATCTGCCATCTGTAAAGAAATGTACATTTCCTAATAAATTATCATTAGGCCTCTCTGAAAAGGTTAAGACAGGGGGAAAAGGGCTTTCACAAAAAATGTAAAACATGATAATGTGTGTTGTTTTTAGGACACATTACCACTTCCTCCATTCTTCTGTTTTTCAAGCCAGAATTCCTATTCTCCTTGGCACAAAGACAAAAATGTGTCTTTGACTCTGATCTGGAAGATATTTACAGACTTTTAATATAATTGCAAAACTGTATTTTTAATGAACATCTACAGCCCCCACACCAAGGCAACAGCAACAAATGCCAGTAATTAACTTTTGAGGATTCCCAGCCAGGCTTCATTTACATTACAGGGTAACTAAACCTTTACAATTTTTTTTTTATATTTGAGTGTCTTCTAATTTGGAAGTAGAATGGCCAGCTCCTGAGACCCCATTGATCACTTAAAGAAAACCCAAAGAGGTGTGCAGCCCAGGAGACAGGAGCACACAGCGCTTATGCTATGGAAACCGTACTCTGCTCTATGTGCTTCTGAAGCCTGAGCTGGGCACCACTCAAGGGTTTTTTAATGATTGGTGGGAGTTTCAGGATCTGAATCCCCATCAATCTACTGCAATTATATCCAATGCTCAGCATAAATGAGACAAGTCCTTTGAAAAATAAGATTTTAATCAATATCTCACTGAATACAAGAACAATTTAAAAAATGTTGACAAGACTGAGTTTCATAAAACATATTTTAACCCATAACATGAGTGAGGTTATTAATAATAATAATAATAATAATAATAATAATAATACTTACATTCCAAAATCTTCAGTTTTATTCAAACTACCTGAAGCAAATATGAATACCAGTATGAAAAATCTACTACATTTAGTATTTTATGTGAGATAGCACCAAGTCATATAGACAAACATAACCTCATTATGACCGCCTTACGTATTAAACGGCAGCAAAAAAGGGTACTTATTCTGATCTGCCGTTTTAAAACGGCAGTCAGAAAAAGGTAAATAGCGCCCCCCCCCCAGCGTTGCAAAATCTCCAAGCCGTCAGCAACCGGGGATACCTGAGACCCTGGAGATCATGATTCGGGCTGGTTTTTCTGATCCCCAGTCACGTGATCACCGGTATACACCGTATACCGATGATCACGTTATAGTAAATGACAGCTCCGGTAAAAAAATGATTAATCTCCCACCTGGCATTATCAAACATGTCAGATGAGAAATAAATCTCCTCCACGGTCCCCTCTGGTCCCCCGGTCACACCAACGTGCCCCCCCGACCCCCAACCCTCTCCCGAAAATCCAAGATGGCGGCGCGCAGGCCAAATTTACCCTCTTCCTCTGATTTCTGTTGCATGTGCCAGAAAACTCCTCCCAGTTCCTGCCAAGTCACCCCCTATACACCCCGGTGTTCCCCGGTGTCCCCCATACCTTTTACAGCCTTCATCCCCCGTGATCCCTCCTCCTTCACAATAAACGCTGGTCACATGTGCAGAGCAGTTGATAGCCAGCTTCCTGCTTTCAGAAACGCTGGCTGGCTGCTCGCACACTGCTGTAGTGATTCGGGGAGAGTAGGTGCAGATTCTTTGCACCCACTCTCCTCAAATGGAGGGTCTGCATTCCTAGAAAATGGGGGATACGTTCCCTGAACGTGCCCCCATATTCTAGAAGGTCCAGAATCGTCGTGGGACCTCCAAAGTGGATTAAAGCGGACCCGATTTTTTTTTTCTTTTCAATAAATTGGTGAAAGAGGGAATGTTTTGGGGAGTGTTTTTTTCAAATAAATTTGTTTTTTGTCAATTTTTTTTTGTTACTGTCAATTAGTTATGTCTGGTATCAGATAGACGCCGTGACATCACTAACTGCTGGGCTTGATGCCAGGTGACATTACACATCTGGTATCAACCCCATTTATTACCCCGTTTGCCACCGCACCAGGGCAACAGGAGGAGTTGGGTCGAAGCACCAGGATTGGTGCATCTAATAGATGCGCCACTTCTGGAGTGGCTGCGACCTGCTATTTTTAGGCTGGGAAGAGTCCAGTAACCATGGCTCTTCCCACCCTGAGAATACCAGATCCCAGCTGTCAGCTTCACCTTGGCTGGTGATCTAATTTGGGGGGACCCCATGTTTGTTTGTTTTTTAATTATTTATTTATAAATAATTAAAAAAAAAAAAAAACAGCTTGGGGAGCCTTCCAAATTGATCACCAGCCAAGATGAAGCTGCCAGCTGTGGTTTGCAGGCTACAGCTGTCTGCTTTACCCTAGCTGGCTATCAAAAATAAGGGGGACGCCACGTCGTTTATTTTAATTTTTTTTTTTTGGGCTAAATACAAGGCTAGGCACCCTTTAGTGCCACATGAAAGGCACTAAAGGGCGCCAGCTTAGAATATGCAGGGGGTGGGACATTGTATATATGTTTGACATCTATCCATTCATCCATTGTAGCATTTTAGGTTGTGTGCCCACAATCAGGGTTTGCAGCGCTTTGGGCACAGAGTGCTTTCCTTGCATTCATAACGCTGCGTTGTGCAGTAGAAGCACAGTGGAAGGATTTTTAGAAATCCCATGCCCACTGTGCTTCCTTTCTCCGCAGCATAAACTGACCTGTGGCACGGCTTTCCGAGCCTCAGTATGTCAATTTATGTTGCGGAGCCGAGAATGCTCTCTGCAGGTAGTATAGAACTAAAGTCCACAGCAATCTGAACCCAAATCCTGGGCATGGGCAGCTGCGTTCTCCCATGGACAACACTCACATCTCTGCAGGAAGGCTGACACTGTGTACTAGACGACGTGTCGCTGGATCATGGCCACATAGCCTAAAAGTGAGAAATTTGTTGCAACAGGAACATTTTTGTGAAGTACCTGTGGATTCAAAATGCTCACTGTATGCCTGAATAAAATCCTTGAGGGGTCCAGTTTCCAAAATGGGGTCACTTGTGGGGGGTTTCTGCTGTATAGGTACCCAAGGGGCCCTGCAAATGTGACATGGTGCCCGCAATTTATATCAACTTATCAAAATTTCAAATGGTGCTCCTTCCATTCCAAGCCTTCCCATTTATCCAAACAGAGGTTTTTGGCCACATGTGGGGTATCCCTGCGCTCATAAAAAATTGGTTAACAACCTGTGGGGTCCACTTTTTGTTGTTGCCTCTTGAAAAAGTGAGACATTTGATGCTATAGCAACGTTTTTGTGACAAAAAATGAACATTTTCAATATGGCGACCTAAGCTCATCAAATTCTGTGAAGTACTCGTGGATTCAAAATGCTCACTATACACCTATATAAAAGCCTTGAGGTGTCTTGTTTCCAGAATGGGGTCACTTGTGGGGCACCTCCACTGTTTAGGCACCTTAGGGGCTTTCCAAATGCGACATAGCGTCCGCTAATTATTCCAGCCAATTGTGCACTCAAATCGCACTTTTTCCCTTTCGAGCCCTGTTGTGCACCCAAAAAGTTGATTTCCACCACACATAAGGTATCAGCATACTCAGGAGAAATTGCACAATAAATTTTATGCTGAATTTTTCCTTTTAAGCGGGCTTTACACGCTGCAACATCGCTAGTCGATGCTAGCGATGGCGAGCGTGATAGCACCCGCCCCTATCGTTATGCCGATATTTGGTGATCGCTGCCGCAGCGAACATTATCGCTACAGCAGCGTCACATGCACTTACCTGGTCGGCAGCGTCGCTGTGACGGCCGAACAAGACGTTTGGCATCACAGCGACATCACCGCGACGTCACTAAGCGGCCGGCCAATCAAAGCAGAGGGGCGGAGATGAGCGGGTCGAACATCCCGCCCACCTCCTTCCTTCCTCATTGCTGGCGTGTGGCAGGTAAGGAGCGGTTCCTCGTTCCTGCGGTGTCACACGTAGCGATGTGTGCTGCCGCAGGGACGAGGATCAACTTCGTCCACGCGACAGCAGCGATATTTGAGAATGGACCCCCATGTCAACGAGGAGCGATTTTGGACGTTTTTGCAACGATCCAAAATCGCTCCTGGGAGTCACACACAACGAGATCGCTACAGCAGCCGGATGTGCGTCACAAAATCTGTGACCCCAACGAGATGTCTGTAGCGATCTCATAGCGTGTAAAGCCCGCTTTACTCTTGTAAAAAAAGCTATCTGGTTGAAGTAACAATTTTGTGGTAAAAATGTATTTTTTTTTATTTTCACAGCTCAACATTATAAACTTCTGTGAAGCACCTGGGGGTTCAGGGTACTCACCAAACATCTAGATAAATTCCTTGAGGGGTTTATTTTCCCAAATATGGCCACATGTTGAGGAGCTTCGCTGTATAGACACCTTAGGGGCTCTCCTATGCAACATGACCCAAACAGTTGATTTCTACCACACATAAGGTATCAGCATACTCAGGAGAAATTGCACAATAAATTTCATGGTGATTTTTTTCCTGTCATCCTTGTGAAAAAAAAGCTACCTGGTTGAAGTAATAATTTTGTGGTAAAATTTTATTTTTTTATTTTCATGGCTCAACGTTATAAACTTCTGTGAAGCACCTGGGGGTTCAGGGTACTCACCAAACATCTAGATAAATTCCTTGAGGGGCCTAGTTTCCAATATGGGGTCAATTGTGGGGGGGGTTTCTGCGTTTACGTACCTTAGGGGCCCTCCAAATGCGACATGGTGCCCGCAATCTCTTTCAGCCAAATTTCCTTTCCAAAATTCAAATATTGCTCCTTCTGTTCCAAGGAAAAAATATAGATGAAGGATCCAGCACGATTTTTCTTGTTAGATAAAAACATCAAAGCTTTATTTTGAATAGTTAAAAATAACAAAAACATGAAGACCGAGGTGTTTAAGGAATCAAAATGGGAACTTAACGCGTTTCGGACTTCAGTTTTAAAAACATACAGAGTCCTTAATCATAAGTCCTTATGATTGGACTCTGTATGTTTTTAAAAATGAAGTCCGAAACGCGTTAAGTTCCCATTTTGATTCCTTAAATACCTCGGTCTTCTCATTTTTGTTATTTTTAACTATTCAAAATAAAGCTTTGATGTTTTTATCTAACAAGAAAAATCGTGCTGGATCCTTCAGCTATATTTTTTCCTTGGCGTACATAACCGGTTGGGACTCACCGGCGGATCCAAGGCACCCGTAAGGAGTAAAAGTATTGATGCAGGTGAGCTGAGAATTTTTCCTTTTTCCTTCTGTTCCAAGCCCTCCCATTTGTCCAAACAAAGTTTTCAGACCACATGTGAGGTATCACCGCGCTCATAAGAAAGTGGGTAACAAACCTTCGGGTCAAAGTTTTGCAATTACCTCTTGAAAAAGTCAGAAAATTGAGGCTAAAGCAACATTTTTTGAGGAAAAAAATGAAAATTTTCAATATGACAACGTAACGTTATCAAAATCTGTGAAGTACCTGAGGGTCTAAAATGCTTACTATACCCATAGATAGAAGCCTTGAGAGGTCTAGTTTCCAAAATGGCATCACTTGTGAGGGGTTTCTGCTGTTTAGGTACCTTAGCGGACCTGTAAATGCAACATGGTGCCCGCAATCTATTTCAGCCAAAATTCAAATATTGCTCCTTCTGTTCCGAGCCCTCCCATTTGTCAAAGCAAAGGTTTCTGACCACATGTGGGGTATCGGCGCATTCATATGAAAGTGAATAACAAGTTTTGGGGTCCATTTTGTTGTGTTTCTTCTAAAAGTGAATACATTTAGGGTAGAGCTACATTTTTAGGTAAAATTTTATTTTTTGCTTTTTTTCATTACACATTGCTGTAAGGGGGCTTTACAAGCAACGACATCGCTAATGAGATGTCGGGGTCACGGAATTCGTGACGCACATCTGGCTTCGTTAGCGACATTATTGCGTGTGAAACGCACGAACGACCGCTAATGATCAAAATTACTCACCATATCGTTGATACGTCGTTCTCATCTCAAATATCGTCGTTGCAGGTTGTTTGTCGTTCCTGCGACAGCACACATCACTATGTGTGACACCGCAGGAACAAGGAATAACATTGTATCTGCGGCCGCCGGCAATGAGGAAGGAAGGAGGTGGGTGGGATGTTCCAGCCGCTCATCTCCGCCCCTCCGCTTCTATTGGGCAGCCGCTTAGTGACGCCGCTGTGATGCTGAGTGAACCTACCCCTTAGAAAGGAGGCGGTTCGCTGCCCACAGCGACATCGTTAGGCAGGTAAGTATCTGTGACGGGGACTAACTATGCTGTGCGCCACGGGCAGCGATTTGCCCGTGACGCACAACCGACGGCGGCGGGTGCTTTCACCAGCGACATCGCTAGCGATAGCGTTGTGTGTAAAGTGGACTTTTGTTCCTGTGAAGCACCTGAAAGGTTAATAAACTTCTTGAATGTGGTTTTGAGTACTTTGAGGGGTGCAGTTTTTAGAATGGTGTCACGTTTGGGTATTTTCTGTCACCTAGGCTTCTCAAAGTCACTTCAAACGTGGTGTAGTCCCTAAAAAAAATGGTTTTGTACATTTTGATGTACAAATGAGAAATTGCTGATAAACTTTGAACTCTTCTAACTTCCTAACAAAAAAAAATTGTTTCCAAAATTGCGGTGATGTAAAGTACACATGTGGGAAATGTTATTTATTAACTATTTTGTGTCACAGAACTCTCTGGTTTAACGATTAGAGATGAGCGAACCGGTCGCGGTTCGGCTCGAGGTTGGTTCGCCGAACGGACCTCCCGTTCGAGTTCGGTTCGTCGAACGTTCGACGAACCGAACTCGAACTGCATAGGAAACAATGGCAGGCAATCACAAACACAGAAAAACACCTAGAAAACACCCTCAAAGGTGTCCTAAAGGTGACAAACAACTCAAACACATTGGAAAGTGACAAGGACATATACTCATGCGAAAACAAAACAGCTGGACAAGGAAAAAGAGGAGGACACACAGATATAGGCATGGCACGCCCTTCTAAAATCATGTAAAACACCGCAAAGTGACTCCAAGCGGAGTCTCCCTTTTTTCCAAAAATTGGGCCACACACACACCCACCCCTTCAGTGGCAGCACTTGTGCCCCAGTTGTACACTTCACAGCTACATTTGCATCAAGCACATTCAAAAATACGCCATTCTTATCCGTCCCCAGGATGACACCGGGGTAGGTAGCAAAGTCTTTCCTGATCCCAGCTCTGTTCATCTTGGCTTCTTTTAAAAACACAGCAAGCAAGGGTTACTCCAAGCGGAGTCTCCCTTTTTTCCAAAAATTGGGCCCACACACACCCACCCCTTCAGTGGCAGCAGTTGTGCCCCAGTTGTACACTTCACAGCTAGATTTGCATCAAGCACATTCAAAAATACGCCATTCTTATCCGTCCCCAGGATGACACCGGGGTAGGTAGCAAAGTCTTTCCTGATCCCAGCTCTGTTCATCTTGGCTTCTTTTAAAAACACAGCAAGCAAGGGTTACTCCAAGCGGAGTCTCCCTTTTTTCCAAAAATTGGGCCCACACACACCCACCCCTTCAGTGGCAGCAGTTGTGCCCCAGTTGTACACTTCACAGCTAGATTTGCATCAAGCACATTCAAAAATACGCCATTCTTATCCGTCCCCAGGATGACACCGGGGTAGGTAGCAAAGTCTTTCCTGATCCCAGCTCTGTTCATCTTGGCTTCTTTTAAAAACACAGCAAGCAAGGGTTACTCCAAGCGGAGTCTCCCTTTTTTCCAAAAATTGGGCCACACAGACACCCACCCCATCAGTGGCAGCACTTGGGCCCTAGTTGCAAACAGGATGTTTTGATTTGCATCAAGCACATTCAAAAATACGCCATTCTTATCCGTCCCCAGGATGACACCGGGGTACGTAGATAAAGTCTTTGCTGATCCATGACTTGTTCATCTTGGCTTCTTTTAAAAACAATGTAAGCAAGGGTTACTCCAAGCGGAGTCTCCCTTTTTTTCCAAAAATTGGGCCACACAGACACCCACCCCATCAGTGGCAGCACTTGGGCCCTAGTTGCAAACAGGATGTTTTGATTTGCATCAAGCACATTCAAAAATACGCCATTCTTATCCGTCCCCAGGATGACACCGGGGTAGGTAGCAAAGTCTTTCCTGATCCCAGCTCTGTTCATCTTGGCTTCTTTTAAAAACACAGCAAGCAAGGGTTACTCCAAGCGGAGTCTCCCTTTTTTCCAAAAATTGGGCCCACACACACCCACCCCTTCAGTGGCAGCAGTTGTGCCCCAGTTGTACACTTCACAGCTAGATTTGCATCAAGCACATTCAAAAATACGCCATTCTTATCCGTCCCCAGGATGACACCGGGGTAGGTAGCAAAGTCTTTCCTGATCCCAGCTCTGTTCATCTTGGCTTCTTTTAAAAACACAGCAAGCAAGGGTTACTCCAAGCGGAGTCTCCCTTTTTTCCAAAAATTGGGCCACACAGACACCCACCCCATCAGTGGCAGCACTTGGGCCCTAGTTGCAAACAGGATGTTTTGATTTGCATCAAGCACATTCAAAAATACGCCATTCTTATCCGTCCCCAGGATGACACCGGGGTACGTAGATAAAGTCTTTGCTGATCCATGACTTGTTCATCTTGGCTTCTTTTAAAAACAATGTAAGCAAGGGTTACTCCAAGCGGAGTCTCCCTTTTTTTCCAAAAATTGGGCCACACAGACACCCACCCCATCAGTGGCAGCACTTGGGCCCTAGTTGCAAACAGGATGTTTTGATTTGCATCAAGCACATTCAAAAATACGCCATTCTTATCCGTCCCCAGGATGACACCGGGGTAGGTAGCAAAGTCTTTCCTGATCCCAGCTCTGTTCATCTTGGCTTCTTTTAAAAACACAGCAAGCAAGGGTTACTCCAAGCGGAGTCTCCCTTTTTTCCAAAAATTGGGCCCACACACACCCACCCCTTCAGTGGCAGCAGTTGTGCCCCAGTTGTACACTTCACAGCTAGATTTGCATCAAGCACATTCAAAAATACGCCATTCTTATCCGTCCCCAGGATGACACCGGGGTAGGTAGCAAAGTCTTTCCTGATCCCAGCTCTGTTCATCTTGGCTTCTTTTAAAAACACAGCAAGCAAGGGTTACTCCAAGCGGAGTCTCCCTTTTTTCCAAAAATTGGGCCACACAGACACCCACCCCATCAGTGGCAGCACTTGGGCCCTAGTTGCAAACAGGATGTTTTGATTTGCATCAAGCACATTCAAAAATACGCCATTCTTATCCGTCCCCAGGATGACACCGGGGTACGTAGATAAAGTCTTTGCTGATCCATGACTTGTTCATCTTGGCTTCTTTTAAAAACAATGTAAGCAAGGGTTACTCCAAGCGGAGTCTCCCTTTTTTTCCAAAAATTGGGCCACACAGACACCCACCCCATCAGTGGCAGCACTTGGGCCCTAGTTGCAAACAGGATGTTTTGATTTGCATCAAGCACATTCAAAAATACGCCATTCTTATCCGTCCCCAGGATGACACCGGGGTAGGTAGCAAAGTCTTTCCTGATCCCAGCTCTGTTCATCTTGGCTTCTTTTAAAAACACAGCAAGCAAGGGTTACTCCAAGCGGAGTCTCCCTTTTTTCCAAAAATTGGGCCCACACACACCCACCCCTTCAGTGGCAGCAGTTGTGCCCCAGTTTTACACTTCACAGCTAGATTTGCATCAAGCACATTCAAAAATACGCCATTCTTATCCGTCCCCAGGATGACACCGGGGTAGGTAGCAAAGTCTTTCCTGATCCCAGCTCTGTTCATCTTGGCTTCTTTTAAAAACACAGCAAGCAAGGGTTACTCCAAGCGGAGTCTCCCTTTTTTCCAAAAATTGGGCCACACAGACACCCACCCCATCAGTGGCAGCACTTGGGCCCTAGTTGCAAACAGGATGTTTTGATTTGCATCAAGCACATTCAAAAATACGCCATTCTTATCCGTCCCCAGGATGACACCGGGGTACGTAGATAAAGTCTTTGCTGATCCATGACTTGTTCATCTTGGCTTCTTTTAAAAACAATGTAAGCAAGGGTTACTCCAAGCGGAGTCTCCCTTTTTTTCCAAAAATTGGGCCACACAGACACCCACCCCATCAGTGGCAGCACTTGGGCCCTAGTTGCAAACAGGATGTTTTGATTTGCATCAAGCACATTCAAAAATACGCCATTCTTATCCGTCCCCAGGATGACACCGGGGTAGGTAGCAAAGTCTTTCCTGATCCCAGCTCTGTTCATCTTGGCTTCTTTTAAAAACACAGCAAGCAAGGGTTACTCCAAGCGGAGTCTCCCTTTTTTCCAAAAATTGGGCCACACAGACACCCACCCCATCAGTGGCAGCACTTGGGCCCTAGTTGCAAACAGGATGTTTTGATTTGCATCAAGCACATTCAAAAATACGCCATTCTTATCCGTCCCCAGGATGACACCGGGGTACGTAGATAAAGTCTTTGCTGATCCATGACTTGTTCATCTTGGCTTCTTTTAAAAACAATGTAAGCAAGGGTTACTCCAAGCGGAGTCTCCCTTTTTTTCCAAAAATTGGGCCACACAGACACCCACCCCATCAGTGGCAGCACTTGGGCCCTAGTTGCAAACAGGATGGTTTGATTTGCATCAAGCACATTCAAAAATACGCCATTCTTATCCGTCCCCAGGATGACACCGGGGTAGGTAGCAAAGTCTTTCCTGATCCCAGCTCTGTTCATCTTGGCTTCTTTTAAAAACACAGCAAGCAAGGGTTACTCCAAGCGGAGTCTCCCTTTTTTCCAAAAATTGGGCCACACAGACACCCACCCCATCAGTGGCAGCACTTGGGCCCTAGTTGCAAACAGGATGTTTTGATTTGCATCAAGCACATTCCAAATCCACAAGCATTTACTCTCCCCAGGATGACACAGGGGTAGTAAATTCCTTCTGGATCCATGACTTGTTCATTTTGATGAACGTCAGTCTGTCCACATTGTCACTGGACAGACGCGTGCGCTTATCTGTCAGCACACACCCAGCAGCACTGAATACACGTTCAGAGACAACGCTGGCAGCTGGACACGACAAAATCTCCAAGGCGTAACTGGAGAGCTCTGGCCATTTTTCTATGTTTGAAGCCCAAAAGGAGCAAGGCTCCAGTTGCACAGTCATGGCATCGATGTTCATTTGGAGATACTCCTGTATCATCCTCTCCAGCCGTTGAGTATGTGTCAGACTTGTTGTCTCTGGTGGCCTTGCAAAAGAGGGTCTAAAAAAATTATGAAAAGATTCCATAAAATTGCTGTTACCGGCACCAGATACGGTCCTACTGGTACGGGTAGACTGGTGAAGATGACGAGACCGTCCCATGTTTGTCAAGTTACAACTGGGAGATTCCCTCCCTGCACCTGCACGGTTGTTTGGTGGAAAAGCCGAGCTAAGATCGAGTAACAGCTTCTGCTGATACTCCTGCATACGTGCGTCCCTTTCTATGGCTGGAATTATGTCACAAAATTTGGACTTGTACCGGGGATCTAATAGTGTGGCAATCCAGTAGTCATCATCACTTCTAATTTTGACAATACGACTGTCATGTTGGAGGTAGTGCAACAAGAAGGCACTCATGTGTCTTGCGCAGCCATGCGGACCAAGTCCACGCTGTGTTTGTGGCATAGAGGTGCTAACCGTTCTTTCTTCCTCTGACATCTCCCCCCAACCTCTTTCAACTGAAATTTGACCAAGGTCTCCCTCATCCGCTGAGTCTTCCATGTCCATGGACAGTTCGTCCTCCATTTCTTCATGTTCTCCTGCACCTTGCTCAACATTTCGCCTGCTACTATGCGCCCTTGTCGATCCCTGTTCCCCATGGTCCCATGCCTGCTGCGTTGGTGATGATGAACGTCTGGATCTTGGTGATGTTGTTGTCCCTTGCACATATGAATCCTCCTGTAGTTCCTCCCCTTCATGTTGTCCCACCCCCTGACTCCGAATAGTGTTTAGCGTGTGCTCCAGCATGTAAATGACTGGAATCGTCATGCTGATAATGGCATTGTCAGAGCTAAACATATTCGTCGCCATGTCGAAACTGTGCAGAAGGGTGCATAGGTCCTTGATCTGAGACCACTCCATCAGGGTGATCTGCCCCACCTATGCATCTCGTTGGCCCAGGCTATACGTCATGACGTATTGCACCAGGGCTCTGCGGTGCTGCCACAGTCGCTGTAACATGTGTAGAGTTGAATTCCAGCGTGTCGCCACATCGCATTTCAGGCGATGAACCGGCAGGCCGAAAGACTTCTGGAGCGATGCAAGTCGCTCAGCTGCGGCGCTTGAACGCCGGAAGTGAGCAGACAGTTTTCGTGCCCTGTTCAGAAGGCCATCTAGGCCGGGATAGTGTGTTAAAAATTGCTGCACGACAAGGTTCAACACGTGAGCCATACAAGGTACGTGTGTCACCTTGCCCAGGCGAAGGGCCGCACCCAGGTTTGCAGCATTGTCGCACACGGCCTTACCAGGCTGCAGGTTGAGTGGAGACAACCATTTATTAAACTCGGACCGCAGAGCTGACCACAACTCCTCAGCTGTGTGACTCTTATTACCAAGACATGTCAAGCTAAAGACCGCCTGATGCCGTTGCGCTCGGCTGCCAGCATAGTAATGAGGCGTGCGTGATTCCTTCTGCGCAGTGAGAACGCTGGTGGCCTGACCAGGCAGGCTTGGGGCGGAGGTGGAGGACCCAGATGAGGTGGAGGATGCAGAAGCTGTGGCGGAACTTGGACAGACAGAGGATTGACACACAAGTCGTGGGGACGGCAAGACTTGTGCAGCAGACCCTTCACCATCTATCACCATAGTTACCCAGTGCCCAGTCAGCGACATGTAACGTCCCTGTCCATGCTTACTGGTCCAAGTATCGGTGGTGAAATGCACCCGTTCACACACAGAGTTTCTCAAGGAAGCGGTGATGTTGTGTGCGACATGCTGGTGTAGCGCGGGCACACCTTTCTTAGAGAAGTAGTGGCGACTAGGCATCTGGTACTGGGGCACAGCGACAGACATAAGGTCTCTAAAATCCTGTGTGTCCACTAGGCGGAAAGGCAGCATTTCGGTAGCCAACAGCTTACAGAGGGATAGAGTCAACCTCTTAGCTTTGTCATGGGTCGGAGGAAGTGGCCTTTTATTTGACCACATCTGAGGGACAGAGATCTGGCTGCTGTGTGTAGACGGTGTTGAGTAGGGTGTCCCTGGAAAAATGCAGGTTTGTGAGGAAAGTGCAGGCGGAGACATGATGTTGCCTTCATCCAACGTTGGTGCTATCGATGTCTGAGAGAGCTGTACACACTCACTTGTTTCCCCTTCCAAACCAACTGACGACCTTACAAGCAAACTGCCTGTTGCGGTTACAGTGGTGGAAGTTTTGCGTGGAAAAACAGGTGTGACAGCTGTCCCCACAGTCCTAGAAGATGAAGAGCGCGCGGATGCACTGGAAGGGGCGGGCGGTGGATGGTTCGCTCCGCTAGCCGGCATTGCAGCACGGTGAGCTTCCCACCGGGACTTATGATATTTATTCATGTGACGATTCATGGAAGAAGTTGTCAAACTGCTGAGGTTTTGACCTCTACTAACAGAATCATGACAAATGTTACATATCACATGAGTTGGGCGATCTTTTTCGATGTGAAAAAAGGCCCAGGCTAGGCAAGGCTTAGAGGCCATGCGACCTGTTGATCCACCCCGAATAATGCTCATAGGCAGAGTGGTGGCTGAGGATGCAGTTGTAGACGTGCTACCAGTGCTCCGACTCTGTCCAGGAAGGCGCAAGGTAACTTCGTCGTCGGTTGCATCCTCCTCCACCGCCTCTGTTGACCTCCTCGAGTGCCTGACTGGGGGTTGACAGTAGGTGGGATCTAGAACGTCATCATCAATTGTTGTGTTTGCACTCCCCTCCCCCTCAGACCGAGCCTCTTCTTGCCCTGACCGAATATTTAAGTTGTCATCCCAATCGGGTATCTGCGTCTCATCTTCATCAGTATGTTCCTCATTGTCTATAACCACAGGTGTTACAGTTTGTGACAAAGGGTCAACATTATGCTCAGAAACTTGGTCCTCACGGCCTGAATCTGAGTCACAAAGGTTCTGGGCATCACTGCAGACCATTTCCTGTTCTGTACTCACTGTAGCTTGGGAGCAGACCTCTGATTCCCAGGCTATAGTGTGACTGAACAGCTCTGCAGACTCAGCCATCTCAGTTCCACCATACTGTGCAGGGCTGATGGAGACTTCAGAGCTGGGAGAAATCAAGTGTGATTGGGATGACAACTCAGAGGAATGGTGTTTTTTGGATGCGGTACTTGAAGTGGCTGAGAGGGCACTTGTTGGACCACTTGAGATCCATTCAAGCATTTTCCTTTTTTGCCCATCATCTACCTTTGTTCCTCTTGTTCGTGTCCGTAAAAAAGGGAGCACATCGGATTGTCCACAATAAGTAGTAGACATCTTACTTTTGCTAGTAGATGGTCTATCTTCAGCAGATGATAATGGAGCTTTGCCACCTTCCCCACTGACAAAACATTTTTTGCCTTTTCCACCACGCCTCTTCCCCTTTCCACCAGCATCTGTCATTTTGCCACTCATGTTGATTGCGACAAGATTGTGGACTGAAAATGTGGTAGTAAAAATTGAGAGGTGGTGAAGATTGCAGTGGTGGTCTAGCTTTATTAACAGCAGAATAATAAAGAATAAATATCCCTGACAATGTAACTTAGTTATAATTCGTTGGAGTGTGCAACGCAGGCAGACGTGCTGCAAATGTCTTGGCACTAGTGGGACTATAGCAAAGTCCAATAGCCACGTATAGGATGCCACTAGGTACACTGAGTGTTTGCTAGTATAATGGCTTCGTTATAATTAGTTGGAGTGTGCAACGCAGGCAGATGTGCTCTGCAAATGTCTTGGCACTAGTGGGACTATAGCAAAGTCCAATAGCCACGTATAGGATGCCACTAGGTACACTGAGTGTTTGCTAGTATAATGGCTTCGTTATAATTAGTTGGAGTGTGCAACGCAGGCAGATGCGCTCTGCAAATGTCTTGGCACTAGTGGGACTATAGCAAAGTCCAATAGCCACGTATAGGATGCCACTAGGTACACTGTGTGTTTGCTAGTATAATGGCTGAGTTTAAAAAACTTGGAGTGTGCAATGCAGGCAGATGTGCTCTGCTAATGTCTTTGCACTAGTGGGACTATAGCAAAGTCCAATAGCCACGTATAGGATGCCACTAGGTACACTGAGTGTTTGCTAGTATAATGGCTTCGTTATAATTAGTTGGAGTGTGCAACGCAGGCAGATGCGCTCTGCAAATGTCTTGGCACTAGAGGGACTATAGCAAAGTCCAATAGCCACGTATAGGATGCCACTAGGTACACTGAGTGTGTGCTAGTATAATGGCTTCGTTATAATTAGTTGGAGTGTGCAACGCAGGCAGATGCGCTCTGCAAATGTCTTGGCACTAGTGGGACTATAGCAAAGTCCAATAGCCACGTATAGGATGCCACTAGGTACACTGAGTGTTTGCTAGTATAATGGCTTCGTTATAATTTGTTGTAGTGTGCAACGCAGGCAGATGCGCTCTGCAAATGTCTTGGCACTAGTGGGACTATAGCAAAGTCCAATAGCCACGTATAGGATGCCACTAGGTACACTGAGTGTGTGCTAGTATAATGGCTTCGTTATAATTAGTTGGAGTGTGCAACGCAGGCAGATGCGCTCTGCAAATGTCTTGGCACTAGTGGGACTATAGCAAAGTCCAATAGCCACGTATAGGATGCCACTAGGTACACTGAGTGTTTGCTAGTATAATGGCTTCGTTATAATTAGTTGGAGTGTGCAACGCAGGCAGATGCGCTCTGCAAATGTCTTGGCACTAGTGGGACTATAGCAAAGTCCAATAGCCACGTATAGGATGCCACTAGGTACACTGTGTGTTTGCTAGTATAATGGCTGAGTTTAAAAAACTTGGAGTGTGCAATGCAGGCAGATGTGCTCTGCTAATGTCTTTGCACTAGTGGGACTATAGCAAAGTCCAATAGCCACGTATAGGATGCCACTAGGTACACTGAGTGTTTGCTAGTAAAATTGCTTAGTTTAAAAAACTTGGAGTGTGCAATGCAGGCAGATGTGCTCTGCAAATGTCTTGGCCCTAGTGGGACTATAGCAAAGTCCAATAGCCACGTATAGGATGCCACTAGGTACACTGAGTGTGTGCTAGTATAATGGCTTCGTTATAATTAGTTGGAGTGTGCAACGCAGGCAGATGCGCTCTGCAAATGTCTTGGCACTAGTGGGACTATAGCAAAGTCCAATAGCCACGTATAGGATGCCACTAGGTACACTGAGTGTTTGCTAGTATAATGGCTTCGTTATAATTTGTTGTAGTGTGCAACGCAGGCAGATGCGCTCTGCAAATGTCTTGGCACTAGTGGGACTATAGCAAAGTCCAATAGCCACGTATAGGATGCCACTAGGTACACTGAGTGTTTGCTAGTATAATGGCTTCGTTATAATTAGTTGGAGTGTGCAACGCAGGCAGATGCGCTCTGCAAATGTCTTGGCACTAGTGGGACTATAGCAAAGTCCAATAGCCACGTATAGGATGCCACTAGGTACACTGTGTGTTTGCTAGTATAATGGCTGAGTTTAAAAAACTTGGAGTGTGCAATGCAGGCAGATGTGCTCTGCTAATGTCTTTGCACTAGTGGGACTATAGCAAAGTCCAATAGCCACGTATAGGATGCCACTAGGTACACTGAGTGTTTGCTAGTATAATGGCTTCGTTATAATTAGTTGGAGTGTGCAACGCAGGCAGATGCGCTCTGCAAATGTCTTGGCACTAGAGGGACTATAGCAAAGTCCAATAGCCACGTATAGGATGCCACTAGGTACACTGAGTGTGTGCTAGTATAATGGCTTCGTTATAATTAGTTGGAGTGTGCAACGCAGGCAGATGCGCTCTGCAAATGTCTTGGCACTAGTGGGACTATAGCAAAGTCCAATAGCCACGTATAGGATGCCACTAGGTACACTGAGTGTTTGCTAGTATAATGGCTTCGTTATAATTAGTTGGAGTGTGCAACGCAGGCAGATGCGCTCTGCAAATGTCTTGGCACTAGTGGGACTATAGCAAAGTCTAATAGCCACGTATAGGATGCCACTAGGTACACTGAGTGTTTGCTAGTATAATGGCTTCGTTATAATTTGTTGTAGTGTGCAACGCAGGCAGATGCGCTCTGCAAATGTCTTGGCACTAGTGGGACTATAGCAAAGTCCAATAGCCACGTATAGGATGCCACTAGGTACACTGAGTGTGTGCTAGTATAATGGCTTTGTTATAATTAGTTGGAGTGTGCAACGCAGGCAGATGCGCTCTGCAAATGTCTTGGCACTAGTGGGACTATAGCAAAGTCCAATAGCCACGTATAGGATGCCACTAGGTACACTGAGTGTTTGCTAGTAAAATTGCTTAGTTTAAAAAACTTGGAGTGTGCAATGCAGGCAGATGTGCTCTGCAAATGTCTTGGCCCTAGTGGGACTATAGCAAAGTCCAATAGCCACGTATAGGATGCCACTAGGTACACTGAGTGTGTGCTAGTATAATGGCTTCGTTATAATTAGTTGGAGTGTGCAACGCAGGCAGATGCGCTCTGCAAATGTCTTGGCACTAGTGGGACTATAGCAAAGTCCAATAGCCACGTATAGGATGCCACTAGGTACACTGAGTGTTTGCTAGTATAATGGCTTCGTTATAATTTGTTGTAGTGTGCAACGCAGGCAGATGCGCTCTGCAAATGTCTTGGCACTAGTGGGACTATAGCAAAGTCCAATAGCCACGTATAGGATGCCACTAGGTACACTGAGTGTTTGCTAGTATAATGGCTTCGTTATAATTAGTTGGAGTGTGCAACGCAGGCAGATGCGCTCTGCAAATGTCTTGGCACTAGTGGGACTATAGCAAAGTCCAATAGCCACGTATAGGATGCCACTAGGTACACTGAGTGTTTGCTAGTATAATGGCTGAGTTTAAAAAACTTGGAGTGTGCAATGCAGGCAGATGTGCTCTGCTAATGTCTTTGCACTAGTGGGACTATAGCAAAGTCCAATAGCCACGTATAGGATGCCACTAGGTACACTGAGTGTTTGCTAGTAAAATTGCTTAGTTTAAAAAACTTGGAGTGTGCAATGCAGGCAGATGTGCTCTGCAAATGTCTTGGCCCTAGTGGGACTATAGCAAAGTCCAATAGCCACGTATAGGATGCCACTAGGTACAATGAGTGTGTGCTAGTATAATGGCTTCGTTATAATTAGTTGGAGTGTGCAACGCAGGCAGATGCGCTCTGCAAATGTCTTGGCACTAGTGGGACTATAGCAAAGTCCAATAGCCACGTATAGGATGCCACTAGGTACACTGAGTGTTTGCTAGTATAATGGCTTAGTTAGAATGAGTTGGAGTGTGCAGAGGACAAGAGGGTACAGTGGCAGGATTGTGGTGCTCTGGGTAGAGGAATGGAAGCCTGCCTTTCTATTCCCTCCTAATGGTGAAATGCAGGGAGGAAATCCCTGACCTGGGCTACACAGACGCTGTTGCTGTTTGCAGGACCTGTCACCTATGGCTCTCTGACCCTGCCGGTACGAGCCCTTAAAAGGACTGCTAGAATGTGCTCTCCCTAAGCTGTCTAACGCTGTGTATGCAGCGCATACAGCTGTATCGGCGATAGGACAAAGGACGGAACTGCGACAGTGATGTCTGACACCAAAGACGCAGAAGGCAGATAATGGCGATCGTGAAGAAAATGTCCGGTTTTATAATGCAGGGACATGTGACATGCAGATCCTATCACACATGCCGTTGCTTCTCTGCCTCAAAGTCCACTTAGGTGTGTGTGTGTCTGTGATTGGCTGACATGCTGGCCAGCCCCACAAGACGCGCGCGCTTAGGGAAGGAAGACAAGAAAAAAAAAAAAAAAATGGCGATCGCCATTATAGAAACAGCAGTGATCTGAAGGCGCTGTTCACGCACACTATACACTGAAATGTGATAATAGTTTGATTCACAGAGTGACTTACACTATGACAGCAGAAACCAAGCTAAGATTTAGCTGTTTTTTGGCTGCTAGAACCGTTCTCGAACGTTTCTAGAACTATCGAGCTTTTGCAAAAAGCTCGAGTTCTAGTTCGATCTAGAACATGCCCCAAAATCACTCGAGCCTAGAACTGGAGAACCACGAACCACGAACCGCGCTCAACTCTATTAACGATATAAAAATTCAAAAGTTAAAAATTTATAAATTTTCCAAATTTGACAAAATTCTATTTTTTCATAAACCCAAAAAATATTGTCCAAAATTTGGTACTAACATGAAGTCCAATATGTAACGAAAAAACAATCTCAGAATCACTCGGATCCATTGAAGCGTTCCAGAGCTATAACCTCATGAAGTGACATTGGTCAGAATTGGAAAATTTGGTCTGGTCATTAAGGTGAAAATTAGCTCCGTCACTAAGGGGTTAATCGTCATTTTGCAAAAGCGCACCTCTACCAAGGGCACGGAGTGATTATAGCATCTTCCCTTTCAATTTATAACAGTACATCTGTGAATTCATGATACCATAAATGAAATGAAGGGCAAAAAATAAGCCAGAGCACAAACAATGTGTAGGTATACATTCACACTTTGGCTATTTAATAGACAGAACCTAGGAAAAAGATAAAATAGGAAAATTCCCTGTAGTAACAGTAAGTAAATTAATAAATAGTAATGGTACATGTATATAACATAGGGTACTTACGGAACACTATTTTGATAAAAAAAAAAGTAAAATCCATCCAGTTGCAAAAATTTGTACCCAATCAGGAGGGTCCCTAACTTTTGGACATCTTGTTGAGATGTTCCATCATTGTTACTGTTTTGTATCACTTTTTGTATCACTACATTATTCGGACTGATAAGTAAAGCTTGTGACATTTCTATGAGGTGCTATTGATGACAACATGAAATGGGAAGGGTTTTTCTTTGTTAAATTCCATTTCATAGTGACCTGTTTGCTGGACCACTATTTAATGAATAATTACACTTGCATGTGGTTGAATTCTTGTTAATTAGAATTTTAATTAGAATTTTAGCTTTGTTCATTTGAGTGTACTCATTTTTGCAACATGGTCTTGAATTAAATTGTTAAGAAAATTACCTTTTTGGGTCTGCAAAATAACAATTAATGGTCCGCATTCGTGTGAGTATAGTGTAGTGTTGGTATCTCATAGAAAATGTTGATTTTGAATGTAGGTTTTCTGATAAATCTGTTTGGATGTACTCATTTATGATGGGCACTGTGTGTGTATAATTACAGTTTAGTTACACTTTAGTGGCAAGAGCGAGAACTCAAAATTCAGTAATGCTACACATATTAAATAAAGTGTGGAGTTCTGAAACTGATGAAACTAAGTTACAATATTAATCTCTTGACAGTTGGCAATATCTTTGACCATGGTCATTAAAGAGCCTTAATCCTCTGTGCCAGTTTAAGTGTGTAGCGCTCCCCCAGAGGGCAAAAACACTGCAGGTGACAGCTATAAATGACACCTTGCGGTATTGGTCCAGACCGGTTTTGGAACAAGTCTGGGCCGATTAACATCTTAAATGCCGCTGTTAATTGCGAAAGCAGTATTGAAGTGGTTAAAACTAAAAGGAGTTAAAAACCCTCTTTAACACCATTGTTCCTCTATGAGCACCAGTACTGCAGTGCATGAGACCAATAATCAAAGTGAAAAATCTTCATGTCCTACAGTGGGATCAAGCAGTATAAGAAACTTGGCCCTCAGATAGGTAAAAATGAATATTTTTAATGTAGAATAGCAGTCCAAAATGACACAAATGTTTCAGCCTGCACCAGACCTTCATCAGTATGCAGACTGCTAAGAAGAGTTAAGAATCAAGTGTGGGTTCAATACTATGAAAAACTGTGGTATCCACCGCTGATTGCAGTCAGGGTGCTATACTACATTAAAATATTGATCTTTATCTGAATGCAAAATTTTTATACTGCCTAGTTATGGGATTGGATGAAAGCTAAGGGTAGAAAGCGCAATAGGGTCTTACCCAATAAACATATGAAAGGTGATAAGGAATAGTGTTCACCTTGTGTGGTTGTGTGACACACCAATATCACAGCACGTAATCAGCTGCTGCAGAGTCCATACGTTCAAAAGCCAGTATAGATCAGGAATAGAATAAAGGTGGAACTAATTTTGTGCTGTTGTAGGAATGACACAAATCCAAAAGTCGATTTCCTATTGAAGAAGTGAGGACACACTTTGAAACGCGTAGAATAAAACCACCTACACTTCAGTACTTTTGGATTTGTGTCATTCCTACAGCAGCGCAGAAATAGTTCCACCTTTATTCAGTTCCTAATTCATACTAGTTACGGGACTGGATCCTAATTGGGCACAGTGATATCAGAAGTGCCATCATTTTCTTATTCCACAGTGGGACTAAGTAAAAAAGTGAAAAAAATGAAATTAAATATGCAAAAAAAGTAAAAAAAAACACACAAAAGAACACAAAATATAAAATCTCATTTCACCACTAAAAACACAGTTTTTATGTTGAAACACAAATAAACAGAAAATGTACAGATAATTGGTATCACCGCATCCTTAATGACCTGATCTATGAAACTGTCACTTAATTTGTCCCATAAGGTTAATATCATAAAGAAATAAAAAACGTCAAAAATGAAATGTTTGTTTTTTCATCATACCGTCCAACTAATTTTTTTTATAAAACATGATAGAAAAGTCATATATAAAAATGGTATAAATGAAAATTCCAAAATACAAACTATAATATGGCTCATTCAGCAAACAAATAAATAAGTTACAGATCCTCTCAGAATATGGCGATACAAAAACTATAACACTATAATGGACAAAATAGAGTTCATTGTCTTTCCTCCTCCTCACTCATCTCCTCCAACAAGCCTTTCCATCAAACTTGATGGTTGCTCACTCACCCCAGTCTCACAAGCTCGTTGCCTTGGAGTAACCCTCGACTCTGCTCTATCCTTCAAGCCACACATCCAAGCCCTCTTCAACTCATGCCGATTACAACTCAAAAATATCTCCCGGATCCATGCTTTCCTTAACCAAGAATCTGCAAAAACATTAGTGCATGCCCTCATCATCTCCCGCCTCGACTACTGCAACCTCCTGCTCTCTAGCCTCCCTTCCAACACTCTTGCACCCTTTCCAATCTATCGTAAACTCTGCGGCCCGCTTATTCCACCTCTCCCCTCGCTACTCCACAGCCTCGCCACTCTGCCAATCCATCCCTTCACTGGCTTCCCATCGCCCAACAACTCCAGTTCAAAACATTAACCATGACATACAAAGCCATGCACAACCTGTCTCCTCCCTACATCTGTGACCTAGTCTCCCAGTACCTACCTGCACGCAACCTCAGATCCTCACAAGATCTCCTTCTCTGCTCCTCTCTTATCTCCTCTTCCCACAATCGCGTACAAGATTTCTCCCGTGCATCCCCCATACTCTGGAACGCTCTACCTCAGCACATCAGCTTCAAGAGGAACCTCAAGACCCACCTCTTCCAACAAGCCTACAACCTACAACAGCCCTCAGTCCAGTAGACCACTGCGCAACCAGCTCTGTCCTCACCTATTGTACCATCACCCATTCCCTGTAGACTGTGAGCCCTCGCGGGCAGGGTCCTCTCTCCTCCTCTACCAGTCTGTCTTGTACTGTTAATGATTGTTGTACGTATACCCTCTCTCACTTGTAAAGCGCCATGGAATAAATGGCGCTATAATAATAAATAATAATAATAATAATAATAACTAAGGGTGCTGTGCACACCAGAAACGCGCAAGTCTGTAACCAATGGCAATGACATTTTGACCAAAATTTACCAATAACATAAAGTACAAATATGTTCATAATGTTTCAGTGATATCTACAGACAGTACAATGTTTCATCCAAAATATTTTACCACCATTATCTGTTTTATGCTATTTTAACCCCTTCACGACCTTTGACGGATCTTTCCGTCATGGAGCGTGTCACGTTAGTCCCCGCCCCCTGCCGCGGGCAGGATGCGGCGACCCGCTTATATATCACCTGTTTTTAACAGCTGACATGTGTGCCTGCATGTTACGAGTGGAATCGCATTCCACCCGTAACATTAACCACTTACATCTCGCTGCCAAAATCTGGCAGCGAGATGTATATACGCGCGGTCATGATTTTTACTTACCGCCGCCCCCACCGGAAGTCACGTGAGTGATCACGTGACTTTCGGTGGTTGCCATGGTAGCACAGGGTCATGTGATGACGCCTGCAGGTATGACGAATCACTTTCGTTTTCACTCGGCCCGGAGCCGAATGAATCAGGAAGTGACCGAATCTGCTGTTTACAGCTGTATAGCTGTGATCAGCAGATAGTGCAGAGCGATCGGATTGCTGATCGCTATAGCCCCCTAGGGGGACTAGTAAAATAAAAAAAAAAGTAAAGAAAAGTTTTAAAAATATAAATAAAACAGAAAAACCTAAAAGTTCAAATCACCCCCTTTCACCCCATTGAAAATTAAAGGGTTAAAAAAAAATAAATATACACATATTTGGTATCGCCACGTTCAGAAATGCCCGATCTATCAAAATATAAAATCAATTAATCTGATCAGTAAACGGCGTAGTGGCAAAAAATTTACAAACGCCAAAATTACGTTTTTTGGTCGCCGCAAGTTTTACACAAAATGCAGTAACAGGGATCAAAACGTAGCACCTGCGCAAAAATGGTACCATTAGAAACATCAGCTTGAGACGCAAAAAATAAGCCAGTACTGAGCTACAGATCCCAAAAAATGAGAACGCTACAGGTTTCGGAAAATGGCGCAAAACGTACGCCACTTTTATTGCACAAGCTTGTGAATTTTTTTTAACCCCTTAGGTACAAGTAAACCTATACATGTTTGGTGTCTACAAACTCGCACCGACTTCAGGCATCATACCCACACATCGGTTTTACCATATAGTGAACACGGTGAATAAAACATCCCAAAAACTATTGTGCCATCACACTTTTTTTTGCAGTTTTTCCACACGTGGAATTTTTTTGCTATTTTCCAGTACACCATATGGTAAAACTTATGACTTCATTTAAAAGTACAACTCGTCCCGCAAAAAACAAGCTCTCATATGGCAAGATTGATGGAAAAATAAAAACGTTACGGTTCTCGGAAGAAGGGAAGCAAAAAACAAAAACGCAAAAACGGTAAGTGCCCGGGGGCTGAAGGGGTTAAACAATGATAGTAATGGTATGACAGCACTGACAGACTGATTTCAGCCCATTAACAAGCAGCAATCAGCTTTTTACAATCAACTAACAATCATTTTGGACAGAAACTGATAAGGATGGACAGGCTAGAACTGGCATACAGGGGAGCAGGTAAATCCCTCTGTGGGAACCTATGCAGGAGTGGGCCTCCCAAGTTGTACATGAGCAGTGTTTGACACAATGTATTTTAGGCTGGAGTCACATTCGCGAGGATCACATTGCATCACCCAGACTGGCCGTCCACTCTCCTGACAGAAGTGTGAAACTGCGTAGAAATACAAATACATGAAGTTGACCCACTCCTGTCAAAAGAGAAGCTGGCCAGTGTAGGCGATCCTCACGCGAGTCACATCACTCAATTAACAAAATACTTAGCTTGTTATTAGATAGAAGTAAAGGAAGGCACCAATGCCGGGCCATACAAGCACCAAGCTCCTTTGCCAAGGAGGCTCCGTGTACGGGTATGACTATATGTCGGGTGCATTACACTTACTGCTTTCTTCAGGCTTGTGTCCATCATCTAGCTGTCGGTCTTTGTCGTAGATTAAATAGTAACATACACAACACCAGAGTTCACTTGGCAACCAAACTTTTTCAGTTTATTCTTTGCACCGTTATGGCAGACATGGCCTCAACTTTTCCTAGTTCAGTTTCTACTGTTTCTGGGGTACTCTTTCTCGACCTGTCTCCTGCTATCTTGGACCTTGTTCTCAAGCTACCGGGTCTGTGTCTCCATTCCCCCTCTTCCTTACACCTGTGTCCGCTTCTGGCTGGGGTGAGACAAAGGCTCCAGACCTCTCAAAGTTAACTCAGGGTTCCCTGACTGGCTCTTCTGACACCATGGTCATATCTTCTTTTACTCGAACCCTATCCAGAACTGGCACCCCTCGAAGCCTGTCCCACTAACTATGACTCTTGCCAGCTGTCACTGCTCCTCTACCTTGACTTACCACTGTCTTATCTGATATCTAATCTACCTCTGCTCCAGCCCACCTGCTAACTGGTGCCTGCAGGTAAACGACGCCAGCTCTGCTACATCGGGAACTTACTTTCTGCTAGCAGCATTAACATATTATAACACATGTGTAACAACACCATATACAATTTGCTTAGTATAGACACACCTTTCGCAGTACAAGCAGACGACATTTAGCATAAAACAGTATATGGACACAACTACCTCTTAGGCTATGTCCGCACGTTGCTTTTTACCTGCTTTTTTGCTGCTTTTTCAACTGCAGCGTTTAATGCCAAAATGGTTGTGTTCTGCTTTTCAAGCAAAGTCTATGGGAATTTGGGTTTCTTGTCCGCACTATGCAGTTCAAACTGCAGCCTTTTTGTTGCAGAACTTTGGTCAAAAACTCAGCTTTGCAGTGCAAAACCCAAATGGCAAAAACAACTGACATGTCAATTGTTTTTGCCATTTGGGTTTTGCACTGCAAAGCTGAGTTTTTGACCAAAGTTCTGCAACAAAAAGGCTGCAGTTTGAACTGCATAGTGCGGACAAGAAACCCAAATTCCCATAGACTTTGCTTGAAAAGCAGAACACAACCATTTTGGCATTAAACGCTGCAGTTGAAAAAGCAGCAAAAAAGCAGGTAAAAAGCAGGTAAAAAGCAACGTGCGGACATAGCCTTAGGCTGCTTTCACACATCCGTTTTTTGCTGAGCGGCACAAGACGGCGCTTTGCAGAAAAAATGCAATAGTTTTTTATTGCCGCCTGTTGCGTCTTTTCTTGCATAGACTTGCATTAGCGCCGTATTGTGCCGCATGGCCTTGCGTTGCGTCCGTTTTTTGCCGGATGCGGCATATTTAGCCCATGCGGCGGCCGGATGGAACGTTGCCCGGCACGTTTTTTTGTGCGGTGAAAAAACCGCATCGCGCCAGATCCAGCGCAATGCGGCGTGTTTACAATGCAAGCCTATGGACGCCGGATGCATTTTTTTGAACTGCGCATGCTCAGTATCAAGCCGCATCCGTCAAAAAACGGACGGGCCGCATGGAAAAACTTATGCAACGGATCCGTTTTTTCCGTCACATCCGTTGCATAGGTTTTTGAGCCGGATTGAGCCGCACTGCAAAAACCGGATGTGTGAAAGCAGCCTTACAGAAGCAGAAGCAAATTTGCGCACAAGGGTCAAGTAGTGATGCTGAACAGTGGGTACCCAGAATTAATTTTGTGGGGGGAGGGGGGGTTGTTAGTCCAGCCCATTACTGGGAATAAAATAATCATTACTATAATCATTCTGTCCCCATACAGCAGCATGTTGCCAGCAGCACATCCATTCTACAGATTCAGACACTTTATTTTAAAAGTAATGTATTTATAGCAAAAAAAAAAATGTGCTTGGAAATATTCCCAGAACTGATGTGTAGCAAAATGCAAAGCTGAAGTACTGTGAACAGAATGTCTTGTGCAATCTACAATCTCTAGCATTTCACATTTCAATCTAACATTTTTAGAAAAAAAACCCAACAAACATATTAAACATATATGTAAATTTTCTCAATTATTTCAAGGTGTGTCTATTGGCATACATTTTTTCTGCAGACTTACTTGTTTAACCCCTTTACCCCAGAGCATGTTTTTCACCTTCATGACCAGGCCACTTTTTTCATTTCTGACTAGTGTCACTTTATGAGGTTAAACTCTAGAGCGCTTCAACGGATCCTGGTGATTCTGAGATTGTTTTTCGTGACATATTATACTTCATGTTAGTGGTAAATTTAGGCCGACATTTTTTTAATTTATTTGTGAAAATACTAAAAAATTCTGAAAATTTCACAATTTTCAAACTTTTAATTTTTATTCCCTTAAGTCCAAAAGTTCTGTCACACAAAATAATTAATAAATACAATTTCACATGTGTTTACTTTAAATCAGGACAATTTTTGAAACATAATTTTATTTTTTTTAGGAAGGTAGAAGGGTTAAAAATTTATCAGCAATTTCTCATTTGTCCATCAAAATTTACAAAACCATTTTTTTAGGGTCCACATCTCATTTGAAGTGACTTTGAGAAGCCTAGGTGACAAAAAAAACCCCATAAGTGACACATTCTAAAACTGTACTCCTCAAACTGGTCAAAACTACATTCAAGAGGTTTATTAACCCTATAGATGCTTCACAGGAATTAAAGCAATGTGGAAAGAGAAAATAAAAATGTAGCTTTTTCCCCACAAATATGTTAATTTAGCCCCACATTTTGTATTTTAAAAAAGGTAATAAGAGAAAATGCACCATACAAGTTGTTGTGCAATTTCTCCTGAGTACACCGATACCCCACATGTGGTGGATATCTACTGGTTGGATGCAAGGCAGGGCTCAGAATTGAAGGAGGGTCATTTGACTTTTTCAATGCAACATCTCAAGTTTGGAGAGCCCCCGAGGTGTCTAAACAGTGGAGCTCCCCCATAAGTTACCCCATTTTGGAAAGTAGACCCCTCAAGGAATTTATCTAGATGTTTGTTGAGCACCTTGAACCCCAGGTGCTTCACAGAATTTTGCAACGTTGAGCAGTGATAATGAAAAAATACATTTTTAATCAGAAAAATGTTGCTTTACCCCATATTATTCATTTTCACTAGGTCATAGGAAAAAATACAGAATACAATTTGTTGTGCAATTTCTCCTGAGTACACCAAAACCCCATATGTGGTGGAAATCTACTGTTTGGGGGCACGGCAGGGCTCGGATGTGAAGGGGCGCCATTTGAATGAAAAATTAGCTGGAATCGTTTGCAGACATTCATGCCGCATTTGGAGAGCCCTTGATGTGAGGATCACAGAATTTTATAACGTTGAGCTGTGAAAATGAAAAAATAAATTTTTAACTACAAAGATGTTGCTTTAACCCCACATTTTTACTTTTCACAAAGGTAACAGGAGAAAATGGAACATACAATTTGTTGTGCAATTTCTCCTAAGTGTGCCGATACCCCACATGTGGTCGATAACTACTTTTAAGGCACAGTGCAAAGTGAAAAAAAGGAAGGGCCACCATATTTGAGTTCAGATTTAGTTGGAATGGATTGTGGGTGGAAATCTACTGTTTGGGGGCACTGCAGGGCTCGGATGTGAAGGGGCACCATTTGAATGAAAAATTAGCTGGAATCGTTTGCAGACATCATGCCGCATTTGGAGAGCCCTTGATGTGAGGATCACAGAATTTTATAACATTGAGCTGTGAAAATTAAAACATAAATTTTTAACCACAAAAATGTTGCTTTAACCCCACATTTTTCCTTTTCACAAAGGTAACAGGACAAAATGGAACATACAATTTGTTGTGCAATTTCTCCTAAGTATGCCGATACCCCACATGTGGTCGATAACTACTTTTAAGGCACAGTGCAAAGTGAAAAAAAGGAAGGACCACCATATTTGAGTTCAGATTTAGTTGGAATGGATTGTGGGTGCCATGTCACATTGCCAGAGCCCCTGAGGTGCCATAACAGCAGAATCCCCCCACAAGTGACCCCACTTTACAAACTAAATCCCTCAAGGAATTCATCCAGGGGTGAAGTGAGCATATGTCACAGAGGGTGATGGAATAACCGGTGAGCAGAAGACTAAACTGGCCCTTAGGCTAAGGCAGGCCTAGCTGTCCCTGATCGCAGAGATATGTCTCATGGTGTCGATGTCTGGGCTGCCTTACTAGCTTAGCTCCTGTACAGCCCTGATCTAATACCCCCTCTCCCTCACTCCAGGGAAGGGCTGAGACAGGAGTGGTAGAACCCACAGGTATGGACAAACAGGGGAAACCAAAACCTGTTCACTCAGCACACTCACATAGAGGTATTAGACAACAAGTAATAAGAAGGATAATAAGAACAGGGAGGAGACAACAAGACAATGAGAAAACACCAAAACAAATCCATGCACAAAGCATTACAATCACAAGCAGGACTGGGATACAACAGCACAAGGACCACTGTAGCAAAAACTATCGTTGGCATAGGAAGACAGATTCCTCCATCTTAAAAAGGCAGGAAGTAGCTGAAATAGGTCTTCCTTCAACATGTGATCCCTCAGGTAAGCAGCAGCCCAGTAGAAATTAACTCCTGTCAGCCTGGTCACACATGAACACATAACTGGTCGACACCTGAGCCTCCCTGTGAAACTCAGAAGCACCAGAGAAACCACAGTGTGGATTCTTAGAGTCTGTCATGTGAACAGCATCTGTCACCATGATACCTGGCGAGTTATGAGCCAAACCCTGTGTGACAGCATATTGCTTCCACAAGTGTGTCACAAAATGTTACACTATTGGGCGGTGAAGAAAAAATAATTACATTTTTACCACTAAAATGTTTTTTAACTGCAGATTTCCAATTTTCACATGGGGAATAGGTTAAAAAAGGCCCTATAATGTGTTGCACAATTTTTACTGAATGTGGCAATACCTCACATGTGACATGT
This sequence comes from Anomaloglossus baeobatrachus, assembly GCF_048569485.1. NCBI lineage: Eukaryota > Metazoa > Chordata > Amphibia > Anura > Aromobatidae > Anomaloglossus > Anomaloglossus baeobatrachus. The sequence goes on from NC_134354.1 coordinate 219,400,266, forward strand.
GTACAGTACTGTTTGGCCGCACCACAGGGTTCGGGAGGGAGGGAGCACCATTTGATTTTTGATGCACAGATTTTTCTAGAATAGTTTGTAGACTCCATTTGCAGAGCCCTAAATGCCAGAACAGAAGAAAGTCTCCCAAATGACCAAATTTTGGAAATTACACCCCCCTGGGAATTCATTTATGGGTGTAGTGACGATTTAGTCTGTGGAAAACAACCATGGAGTCAAACGCAGGGAATATTGCAGAATTAAAAATTACAAACAAGCCCTTTTTGTGCCCAGTACACTGTAGTGCCCACACATTGTGCCCTGGCTCGTGCTTCTGGAGACCCCAACCCAATAAATTAAGTGGGCATTCCTCACTATGATAATGACAAACATATGGATGATAACTGTGCTTTAGGTACATTGTGAGGCTCAGAAGCAGGGGGGCATTTGGATTTTAGAGAGTATATTTTGTTGGGTTTTCTTTTTTTTTGGGGGGGGGGTACCACAGCGTTATTCCACATCTTTTGTGCTACCAGTAATGTGGAAGCCCCCTATTTTTCCATTAACAGATGACGGACTTGAGTAGGGACTTGTGTTTAATCATCAATTAAACAAAGCACAGACTGGTACATTAAGAGAGAGGACCCTGCCCTCAAAAGGCTCTCAGTCTACAAGGGATGGTTGAGGATACAGTAAGTGAGGGTAGAGCTGGTCATGCACCAATATAGTGGACTCAGGGTTACTGCAGATTGTAGGCTTGTCGGAAGAGGTGGGTCTTCAGGTTCCCTTTGAAGGTGTCCACAGTTGGTGAGAGTCTGATATGTTGGGATAGAGAGTTACGGAGTATGGCGGATGCAAGGGAAAAATCTTGAATGCAACTGTGGGAAGAGAAGACAAGAAGGGAGAAGAGAAAGATCTTGTGAGGATCGGAGGTTGCAGGCAGATAAGTACCAGGAGACTAGGTCATAGATATATGGAGGAGACAGATTGTGGATGGCTTTGTATGTCATGGCTAGGGTTTTGAAATGGAGTGTTTGGGCAATGGGAAGCCAGTGAAGGGATTGGCACAGTGGAGAAGCCAGGGAATACCAGAGGGCAAAGTGGATTAGACAGGCAACAGAGTTTAGGATAGATTAGAAGTGACATATTGTGCAATCTATATGTGTCAATTCCACACTATTTAGCCCTCCGAGCAGTAGTCTGGTTTTTGGTTGTGTACAGAGATTTTTCATAGATTTTGAAGGAATACATTATTATTTCTTTGGAACTTTTGTTAACCCTTTTTTTTTTGTTTGATCAGAGATTTTACAGGACCATTTAGATTGTTTTTTCTCACACCCTTTGACTTGCATTTAGGAGTCATGCCCGATAGACAATTACAATCGCAGTATCCTGCGATTTTTTTCCTTCAGTCTGATTTGAGCTGTGGAAAAACTTGCAGATCTGCTCTTCATCACTGACTAACATTGGTCCAAGAGCAATGCAATTTTTTTTTGTTACATTGCACTAGTCTGTTTTAGACGCCAGTGTGAGGGAACCCTAAACACATAAAATCATACTATGGATAAAACAATTAAAGCAAAAATATCTTTGTCATGGCTCCACACCGGGGTTTAAACTGTTGATCTCTGGTTGTTGGTCGGTTTCCCTTTTGGTTGGACTACAGCCTCTTTTCTGTTGGTCCGACTGCTGAAGGATCTCTTATCTTTCTTTCTTATGCCTTGCCTTCAAGTTGCCTTCCTGTTTTACTTCTATTCAAGTGTGTGCAATTTCTCAGTTGGTTTGCCCAATCACATTTTGAGAGGGGCTATTTATACTTACTACTCACACGCCTAAGTGGTGGCTATATTTCTGGATAGATGGTTGTCTGGAGTCCCAGATCTTCGGATAAGGTTTTCTTACTGAGACATTGCTTTTGCTATTCCCTGCAGTTTTTGTGAATCCCTTCCCAGATATCTTCTATTTTGCTTTAATTAGGTTGGTGGGGTTTCCATGTATTCTGTTATTCTTTTTGGTCTCTTGTATTTCATCATTCCTGTACAACTGTGTTTGCACATTCCAAGCCCTGTATCTCACCCTCTGCCTTCGTGACAATCATTTACTTGTTAAGCTAGAGATGTGTTTTTGAAGTGCAGCAGTCCAATTTCTAGGTCATCTGGTTTCTGCTTCAGCATTTCAAATGGATCCTGTTAAGGTGCAGGCCTTCCTTGATTAGGTTCAACCAACTAACATTAAACCTTTGATGACATTTTTAGATTTTGCAAATTATTACTGGAAATTCATTAAGAATTTTTCGGACGTAAAGTACAGACCAAAAGTTTGGACACCCCTTCTCATTCAAGGAGTTTTCTTAATTTTCATGACTCTGAAAATTGTAGATTCACATTGAAGGCATCAACACTATGAATTAACACATCATGTGGAATGAAATACTTAACAAAAAAGTATGAAACAACTGAAAATATGTCTTATATTCTAGGTTCTAGGTTAAGTAGCCACCTTTTGCCTTGATTACTGCTTTGCACACTCTTGGCATTCTCTTGATGAGCTTCAAGAGGTAGTCACCGGAAATTGGTCTTCCAACAGTCTTGAAGGAGTTCCCAGAGATGCATAGCACTTGTTGGCCCTTTTGCCTTCACTCTGCAATCCAGTTCACCCCAAACAATCTCGATTGGGTTCAGGTCTGGTGACTGTGGAGGCCAGGTCATCTGGCATAGCACCCCATCACTCTCCTTCTTAGTCAAATAGCCCTTACACAGCCTGGAGGTGTGTTTGGGGTCATTGTCCTGTTGAAAAATAAATGATGATCCAACTAAACGCAAACCGGATGGAATAGCATGCCGCTGCAAGATGCTGTGGTAGCCATTCTGGTTCAGTATGCCTTCAATTTTGAATAAATCCCCAACAGTGTCACCAGCAAAGCACCCCCACACCATCACACGTCCTCCTCCATGCTTCACGGTGCGACACGTGACACGGTGGTTGGATCCAAAGATCTCAAATTTGGACGTATCAGACCAAAGCACAGATTTCCACTGGTCTAATGTCCATTCCTTGTGTTCTTTAGCCCAAACAAGTCTCTTTTGTTTGTTGCCTGTCCTCAACAGTAGTTTCCTAGCAGCTATTTTACCATGAAGACCTGCTGCAAAAAGTCTCCTTTTAACAATTGTTCAAGAGATGTGTTTGCTGCTAGAACTCTGTGTGGGATTGACCTTGTCTCTAATCTGAGCTGTTGTTAACCTGCGATTTGATGGTTTTTGCCACTACTCTTGCGGACACTTTCAAAGTGTTCCCAATTTTTTGGACTGACTGACCTTCATTTTATTAAAGTAATGATGGTTTTTCTTTACTTAGCTGCTTTTTTCCTGCCATAATACAAATTCTAACAGTCTATTCAGTTGGACTATCAGCTGTGTACCAATCAGACTTCTGCCTGCACAACACAACTGATGGTCCCAACCCCATTTACAAGAAAAGAAATCCCACTTATTAAACCTGACAGGGCACACCTGTGAAGTGAAAACCATTTCCGGTGACTACCTCTTGAAGCTCATCAAGAGAATGCCAAGAGTGTGCAAAGCAGTAATCAAAGCAAAAAGGTTCCTACTTTGAGGAACCTAGAATATAAGACATATTTTCAGTTGTTTCACACTTTTTTGTTAAGCATTTCATTCCACATGTGTTAATTCATAGTTGCCTTCAATGTGAATCAACAATTTTCAGAGTCATGAAAATAAAGAAAACTCTTTGAATGAGAAGGTGTGTCAAAACTTGTGGTCTGTACTGTAGCTAAACCGTTAACTGACTTTACCATGAAGGGGACCTACTTTTCTTTATGGTCAGCTGAGGCAGAGAATGTTTTTTTCCCCCTAAAGACTGTGTTGAGTCAACTTGATATTCAGCTGCCTTGTGGTCGAAGTAGACACTTCTGACCTACGGACAGGGACCATTTTTTCCACAGAAAAAGAATGGTAAATCCTATGCTTTTTATTCCCAGAAGTTCTCCCAAGCAGAATCTATGATATTGGTGACCGTGTGCTCTGGTTAGTTAAGAGAGCCTTTGAGGAATGGAGGGGGCTAGGCATAACGTAACAGTCTTTACTGATCATAAAAACCTACTATATATTGATGTTGCTAAACACCAGACAGGAACCAGCGGGCTCTTTTCCTTTCTCGGTTTTATTTCACAGTGACCTATCGCTCCAGATCGAATAATATTAAAACTGACACTTTAATTTGTTTCAAGGTTTTGTTACAGGGTTGAGGGATAAAAATCCTGTTAAAATTCTTTGTCAGAGATTGGTAGTAGGTACTCTGGGGATTCATATCAGATAGTGCATTCAGGATTTGCAGGACAGTGTGCCGGAGGGTTTGCCTGTAAATAATCTGTATGTTCTGCCATCTTTATGCATGGATCTTCTTGAGGAGGTGCATGATACTGTTTTATCTCAGCATCTGGGTTCTTCTGCCACTGGAAGGTCTCAATCTAGGCCCTTTTGGTGGCATAATGCCTGTAAGGATGTGGAAAAGTATGTTCAGAAATGTAGGGTCTGTGCCAAAGCCAAAGCTTCTTATCAGGCCCCAGAGGGTTATCTCCTGCTAAACAAGATTTCACTGATTTACCTAGTTCTGGCTCTAAAGGTGGTGTCACACACAGCGACGACGACAACGACGTCGCTGCTACGTCACCATTTTCTGTGACGTTGTAGCGACGTCCCGTCGCTGTCGCTGTGTGTGACATCCAGCAACGAGCTGGCCCCTACTGTGAGGTTGTTGCTCGTTGCTGAATGTCCTGCTTCATTTTTTCGTCGTCGCTCTCCCGCTGTGAAGCACACATCGCTGTGTGTGACAGCGAGAGAGAGACGAAATGAAGCGAGCAGGGAGCAGGAGCCGGCGTCTGGCAGCTACGGAAAGCTGTAACCACTGTAAACATTGGGTAACCATGGGAAGACCTTTCCCTGGTTACCCGATATTTACCTTCGTTACCAGCCTCCGCCGCTCTTGCTGCTAGTGCCGGCTCCTGCTCTGTGCACATGTAGCTGCAGTACGCATCGGGTAATTAACCCTATGTGTACTGTAGCTAGGAGAGCAAGGAGCCAGCGCTAAGCAGTGTGCGCGTCTCCCTGCTCTCTGCACTGTGACATGTAGCTGCAGTACACATCGGGTTAATTAACCCGATGTGTACTGTAGCTAGGAGAGCAAGGAGCCAGCGCTAAGCAGTGTGCGCGGCTCCCTGCTCTCTGCACATGTAGCGACGTTATGATCACTGCTGCGTCGCTGTGTTTGACAGCTAAGCTGCGATCATAACAGCGACTTACAAGGTCGCTGTTACGTCACAGAAAATGGTGACGTAACAGCGATGTCGTTGTCACTGTCGCTATGTGTGAACCCAGCTTAATACTGTTGTGTGGGTGGTGGTGGACTATATCAGCAAGATGGTTCATTTGGACCCACTTCCTAAAGGCCCAGTCACACTAAACAACATCGCTAGCAACATCGCTAGCAACATCGCTGCTAACGAACAACTTTTGTGACGTAACAGCGATGTTGCTAGTGATGTTGCTGTGTGTGACATCCAGCAACAACCAGGCCCCTGCTGTGAGGTCGTTGGTTGTTGCTGAATGTCCTGGGCCATTTTTTAGTTGTTGCTCTCTGTGAAGCGCACATCGCTGTGTGTGACAGCGACAGAGCAACAACTAAATGTGCAGGCAGCAGGAGCCGGCTTCTGCGGACTCTGGTAACCACAGTAAACATCGGGTAACCAAGAAGCCCTTACCTTGGTTACCCGATATTTACCTTCGTTACCAGCGTCCGCCGCTCTCACGCTGTCAGTGCCGGCTCCTGCTCTGTGCACATGTAGCTGCAGTACACATCGGGTAATTAACCCCATGTGTACTGTAGCTAGGAGAGCAGGGAGCCAGCGCTAAGCAGTGTGCGTGGCTCCCTGCTCTCTGCACATGTAGCTGCAGTACACATTGGGTAATTAACCCCATGTGTACTGTAGCTAGGAGAGCAGGGAGCCAGCGCTAAGCGGTGTGCGCTGGTAGCCAAGGTAAATATTGGGTTAGTTACCCAATATTTACCTTAGTTACCAAGCGCAGCATCGCTTCCACGCGGCGCTGCTGGCTGGGGGCTGGTCACTGGTTGCTGGTGAGCATACCAGCAACTCGTGTAGCCACGCTCCAGCGATCTCTGCAAGGTCAGGTTGCTGGTGGGATTGCTGGAGCGTCGCAGTGTGACATCTCACCAGCAACCTCCTAGCAACTTACCAGCGATCCCTATCAGGTTGGATCGTTGTTGGGATCGCTGGTAAGTTGTTTAGTGTGACTGGGCCTTTAGTTGCCTACTGCTAACAGTTTAACTAACTACATTATTCATCTCTCATATTGTCATACTACATGGTGTTCCCAAAAATATTGTTTCAGATAGCGGGGTTCATTCTTGGCTAGCTGTTGGCATAGTTTTTGCTCCAGATTGGATATCAAGATTATTATTTTCCTCAGGACATTATACCAAGACTAATGGACAGACTGAGAAGAGGAACTCAGAGATAGAGCAGTATTTGAGGTGTTTTGTTTCATCTAAATAGGAAGAATGGGTGGAGTTTTTACCCACGGCTACGGGAACCTTGTCTTTTTTTTTTTGCTGTGGGTGTTTTCATCCAGTGTTTGGGAATTTTTCTGGGTTGCAATCCTCTGTGCTAGAGGAGAAATTTTCTTCCTGTGTGATAAAAATCTAGAAGAAAGTTGCAAGGGGTCTTTTGGTTGCTAGTCATCAGGCCAAAAAAAAAAAATCAAGTCACTGACGCAGAATGGCTCCTGTCTTAAGGGCAGGGGAGTTTTGTAGTTGTCCTCTAAGAAAGTATGGCTTAAAGGGGCCTCAACTGCTCTCAAATTTCTAAGTCCTTACAAAATTACTGAAGTTTTCAATTCAGTAACAGTTAAACTTTAACTCCTGGTCGCTTGAAAAATCAACAACTTGTTCCATTCTTCCCATCTGAAGAGATTTGTGGGGAAGCTTGGCCCTGGGGACATTACTAAGGTGGATCTAGAGTATGAAGTGGAGTGAGTTCTGTGATTCAGGTGCCGTCTGCAGTATCTGGTTAAGTGAAAGGATTATAGTGCTGAGGATAATTTCTAGGTCACTTCTGAGGACCTTCTTGCTGATCTCGTGATGAGAGCGTTCCATTAGGATTGGGGTTTTCTGAGGGTCCAGTGGCCCCTTGTAGAGGGGGATGGTACTGTTATGGCTCAACTCCGGGGTTTGAACTGGTGATTTCTTGTTGGTGGTCAGTCTCCTTCTTGGTTGGACCACAGCCTGTTTTGTGTTGGTACAACTGCTGAAAGATTTCTTGCTTTTTCTTTCTTTCTTATGCCTTGCCTTTCTTTTTCACTTCTATTGAGGTGTGTCCATTTTCTCATTTAGTTTTCCCCACTCACCTTTTGAGAGGGACTATTTATACTTACTACTCACATGCCTAAGTGCTGGATATATTTCTGGATATCAGGGTACGGTCAAGGGCAAATACTAGTCTGTTTTGCCACCTATGAATTTCTGGCTTTACATCTCCCCTGGTTTGTACCTCCCGTGAGAGTGTTCTGGTTCATTCATAACACCCAGATATTGAAATGATGAATGCACATGAGTTTTCCACATCTTGCCACTGGGATTTTGTCCATTCCTCATGGCAAAATTACTCCAGGTCTCACAAGTTAGATGGTTTCCTCTGGTGAACAACAATCTTCTGATCACACATTCTCAATTGGATTAAGGTGTGGCCTGTGAATAGGCCACTCTAATACATTTACACATGTCCCTTTAAACGGGTTTTCCAAAGAACACTGTTCATTTTAAAGTTGATTTTACTTAACAGATCTTAGAATAATAATAATTTATAGAATTGGATGTATTTAAAACAATGTTCCTGTGCTGAGACTATCTTATATGCAGTATGTGTCCCTTCTATGTACTGACTGTTTCTGACCGTGCATGGAACACAGTCTGATCATACTGTCGCGGGCGGGAAGGAGGGTGTCAGCACACTACGCTCACCCCTTCTGCTCGGGTCCGGCGGTTGCTGCTCAGTGGTGGCTCGAGCTGTGGGCCGGATCCCAGGGGTTCTCGAGCGGCGCTCCTCGCCCGTGAGTGAAAGGGGGTTTGTTGGGTGTGGGGATTGTTTATTGTCCGTGACGCCACCCACGGTTGTGGTGATTTCACCACCGCTGCTCAATATGGGGATCCCGAGGATGGTGATGTGGAGCAGCCAGGTGTTGTGTTGCCCCTCCGTGGGTAGGGGTTGGTGATCCCGGGGCCCGGTGATGGAGTGGAAGGTGCAGGGCCTGGTGGGCGCAGGGACGCGGGGGCAGCGCTGTGCCTTGCGGCACTGTGGTACTCACTCAGCCTGAGACGTTGACACAGTTTTACGGTAAACCACACGGCTGGAAAGACGGTTCCCACGGACGGCTGCACTTGCTCTCCCAGTAGGTGACGGTGATGTCCCTTTTCCTTGCACCTTTGTTTCTGTGTTGGTAGCGATGGGTTCCCACCGGTAACCCACTCCCCGGCTTCAAGCTGGACCGGAGGAGCTCTACTCTTTGCCCGCAGGCGCTGGCCCTGAGAAACTGGTGCCCTGGCGGTGGCGGTGTTTCTCCTACAATGGTTGGGCTGTTGCCTTCAATCGGGACTTGGTTGTTGGGGGATCTACGTCCCCTTCACTGACGGATTCGGCAAATTATGGCGACTCCTAGCCTTGCCGGGGTCCGAGAGGCCCCTGCCCTGGTGCTGACTGTCCTTTGGTACACTGCTCCAGACCGCCGGGCCACTACCCGTCCGCGGTCCTTCCAGGAACTTCCAAACGGTCCCCCTCCAGACAGTCACCGCCGTTGCTGACCTTGCTGACCCTGTCCTACACACAGCTGGACTCTCTTCAGGCTTTCTTTTCTGTCACCTTTCACCTTCCTTCAACTTCTCCTACTCCTCCTTTACCACTTCCACTTCTACTTCACTTTCACTTAGCTGTTTACTCAAGCTCCCCCTGAGCTAATCTCTGTTGTTTACTCCTTCATGTCCCTCACTGGACTGCCTGGTTTCTCCCGCCTCCAGAGCTGTGTCCTCCTCGGTGGGCAGAGCCAACCGCCTGGCCCACCCCCTGGTGTGAACATCAGCCTCTGGAGGAAGGCAACAAGGATTTTTGGTTAGCCTTGATGTACCTAACTGGGGTGTAAGGTGTGGTAGTGCAATGACCTGTGACCCCTGGCTTGCCCAGGGCGTCACATTCCCCCTTAGCAAAATGCAGACCGTCCGCGGGCTGCCCGTCCAACACCGGTTTTATTTTTCTGTAAATGCATAAAAAGGTATAACATGGTAAAACGGCAACATATTTACATTTTTAATGAATCTTCCCATAACGGGAGGCACATTTCTTAAACGTTGCAAACGGTTAACGGTTACGGTTTCCGCTCTCTCCCACCCAAGCAACCTGGCCCTGATGTTGCCCCTAAAGCCCAGACAGCACCCCTTGACCCACAGTCCAGCACATGGTACCCGAGCGGGATCTGTCCTTCCCCTCCAGAGGGTAGCCACCGGTTCCTTTGGTGGCTGGGCCCCAGCCTGCTCTGCTGAGGGCCCTCCCTCCCACCTGCCTCTCCGGAGGCGGTAACTGCGGAAAACGGTAACGGTAAACAACTTATTTACAAGCCACTTAACGTTTGTGGGTGCCCTGTAAGTTCACGGGCTTGTCCATGGATAGTTCCCATGCAAACTTTTTAAACAGTCCCCTCAGGGACAACGGTGCCGGCTCCGGCCGGTTGCAAATCACTTTTTGACAATCAGGTTAAGTACTCGGTATCATCATTTTTCATCATTCTCTGTAAACTTTTCAAACTCTTAAACAACACCCTGTCGGCCCCAACGGGGACGGTTGCAGCGGGCATCCGCTGGCACTACTGGGCATTTTCGTCCTCCTCACCCGGCTCGGGGCGGAAGGACACGGGCACCAGCCCCTCCAGTGCATAGCAAGCACGGCGTGGAAGGGCCGCCCGATACCCGTTGTTCCCAGTTCGGGGGACATATGTGGCCTCCATGCCGGGCAGGGCAACGACCCCCTCTTCTTCCTCCGACACAGGCTCAGTGTCAGGACCGGAGTCGCTATCTTCTGCCCCTGCCGCAGTCACAGAGGGGTGCACATCCGACGGGCCAGGTGCGGTGCAGCGCGCGAGCGAGTAGGACGGAGGTAACACAGGAGCCAGGGGCAGACCGGGTCCCTCAGCCGCAGCGACCGGTCCCTCGGGGACACAGGGGCGTGGGTCATTCTCCAGCTCCTCCATCACGGCCTCCACTCCATACACTCGCGCCACAGCAACTAGGGCCTCCACCTCCGCGGCCCACTGCTCCATCAGCCAACCGATCTGACTCTGGTAGTGACGGCAGATCCCCGCCGCCCGGGCCCTCAACCATGCCGCTGTTCCAGACACCCGCTCGGTAGTCTTTGCAGAACCAGGTGGGGCGGACATCTCGGCAGTCGTGCTTTCCAGGAACCCAGTATTTCTGCAGAGTCCTGGCGTCCCTGCTTTTATAGCTGCAGCTACATGCAGCCAGCCGCCATCGCGTCCCCCTTAGCTCTTTCCGGCCACTCCTCTCTCGGGGCGGGGTTTTGGCCTTCGCGCCTCTGCTACTCGAGAAGACGCTCGAGCGGGAACTTTTTGCCGCCAAAGATGGCGACTTCTGAAATTCTTCAGCCGGATACCTCCGGCGGTAACAAGGCGCACCTCTACCAAACGGCAGAGCGGTAAGATCCTGTTCATGACGCCAAGTTGTCGCGGGCGGGGAGGAGGGTGTCAGCACACTACGCTCACCCCTTCTGCTCGGGTCCGACGGTTGCTGCTCAGTGGTGGCTTGAGCTGTGGGCCGGATCCCAGGGGTTCTCGAGCGGCGCTCCTCACCCGTGAGTGAAAGGGGGTTTGTTGGGTGTGGGGATTGTTTATTGTCCGTGACGCCACCCACGGTTGTGGTGATTTCACCACCGCTGCTCAATATGGGGATCCCGGGGATGGTGATGTGGAGCAGCCAGGTGTTGTGTTGCCCCTCCTTGGGTAGGGGTTGGTGATCCCGGGGCCCGGTGATGGAGTGGAAGGTGCAGGGCCTGGTGGGCGCAGGGACGCGGGGGCAGCGCTGTGCCTTGCGGCACTGTGGTACTCACTCAGCCTGAGACGTTGACACAGTTTTACGGTAAACCACACGGCTGGAAAGACGGTTCCCACGGACGGCTGCACTTGCTCTCCCAGTAGGTGACGGTGATGTCCCTTTTCCTTGCACCTTTGTTTCTGTGTTGGTAGCGATGGGTTCCCACCGGTAACCCGCTCCCCGGCTTCAAGCTGGACCGGAGGAGCTCTACTCTTTGCCCGCAGGCGCTGGCCCTGAGAAACTGGTGCCCTGGCGGTGGCGGTGTTTCTCCTACAATGGTTGGGCTGTTGCCTTCAATCGGGACTTGGTTGTTGGGGATCTACGTCCCCTTCACTGACGGATTTGGCAAATTATGGCGACTCCTAGCCTTGCCGAGGTCCGAGAGGCCCCTGCCCTGGTGCTGACTGTCCTTTGGTACACTGCTTCAGACCACCGGGCCACTACCCGTCCGCGGTCCTTCCAGGAACTTCCAAACTTCCCCCTCCAGACAGTCACCGCCGTTGCTGACCTTGCTGACCCTGTCCTGCACACAGCTGGACTCTCTTCAGGCTTTCTTTTCTGTCACCTTTCACCTTCCTTCAACTTCTCCTACTCCTCCTTTACCACTTCCACTTCTACTTCACTTTCACTTAGCTGTTTACTCAAGCTCCCCCTGAGCTAATCTCTGTTGTTTACTCCTTCATGTCCCTCACTGGACTGCCTGGTTTCTCCCGCCTCCAGAGCTGTGTCCTCCTCGGTGGGCAGAGCCAACCGCCTGGCCCACCCCCTGGTGTGAACATCAGCCTCTGGAGGAAGGCAACAAGGATTTTTGGTTAGCCTTGATGTACCTAACTGGGGTGTAAGGTGTGGTAGTGCAATGACCTGTGACCCCTGGCTTGCCCAGGGCATCACAATACCACATCTCTTGGGCCGGGGAGAAAGTAGTAAAGTATACAAACAATACAGATATGATCCCATGCTGTGCTATCTGTATACTTTCTTTTGCTTCCGCCCCAGCCCAGTAGATGTGGTATGATCAGACCATGTGAATGTACATTCAGATGCGACAATTACCTACCGTGTTTCCCCGATAGTAAGACACCCCCGATTGTAAGACGTATCGGGGGTTTCGGGGGGGTCAGCTAATACCCCCGTATTACTTACCCCCGTAAGCCGTACCCCGAAAGTAAGACATATGCCACCTCCCTCTCATCTAGCTGCGCGCCGCCTCCTGCCCACGTCCGCACCGTCCCCCCCTCCATACGTCACCGCGTCTGCCGCCTCCCTCTGATCTTAATGAGCGCCGCCTCCTGCCCACATCAGCACCTTCCCCCCCTCCATACGTCACCGCGTCTGCCGCCTCCCTCTGATCTTAATGAGCACCGCCTCCTGCCCACGTCCGCACCGTCCCCCTCTCCATACGTTGCCGCGTCTGCCACCTCCCTCTGATCTTAATGAGCGCCGCCTCCTGCCCACTTCCGCGCCGCCCCCCCTCCATACGTCACCGCGTCTGCCGCCTCCGTCTGGTTCAAATGAGCGCCGCCTACTGCCCACGTACGCACCGTCCCCCCCCTCCATACGTCACCGCGCCGTCCCCTGCACTTGTCACTGCCGCCTCCTGCTTAAAATACGGTAATGCACCCAGTATTAATCATACGGTACATCAGTAAAACATACACACTGGCATACTGGGGTATCATCTGCTGTATGTAACCCAGTGGGTATCAGCAGGTGTCACGCTGGATTAAATACAGCAGGTGATACTGTATCACACTGGGTTAGATACAAGTATACCGTAGGTACAGGTTTGCACTTTGCTGTGCCCACATGAGCTGTTTGACGGCTTAGGACGCGCCTATGCAAATTTACTCGGGCACGTCCCTACTCCAAAGAAACCTCCCCCCTCCCCCCTCCGCCCGTCACAGAAGGTAAAATGCATATACACTAAAAAAACACATTTTAGGGTATGTGCGCACGTGTGCGCTCTGCACCGCACCGAATATGTGCGCTTCAGAGCGCAGCTGAAAAGCTGCGTTCTGAAGCGCATGGTGCCGGCAGATTCGTGCGCTCTGCATGCTGCCTCTCCCTATAGACAGCATGCAGAACGCACGAAAGAAGTGACATGCCACTTCTTAGAACGCAGCGATTCGGGCAGCAGCCGAATCGCTGCGTTCTAACATGCCACGTGTGCACGGCTCCTGAACAATCTCCATAGACTGTGCAGGGGACGCAGGACGCATGCAGTTATGCTGCGGTGCAGAACGCAGCGTAACTGCATGTAATACGCACACGTGCGCACATACCCTTACACAGTTTTTTTAGCTGTCAGTGCCCCTTTAACTGTGGGATGCGGACGGCTAGAGCGGGATGAGCGGAGGGATGTGGAGGCCGCGGGAGCAGCAGTAATGTTTTCTGTGGTCCATCAGGACCATGGACAACATACAAAAACAGGCTGTGTGGGATACTGTATGGAGCTGTAACCCTATGGGAGGCTATGTGGGATACTGTATGGGGCTGTAACCCTATGGGAGGCTGTGTGGGATACTGTATGGGGCTGTAACCCTATGGGAGACTGTGATACGGAACCACAAGCAGTGCTTATACCGTATGCTATATTTTTGCCCCTAGACATGAGCGCTTCCGGTTCCAGTGGTAAAAGGAAGAGTTACACCGTGGAGTATAAAAAAGCGATTGTTGAAGAATCTTGGGGCAAAAATGTAGTGCAGTTCTGCAAGGAGAAAATGTTGGATCACCGACTGGTCCAAAAATGGCATGCAGAATACACTAACCTGAGTGAAAAAGTGGAGAGCGGAATGGCTAAAAAGCGCAAGATTGGATGTGGCCGGCAACCAATGTATACAGAGCTGGAAAGCCTGGTCTCTGAGTGGGTTGCAGACAGGAGAGCAAAGACATTGGTGGTGACCAGGGCTCAGATTCAGGAATATGCCCTTGCAGTGTCGCCACAGTTTGACATTTCCCTTGAACAATTCAAGGCATCACAGCACTGGGTGGATAACTTTCTTGAACGCAATGACCTGTCTTTGAGAAGATCCACAACCCTCTTTAGGTTGGAAGATGCTGAGATTGTTAAACGTGCATTAGCCTACAAGAAGTTTGTGGATGACATTGACTTCTCTAAATACAGTCTTTGCAACATGATCGCCATGGATGAAACTGCCGTGTTCATGGGCCAAGCAGCTCAAACCACCATTGATCAACGAGGTGCCTCCTCAGTGTACGTTCCCTCCACCGCTTATGAAAGTGCACGTGTCGTCTGGATGGCACTAAAGCAACACCGCTACTCACTGCAAAGGGCAAGAAGGAGAAGATTGAGCGGATTTCTGGCATTTATGTGCTGGAAACTGAAAAAGCATGGGCCACACAAGATGTTATAAGAAAGTGGCTTGATTTAATGCTTCCGCTTGTCATGCCAGCCAGCACACACCGTGCCAAAACCATGAAAAACTTCCTTCATGAGCGGAGAATCGACCAAATCATGATTCCTGCAGGGATGACGGCTTATCTTCAGACTCTCGATATCGCCATTAACAAGCCGTTCAAGGACTATCTGCGTGCGGAAATCAATGACTACATTGAAAACCGAATGGAGAGAAATGTACGTGGGAACTTTCTGAAGCCCAGACTGCCAGAGATTGTTAACTGGGTGAAGAATTCTTGGAATAAGATCACTAACACCTGCGTTGCAAATGCACTGCGAGCTGGCTACCTGGACAAAGCCTGCTCATTTCAGGACAGTGCCGTTGCTACCCATGAGAAATATGGGCCAATGATTCGGCAAGAAATGTCGTCCCGAGAGTCCCAAGAAAATCCACAGGAACCTAAGAGTGTGGATGTTTATGATGATATTCCTGAGGATGATGACATGGTTGTCATGGAATAAATCTGTTTTATCTTCCAGTATTCCACTGTTCGTTCTTACCATTTTTCATTGTTTTACATGTTATGCAATGTTGTAACAAGACATTCTTGGCAGTTCCTTTTATAAAACTGTTTTGTAGTGAATACAATACTGTTCAGGTTGTTAATAAATGTTAATTTTATGGTTAAAACAAAAAATTCGACAATTTTTTTCCAATATAAGACATACCCCGAAAGTAAGACATAGTGGGGCTTTTGGGGATAAAAAGAAAGTAAGACACTGTCTTACTTTCGGGGAAACACGGTAGTACATAACAGGGGCACATATATAAGATTATCTCAGCACAGGAACATTTTTTAAACACATTCAAATTAAGAAATTATTATTATTTGAAGATCTATTGATTCAAATCAACATTGAAATTAACTTTGTTAGTGGGAAAACCCCTTTCAACTACTCGAATGTTGCTTTAGCAGTATGCTTTGGGTCATTGCCTTGTTGGAAGGTGAACCTCCATCTCATTTTCAAATCACCGACAGACGGAAATAGGATTTGCTCAAGAATATCCCCATATCTTCACCTCGACTCAGACTATTTTCCATGTCCCTGCTGCTGAAAAACATCCTCAGAGCATGATGCTGCCACCACCATGTTTCACTGTGGGGATGGTGTTCTTGGGGTGATGAGTTTAGTTGGTTTGGCGCCAGTCGTATGGCTTACCTTGGTGGTCAAAAAGTTACATTTCGGCCTCATCTGACCACAGCACTTTCCTCCATATATTTGGGGAGTCTCCCACATGGCTTTAGGTAAACTCCAATGATCCTTCCAGAATTTGGCTGTAAGTAAAGGCTTTTTTTGTGGCCACTATTCCATTAAGGCTAGCTCTATGGACTGTACCATTTATTGTGGTCGTATGGACAGATACTCAGTCTCTACTTGGGAACTCCTTCTGAGTTACTTTTTGTCTCTGTTCTATCTGTCTGATTAGTGTCCTCCTTTCCCAGGCTGAGACTTTGAGGCCCTCTCTTGGCCAGTTAGTTGTGGTACCATATTCTTTCCATTTGATGATAATGGATTTGATAGTACTCTGGGGTTCCTCAGAGGTTGGGATATTTTTTTAGAACCCAACCCTGACTTGTACTTTTTCACAACTTTTTCTGACTTTTTTGGAGATCTCCTTGGTCTTCTCGGTGTGTCTGGTTAGTGGTTACTCTTGCTTAATGGTGTGGCAGCTTCTGTAGGCTTTCAGAAAAGGTGTGTATGGGGAGGACCACCCCAAAAATGAAAGGGAATGCTTTGCCTTTCAAAAATAGTGCCCCTGTTCCTGCTTTTATGGACTGGCCGACTAATCTGGAGCTTCTCCTCCATAGCTGGTACACTTGGTTTAGCCCAGGAAAACGTGCGGGAAAAGGAAGGAGAAAGTGCAGAGAGCCTAAGGCGGGGTCAGAGAAGCTGGTGTGTGTCACGAGATATAATAAGAGAAGAACCCGCCGGTATGGGGCATTTAGGACTACACTGTTGGGAGATGTACGGGAAAGGTGTGAGAACCTTACCATGAGTCAGGATGTGAGTAGTCACAGTGAGTGGTCACAGTAGTGTGAATACCGAACCAAGGAGAAGATGTCCCCAAAGCCGGCAAAGTCCATCCAAGGAGCTGATAGAGAGCAGGTCTGCGACAGGAAGTGTTTCCACTACCCCACGTGCACGCCAATGTTTACACCAGGACCAAAACCCCATGAGTTGGACTGATTCCCCTTCAATGGTACCATGAGTCAATATAATTGTGCACACTTTGTAGAGCATAGTGTGGGCCTCAGTAGCCAGAGCACAGCATCCATGTGGCCCTGTTAGCAGAAGCCAGTTAGGTTGTAGTATATGTAGTTATTGACCTACCTTGATTGTTTTGGACATACATTCTCTTGTTTGTGAGAGCTTGGCGATGCACTGTTGGCACGCCCCAGCTAGTACCTGAAGCTTGTAAAGTTTCACAGTCCCTACATAATATTCCCCTAATTGCTTGCACAGTTGTTTCATATCCTGTCTGTAAATAAAGCATACCCTTGTTTCTGTGACTTCATCTTGTGTTTCATAATTGTACTCTGCACCGCTGTGGTTCCTCAGTCATCGCTATATGTATATACTGACAGACCATGTGATACCTACATTGCACAAAGGTGGACTTTATTTCACTAAGAATGTGAGTTATGAAGGTAATTGCTTGCACCAGAAATTTTTAGGGGCTTCATAGCAAAAAGGTGAATAGATATGCACATGGCAGTTTTTATTTATTTTATCCCATAAATTTAACGTTGGCCTATATTTTTCTCACTTCGCTTACCTAACATAGACATTTAGAGTTGATGCATCACACACAAATCATATTAGAAAAATATTTAAACACAGGTTGTAATGTAACAAAATAGTTAAAAAGCCATGGGGGTGAATACTTTCGCAAGGCACTGTATATTGAATATATATATGAGGTGTTGGTTAATATTTTGGCCACAATAAGCAAGCTCACACCTGTTATGTTAAAACTCTTAAGGTCCCTTATACCACCCCCCACCCCAGCACAAGCACAGATTGCTATGATGACCTTATATGATCTGCTTGAGAGTTTGGTATTTATGACTAGGGGGATGGAACAACTGAAGGCAAATCTGTGCACACAAAAATGTCCCTTTGTTCTTTTAAGTTGAAAAAATATTAACCCAGTTTTTAGGTGACATGTTAATGCTAGAAAAATGAAAGCATATTGTCGGAATCTTAGTGAAGCGCTGAACGCAGCGCACCATTTGGCTTTGCTAGGCGACCACTGGTGTCCCAATAAATTGGTAGTGGCCAACAAAATCATGCTAGATGCATTGTGTTTGGTATCTACGTGAATCAAAAATCGAGATATAAAATATGACGCTAATATCTCTCACCTGTGTGGCCCAGGGGCAAAGATATGCAAAAAAACTAGAATTAGCTAACTTTTCTGAACCCCTCGTCACAGCCGACAAGGTATCATAAAATGAGGTCACAGATAGGAGGGTGAACTTAGGTCATAAAAGTCAGAAACCATTTTTGGCCTTGGTCAGTACTGGAGGGCATACCTGTTGTGAATGTCGTCTGTGTGGGTGCTGTTTTGGACTTCCCTCTGGTGGCCAGGAATGGTAGTGGAGCTGAGTCTGAGCCTGTGACTCAGACAGATGTCGGCGTTAATTGGGAATTAAGGAAGTCCTATTGCAGACAAGCCTGGTGTATATAGGAGAGCACTTTTGCCTTGCTGGTGCCGGTTATAATTGAATGTTCCTCAGTTTTTGGATCGGACTTGAGTTCTGTCCTTCCTTATTTCCCTGTGCAAGACTTCTGCAGATAAGTTTGTTAGGTTTTTCCTTGCTTCCTGGTTTACACCTTAGGGTGTTTGTTTTTCTTGGTCTTGTTTTGTATCTGTTTTCTTGCAGGTGAAGATTTGCGTTTCTAGTTTGGTGAGCATGGAGGTTCCACCTTTGATAGCTCTTCTGCAAGAAAAGGGAGTTCCTCCCTGTCTAACTTGATTATTTGAAATTTTGTATTTTTGTGTTCTTTTTGGTATTTTGTCTCTCCTATTATTTACAAGAGTACCTGATATAGTGGGGGTAAGATCGTTCGACCTCAGGGGCCATTTTTACTATCAGGAGATTGGTATTTTTTCTGCAGGATTTTTGTACTGACCACAATCAGTTTCCTTTCCTTTCCTTTGTATCTAGTTAGTTAAGCCTCGCCTTTGCTAAATCTATTTTTTTTATCTGTGTATCATGTTTTTCTACATCACCATAATCTTTATATGTCGTGGGTTATCTACTTCTTTGGGGACTTCTCTGAGGCAAGGTAAATTTCCTTATTTCTATCTGTGAGGCATAGCTAGTTTCTCAGGCTGTGATGAGGTGCCTAGGTGTATAGGAACGCTCCACGGCTACTTCTAGTGTGGTCTGATAGTTAGGGGTTTGCGGTCAGCCCAGGTTCCAACTACTCTTGTTGTTCTTGGTGTTTTTCCACTAATGGGAGTTTTTTGTAATCTTCCACGGTTACCGGATCATAATACATACCTAAGCAGTGGTGCTGCCCGTTTGTCTACTGGAGAGCCTCCCTCCATAAATTCGGACGTCACATCTATGGCACGAGTTTAGTAAGTTTCATGTTTATCCCTTTTATTTTTATGTAACTGTCTACACTGTATTTGTATTGTTCCTCTTTGTAACATCTTGTATATTTTATAAACACTGCCAATTTTTGGAATAAATATATAAAATTTAATAGCTCGTTCCTCCTGCTCTATACTCGAATCCGAACCCGGAAAGCCTTTTGCTATCTGTAACGGGTGTCTGGACTACCTGTAAAGGATCGGTGGTGGCAGCGAATTTATTTTTTGTGTAGAATTATTGGGGTGCTACCAGTAAGGATACCTTGCTGTATATATTCCATTAGCGGGAATCAGTGCTATATACATTACCCATGCTGGGAGACCTTCCATATCTGACATTAGTAGCTCAGCAGCCTCCTTTCCTTATTGTTCGGCAGTACCAAAATTGACCTGCTAACAAGGGGGGCACTAGAGCGCCGTCTGATCATGACAAATTGGTGAACAGCGGGTGGATCTTGCGAGACCTCCACCCGGCTGTTTGTGACAACACCCATGTCAGGGGTTCTCACTGTCTCGCGATTCCCTACTCTAAAATTAAAAGCAAAGCCGCAGAATGATTAACTAAAATTTCCCCAAAATTTAAGAGTTAACAAGCAAAAATGGCCAAAAGTATTTACCTGCCCCGGTCATAGAAGCTAATGCAATAAATGGAAGCAGCAAACCCCCTTAATAAAGATGGTGGTAACTCAGATGGAAAATACTGATGAGACAACCATTCACAACCTACCAATTCATGAAGGAGGTGATTGCTTAGTATTAAAGTTGCAAATAAATAAGGCTTGTATAGGGTGCTGTTCACACATATGGGTGCACAGTATCTGACTTAGAGCCTATTAGTGACACCCATACTATTAGATTAGGCGGGCAGCCGAGCATCACATAAGTGCACCCCACTGTGACAGACAACGTAGTTGACAAGGCCAATATTGGCCATAATATCTGCAAACTTTGCAATTATCTTATAGTTAGGGCCAACTCACACAGGCATATATATATAGGTTGAGTTAAATGTGCGAAAATCTTGAATTCCTCTCGGTCCAATGTTAGGCAATGAGGCAGAGCAGATCTGTGAGTTTTTACTCAGCCCTAATCGGACTGAGCAAAAAATTGCAGAGTGTCTTGAATCACATGCAACCATACAAGTCTATAGGTGCATATGAAACATCGGACTGCACTCGGATGCCATACAACTGCAGTCTCATATACACAGAATCAGAAAATATTGAAGATGGTGATATTAATCTCTCCATCTTCTCGCTTGTGCTCAGATTCTCACATGTGAGAGAATTGGAGCACAGTGAACAACACTCAGAGCAGAGACTGAGCTGAGTGTAATTAGCATATAACATAGGCTGCTATACGCTAGTGTGACCCTGGCCTTACAAACTCTTTTACATCGATAAGGATGAGTATCACATATCCAGAATTAAATTAATTGCAATACTAATTTTGTGGTTTATCTAGTGAACTGTAGTTTGTGGGTGGCACCACAGGTCACCTGAAGACCTGAAGATTATGCTATGGGGACACATTTCCGACTGTGATAAAAAATAATGCAGTATCCAAACATTTTGCCAAAGTTCACACAGGCAATACAGATACTCTGAGGCTATGTTCGCACGTTGCGTTTTTTTCCGCGTTTCTGCAGCGTTTTTAGCAGCAGCGTTTTTGCGCTAAAACGCATGCGTTTTTGATTGCCAGCAAAGTCTATGGGAAAAGCAGAAATCCTGTCTGCACTTTGCTTTTTTTCAGCAGCGTTTAATTTGCATATTTGTGGTCAAAAACCATGCTGAAAAAGAAGCAGCATGTCAGTTATTTTTGCCATTTCTGCAGCGTTTCCTTAACATTGGAGTCAATGAAAAATGGCAAAATGCAACCAAAAGCACAATTCCTGCGTTTTTCATGCTTTTTACCTGCTTTTCCACTGCGTTTTTGGCTCCAAAAACGCATGCTTTTCTGGCACAAAATTAAAGGGTTCTAATGTTCCTTTACACACACACAATAACCGAAAATTTAAATGTAATAAAATAATAAATTTCACCAATTTTTCGGGTAATATGTTAATAACCGCTATAATTTCATTAAAATTGTTGATTTTACATATAGTTATATTAAAAGTGAATATAATCTTTTTTTTTCTCTTTTTTCATTCTTTTCAACTATTCCAACTTTATTTCTCAGTGTCTTGATATACAAAACGCATCTGCAGAAACGCAGGTGAAATAGCAGGTAAAAAGCGCTGAAAACGCACTAAAAACGCGGTAAATACGCATGCGTTTTTAGCGCTAAAAAATTGTCAAATGCCATTTGGTCAAAAACCAAGGGCAGGAAAACGTGCAGAATAAACTGCAGGTACTCCGACACAACGTGCGAACATAGCCTGAGACCTATTGGCACAGAAAAGTGTGGGTGGGGGATAGCAGATCATCACTGCTTAGGACTCGCTCCCATGAGTGTATACCACAGATGAGTGCTATTCAATGTTTTGTTGGATAGCACTCAGACCTATGTTACTATGGGGCAGTGCAGATCACCGTTTTTTTCTCATGACGGTTCAACATGGAATACTGGCCATGAAAAAAATCGGACAGCACTTGGACCAGTGTTATTCAATTGGGCTTTTCAGGTGACCTTTTTTATTACATGAACCAAACATCCGCAAGAAAAAAAAATCACAGAAAACACTAGTCTCTTCTGCATTTTGAATGAGTCTTGCCCACTTGAGTCTATGGATATGCAAAAAAAAAAAATGGATCCCATATAGATTAACTATATAACATCTGATTTTATGGATACATTGCCAGTATTAACATAGGAAACTGTTTTGGGTCATGTAAATTGTAGAAAGATGAATGCAATACAGATGCCAAATAGATAACAATAAAGATGAAAATAATCTGGTTTTTCTCAAGGAATATAGGGCAATTTTTTTATATGCTCATATGAACTTAGCTTGTATCTGCAAACCCAAAGATACACTGACACACTTTAACCATTCTAGTGCTGAAAAGAAATACCGTAAATATTCCTTTAATGCATCACAGTTATTTATAACTTGGAATGTCTCATCTATACTGTTTCTACCATTCCCATTTCACAAGACAAGACAAGTATTAGAAGCCTGACCAGGGATAACTAATTTGGGACATTCCTCTGATTTCAAAACAGTTATGATGCCATATTACGTATTGTGGTATGTCACACCCAGGGCCGTATTTGCCATTAGGCACTGGAGGGCACGTGCCTGGGGCAGCGCCTTCCAGGGGGCGGCACCAAGACCAAAACTAAAAAAAAAAAAAAAAAAAAAAAAAAAAAAAATATTAAAAAAAAACATTTTTGCTTTATTTATTTTTTTTAAAAAATCCGGCGTCTTTTTGGAGCAGGGAGGGGGCTCCTCTGTAATTTATATTCTCATCTATAAGACACGCAAATATAAATGAAGCTGCGAGCGGCGCGCGCCGGCACTTCCGGGGTCAGAGGAGCTGCGATCAGCTCCCCGCCCCGACGTGCTGCCATGCGCTCACTGTGCAGAGGTCACAGCAGCATGAGGCAGCGCCGCGCAGAGGAGGACGGGAAGTTATGGAGCCGCCGCAGAGGATGTGAGTTCCCGCCGCTGCCGAAAACGGGAGATGCCGCCGCAGAGGAGGATGTAAGGTCACGCCACCGCCGCCCAGAACAGGAGATGCAGCCTGGAGAAGGTAAGCACTTTACAGCCGAAGACCACGCCGAACAAACAACGGGGGGTGTGGGATGGAGCACAATGGGGGGCGGCTGGATGAAGCATGAGGGGTGGAGCATGATGGGGAGGGGATGGATGGAGCATGGGGGATGCAGCACGATGGGGAGGGGATGGATGGAGCATGATGGGGGGTGGCTGGATAAAGCATGGGGGGTGGAGCATGATGGGGAGGGGATGGATGGAGCATGGGGAATGCAGCACGATGGGGAGGGGATGGATGGAGCACGATGGGGGGCGGCTGGATGAAGCATGGGGGGTGGAGCACAATGGGAAGGGGATGGATGGAGCATGGGGGATGCAGCACGATGGGGAGGTGATGGATGGAGCACGATGGGGGATGGATGGAGCACTATGGGGGGCGGCTGGATGAAGCATGGGGGATGCAGCACGATGGGGATGGATGGAGCACGATGGGGGGTGGCTGGATGAAGCATGGGGGGTGAAGCACGATGGGGAGGGGATGGATGGAGCATGGGGGATGGAGCACGATGGGGAGGGGATGGATGGAGCACAATGGGGGGGCGGCTGGATGAAGCATGGGGGATGGAGCACGATGGGGAGGGGATGGATGGCGCACGATAAGGAGGGGATGGATGGAGCATGGGGGATGGAGCACGATGGGGAGGGGATGGATGGAGCACGATGGGGGCGGCTGGATGAAGCATGGGGGATGGAGCATGATGGGGAGGGGATGGATGGAGCATGGGGGATGGAGCACGATGGGGAGGGGATGGATGGAGCACGATGGGGATGGATAGATGGAGCCTGGGGGATGGAGCACGATGGGGGTGCACATTATGGAGAATGGGGGGAGGGAAAATGAGGGTGGTAATAGGTATAGCGAATGGGGGTTGCCGCATGGAGAATGGAAGGCACGGTATGGAGAATAGGGTAACATGGGGGGACTCTATGGACATGGGATAGCCTGAGGGGGAACGTTATTGAAAAGGAATAACGTGGGAAGGGCACGGTATGGAGAAGGGGCAGCATGGTGGGGCTTGATATGGAGAAGGGGCAGCATGGGGAGCACTCAATTAGGAGCCTAAGAGGGCTCCGTATGCAGAATGTGAAGTATAAGGCTCATTATAGAGTGGGGACAGCATGAGGGGGGCAGTGAAGTGGGGGCTGCATGGAGAGGTGGGGACAGTGGAGGTCATAGTTCATAAGTGAGGAAGGTCTGGAGGGTGTAATTTATAGTGGGGAGGACAGTGGGGGGTTTCATTTGAGGGGACAGTGTAGCGGGAATATGTTATAGTATATGGCCTCCACATTATTCTCTCCTATAAGAGAGACTGTGTGGGGTCATTTTTTATGCTGTGAGCTCAGTGATGGGCAATTATTTATTCTTGGGCACAGCCTTGGGCTTACTTATGGTGGTTACTCTTTAGTGAGGAGCATTACATTGACACGGTTTGTCTTAAAGAGAATCTATCACCAGTTTTTTGCCACCTAATCTTAGAGCAGCATAATGTAGGGGCAGAGATCCTGATTCCAGTGTTGTCACTTACTGGGCTGCTTAGTGTAGTTTTGATAAAATCACTGTTTAATCAGCAGTAGCTTATTACAGGACTACTTGGTGTGCTGCTGGTAGTCCAGCATATTCATGAGCTCTGTATATCTGCTAGATCTGCAGCAGAGGATACAGTAGACAGCTCAGTAAGTGACACATTGCTGGAATCAGGGTCTCTGTCTCTACATTATGCTGCTCTCAGATGGGGAAGCAAAACCTGTTGACAGATTCCCTGTACGGGCACTGTTTCGGTATGTGCAGCAGAAGACCAGACGAGAGGGAAGTCTTGGGAGACGCAGGACAATGTGTTGCTAAGAACGATGACATTGGGTCATTCCATGTCAAGTGGACCAGTGGTCCCCACTCGACCTTCTCCGATTTTGCTGAAAATTTATAAGGATGTACATGTATGTTTGAAAATAGGTTCTGTAAATTTTTAGGGCCAAATCTCAAATACATTGGGCACTGCTGACCTTTCACTGGAGGTTCCACCAAGCCTGTGGCTTCAGCTAAGAGGATTTTGCAAACTTTGGCACATAGCCATTAGAGTTCTATACTGGCTATGATGCTGAAATTTGGCATACTAGCTCAACTTTATGCCTAACTTTGCCCATATATAACTCAAGACTAGTGTTGAGCGGACCCGAACTTTAAAAATCCAGATCCACGCGGTTTCAGTGTCCGATCCGGGTCCAACCCAGACCCGGGTATTCGGCTGCACGATCCGGATTCGTTTTTTGTTTTTTTTTCCCGTTCTCTCTTTCTCTCTCTTTTTCTCTCTCTCTTTCTCTTTCTCTCTCTATTTCTTTCTCTCTCTTTCGCTCTCTCTTTCACTCTCTCTCTCTTTTTCTCTCTCTTTCTCTCTCTCTCTTTCTCTCTCTCTTACTCTCTCTCTTACTCTCTCTCTCTCTCTCTTTCTCTCGCTCTCTTTCTCTCTCGCTCTCTTTCTCTCCATCTTTAGCAACCCGCGGCTGATCCGCTGGACCCGGATTATTGACAGTCCGCTCAACTCTACTCAAGACCAAAAACCAATAGTAACTGGTGCTTTGCACTGTACACTAAACATCTACATGACTTTCCATTGCTGCAATATCACGGTCAAAGCATATGTATTTGTGGAAATATTCACACCCACATATGATGAAAAACTATAAACAACCGAATTTTACCGATTTTTAGGTCAAATTTCTCAAAAAGGGTACCCCTAAAATATATTAATTCTGATATCATTAGAAAGAGCACATTTTTCTCTACAAGGATCATTGGTTTTTTTTTTCAGTCTCTCAGCTTAAGAAAATAAAATTGCCACTGAACATGGTGTTATTTATTAATACGGAATGAATGCTAACTGCACTATTTAAACCCTTGCGTTGGTCCATGGTGGTAATACCACAACCAATTCCCTAATAATTGGTCTTATAATCCTATTAAGAATTGTAATAATGCTGTCTTTCGAGAATTGGCAGCCTCATCGCCTAGGAGCCATGGCCGATAGCCGTGCAAGGCCAGCCGCGGGCGGTCTCTTTATCGCAGGTTCCGAAGCCTGAGGGTGGGTGTCTTTGCTTAGGATCCCAAGCCTAATATTAGGTATCTTTTGTTGGTTCCCAAGCCATAATCTTCAGTCATATATATAATTTTTTTGTTGTTGCTTCTTGGTCGTTTTTCCAACATCTTTTAGCTACTGTATTTTTCTTAATTTAATAAACTAGTAAGCGGCATCCAAGCAGCAGCTGCCCATATAATGGACCGGCCACTTTCAGCCGCTTCATGTGTGAGAACGTGCTTAAAAAAAATAAAGACTGAACATATGGACAGCAAGTCGTTTTTACATCGCAGTGTATGAGTTCATTCTTTTTGGAATTCATAGTTTGGTTTTTGAGCAGGTTACAGGGTGGATCTGTCTGAAAACAAAATGCTGTGTGCACATACCCTTAAACTGACTGATCAGATGGGGGCGCCACCACTGACAGTGCCTAGGGCAGCATGAACTCCAAATACGGCCCTGGTCACACCCTTTTTTGGAAGCAAATTTGCATTTTTATATTTGTCTTTTTTTGCATTCTGTTCTTCATAATATATTAGTGTACGGTTAGGGCACTTACACGCAGGCGTGCAATTTGGTCCGATGTCAGATCGCAATGCACAGACTGGCCATGGCTCTTCTGATCCCAGAGTGAAAGTTTCATAGAAATATATGAAGCTATCTTGCTCCCGTTGGGAGAGTCACAGCCAGTCCGTTCATTGCGATCTGACATCAGACCAAATTGTACGGACAAGAGAAACAGCCCCAAGTAGCCTGATTCAACAAATGGATCATTATCATCAGTAAAGTCATAGGTAATCACTGATTTGTTCAAATATGGTGTAATGCAGCTCAACTTTAAAAACAAAATAGGAGTAACCAATCTAAAGTAAATCTCAATTAATAATAAAATAAACTAATAATTCTGTTTTCTTTTTAGGATTTCTCTACAGAAAAGTAAAATTAATTCGTGTTAATGAGACAGTGGGAAAGCCTGGAGCAGACCATGGCAAACAGCTATGTAACAGTTCCTGATGCATACTGTCTTGCTGAACCTCTACCTTATTACGGTACGTTGAAAAAAAAAGTAAAGTGTGCTGGAAGTTATGGGGTCCTGATAACAATATCATTGAGAATGTGTGGAATTACATGAAGAGACAGAAGGACTTGCGCAAGCCTACATTTATAAAAGAGCTGTGCCTAGTTCTCCATGTTTGGAACAACTTCACTGCTGAGTAGTGATGGGCGGACTCACAGATACCCAGGATCAGCGGGTCCAATCGGGTTTAAAAAAACACGGTTCAGGCCCGGATTTGATCCTGGATACCTGGCCGGACGACGGTACCCATATAAGTCTATGGATATCCGAATCAGGTGCTAAAAAATGGTGGTAGAAGGGATAGGGGGATTGGAGCAAGCTCTTTATACTTACCAGTCTCTGCGTGGACATAACAGTACTTCTGGGGCTGCTCATTACCCTCATGCATATGAACTGCTTCCCCCACCCACCGACATTCCCCATGTCACCTTTTGGTTGCAGTCAGACACGCCCCCACCCTGTGTGACAGCATGTCTGACTGCTTTCAATCAGACATGCTGTCTGTGTTTCTATATTCGATGGCAGCCAATGAGGGCGCTCAACACAGTGAAATCCTAGGTACATTGCCCCCTGGGAAATATGCAAATCAAAAAAGTCCATGGAGCCTCTGAGTCTCGACACAGAAACTAGCCAGATATCCGTCCGGGAAGAACCTAACCAAGGAGTGGCTCTTTTTAGTAAACTGCCATAACCATCATATTAAGTGGCCTTTTTAGTCAAATCGTTGACAAGTTTAAAGATATGACAAGGGAAATACCAAGGCCAGGTATCCATCCACAGACAGCTGTTTCAGGGTATTGCCCCTCATCAGTGTGGAGTAGGATTCTGGCCAGGTGAGAGCAATGCCTAGTAGACCAACAAGACAAAACAATCACTGATCTCGGGGAGACCAGCCAGAGAAAACACTGCCGGCTGCCAACGAGGGCGCTCAACACAGTGAAATCCTAGGTACATTGCCCCCTGGGAAATATGCAAATCAAAAAAGTCCATGGAGCCACTGTTAGGAAACTCGACACAGAAACTAGCCAGATATCCCTCCGGGAAGGACCTAGCTAAGGAGTGGCTCTTTTTAGGAAACCACCATAACCACCATATTAAGTGGCCCTTTTAGTCAATATCCAACTCTTTGACAAGTTTAAAAATATGACACACTGATGAGGGGCAATACACCGAAACAGCTGTCTTTGGATGGATACCTTGCCTTGGTATTTCCCTTGTCATATTTTTAAACTTGGCAAAGAGTTGGATATTGACTAAAAGGGCCACTTAATATGGTGGTTATGGTGGTTTCCTAAAAAGAGCCACTCCTTGGCTAGGTCCTTCCCGGAGGGATATCTGGCTAGTTTCTGTGTCGAGACTCCTAACAGAGGCTCCATGGACATTTTTGTTTTGTGTGTGTCTATATTGGCGTAAAAATATGATACCCAGCACAGATAGAGTATACGGCTATGCTTATCTTGGCTGTGTATAAAAATAAGAGGGAAAGCATGCAGCTTTTTTTTTTTATTTAAATGAATAATTTTAAAAAACGGCATACGGTCCCCCAAATTTGATAACTAGCCATGATAAAGCCGACCGCTGGGGGCTGGTATTCTCAGGCTGGGGAGACCCATGCTTATTCCTAAAAATAGCAACCTGCAGCTGCCCAGGATTGTCTCATCCATTAGATGCAACAATCCTAGCAATTTACCTGGCTCATCCTGATTGCCCTGGTGCGGTGGCAATCAGGGTAATAAGGGGTTAATAATAGTTCACAGCTGCCACTAAGCCCTAGATTAGAATGGGAGATGCGTATGAGACCTCCCATTACTAAACTGTAAGTGAAAAGAAATAATCACAAAGACCAAAAAAATTATTTAAATAAAATAAAAAAAAAACTACCTTCTGTCACCCTATTATTATCCCCCAAAACACCCGGGTCCGACATAATTTCCACTAGGTCCCATGACGATTCCAGCTCTGCTAAAATACTGAAGGCACACAGCACGGGTGTTACGAACCGGCGCCGCCATAGCCGCAAGCAGCCTGCTGCGGTTCCTGTTGCGCCCAGGTGCCGGCTGCCGTTCTTGGCCGTGCCTCGGGTGGTCCAGTTGGCTGTTCCTTCCACCACGTCTAAGTGTGGAGAGGCGGCTAGTGCGCATGCGTGCGCCGATTTACCCCAGCCAGAGTTTAAGCCCGGTGTTTTGCCTAGTGAGCATGCTCAGCCTGTTTGTGTTATGTCTGAGACTAAGTCCTCAGTTCAGGCTACTGAGCATGCTCAAACTGATAGTCTGCTTTCTAAGCCTGTGGCTCAGGTTACTGAGCATGCTCAGGCACTTAGTGCATCAGAGGCTAGGTCCGGTAAGGACCTCACTGAGCATGTCCGTGAGGTGGCAGGTCCTGATAGGGCAGAGGGTGTCAGGTGTCCTGATGACGTGGCAACTCCGGACTGGCTCACAGAGGCCCGCCCCTATGATCTGGCACCTCAGTATTGGTCATCAGACGATGACTGGTGAAGTGTTTGGGGCGTGGCTGCCATGAGGTCATCAATGACGTGGTGGTTCCAGATAGGTCGCATGTGACGTCACTGATGACATGGCACTCTGCTATTGGACCTTGGTGGTTCCACCCTGGGTTTGGGGCGGACCCAGGTTATAAAAGGGGCTGGAGACAACATGGAGGTGCGCAGTCTTCACTTTTGCTCAGTCAGAGCACACCTCCATGTTAGAGCCTCATTGTGGCATAAGCCTATGTTGGGAAGCGGTAGGTAGGGTTAGGCGAACGGTGCCTGTCACGCCAAGATTCGTGGCTCGGCACATCAGGGTCAGACGCCGTGCTTCCCTCCTGCCATTCCAGTCTTGCTATAGCAGCCCAGTGGCGTTAACTGGGCTGCAGCTGCTGTGCTTCCTGTCCGATTGTGCCCCCTACGCACACGGACAACGCACCTGCTGCGCCACCTGTCCGATTGTGCCCCTACGCACACGGACAACGCACCTGCTGCGCCACCTGTCCGGTTGTGCCCCCTACGCGCACGGACAGCGTACTCCAGGACCCCTGTGGAGTTAACAGGGTGTTCCTTATTTTCCTCGGCTTCCCGGTCAACGCTACTGGTGTACCCATCTGGCCTGACGTGTCCTACACACACGTGGCCAGTCGAGAGGTGGCCAGAAACGCTAATCGGAGGACCGCTCGGCCTGACGTGTCCTACACACGTGGCCGACAGGGCGCTTTCGTGGCGGTCTTCCGGTCAACGCTACCTGGTTACCACCCGGCCTGACGTGTTTCCTGCACACGTGGTTGGTGTAGCGCTAGGTGCACCAAAACGCTAATCGGGTTGTCGTCCGGTCTGACGTGTCCCAACACACGTGACCGGTTCCCAGAGTTCCTGGGTTATCTCAGAGCCATCCAGCTCTATAGTCTCCGCCTAACCCTCAGGTGCCAGCAGCTCCTTTGTCATCTGGAGCACGGTGGGCCCCGACTGGCGATTAGGATATATACCCCCTGGTCCTAATCTGCCGGTCCCCCCGTAACAACGGGCATAGAACATGACCACATACTGTGGGCTTCAGGCAGAGGCTGAGCTGCAGTGATGAGCAGTGACGTCATGCAGTTTATTTGCAGTCACAGCTGGATGTTCCCATGGTTCTCCACCTGTGAACGCAGGTATCTTGTCATGTCCCCCCCGGAGTCCGCCTCTGCGACTTCTGCTCCGATCACCAGGCGACTCCATGTTCCCACCATGGATGGTGATGGGAGAGGAGTCGGTGCCAGTGGCTCTGCTAGGTGCAGGCTTCGCTCATCCACTAGGCTGGGTTTCCCTGGTACCTGCAGTACCACTGGCTGACTGTAGGTGGCGTGTGTCTTGCAGCTGAAGTTTACCATCATTCAGCTACAGCTAATTGGAAGACACCACACCCTTCTTATTCCCCCTCCTGTCATGTAACCACTGCCAGAGATAGTTCTGTACTCCTTGTTCATGTGCTGTTTGTATTTTGAGTCCTTTGCTTGTGTTTTTGACTACCCTCCTGCCTGTCGTTTTTGTACCTTGCTGCCAGTTCCGGATTTGACCTCTGCTTTATCTCCTCACTATGCCCTTGCCTGCCAATTCTGTTCCTGTTTAGCATTTCCTGGTTTTTGACCCTGGCTGACCACCACAGACTACAGCCTACCACAGGTGGTGATCTCTGGGGCCCTGAGTCTGTGGCTCCAGGCAGGCATTACATATCTTGACTTCAGGTAACCTTATTCATCTCAGTCAGGTCACTGAGTTCACAGACCTGCATCTCCCAGCAGAAAACCATGGGGTTATATTGCTAACAGATGCAAATTTGGTGCTGAAATTTTCACACCATATTCCTGCACCCAATCTACACCTCCTGGCAAAAAAATTCAAACAAAAAAACACTCCAATACCACATTAAAACGCATTTGGGTTTGATACAATTTTTTGCCAGGAGGTGTAGACTGGGTGCAGGAATATGGTGTAGAAAATGTCTCCACCAGATTTCAGCACCAAATTTGCACCTCCTGCTAGAAAACCTGCTTTGAAACCATGTCAAAATCATTTTTGTGCATTTTTGGGCCAAGAGATGCAGATTTGGTTATGAAATTTTACACCATATTTTCGTACTCTATCCTCCTTGCAAAAAAAAAAAAAAATTGCATCACTATCTCATCAAAACCGGTTTTATTTGCCATTTTGCCAGGTGTAGATTCTGTGCAGGAATATGGTATAAAAAGTTCAGCATCTACATCTCTTGGCAAAAAAAACCATGGTTTTCTACCAGGAGATGCAAGTCTGTGAACTCAGTGACCTCTAAGGTCACCTGAGGTCAAGTTACCTCAAGTCACAGATGGAGGTTAGTGGGAACCTCCAGCTGTGACAACAAATAACCTCAGTGACATCACTGCTCGTCACTGCAGCTCAGTGTCTGCCTGAAGTCCACAGGGGGCGGTCATGTTCTATTCCTGTGTTCTATGCCTTCAGTAATGTAACAAAGCTTGAATCGTCGTGGGACCTCATAGGAACTACATCAGACATGGGTGTTTTGGTGGTTATTAAAGAGGTGAAAAGGTGAAAGGGGGGTTGTATTTTATTTCAAATAAAGGATTTTTTTGGTGCTTGTGTTTATTTTTTTTCACTTACAGTTTAGTAATGGGGGTCTCATGGATGCCTCCCATTAGTAATCTAGGGCTTAGTGACAGCTGTTAGTTGTCATTAACCCCTTATTAACGCAATTGCCATCATACCAAGGCAATTAGGATGAGCCAGATAAAATTCTGCGATTATCCAATCTAGTGGATGCATCAATTGTGGGCAGCTGCAGGCTTCTATTTTTAGGCTTAAGGTCCCAATAAGCATGGGTCTCCCTAGCCTGAGAATACTAGTCCCCAGCTGGTGGCTTTATCACGCCTGGGTATCAAAATTGGGGGATCGTACTCGTTTTTAAAAGTTATTTATTTTGATACACAGCCAAGATCAGAGCATGGCTGAGGGCTGCAGCCCATAGACATATGCTTTATCTGTACTGGGTATCATGATATGGTGGAACCCTACACCAATTTTTTTATTCATTTATTTTTACATCAATTTAGACATGCAGACAAGCATGCCTGATTGAAATGAGTCAAACATGCTGTTACACAGGGTGGGGGCACATCTGCCTACAACCAATCAGAGACGCAGGGAATCCTGGTGGCTACAACTTGGTGTTTGCACATTATTTATAACAGCTGTTATTAAAAGTGCTGTCAATTTGTGTTTTATGAATATGGTAACTCTGATGAACTTATCATATAAAGTAGAGGTAATTATTGATCTTAATTTCTTGTGGTGGCCCTTATGAGAGCCAGTTTCATAGGAATTGATCATTTCCATGACTGCACTTGAAGTTACCTTTAGGATTCTAGTATATTGTAAGATTTTACCTTCACGTCTCTATACTTAGTTGATTGGTATTTACCATATTCTGGTTTAGAACAGTTATGGAATAGGGCTCAATATTGTATATACACAAGTGGTCAAAATTGTTGGTACCCCTCGTTTAATGAAAGAAAAACCCACAATGGTCACAGAAATAACTTGAATCTGACAAAAGTAATAATCAATTAAAAATCTATGAAAATGATCAAATGAAAGTCAGAAATTGCTTTTCAACCATGCTTCCACAGAATTTTTTAAAAAATAAAACTTATGAGATAAGCCTAGACAGAATTGATGGTACCCCTGAAAATAATATGACAAAAGGGACATGTTAAATCAAGGTATGCCCACTAATTAGCATCACAGGTGTCAACAATCTTGTAATAAGTCAGTGAGCCTGTATTTAGGGCTACTGATACTGTGCTACTTGATGAGATGGTGTGTACCACACTGAATATGGACCTGAGAAAGCAAAGGAAAGAGTTGTGTCAGGAGCTTAGAAAGAAAATTATAGACAAGCATGTTAAACTAAAAGTTATAAGACCATCTCCAAGCAGCTTGATGTTCCTGTGCCTACAGTTGCACATATTATTATGATCCATGGGACTGTAGCCAACCTCCCTGGACGTGGCCGCAGGAGGAAAATTGATGACCAATCAAAGAGATAGATAATATGAATGGTAACAAAAGAACCCAGAAAAACTTCTAAAGAGATTAAAGGGGATATTCAAGCTGAAGTAAAATCAGTGTCAGATAGCACCATCCGTCATTGTTTGTGTCAAAGTGGACTTCATGGGAGACGACCAAGGAGGACACCATTGTTGAAAAATAAAACAAAAAAGCCAGACTGGAATTTGCCAAACTACATGTTGACAAGCCATACAGCTTCTAGGAGAATGTATTATACACAGATGAAACAAAAATGGAACTTTTTGACAAGGCACATCAGCTCTATGTTCACAGACGGAAAAATGACGCATATCAAGAAAAGAACACTGTTCCTACTGTGAAACATGGAGGAGGCTCTGTTATGTTCCGGGGCTGCTTTGCTGCATTTGGCACAGGGTGTCTTGAAACTGTGCAGGATACAATGAAATCTCAAGACTATCAGGGGATTATAGAGAGAAATGTGCTGCTCAGTGTCAGAAAGCCTGGTCTCAGTCACAGGTCATGGGTCTTGCAACAGGATAATGACCCAAAACACACAGCTAAAAACAACTAAGAATGGCTAAGAGGAAAACATTGGACTATTCTGAAGTTGCCTTCTATTAGCCCTGATCTAAATCCTTTTGAGCATCTTTGGAAAGAGCTGAAGCATGCTGTCTGGAAAAGGCAACCTTCAAACACGAGAAAACTGGAGCAGTTTGCACTTGAGGAGTGGGCCAAAATACCTGTCGAGAGGTGCAGAAGTTTCATTGACAGTTACAGGAATTGTTTGATTGCAGTGATTGCCTCAAAAGGTTGTGCAGCTAAATATTAAGTTAAGGGTACCATCATTTCTGTCCAGGCCTATTTCATGAGTTTTATTTTTTAAAACATTCTGTGGAAGCATGCTTGAAAAGCAATGTCTGACTTTCAATTGTTCATTTTCCTAGAATTTGTATTTATTATTTCTTTGGACAAATTCTAGTTATTTCTGTAACCATTGTGGGTTTTTCTTTCATTAAACAAGGGGTACGAACAATTTTGACCACGTGTGTATCTGTGTACCAACACTGCCGTTGCAGAACAGACTTGACGGTCACAAAGACTTTCTGAAAGTCTGGAATGCCTCAAATGAATTCTTGACAAGGCAAACCTGTTCATTGGAACCATTTCACATAACTAACTGATGAAGCTGCTGTAAAAAAATGGCAAAGGAATGAAAACTATCAGCGTAAAATGGGGTACTTTGAAGAATCTAAAGTTTATTACATATCGTGGTTTGTTTCACACATATATTTACTTCTTCTTTCCATATGGGTTCCTTTGTGCTTTAGCTGTATTCAGATTGAATCCACAATATTCACACTCCAATAACATAAATAAGTACCGTTAGGCTCGTCTGGTAAGTTGGATCCTCCAAGTCCGAGTTCTGGGTGGGCACACGGACCATAGGCATCGGTGCAGCATTAAAGGGAACCTGTCACCACTTTATTGGCCTATAAGCTGCGGCCACCACCACCGGACTCTTATATACAGCATTCTAACATGCTGTATATAAGAGCCCAGGCCGGGCTGTGGGCCTTATGGGCGTCTCCATTGTTCGGTGCCGGCGCCGCCTCTTTTGTCCTTCTTTGTGCTCCTTCTGTAGCCGCGATGCATGATGTGTCCGATGTCATACACACTCGCCGGCATTCAGGTCCTGAGCAGGCACACTTTGATCTGCCCTGAGTCCTCAGAAAGAGGACAAAGATGGCCGAAAGAGGCGGCGCCGGCACCGGACAACGGAGACTCCCATAAGGCCACCGCAGCAACCATTAGGTAAGTATTATAAAGTGCTTTTTATGTTATACCCCCGGCCTGGACTCTTATATACAGCATGTTAGAATGGTGGTGGCCACAGCTTATAGGCCAAAAAAGTGGTGACAGGTTCCCTTTAAGGTGAGGCAAGCATGTAACTGGTAGTAAAGGTCCTGCAAGCTGAGAAGCTTGTAGAAGGAGATTTGTAGGAAAGGTACTTAAAGCCGCAGCTAAACATGAGACCAGTAGCAGAGGTATTTAAAGCTGCAGGCACACAGGAGACCAGTAGCAATAGAGCTGGAAGCCATAGGCAGAGAGGAGACTGGTAGTAGAGGTACAGGTATTTACTGGCAGGCATGAGTCTGGAAAGCTAATAGCACAAGTTCTGAAAGCCAGGAAGTAAGTAGCAGAGGTACTGGGAGCTGGTATACAGAAGACTGGTAGCACAGGTACTGGAAGTTGCAGGCTTACAGGAGACCAGTAGCATATTTAATTGAAGCTGCTGGTAGACAGGAGTCTGGGAAGCAGGTAGCAGTGGTGCTGGAATCCACAGGCAGACAGGACTCAAGAACACTACTGTAAAAGTCTTAATACCAAGACATAGAATTTTGTCTTAGTGAACCTTATATAGGCCCTGAGAGCATGCTGAGCCACCTGAAAAGCACAACATGGAAAACAACAGAGTTAAGAGTGTGATGCCCCTGACTCTATCAGGGTGTCACAGGGAACTGCACCCCTGTCTCTTATGGTGCAGAACTCACCCTCCAGGGTTCTGGGATCCTAACCACTGGTATTGCTTCCATGAGCACTCAAATACTAACCACACCTCACACCACACCCTGTCAGGCACACCAGTGGGTGGTCTAGCTGGAAAAGGGCCACCCACCTAGGGGTCAGGCAGACTGGTGGGAGGGACATAGTCAGTCGAGTAGTAGCCCTCAGAGAGTGAGGCGCCGAGGGAGTTGTAGCTCCCTGTGTGACTTTGGTTGGTTCGCAGACGGTGGTCTGGGAATGGAGGAGTCGGAGACCCGGTCGCAGGGTATTGGAGAAGGGTGCCTAGACTTAGTTTTGGAGAATGGTCGGCACCGGAAAGTCCAGTAACCGGACCGATACCGAGTACGGCAGAGTACAGGACCCTAGATCAGGGAGTGGCTTCACGCAACCTGGTAATTTCCCTGTGGAGGATAGTCTCTTTATGAACTTTCCCCAAGAGCTCAGAGATCGAAGGCACCAACACAACGAGGGGGATAGGGCTTTTTTTTAGCTTATGCGGCCCACTGAAATCCCAAGTGTCAGCCATCGAGAGCACAGCTCTCCTATTCAAATATAGGGAGCGGGACCCTAATCGCTTCAGGCCGGGGGGTCACTCAGAAACATCTACAGTATATACATGTGCATGAAGGCAGGCTCTGGACCACTAAGCAATACCAGCGGGGATGGATTCCCGGATGAGCTCCCCAGAGAGGCAGCGGCACCCAGAGACTTGGTTTACTCCAATGTCAGAGTCTGCTTAATGGTTGCACCAACATCCAGACAGCCTGAGTGAGTACACTGCTCTCCCTGCGTCCTGCCTGCCCGCATAGCCTACACAACGCTATCCGCCATCTATATCTCCAGAGTCCCGGGGTCGCCCCTACCCGTGGAGGGAACTCCATCTGGCTTCCCCACTGCATCTCCCCCGGGTACTCCTATCGGCAGCAGCAGTACTCCCCTCACCACGAACCATGGGTGGCGTCACGAACACTTATCCTCTGTAAATACCCCCCCTTACATTCTCGAGTGGCTGCAAGCCCCCGGGTCGGGAGATCCTTGAGCCACAGCAACCCCACATCCGAGCTGTTCGACTGCTGCAGGGGCGGCACAAGAGGACCAGTGTAAGGGCAGAAAAGCATGAATCCTGGACACTTGTGTAACAAATATACATTTCTCATAAAGGAAATTGCAACCGCAAGAATGAAAAATTATGGAATTTTGGAAATCACTAAATCTATAGACATGAAAAGGATATGCAAATGATAAAGCTCAATGTCTATTGATCCTGTGATTTTCTTAATTCCATAATGTTTTCTTTTTGATGTTGAAGGAAACTGAAAAGACAAAAGGCGCTAATAGGGTATTAACGTTACAAACATTTGTAGAATAAATTTCAGATGTGCTCACCTGATACAGTTGTGAAAATAGTCACAACTGCTATTGAAAGCGTGTAGGTTACGGCTGCAGCAGGCACCTCGAGGAG
The DNA here is from genome assembly GCF_048569485.1 of Anomaloglossus baeobatrachus. NCBI lineage: Eukaryota > Metazoa > Chordata > Amphibia > Anura > Aromobatidae > Anomaloglossus > Anomaloglossus baeobatrachus. Next base: position 219,437,912 of record NC_134354.1, read on the forward strand.
TTAACATCAAAATTTCAAATATAAGTGGACTCCCGCACTGTCCTAAGAAAATGTCAGTAGTAATGATTAAACATGATTTTATTACGGTTTCAGAGATAACATCTCCTTCCTCAGATAAATCACACGTCTTCTTATGACAGCGCGAGAGTCTACTCCTTCTTGATGTTACAATTTTAATGAGAGATATATAGCTTAGGTCCAGAAATATTTGGACAGTGCCACAAGTTGTGCCATTTTAGCTGTTTATCAAAACATATTTAAGATACAGTTATATATTCAATTTTGGCTTAAATTGCAGACTCAGCTTTAATTTAAGGGTATTTACATCCTAATTAGAGTAAGAGTTTATGAATTACAGCTGCCTCTTTTTCAAGGGAACAAAAGTAATTAGGCAATTATCTCAAAAGCTCTTAAATTTGCTGCATGAGCTATTCCCTTGTTAATCCAGTATCAATTAAGCATGTAAAAGGTCTGGAGCTGATTCCAGGTTTGGCATTTACATTTGGAAGCTGTGAACCTACAACATTTTGTCAAGGAGCTCTTAATGTAGAGAAACAGACTATCTTTAGACTGAAAAAAAGAAGAAATCCATCAGATAGATGGCAGAAATGATAGGAGTGGCCAAATCAACAGTTTGGTACATTGTGCAAAAAATCAAAAGCGTACTGGTTAACTTGGCAACTCAAAAAGGCCTGGAGGTCCACAAAAGACAACAGTAGTGCATGATTGAATCCTTTCTTTCCATAGTGAACAAAATCCACCTCGCAACATCTGCTAAGTAAGTGTTTTAGTATCAAATTCTACCATATAGAAAGAAAAGACTTCATGAGAATAAATACAGAGGGTTCACCACAGGGTGCAAAGCATTAATCAGCCTTAAAAGCATTAAGACAAAATTAGATTTTGCAAAAATAAAAGTCTAAAGAAGCCAGCCCAGTTCTGTGAAAGCATTCTTTGAAGAGATGAAACTAAAATTATCCTGTACCACAATGATGGAAAGGAGAAAGTATGGAAGGCTTGGAAGACTCATGATCCACAGCACACCATACCCTCTCTTAAACATGGTGTAGGCATTGTGATGGCATAGGCATGCATGGCTTCCACTGGCACTGGGTCACTAGTGTTTATTGATGACAAAAGCAGTCGCGTGAATTCTGTAGCGTACAGAGCTATACTTTCTGGTCAGGTTCAACCAAATGTAGTAAGACTGATTGGATGGCACTTCATAGTATAGAGATGAGTGGACCAGTAGACGTTTGGTTCGGTGGGTTCAGCTGGACTTTAGATAAAGTTCGGTTTTCAACCCGGATTTTACCTAAACTGCAATCGAAGTCACTAATTGGGCAGTTCAGGTCTCCGCCCACATGGAGCCAACCATAAACAGAACACTTCCAGGGGAGGATGGGTAGGGTTTTGCCATTTTTTTGGTGCATACTACATCCGATCATGCTGTTGTTACCCCCAGTGCATGCTGTGCGAACACTACAAGTGGCTCGTACTAGGCTGAGCACTAAGCATACCCGCGCAGTGATGCTTGCACAAGTGGTTTGCATACATAAAGCACCCAAACTCTGTTTTAAACTACTGAAGGTTCCAGTGAGCACTGTTGGGGCCATAATTTGAAAATTGGAAAGAACATAATTTCACCATAAACCAGCTTCCTGCAAGATTTCAGACAGAGTAATGAAAATAATTATTATACTAAGTTCCCACAGTGCCTCCAGGACACAGCGAGTACTGATCGTGGGCACAGGCATACGCACATATACGGTACATATTTGAAGACAAATTCCCTAAAATACATATAAACAGACAAATTTATACACAGTCATCTACACTGACATACATAGATATATACATCATACATACACACACATTGGAGGTAATAATATGGGGAAGCCGGCAGCAGCCGCACTCCCCTACCCCGCTTGTCTCTATCCAGCTCCTCCTCGGCATGTGATCACTTGGCAACACTTTAACAGACCTAGCCACGCACAGTGCACACTGACACCGCTGTGTATGTATCACAATGGAGGATGGGGGTTTTATATACTAATATATATATATATATATATAGTATATAAAACCCCCATCCTCCCTTGTGATACATACACAGCATATATATATATATATATATATACACACTGTATATATATATATATATATATATATATATATAGACAGTATATACAGCACAGGAAGGGCTGGGGGCTACAGTATATACATCACAGGAGGGGCTGGGGGCTACAGTATATACAGCACAGGAAGGGCTGGGGGCTATAGTATATACAGCACAGAAGGGGCTGGGGGCTACAGTATATACATCACAGGAGGGGCTGGGGTTACAGTATATACAGCACAGGAGGGGCTGGGGGCTACAGTATATACAGCACAAGAGGGGCTGGGGGCTACAGTATATACAGCACAGGAGGGTCTTGGGGCATAGACAGTACTTGAGGGGCATACATATTAGGCCTGTTTCAGATGTCAGTGATTCTGGTATGTATGTGCTAGTTTTTATACGTACCAGAATCACTGACCTATGCAGACACATTATAAGCAATGGGTCTGCACACAAATCAGTGATTTTTCACTGACCGTGTCTCCGTGCAGCGTACATGCGTATCCGTGATTGCCGCACAGAAACATGTCCAGATTTTTTCTGGCATCTTTAATGTCCCACAGACCCCACTATGGTGTGATCCATGAAACACGTACCAGAAAAACACGGACATTTAAAATAAAAAGCTTTTTCAACTCACCTTCTCCAGCGATGCTGAGTTCGGCAGTTGCTCTCTGCTTCTTCCTGACCGGCACATTATGGCATGCATATTCATTTATGCAGCCAGAGCCGGCCCGGAAGTAGCTGCAGAGGTGAGAGAGCGGTGGCTGGATGCTGAATCGCGGGACTCTTCAGCACCACGGAGAGCAGGAACGGGGGCAGGTGAGTATATGTCCATGTGCAATCACGGAGTACGGATCACGTATCATGGATTGCACATGGACAACCACTGTGTGCTGTGAATCACGGAGTATGAAGGGACATATGCGTGTTTAACACATCAGTGAAGAACGTCTGTGTTTTTCACTGAGGGGCATACACGTTACTAAGGGGTACACACATTACTGGGGGAAATACACTTTACTGTGGGGCATACAAATTACTGGTAGCATAGATATTACTAAGGGGCATATAGCTCTGGTGTTGGGGCTTATACAGCTCTGGGGGCACATACAGCTCTGATGGGAAGATAGGGGCATACAAATCTGGTGTGGGGGCTGGGGGGCACACAGATCTGGTGAGGGGGGGGCTGGAGTCATATAGCTCTGGTGAGGAAAGGGCTGCTGGGGCATACAGATCTGGTGAGGGGGGCTGGGATACATATCTGGTGGAAGGGGGCTGGAGGCATACAGAGCTGGGGGGTGTTGGGGGGCATATAGATCTGGTGGGGGGGCTGGGGGGCATACAAATCTGGTGTGGGGGCTAAGGGGCATACAAATCTGGTGTGGGGCTGGGGGGTATACAAATCTGGTGTGGGGGCTGGGGGGTATACAAATCTGGTGTGGAGTCTAGGGGGCATACAGATCTAGTGAGGGGGGGTGGCTGGAGGCATATAGCTCTGGTGAGGAGAGGGCTTCTGGGGCATACAGATCTGGTGAGGGGGGGCTGGGGCATACAGATCTGGTGAGGGGGGGCTGGTGGATACATATCTGGTGGTAGGGGGCTGGAGGCATACAGAGCTGGGGGGGTGCTGGGGGGCATATAGATCTGGTGGGGGGGCATACAAATTTGGTGAGGGGGCCATACAGATGTGGTGAGGGGGGTGACTGGAGGCATATAGCTCTGGTGAGAAGGGGGTTGGGGCATACAGCTTTGGGTAGGTGGGGGGGGTCACATACAGCGTTCCTTGGTGCTGCAGCTCCTCTTCCTCCAGTCTCTTCATCTGTGGACAGAGGTCAGCATGTTGCTCGGTAGCTCTGTCCACAGATGCACTTCCGTACACAAGCAGCCCAGCTGAGAGCAGTGAGTGCACGCTGAGCTGCAGGTGCCGATTTAAAGCGCCGGCAGCCAGGAAAATGCTGCTGCCGCCCACTAATAACAGCGGCAGCACAGAGCCAGAGCAGTGAAGCAGCGCTCGGCTCTGCTCATGTGCATTAGGACGGGGAGAAAGTCAGACGGGGAGAGAGCGGGTGGGCAGAGCCACGGGACAAAAGCCTCACGATCGTGACACTGGGACACCCGCTGAAATCCGGTACAGTCCCGCTGTATCCGGGACGGTTGGGAGATATGTATACAGCATGTTAGAATGTGTATATAAGAGTCCACTGGTGGTGGCCGCAGCTTATAGGCCCCTAATCTGGTGACAGGTTCCCTTTAAAGTGAACCTGTCAGGTGCAATATGCACTCAGAGCCAGGAGCAGTTCTGGGTACATATTGATAATCCCTGCCTAACTGTCCCTGTATACACTAGCATAGATAAAGAGATCTTTAGAAAAAATATTTTTAAAGATCTTATATCTTATGATAATTAGCGCGGGGACTAGTCCCAAGGGCGTTACTTCACTTAGCTAGTCAGCTCACATAGCATGTTAGCATGTTAGCATGTTATTACGCCCCTGTGTGAGTACTAACACGCTATGTGAGCCGACTAGCCAAGTGAAGTAACGCCCTTGGGACTAGTCCCCGCGCTAATTAGCATAAGATATAAGATCTTTAAAAATACTTTTTCTAAAGATCCCTTTATCTATGCTAGTGTATACAGGGACAGTTAGGGAGGGATTAGCAATATCCACCCAGAACTGCTCGTGGCTCTGAGTGCACATTGCACCTGACAGGTTCCCTTTAAAGGGAACCTGTCAGCAGAAATTTCGCAATAAAAATAAAAGATCCCCCCTCTGCAGCTCCTGGGCTGCATTCTAGAAAGGTTCCTGTTGTTATTGTGCCCCCTTTGAGACCTAAAAAAATACTTTATGAAGTCTTACCTTTTTGTATGCAAATGTGTTTTTATGGTCATGGGGGCGGGCTGTCTGGCGTCCGTTATTACCCCTCCTGCCGCTGTACGCCGTCCCCCATTGCTCATTTCCATACATGAGGACGCCCTCCTCATGTAACTGTCCTGCCGAAGTCTCGCGCATGCCCAGTGCCACTCTCGCGGGATTGAGCACTGTGCAAAGTGTGAACGCTTTTGAGGTGATTGCGCAGGCACGAGATTATGGGCGGCGCTGTGATTGTCATCAGCAGTGTCATCCAAGTACCCACCCATAATCTCGTGCCCGCGATAATAAGCAACATGGTTCATATGGCCTGCGCTTGCGCATAACAGTGGAGGCAGAGGGAAAAGAGCGGGCACGAGATTATGGGCGGGAACTTGGATGACGCTGCTGATGACAATCACAGCGCCGCCCATAATCTTGCGCCTGCGGTAATAGGTGACGTGAGTTCATATGGCCAGCGCTTGCGCATAACGGTGGAGGCAGAGTGAGAAGCGCGGGCACGAGATTATGGGCGGGTACTTGGATGACACTGCTGATGACAATCACAGCGCCGCCCATAATCTCGCGCCTGCACAATCACCTCAAAAGCGTTCACACTTTGCACAGTGCTCAGTCCCGCGAGAGTGGCACTGGGCATGCGCAAAACTTCGGGAGGACAGTTACATGAGGAAGGCGTCCTCATGTATGGAAATGAGCAATGGGGGATGGCGCAAAGCGGCAGGAGGGGGAATAACGGACGCCAGACAGCCCACCCCAGTGACCATAAAACCACATTTGCATACAAAAAGGTAAGACTTTAAAAAGTATTTTTTTAGTTTTCAAAGGGGGCACAATAACAACAGGAACCTTTCTAGAATGCAGCCCAGGAGCTGCAGAAGGGGAATCTTAGTTATATTGTGAAATTTCGGCTGACAGGTTCCCTTTAACTGGTAGGGGAGCCAGGATAAAGAGCTGAACCTGTTGGGTAGCTAGGACCCAGCAGCTCCACAGGCAGGAGACCACGTGATCGGTAAGCTAATAGAAGCCTGGCAGATGTAACTCTGCATTGGTTATTACTGGCCAGTGCTATCTGCAGGAGAGATAAGTGTTGATTGCACGGTCTTCTCCTCAGCTTCCTGATTCCCCGTGTGTCTGCAGCAGTGAGAAGCCACACACGGGGAATCAGAGAGAACAGCTGCAGAGAAGCACAGGCTCCGGGGCTGGGGATGTCTGCTCTGGTGCAGGTGGGGAGGGGGTTGGGGGGCAGCTCTGGTGCAGGGGGGGTCTGGTCTGCTGCAGGCGGTGATTCATACCTCAGCAGCAGTCACAGGAGTTTCAAGGTGCGTGCTCGACTCTGTAATGAATAGAAGGGAGAAACAGCGAGGCGGGGCTACAGTGGGTGGGCGGAGCCACAGGATACACAGGCTCACGGGCGGGACTCGGGATCCAAGGCTCAAAAGCGTGAGAGTCCTGCTGTATCTGGGACGGTTGGGAGATATGCTATATATATATATATATATATATATATATATATATATATATATATTGTGAGGCACCAACCGGCTGTATTATAAAGGGCCGGTATGTTTTGCAGAAGCGTGGGTGCTCTGCAATGTGAAGTTGGCTGGGACCTGTGGTTCCACAGGATTGCATTACATGCAGAGCCATGGAAGGGTGTGTGATGCTGATTACACACTCCTTACCACCTGTGGGTGTGGCTCCAGGGGTTAAAGCAATCCTGTCTCTGAACCTAGGTGGAGTGTGTCTAGGGCAGTCTAGGTAGAGACTGGCTCTAGACTACCAGTGTGTGTGCTGGAGACAGTGAGAGCAGAAGCAGTGTGTTTTGCTCTGCTCAGGAGACCTCCTGAAGGAAAGGGGCTTTTAGGTCCATGTGTAAAGACTGGCTGGAGCCAGGGGGAACCTGGTAAGGACACTAGCCGCCTTCAGAGGACGGTAACCAGGATTGGACCTGGGGTCTGGATACTGACAAGGGTCAGTGACACGTGTGTGGAAGTCCAACAGTGTGTGGACTTTATATTATGTGTTGGTCTTTGAGGAGAAAGCCAAGGAACGGCATCTTTATCTTATGTGACCTGGTATGGTTTATGGAGCTGTTAATAAACCATATGGTCTGTTAAAGAGACAAATTGCTCCGGTGTGCTTTAATCCTGCTACCTGACGTGTGGCCCCCATACACTCGGGGCCCACATCGTCACAATATATATATATATATATATATATATATATATAAAGTGATGAAATCTCCAATGGACAACCATATTTAACATAATGGGCAGATAAGCAGTGTAGCTGCAACCATTACCACCAACTCAAACAAAGCTATAAAAACCGAAGAAAAGAGAGTTCAAGGTGCAAAATTCATTTATTGATACAAATATAGTGACATAGGAATGATAAAAACAGACATGAAGGCAACAAATGGCCATGCAGAAAAATTGTCAATGGGGGCCAGAGCACATAAATATAATAGTACAGCACATGAGAAAAAGTAGGGAGTACACAATAATCTCTTATTTATGTCACTATATTAAGCAGTGCCATCTTAAAGGGGACTCCTACAAAAAACTCACGTGAAAGTGCAGATGTGCCTAATCAAAGTGCCATGTGCAGGCCATAGGTAAAGTGACTCGTGCATGGTCAGAAGTTAGCCAAGGAAGAATCCCCCCCTCATCCAACCTATGTACGTTTCGCAGGCTGTGGAGATGATCCACAACCGAGCTTCTTCAGGGAAGGAGAGGGGTGCCGAGCCTTCTCTGCCCTGCTATATTTGTACTTGTAATGCAGGCACTTCCGCATACCTAGTCCCTCCTCGTGACGCGTTGCCGCGTCTGCCGACGTCACAGTGCGGGCGGAGCTCGTCGTCAGATGACCGCACACGCGTATGGGGGCGGGGACGCGTCATCCCGCTCCCGCGCGGGCACCATGGTGATGGAGAGCACGCCGGCAACAAGACGGGGCAGGCGCGGAGTGCATACTGGGACGCATAAGTATTATAACAAACATGGGAGTGAACCTGAAGTACATTGATAGAGTAACAGTATATTACCACAATACATATGACATTATTAATTCTTATATAGTGGTATATGACAACATCATAGTGGTGTTTCTTTGTCTTTCTTTCTTTTTCAAAACCGGATTCCGGAGGGGAAGATCACTCACATGGAAGAGTATGTAGCATGCATCTCTAATATATTTGTATGTATTAAAGATGACAAAAAGAGGAGGGGAAAAAAGAACAAGGATCAATAAAACGGAAATTACGGGGGCAAATGAGAGGAGGAGGGAAAGAGAAAGGGGGAAAACAATATATAAATATATAAAACAAAGGTTCACAAATACACTCATGTATTTATGTATTGTAATGACAAAATAGTATGAACTGTGTGAACTTGACTTAAATGTGTGTTGCATGATCTGTAAGTAAAAAATACTTTGTATATCCCATTAATTGCTGCCTGTAATGGAATGTGCATAGAATACTGTGCTTATCCAGTTGAAATTGAAAATGCAAACTTTTAAGACAGATAAAAAATTAAAACAGGATCTTGTGGTCTGGAGAAAATCACATTCCACATATAAAGTTCATGGCAGAGTAAAAATTGTTGCAGCTTCATGAGAAATGTATTTTCTTTTATTACATTAACTTTTGCATTTATTTTTTTTATATATAAAATATGAAACATTTATTAACTAGAAACAAAAAAATGTAACTGCTCTTCACTAGCCCTGAACTTTTTTACAACTTATGACATGCTATGCATGTCAAAAGTCATCTTTCTATCTTTGATGTAGGCTCACAAGCCGAGTCCACATCTTTCCCCACAGTTAAAGGCTGAATTATTCAAACTTTATCTGCCTCTAACAGCCACGGGTAAGGCGGCACTGCGCCCGCGGCTTATAACCTGTTTAGTGCTGCTGTAAATCTCTAAATTCCGCATTTAACATGCGCCGGCAGGGGGCGTGTTCCTCTGAGCCATAATTGAGGGATGCCAATGAGTTATCTTGAGAGCCAGAAGTCATCAACTGATGACCCCTATGTCTGTCATCATAGTATGCCTGTGAAAACCAGTCTGTGGCTGGTGTTGATAAGAGACTGTGATTTCTTCTCTATTCAGCAATGTGGCATTACTGTATAGAGAAAGTGATCAGACTATTGCAGGTTCAAATCCCTTAAGGGGACTATTAAATATAGAAAAAAAAATAAAATGACTCCCTTTTTAATATAATAATAATAATAATAATAATACTAATAAAAAAATATAAAATTAACAATACACATATATAATATTGCTACATTCATAAAAGTTCGAGCTATCATATAATATCAATCAATATAAAATAAATTAATCCTATCCGCAAAAAATCAAAACACCAAAATTGCAGGTTTTTGGTCGCTGCAACAACAGAAAAAAATGTAATACCAAGCGATCAAAACATCATATATATAGCCAAAATTATATCAATAAAATGATCGGCTTGGTGTGAAAAAAATAAGTACAGTGAGAACCTCCAGCTATGACCACAAATAAACTGAGAGACATTACCACTCATTCTCTGCTAGAAGCCCACAGCATGCGGACATGTTCTGTGCCCGCATGCTGTTCCTTCAGTATGTATGTAGCAGAGCCAGAATCGTCATGGGACTCTGTGTGTGGATTATGTCGTAACTGGGTATTTTTGGGATTAATCAATTAGAGAAAGAGAGTGTTTTTTTTTTTTCTTTTTTATTTCAAATAAAAGATTTTTTCAGTGTTTGTATATATTTCTTTTCACTTCCACATTGGTAATGGGGGTCTTATAAATACCTCCCATTACTAATTTAGGGCTGAGTGGCATTTGTGAGCTGTCATTAACCCCTTATTACCCTAATTGCCACAGCACCAGGGCAATCAGGATGAGCCTGGTAATGTGCAGAGATTGTCGCATCTAATGGATGTGCCAATTCTGGGTGGCTGCAGGCTGCTATTTTTACGCTGAGGGGCCCAATAACCATGGGTCTCCCCAGCCTGAGAATACCAGCCCCTAGCTGTTGGCTTTATCATGGCTGGTATGGTATCAAAACTTTTTCTTAAATTATTTATTTAGCCAATAGCTCAGCAGCTCATACTGTCTATGTGGACAGAGCTGTTGAGTTCATAGATTAGCTAAAAAAAACCCTAAAAGACAAGTTTTATTTTAATAAATTAAAAGCAAGTTAGTACCACAAAACATACAGAGCATACAAAAAATGATATGGATTCCATATCAAAGAGGGGACTGGGCCAATGTTGCCTTAAGTTGTCCCTTCCTTGCCGCGGAGGTTGGCACCCTATAGTTAATGATATGGTGCCCCCGTTCACCGCCGGCCATCCCTTTCAATCCCTATATTAGACTAGGAAGTGCAGCTGTACTGGGAGAAGAGATAACTGCACAAACTGAAGATGCCAAAAATATAACTGCCCTCACAAAAAAATTAATTAGTGGGTAGATGATAACACTACAAATTGCAACCTCACCGCAATCCTTTCATTTAATAATATAATAGCAGACACTCAAAATGAAAGTACACTTGGTGTGCAAACATTAGCAAGTATAAAGTGCATAAAGCACAGCACCTGTATCAATAATCAGAGACCAGACCACTGATACCCTAAGTTGTTTCTGCCTAGCCACCGGGGTTGGCACCCTAAAAAGAACAATATGACGCCCCCACTCCTCGACAGCTGTCCCTTTTAATCCCTATGCTGGACTAAACAGTGCAGCTAATCTGAGTGAAAGGGGACACAAACAGCATGAATTTGTATACTTACTTGTCTCTGGCGCTGCTTTTACTTCCGGGTCCATGGTCAGTGCAGTGAATATGTATGAGCATAATGAGCAGGACTCGGAAACAACAGCAGCGCCGGAGACAGGTAAGTATAATTTTTTTTTTTATTAAGGGACAGGTGTTTTCTCCAGTTTGTGTCACACTGATGTCACATAGATCACATCAGTGTACGGTCCATGTGACACCCGTCCTGTTGGCAGAAAACGAATATGTCGCCATGTGGAGTACGAGGACACATGTGTGCTCCACACAGACACATGGTCCGTGTCAAAACACAGACTTGTGCAAACCCATTGAATTTAATGGGTCTACATGTGTCCATGTCTCTGGTACGTGTGGAAACGGACATCACATGTACTGGAAACATGGACGTGTGAACGAGGCTTATCAAAGTATGTTTGAAATCTATGTATCATCCCTATATTTTTATAAGTTCAGACAAGTACATTTTATTTGATGTGCTACTTATTTTAATTTTATTTCATGTTGTTTTTTTACATTTTTATTGTGACACATATTTTCAGCATTTTCAAACTGGAACAAAAATATTCAGTTTTTGGTAGATTTTTATTTTAATGTGGGTTTTAATAATTAATATAAATGTATCGTATGTTTTTAAAATCCACCTGCGGCGTGACCTTCCTTTGTGTTCAGATGATTTATATAATATGAACCGTTTCTATTGCTCTCCGGGATCGATTCAGTACTTAAAGACAAATAACATTGCTTCAATGATAGAAAGTTGTGGGCAGAAATATGTTCCTGCCAGTTCAGCAGAGAAAGCAATACGTTGCTAAATATTTTGTTGTTTGTTTTCACAGACGTCCTGCCAGATCACATTAATTATCAACTTTCAGATTCAGACTTCCAGGCGACTCCATATTGTCAGTATACAAATGTGTCTTATTCCCCTGTGTTGCAATCCCCAACGTCACAATGCCACTACAGTGCATACAGTCTGGAGACCTCCTATAGTGAAGGGCAATATGTCCTCAGCACATGCGAGATGAATAAACCACCCTCAAACATGGCACATTGTGTGGAAGAGATGTACCCTACTGTAAAAAGGACAAGGATCAGTCATTCCAGCATTCGGATGAAAGGTCATGAAGAACTTTGCGTCGTATGTGGAGATAAGGCTTCCGGGTATCACTACAATGCACTTACTTGTGAAGGGTGTAAAGGTCAGTAACATACTAGATTGTGTTCTTCTAAAACTAGTCATGTATACAGTATCTTTGTAAAAAAAAAAATAACTTAATAGGATGTAATTCTAATCAGGGAAACTCTGTGAAACATAATTAACTCCAATGTGTGGAGGCCACCATTTGTAGAAGAGAAAGTAACAGTAAGTAACGCACCCCAGGGCTCTGGGGTACTCTATCCCGGGCAGTATATTTACTGGGACAGTTCACTGGGTGGCCGTTGCCCAGTTCCGTGACCCTGGGGGTCACTTAAAAAAGGGGTTATGTACAGGGGAATAATAATAAAGGTTTTGTCGTTACGCCACTTGCGGGTTGCGGCTATATGGATGGAGCCACCGCTGTGCAGTCTCACTGCTGGGGCTGATGTTAATGGCAGCCTGGATGTTATGGCCCTCTGCAAGTAGGGCTATAGGGCTAGGACCCTGGGTTCAAATGATGGTATTTGATGTTTAAGTCCATTAACAGTACCAGGGCACGGAAAGAAGGTAGACCACAAAAGGGATTGCAGTGTAACTGGTTATTTACTTACGATGGTGATGCTTGCAACCTGATGGAGGCTGGTCCTCACCACTGGTCCCCTTAGTCCCAGTGACGGTGTGGTAACCTGGTGGCTTTTTTCCCCTGCACCTGTCCCTGGTTGGTGGGTCCCCGTGGCTTGGAGCGTCTGGGTCTCCCCTCCTGGTAGTCTTTCAGTCTTAGTCCGTAAGGCGGGCAGTTTGAACCCTGTAGGGTCGGTGCTCTGTTCCGGTCCCTGGTTCTCCTGTCACTGCTGGTGCCCCGGACATTACGGTTGGTGGGTCCTGGATGGTCCCCTCACCGTGCAGATTTTAACAGGTCTGCCTGGAGCGTTTTTGCTGACTTAAGGCTCTGCACCCCGCTGGTGCTATGGTTCCGAGAGTACTCCACCATACTCCTTCGGCAACCACGCGCTTGAGCCTGACAGGTCACTGTTACACTCTCCCGTCAATACTGTTACGTCAGTCTCCTTTCACTTCCACTTACTCACTGTCAGCCCCCTCCTCCCTGGTTGTCGTCTAGTGGACTGGATCGGTTCCACCCCTAGGTGGCCATCCATTGGGTCCAACCCTAGCCTGTCACCTTTCCTTGGGGAAGGGAAAAACAGGGATTATATGCATGTTTTGGTTTTACCGGCACTGGTCTTCTGGGTCCCTGGGGGTAGGCCCTGCATCTTTGACAGGATGCAGTTCCTTGTAGCTCCTGATGGCTTCAGGGGCGCTACATAAGCAGAAAAGAAAATAGTTAAAGAGAGTCTGTCACTCACAAACACTAACTAAATCACTAATGCTGGTATGTAGGGGAGTCCCACTGAGGGAAGACGGCCCCTGTGCAAGAACAGTAATTTGGCCCTTTTCAGTCATAGCTCATCATAATGCAAAATTATACCTACTTTAGAGGCAGACGGAGGTTGCCTACCTTTTGCGCCTTTCTGCGGCTGAACAGGTTGCACCAATGATATGTCTGCCCCTGTATGGGACTTAACCCCTATAGCAATCATATCTGTAGAATTGCTTTTACTAGTTTAGATTTAAAGAGAAAACAATTTATTTTAGTATGCAAATTAAGAGGGCATACGCCGCGTACCAATGCACTGGGCTCTTGGCCACGCCAAGAGTGCACCAAAACCCTCTCAATTTGCATACTAAGCACTGTCATTTCTTGATTGACAGGCGTTCAGGAGAGCATTGCCATCTCTATAGCGATGCTCACATGTGTGATTGTCGTGTCCTATTTGCAGTTCAGTACAGAGCAGGAGCCAGCAATGATACTATATGAGCGCTACAGCAGTGTCTGTACAAAGGTGCTGAGCCACTGATTGTCATATTTTGATTGACAGTGCTGAAGTTGATCAGAGGCTGTGCATCATAGTGTCATTGCCGGCTTATGTCTGCGGTCGCTGCTCAGTACTGTACTTCAGACAGTCTGGCTCATGCAGCCACCAGAAAGTGAGTAAAGAACCAGTTGCACTGAAACTCTTGTGTGGCCTACTTTCTTCAACACCTGTCACATCACCTACCCTCTGGGGCCCGGCCCTGCTTGCGGAGGGCCTAACATCCAGGCTGCCACTAACACCAGCCCCAGTAGTGAACATTGTGCAGCAGCGGATCCATCCCTATAGCCGAAACACCGCAAGTGGCTTCACGTATAATCTTTATACAACAATCCTCAGTAAATCCTCCCCTTTCCAAAAAGCACCCAGGGCAAGCAACTGGGCAATGATCACCAAAGCACCAAAGTGACATTCCCCAGTTATATGTACACTGCCCGAGACCGAGTACCCCATAACCCTGGGCGACACATTTACAACACCTGTTGTGAATTTTGCCATTAAACTCCTTGTTAGAGAACAGCAAGTTGTGCAAAAAATACTGGAACATTGAACAGTTGGACATGTGTATTCAAGAGTTTAGAGAAGGTACATCCCTCACAGTTTTGGAAATCTTTTATTATATCTTTTCAAGTGACAACACTGAAGAAATGACACCTTGATACAATGTAAAATAGTTAGTGTACAGCTTGTGTAACAGTGTAAATTTGTTGTGTCCTCTAAATAACTCAACACAGAGCCATTAATGTCAAAACTGCTAGCAACAAATGTGAGTACAACTCTAAGTGGAAATGATCAAATTGTACCCAAAATGTCAATATTTGCCACCTTTATTTTCAAGTACTGCCTTAACTCTCTTGGGCATGGACTTCAGTAGAGCTTCACAGGAGCCACTGAAATACTCTTCCACTCCTCTATGGCGACATCACAGAGCTGTTGGATGTTAAAGACCTTGCGCTCCTCCACTATTTGAGGATGCTCCACAGAAGTTTAATAGGGTTTAGGGCTGAAGACATGCTTGGCCACTACAGCACCTTTAACCTTAATTTCTTTAACAAGGCAGTGGTTGTCTTGGAGCTGTGTTTGAGGTCATTACCATGTTGGAATACTGCCCTACAGCTCAGTTTCCAAAGGGAGGGGATCATGCTCTACTTCAGTTAATTACAATACAGATTGGCATTCATGGTTCCCTCAATGAACTGAAGCTCCTCATAGCTGGCAGCACTTAAGCAACCCCAAACCATGACACTTCCACCACCATGCTTGACTGTAGGCAGGCAAGACACACTTGTCTTTGTACTCCTCACCTGGATGCCGACATACAAGCTTGACACCATCTGAACCAAATAAATGCATCTTGGTCTCATCTGAGCACAGGACATGGTTCCAGTAATCCATGTTCTTAGTCTGCTTATTTTGGCAAACTGTTTGCAGTATCGGGGTAATTTTAATATTAAAGGCTATTTAGGTGGCACACAAAATTTACACTGTTATACAAGCTATACACTGACTACTATACAGTGTATCAGTGTCATATCTTCAGTGTTTTTCCATGAAAAGATAAAATATTTACAAAAATGTGATGGTGTACTTACTTTTGTAATATACTGTTTTATTAAATAATATCACTTTATTTTATTTTACAGGTTTTTTCCGTCGAAGCATTACCAAAAATGCTGTGTATAGGTGTAAAAATGGTGGCCACTGTGAGATGGACATGTACATGAGGAGGAAGTGTCAGGAGTGTCGTCTGAAGAAGTGTAAGGCTGTGGGCATGCTAGCAGAATGTAAGTTTAGTACATTTCACATACATTTAACATTAGTTTGTGGAACCTACAGTTGTTTCCTCCCTAAACTTGTCTCTTAACCCAACAAATCCTGAGATGTTCTGTATGGTAAGGCATGTTTAAAGGGCTTTTCTAACACACTGATATTGATGACTGTCATGATGTGTTTTGCCTTCTCACTGTATTTGCTGTAATACTATGTCTTGGGATGTAAGTGACCATACCCCCCCAGCCTGTATCATATTGCAATCAGGCTTCAGCAGTAGCTATTGTCATTGATTTGGTGGGGGTTGCATATATATATTGTTCTTCTCAGCATGGGACTTTTCCAATCTACAACTTGGTAAACAGAACAGAGCCAGCAGTCTAAAGTCCATTCATGCATCAAATGGCCAGGGGGAAGTGTGCCCACCTAAGGGTCTGATCCCAGGAGAGAAGAACATGTTAGAGCAGTTAGTTGGGAGCTGAGTTTTGAAGAGGAAGGGAGCGAGATCTGATTCTGCGGACAGATCTCGCCGTCCAGTGGATTGTGTGGGATTTCTGGGACTCTGAAGAGGACTATTTCGTCGTGATCTGGCACTTTGGATTATCGGAAGGTGCCCCCGAATCTGTTTTATTTGGACTTGTCGTGTGCTGTTCCTGTATTCCTGTTAGTAAACCTGTTGGATCATCATCGGCCTGTTGTCTCTCTTTGCTCTGATGTACACCCCGTCACAAACTGGTGGCAGCGGCGGTATCAGAGCAGAAGAAATGGAGGACAACGGCCAATCAACGTCTGAAACCAGAACCTCAGGATACAGGAACTGGACTGTGGTGAGCCTACAAACAAAGGCCCGTGAATTAGGTGTCGACTACAAAGGACTCTCTAAGGAGCAACTAATTGAGGCATTGGAAAACGCTTGCATGCAAGATGGCACCGAGG
Source organism: Anomaloglossus baeobatrachus (assembly GCF_048569485.1). Taxonomy (NCBI): domain Eukaryota; kingdom Metazoa; phylum Chordata; class Amphibia; order Anura; family Aromobatidae; genus Anomaloglossus; species Anomaloglossus baeobatrachus. Next base: position 219,454,476 of record NC_134354.1, read on the forward strand.
AACAATTTCCACAGCAAGGGGAGCAAAGACGGGAGCCGGAGGTAAATACCCAAAAAAGTCAATGGGTTGTGTGGTACGAGGAGGAGATGGCCTTGCTGGGAGAGGAGACCACCATAGAATATAAGATGGAGGTCATGCGTGGAGCTAAAGCGAAGGAGCGCAGGATGGAGGAGATGGCATTGCTGGATAAGCAGCTCGCTGTGGAAGCCGCGAGAGGTTCCAGACAGACTGTAACCCCAGCACCCATCATGAGGGAACTTCCCAGGGTGTCCTGCAAAGACTTCAAGCAGTTTAATGAGGCTGCTGGTGACATTGAGGGCTTCTTCCAGGACTTTGAGCATCAGTGTCGATTAATGGAAGTCCCAGAAAGGGAGCACGTCCGGCATCTGGTTGGGCTCTTAGAGGGTGGAGCTGCTGCAGCCTATAGAGCTATGGACCCTCGGTGGAACTGTGAGTATGCGGATATTAAACAGACTATTCTAGAACATTATGCTGTAACGCCAGACACTTACAGGACTCAGTTCCGTACTCTAGCATGTGATGAGGAAGTGTCCTTCAAGATGTATGCCCACAAACTCAAACATCTGTGGCATCGTTGGTTGGAGGCAGAGGAGGCCTTAACCTTGGAGACCGTCCTCCAGGTCCTCCTAAAAGAGCAGTTTTACTTCAAGTGCCCCGCTGAGATCCGGGAATGGGTGCGTGAAAGGAGACCAGCCACTGTGGAGGAAGCTGCAGCTCTAGCTGATGAGGCTCTCACCATCAAGCCTCAGTGGAAAAAACTACTACCCAGTGAGAAGAAAACCACCAAACCCCCAACGCTGGCGGCCCCTGGTCCTTCTGGCCCCATGTTCACCATCACCCTAGACCGTCAACACATGGGGACCTTCGTGTGACTGTGCCTCGCATTACTCATGCTCCACCTTTGGGAATACGACGTGGAGGAAGAATCCCAGAGTGCAGATGTTATGGGTGTGGGCAGCCTGGGCACATGCAATTCCAATGTCCAGGTGTTCGGAGACAGAACAGCTACAGACCGCCTTTGCCTGTTCATTATCTACAGACACCTTCACCAGGAGAAGAGCTGGATTCTGTGCCTGATGACTTGCCAAGTGACTCAGATATCCTGGCTCCCCTACCCGGAGTCTATGGGGTGCGAGCTCCAGCCACCTGTTCTTCTGATCTTCAGGACAAACATCTACGGGAGGTCGTGCTGGATGGCCAAAAAGTTGTTGGCTTCCGTGACACTGGGGCTTTCCTCACCATAGCCGATCCCCGAGTAATTCAACCACAAGCAATTCAAAAGGGACCAGGAATTGCCATTGAACTGGCAGGAGGTACCCAGAGATATATTCCAAGAGCGAGTGTGACCCTGGATTATGGCTTTGGGGCAAAACAATGTGTGGTCGGTGTGATGAGCGGCCTCCCTGCAGACGTTCTTCTAGGAAATGATGTGGGGAATCTTCATTGCCACTTTGTCGGTGCGGTAACCAGAAGTCAAGCCAAGAGAGCAGCCCATGTGGACGTGTACAACCCATCCATAGAAATGAGGCCACCAGAACTTCCATTACAGCCTGTAATGGCTGTTCTGGTGGCTGTACGGCTGTAATGGCAGTTCTGGTGGCCTCATTTCTATGGATGGGTTGTACACGTCCACATGGGCTGCTCTCTTGGCTTGACTTCTGGTTACCGCACCGACAAAGTGGCAATGAAGATTCCCCACATCATTTCCTAGAAGAACGTCTGCAGGGAGGCCGCTCATCACACCGACCACACATTGTTTTGCCTCTTACCGACCTGACCAAGAAAACAATGCCCCGGCTGGTGATCTGGACTCCAGCCTGTGATGAGGCTTTTAACCGGCTGAAGGACGCTCTGGTCTGCGATCCTGTCCTGGCTGCTCCAGACTACAAGCGGAGATTTATTGTGCAAACGGACGCCTCTGCTTATGGACTGGGAGCTGTCCTCAGCCAGGTGAATGCAGCTGGGGACGAACACCCCATTGCCTACCTCAGCAGGAAACTGCTGGACCGAGAAGTGGCCTATGCAACTGTTGAAAAAGAATGTCTGGCTGTAGTGTGGGCCCTTAAGAAACTACGGCCGTATCTGTATGGGCGAGAATTCACTGTGGTTACTGATCACAATCCCCTCACCTGGCTGAACAGAGTCTCTGGGGACATTGGACGATTACTGCGATGGAGCCTGGCTCTGCAGCCCTATAACTTTACCATACAGTATAGAAGAGGCAGCCAACACCAAAATGCAGATGGACTGTCCAGGCAAGAGGAGCCTTGAGTCCTGTCAGCCATGCCTGCGTGTACTTACCAGCGACCTGTAGAGGTCCCTAGTACGTACACAAGTTGGGAGGGGAAGGAATTGTCATGATGTGTTTTGCCTTCTCACTGTATTTGCTGTAATACTATGTCTTGGGATGTAAGTGACCATACCCCCCCAGCCTGTATCATATTGCAATCAGGCTTCAGCAGTAGCTATTGTCATTGATTTGGTGGGGGTTGCATATATATATTGTTCTTCTCAGCATGGGACTTCTCCAATCTACAACTTGGTAAACAGAACAGAGCCAGCAGTCTAAATTCCATTCATGCATCAAATGGCCAGGGGGAGGTGTGCCCACCTAAGGGGCTGATCCCAGGAGAGAAGAACATGTTAGAACAGTTAGTTGGGAGCTGAGTTTTGAAGAGGAAGGGAGCGAGATCTGATTCTGCGGACAGATCTCGCCGTCCAGTGGATTGTGTGGGATTTCTGGGACTCTGAAGAGGACTATTTCATCGTGATCTGGCACTTTGGATTATCGGGAGGTGCCCCCGAATCTGTTTTATTTGGACTTGTCGTGTGCTGTTCCTGTATTCCTGTTAGTAAACCTGTTGGATCATCCTCGGCCTGTTGTCTCTCTTTGCTCTGATGTACACCCCGTCACAATGACCTATCGTTAGGATCAGTAGCGTCTCTATAGGGAGGCTGATGGGGCCTTGGGGGCACCAGTAGACCCAGGCTCCACCATCTCAGGGTCTATTACTACTGTACATTGAATGGGTGTGCACAGCTCGCCAATGCAGTTTAACACTACTGTAGAGCAGGGAGATATAATTTCCTTGCACCACTGCTCTCTGTTTTCTCGGTAGATTACAGCTCGATTCAGACCTGTGGTCTACAGAACAGCAGGGAGATTCATGTACAAAGTGGGGGATGTGAAGCAACGTGTTGATGTCATCATGCTGAGACTCTGTGTGCCCCAGCGTGAAGACATAATCGCACCGGGCCTGTTTGCCTGCAAGCTCCTCAGGATCCAGGGGTAGTTGTATATAAGATCTTTTTTTGCTCTTCAGGGGATACTGGGAGCCATATTACAGAGTAGGCAAAACACTGGGGGCTATGATACAATGGGGGGATACTGGGGTCATCATACTTTGTGGTGGAAATACTGGGGGCCATATCACAGTGTGCGGGGAATAATGGGGGCTATATTACTGTGTGGGGAAAATACTGGGGGCCATATTACAGTGTGGGGGGATACTTGGGGCACTTGATTTGTACAGCTGACATGTATGCCTGCCAGGCATGAGTGGAATTGCGATCCGCCCATGCCGTTTAACCCCTTAAATGGCACTGTCAATATGTTACAGCACCATTATAATCGCGATCATGCTAAAACTATACTTACAGCCTGAAACTGGAAGTCACATGAAGTCATCACGTGGATCCAATGGTTGTCATAGTAGCACGGAGATGAGCTCTTCTCTCAATCTGAGCGGTGCTGCTCTGATCGTGAGAAAGGAAGCAGCAATCAGACAGTTGATCCTTATAGTCCCCTAGGGGTACTATTAAAAAAAAAAAAAAAAAGAAGTTTTGAAAATGAAAAAAATAAAAAAACCTAAAAGTTCAAATTGCCCCCCTTTCATCCCATTAAAAAATAAAAGGGTTAAAAAAATGAAAAATATACACACATTTGGTATCGCCGCGTTCAGAAATGCCCGATCTATCAAAATATAAAATCAATTAATCTGATCAGTAAACGGCGTAGCAGCGAAAACATTTCAAACGCCAAAATTACGCTTTTTGGTCGCCACAAATTTTGCATAAAATGAAATAACAGGCGATCAGACCGTAGCATCTGCACAAAAATGGTACTGTTAAAAATGTCAGCTCAAGACACAAAACATAAGCCATCACTGAGCCATATAGTGCTGGCCAAAAGTATTGGCACCCTTACAATTCTGTCAGATAATACTCAGTTTCTTCCTGAAAATGATTGCAATTCTTTGGTATTATTATCTTCATTTAATTTTTCTTCAATGAAAAAAAAAAAAATTGTCATAAAGCCAAATCGGATATAATTCCACACCAAACATAAAAAAGGTGGTGGACAAAAGTATTCGCACTGTTTGAAAAATCATGTGATGCTTCTCTAATTTGTGTAATTAACAGCACCTGTAACTTACCTGTGGCACCTAACAGGTGTTGGCAATAACTAAATAACACTTACAGCCAGTTGACATGGATTAAAGTTGACTCAACCTGTCCTGTGTCCTTGTGTGTACCACATTGAGCATGGAGAAAAGAAAAAAGACCAAAGAACTGTTTGAGGACTTAAGAATCCAAATTGTGAGGAAGCATGAGCAATCTCAAGGCTACAAGTCTATCTCCAAAGACCTGAAAGTTCCTGTGTCTACGCTGCGCAGTGTCATCAAGAAGGTTAAAGCCCATGGCACTGTGGCTAACCTCCCTAGATGTGGAAGGAAAAGAAAAATTGACGAGAGATTTCAACACAAGATTGTGTGGATGGCGGATAAAGAACCTCGACTAACATCCAAACAAGTTCAAGCTGCCCTGCAGTCCGAGGGTACAACAGTGTCAACCCGTACTATCCGTCGGCGTCTGAATGAAAAGGGACTGTATGGTAGGATACCCAGGAAGACCCCACTTCTTACCCCGAGACATAAAAAAGCCAGGCTGAAGTTTGCCAAAACTTACCTGAGAAAGCCTAAAACGTTTTGGAAGAATGTTCTCTGGTCAGATGAGACAAAAGTAGAGCTTTTTGGGAAAAGCCATCAACATAGAGTTTACAGGAAATAATAAGAGGCATTCAAAGAAAAAACACGGTCCCTACAGTCAAACATGGCGGAGGTTCCCTGATGTTTTGGGGTTGCTTTGCTGCCTCTGGCATTGGACTGCTTGACCGTGTGCATGGAATTATGACGTCTGAAGACTACCAACATATTTTGCAGCATAATGTAGGGCCCAGTGTGAGAAAGCTGGGTCTTCCTCAGAGGTCATGGGTCTTCCAGCAGGACAATAACCCAAAACATACTTCAAAAAGCACTAGAAAATGGTTTTATAGAAAGCACTGGAGACTACTAAAGTGGCCAGCAATGAGTCCAGACCTGAATCCCATAGAACACCTGTGGAGAGATCTCAAAATGGCAGTTTGGAGAAGGCACCCTTTAAATCCCTTTAAATCTCAGGGACCTGGAGCAGTTTGTCAAAGAATAATGGTCTAAAATTCCAGCAGAGCATTGTAAGAAACTCATTGATGGTTGTTCGCAGTTATTTTGGCTGAAGGTTGTGCAACCAAGTATTAGGCTAAGGGTGCCCTCACACGAGCGTATAACTCGCATGAGTATCGGAACGCATCACTCGGTGCGGCCGCACACTCTCCGGACAGGAGGATGTCAGCCGCATAGAAATACATGCAGCTGACCCGCTCCTGTCAGCAGAGAAGCTAGGCGCGCCGGGTGATGCGTTCCGATACTCATGCGAGTTATACGCTCGTGTGAGGGCACCCTAAGGGTGCCAATACTTTTGTCAGGCCCATTTTTAGAGTTTTGTGTGAAATGATCAATGATTTGATTTTTGTTTCATTCTCTTTTGTGTTTTTTCATTGCAAGCAAAATAAATTAAGATAATAATACCAAAGAATCTGTGATTGCAATAATTTTCAAGAAGAAACTGAGTATTATCTGACAGAATTGCAGGGGTGCCAATAATTTTGGCCAGCACTGTAGATCTCGAAAAATGAGATTGCTACGGGTAGGGAAATATGGTGCAAAACATACTCCACATTTTTCGAACAAAGTTCTGATTTTAGTTAACCCCTTAGATAAAAGTAAACCTATTCATGTTTGGTGTCTACGAACTCACACCGACCTCAGGCATCACATATCAATTGTACCATATAGTGAACATAGTGAAAAACAAAATATCTAAAAAAACATTAGTGCAATCACACTTTTTTTTTTTTTTTTTCAATTTTTCCGCATTTGGAAGCTTTTTATCTGCCATTTTTCAGTACATTATATGGTAAAACTTAGTTTCATTTAAAAGTACAGCTCGTTCCACAGAAAATGAACCCTCACATGACCAGATTGACTGACAAATAAAATAGTTACACACCTTATCATTCAAAGAGTTTTCTTTATTTTCATGACTCTGAAAATTGTAGATTCACATTTTAGGCATCAAAACTATGAATTAACACATGTGGAATGAAATACTTAACAAAAAAGTGTGAAACAACTGAAAATATGTCTTATATTCTAGGTTCTTCAAAGTAGCCACCTTTTAGTTTGATTACTGCTTTGCACACTCTTGGCATTCTCTTGATGAGCTTGAAGAGGTGGTGACAGGAAATGGTTTTCACTTCACAGGTGTGCCCTGTCAGGTTTAATAAGTGGGATTTCTTGCCTTATAAATGGGGTTGGGACCATCAGTTGTGTTGTGCAGAAGCTGGTGGATACACAGCTGATAGTCCTACTGAATAGACTTCTAGAATTTGTATTATGGCAAGAAAAAAAGCAGCTAAGTAAAGAAAAATGAGTGGCCATCATTACTTTTAGAAATGAAGGTCGGTCAGTTCGAAAAAATTGGAAAAACTTTGAAAGTGTCCCCAAGTGAAGTGGCAAAAACCATCAAACGCTACAAAGAAACTGGCTCACATGAGGACCGCCCTAGGAAAGGAAGACCAAGAGTCACCTCTGCTGCGGAGGATAAGTTTATCTGAGTCACCAGCCTCAGAAATCGCAGGTTAACAGCATCTCAGATTAGAGACCAGGTCAATGCTTCACAGATTTCTAGCAGCAGACACATCTCTAGAACAACTGTTAAGAGGAGACTTTGTGCAGCAGGCCTTCATGGTAAAATAGCTGCTAGAGAACCACTGCTAAGGACAAGCAACAAGCATAAGAGACTTGTTTGGGCTAAGGAACACAAGGAATGGACATTAGACCAGTGGAAATCTGTGCTTTGGTCTGATGAGTCCAAATTTGAGATCTTTGGATCCAACCACCATGTCTTTGTGCGATGGAGAAAAGGGGAACGGATGGACTCTACATGTCTGGTCCCCACCGTGAAGCCACTCTGTCCTGAAGTCCAGCATCCTGGAGTTGCCTCTTCACTGTAGACGTTGACACTGGCATTTTGCGAGTACTATTTAAAGAAGCTGCCAGATGAGGACCTGGGAGGAGTCAATTTCTCAAACTAGAGACTTTAATGTACAGTGCCTTGCGAAAGTATTTAGCCCCTTTGAATTTTTTCAACCTTTTCCCACATTTCAGGCTTCAAACAAGGATAAAAAAATTTAAAATTTTATGGTGAAGAATCAATAACAAGTGGGACACAATTGTGAAGTTAAACAAAATGTATTGCTTATTTTAAACGTTTATAAAAAATAATAAACTGAAAAGTGGGGCGTGCAATATTATTCGGCCCCTTTAAGTTAATACTTTGTAGCGCCATCTTTTGCTGCGATTACAGCTGCAAGTCGCTTGCGGTATGTGTCTATCAGTTTTGCACATGGAGAGACTGAAATTCTTGCCCATTCTTTCTTTACAAATAGCTGGAGCTGAGTGAGGTTGGATGGAGAGCGTTTGTGAACAGCAGTTTTCAGCTCTTTCCACAGATTCTCAATTGGATTCAGTTCTGGACTTTGAATTGGCCATTCTAACACCTGGATAAGTTTATTTGTGAACCATTCTATTGTAGATTTTGCTTTATGTTTTAGATCATTGTCTTGTTGAAAGACAAATCTCCATCCCAGTCTCAGGTCTTTTGCAGACTCCAATAGGTTTTCTTCAAGAATGGTCCTGTATTTGGCTCCATCCATCTTCCCATCAATTTTAACCATCTTTCCTGTCCCTGCTGAAGAAAAGCAGGCCCAAACCATGATGCTGCCACCACCATGCTTGACAGTGGGGATGGTGTGTTCAGGGTGATGAGCTGTGTTGCTTTTACGCCAAACATATTGTATGGCATTGTGCCCACCCAAAAAAATCAATTTTGGTTTAATCTGACCAGAGCAGCTTCTTCCACATGTTTGATGTGTCTCCCAGGTGGCTTGTGGCAAACTGTAAACTACACTTTTTATGGATATCTTTGAGAAATGGCTTTCCTCTTGCCACTCTTCCATAAAGGTCAGATTTGTGCAGTGTACGACTGATTGTTGTCCTATGGACAGACTCTCCCACCTCAGCTGTAGATGTCTGCAGTTCATCCAGAGTGATCAAGGGCCTCTCTGATCAGTCTTCTCCTTGTTTGAGATTAAATTTTTGAGGGACGGCCAGGTCTTGGTAGATTTGAGTAGTATGATACTCCTTCCATTTCAGTATGATCACTTGCACAGTGCTTCTTGGGATGTTTAAAGTTGTGAAAATATTTTTGTAACCAAATCCGGATTTAAACTTCTCCACAACAGTATCATGGACCTGCCTGTTGTGTTCCTTGGTCTTCATAATGCTCTCTGTTCTTTAAACAGAACACTGAGACTATCACAGAGCAGGTGAATTTATATGGATACTTGATTACACACAGGTGGCTTATATTTATCATCATCAGTCATTTAGGACAATATTGGATCATTCAGAGATCCTCAATTAATTCCAGAGTGAGTTTGCTGCACTGAAAGTAAAGGGGCCGAATAATATTGCACGCCCCAATTTTCAGTTTATTTTTTTTTTTAAAAGTTTAAAATAAGCAATAAATTTCGTTCAACTTCACAATTGTGTCCCACTTGTTGTTGATTCTTCACCATAACATTAAAATTTTTATCTTTATGTTTGAAGCCTGAAATGTGGGAAAAGGTTGAAAAATTCAAGGGGGCCAAATACTTTCGCAAGGCACTGTACTCGTCTTGTTGCTCAGTTGTGCAGCGGGGCCTCCCACTTCTCTTTCTACTTTGGTTAGAGCCTGTTTGTGCTCTGCTCTGAAGAGAGTAGTACACACTGTTGTAGAAAATTTTCAGTTTCTGGGCAATTTCTCGCATGGAATATCCTTCATTTCTAAGAACAAGAATAGACTGTTGAGGGATTTCTAAACATTAGCCTTATAACACAACAAATGCAATGTACCATTAGAACACTGGAGTGGTGGTTTTTGGAAATGGGCCTTTATACACCTACAGTGCTGGCCAAAAGTATTGGCACCCCTGCAATTCTGTCAGATAATACTCAGTTTCTTCTTGAAAATGATTGCAATCACAAATTCTTTGGTATTATTATCTTCATTTAATTTGCTTACAATGAAAAAACACAAAAGAGAATGAAACAAAAATCAAATCATTGATCATTTCACACAAAACTTCAAAAATGGGCCAGACAAAAGTATTGGCACCCTTAGCCTAATACTTGGTTGCACAACCTTTAGCCAAAATAACTGAACAACCGCTTCCGGTAACCATCAATGAGTTTCTTACAATGCTCTGCTGGAATTTTAGACCATAATCTTTGGCAAACTGCTCCAGGTCCCTGAGATTTGAAGGGGCCTTCTCCAAACTGCCATTTTGAGATCTCTCCACAGGTGTTCTATGGGATTCAGGTCTGGACTCATTGCTGGCCACTTTAGTAGTCTCCAGTGCTTTCTCTCAAACTATTTTCTAGTGGTTTTTGAAGTGTGTTTTGGGTCATTGTCCTGCTGGAAGACCCATGACCTCTGAGGGAGACCCAGCTTTCTCACACTGGGCCCTACATTATGTTGCAAAATTTGTTGTTAGCCTTCAGACTTCATAATGCCATGTACACGGTCAAGCAGTCTGGTGCCAGAGGCAGCAAAGTAACCCCAAAACATCAGGGAACCTCCGCCATGTTTGACTGTAGGGACCGTGTTCTTTTCTTTGAATGCCTCTTTTTTTCCCTGTAAACTCTATGTTGATGACTTTTCCCAAAAACCTCTACTTTTGTCTCATCTGACCAGAGAACATTCTTCCAAAACGTTTTAGGCTTTCTCAGGTAAGTTTTGGCAAACTCCAGCCTGGCTTTTTTATGTCTCAGGGTAAGAAGTGGGGTTTTCCTGGGTATCCTACCATACAGTCCCTTTTCATTCAGACGCCGACGGATTGTACGGGTTGACACTGTTGTACCCTCGGACTGCAGGGCAGCTTGAACTTGTTTGGATGTTAGTCGAGATTCTTTATCCACTATCTGCACAATCTTGCGTTGAAATCTCTCGTCAATTTTTCTTTACCTTCCACATCTAGGGAGGTTAGGAACAGTGCCATGGGCTTTAAACTTCTTGATGACACTGCGCACCGTGGACACAGGAACTTTCAGGTCTTTAGAGATAGACTTGTAGCCTTGAGATTGCGCATGCGTCCTCACAATTTGGATTCTCAAGTCCTCAGACAGTTCTTTGGCCTTCTTTCTTTTCTTCATGCTCAATGTGGTACACACAAGGATACAGGACAGAGGTTGAGTCAAGTTTAATCCATGTCAACTGGCTGCAAGTGTGATTTAGTTATTGCCAACACCTGTTAGGTGCCACAATTAAGTTACAGGGGCTGTTAATTACACAAATTAGAGAAGCATCACATGATTTTTCAAACAGTGCCAATACTTTTGTCCACCCCCTTTTTTATGTTTGGTATGGAATTATATCCAATTTGGCTTTTTGACAATTTTATTTTCTTTTTTTCATTGAAGACAAATTAAATGAAAATAATAATACCAAAGAATTTGTGATTGCAATCATTTTCAAGAAGAAACTGAGTATTCTCTGACAGAATTGCAGGGGTGCCAATACTTTTGGCCAGCACTGTATGTAGATATTGCATTCAAAACCAGACGTTTGCAGTTAGAATAGTCAATTACCACATTAACAATGTATAGAGTATATTTCTGTTTAATTTAATGTTAGCTTCATTGAAGAAAAAAAATGTGCTTTTCTTTCAAAAATAAGGAAATATCCAAGTGACCCTAAACTTTTGAACTGTAGTTTGTATATATATATATATATATATATATATATATATATATATATATATGTATATATATATATATAAAAATAGACATTAAAAATATTAAAAAACAACACATACAAAGCTGATACTCTATACAGCAAATGTTTCTAATATAAAGAAAGCTTCAGCACAATCAAGTTCCCCTAGTAACAATGGTCTACAATAATATCATCTTGTTAATAGCATGCAATACAATTCATATTAAGACATGATACAGAGAGACACATTAGTCTTAAGTATACATAATCTATACACACTACAATAGGCAAAGGGGCCCATATAATCAAAGCAAACTAAATTAATCCCAAATGCAAGGCAGCTAAATAACAGTTTCTCTCATCTGAGGGTCTCACCAATACAATGGAGATCCAGCATGGTATGATTGAAAGGGATAATACCTCAAAGAAAGGCTCCACGGAGGAATTAGCATGCAAAAAATGTTCAGTGGAGGACATGTGACCATAGGAGGCAAGGGGAAGCTAGAAGCTCAATCTAATATATAAAGCTCGGTGTATGTATGTGTGTATGTATGTGTGTGTGTGTGTGTGTGTGTGTTTGTGTGTGTGTGTGTGTGTGTGTGTGTGTGTGTGTGTGTGTATCCGCTAAAGGAATTTGCACCTTCGCATTTACAATCACGAAATTTTGCACAGATACTCCATGTGACTCAGGGAACGTCATAGACTATGTTTTGACGGGAAAATTTAAGCGCTTTACAGTTACTCTCCAAAATCCTGCCTCCATTAAACTGAATAGAGGTGGAAGCTACAGGCTATTAATGGCAACTGTCAGTGGTTGCTATAGGAACAAAATAAACTGTTAGTATAAGAAGCTTATGTGTGAGGTAATATGATGTCGGTGGGGAGACGGATAGAAAGAGACAGAAAAAGACAGACAAAGAAAGAGAGACAGACATGGAAAGAGACAGACAGAGACAGACGGGGAAAGAGACAGATGGGCAAAGAGACAGCCCTGGAAAGAGACAGCCCTGGAAAGAGACAGACGCGCAAAGAGACAGACGGGCAAAGAAACAGACGGGCAAAGAAACAGACGGGCAAAGAGACAGATGGGCAAAGAGACAGCCCTGGAAAGAGACAGACCTAGAAAGAGACAGATGGGGAAAGATACAGACGGGGAAAGAGAAAGACAAACACACACATAAAGAGAGACACAGAGATAGAGAGAAACCGTCAGACACAGAGATGGAGACAGACAGACTGATACAAATACAGACAGAGAGATAGAAACAGACAGACAGACAAAGAAAGACACAGACAGAGAGACAGACAGCAACACATAGACAGAGACTGGGAGAGAGACAGAGAGACAGTTACTATCCTGGGCAATGCCCAGGTACTACAGCTAGTAAGGCATAAAGTTGAAAATAAGACTGAGTGATCCTGGAGCAGGTAATATCTGATCACTGGAGGTGCCAGGTGTGAGACCAATGGATAGGTCATCATCTAAAAGTGGTGGAATACCCCTTTAACAAACGTAAAAAGAAAAATACATCAAACATATGCCTCAAAAAAAGCCACCAATTAGCAGTCTGTCACCCATAGAGCTCCCATCTAAAATAACATTCAATGCTGGAGAGGAGAACGGGAATAATGCCACTCTGTCACCAATTGAAAGAACTGTTGGACAAGAGAAAATCAACAATATTGTTGATTTTCTCTTGTCCTGATGATCAGGAGACTTTTGTTCTGTGAAGACCTATATAAAAAAAGAACATATGGACAATAAACAGTTATTTTAATTGGTGACAGCGTGGCATTAACCCCGTTCTCCTCTCAAGAATTCAATGGTAAACCACTTGGGGCTGCGGCAGACGACATTTCTCAGGTTTACACAGGTGTTGTGATTGTCACAACCTCACAAGGTGAGTTTCTTTATATGATCCTTTCTGATAATATCTGGTAAGACCCTGTCTGCGCTTTCAATCCTCAGTTGCACATCTAAAATAACGTGTTTATGGACTGGACTTTTTCTGTGATTGAAAGTATAGTTACTCTAGGGAACTCATCCTAGTGGGTGCCATGTAATACTTCCAATCTTAAAATGGTCATTGCTCATGAAAAAAAAAAACTATTTAAAGGAAACTACTAAAAAGAATTGTATAAAATGTGGTGATTATAAAATATGATTTTTTTTTTTTAGTTTATATTCACATGTTGCAGACGCATTGCGTTTTTATGAAAAAAAAACAATAGTTTTGTCACAAATTTTGGAAAATCTTGGCAAAATTGTGTTTTTTTCCGAGAGTGCAGAAATGAGTCTCAACTTGGACTGCAGCTTGTGGACAAAGCTTTCTTTGGGCCTCAAATCACCAACATTGTTGAAATGTAATCTAAAATACTTTTCCTGATATGTAGTTAGTTGTTGAACGAGCAAAATTATTACAATTTCTGCAACACAATAGCTGATATCAGGATGACATTGAACTTGACAAAGAAATAGTTGAAACCACACAAAATGGTCTCGAAAATATCCTCTTCATTGCTGAGATGTCTAATGATGCTCAATGAAATACATCTTTCATTACCTTCTGAAAGTTTGAATAATATAATCTATTTGTGTGATATTGCATTGATCATGCCCTGTTTATGTGCCAGGTTTGTTAACTGAAGTACAATGTAAGTCAAAGAGACTCAGGAAAAACTGTAAACAAAACAGTTCAATATTGTGTAATGTGAAAGTAGAAGAAGATGCAATTGACAGCAGACAAGTTTCATCAACTACTAAATTAACAAAAGTGAGTACAAGTTTTATGCAAACATAAAAAAAAATATCTGTACGGTATGCACATATTCTGCATTGGTTGAAAAGTGAAAAATTAACTTCAGTAGGCAGCACTAAAGCATGTTGACTAAATATTACTTTTGGTATATCAGCACACTACTCCAGATGACCTTTTCCAACCTTATTTTATACGTTTAACTCTCACAAATCTTAGATGGGTTATTCAGATACATAATACTGACTAATGATGGACAAACCCGAACTGTAAAGTTCATGGTCTGTACCGGATACCTAGTATCCATGCATGACCACCAGTGAACTCCATATAACTTTTCGTATTTGGCCACCCAGATCATTTAAAATAAAATAAAGGGAAAAGAAGGAAAATAAGGAATAAAGCAGGAGCGTTATACTTACGGTCTCTCCCACATGGCTGTAACTCTACTTCTGGGTCCGCTCATTAGCCCTCATGCATACTTGCTGCTTCCCCGGTCCACTGTCAGTCCTGGCACCTTTGATCGGTTGCAGTCAGACCTCGCCCCCAACCTTTGTCACAGCGTCTGTGATTGGTTGGAATAACAGGCCGTCTGCATTCCTAAAGTGGTATAAAAATAAATTGGCTTAGGATCCCCCATATTGTGCTACCCAGCGCAGATAAAGCATACGGCTACAGGCTGCCGCCCCCAGCGGTGCGCTTATCTTGGCTGTGTATCAAAATAAGAGGGACCCTATGAGACTTTTTTTTTTTTTAAATTTAAATAAATAATTTTAAAAAACGGTGTGCAGTCCTCCCCAATTTTGATACCCAACCATGATTAAGTGGGGGGCTGGGATTCTCAGGCTGGTGAGGCCCATAGTTATTGGGCCCCGCAGCCTAAAAATAGCAGTCTGCAGCCGTTCAGAATTGTTGCATCTATTAGATGTGACAATTCCAGCACTTTACCTGACTCATCCTGATTGTCCTGGTGCAGTGGCAATTAGGGTAATATAAGGTGTTAATGACAGCTCACAGCTGCAACTAATTCCTAGATTAGTAATGGGAGGTGTCTATGAGAGCCCCCCATTACTAATACTGTAAGTGAAAAGAAATAAATGCAAATACCGAAAAAAATCTTTATTTGAAATACAATACAAAAAAACCCACTCTCTCAAACTTATTAACTCCAAACACCCAGTTCCAATATAATCCACACGAGGTCCCTGGCGATCCTTGCTTTGCTACATACTGAACTCGCAGTGCGCGGGCACATTAGAAAACATGACTGCACGCTGCAGCTTCAGGTAGAGACCGACTGAGCCACAGCTGTAAGTGGTGACATCACTCAGTTTATCTGCAGTCACAGCTGGAGGTACACACAGTTTCCCACCTTTTACGACAGGTAAACTGACCTCAGGTGACCTCATTGAATTCAGTCATCTAATGTCAGATGAACTCATTCAGTTCAATGAGACCTGCATCTCCTGGCAGAAAACTGCATTTTTTTTTTCAAGAGATGCCATGCTGAAATTGTAGTTGAAATTGATGTAGTGCTGAAATTTATACACCAAATTCCTGCAAAAATATTGCATCTCCTGGCAAAAAAACGCAACAAAACATGATGCAGGTTTGATGTGATATTGATTCATTTCTTTGCCAGAATATGCAGATTTGGTGCTGAAATGTCTGCACCAGACTTCTGCACCAAACTTGCATCTCCTGACAGAAAACGGTACCGAAACTGTGTCAAACCCGTTCTTGTGCATTTGTTTTGCAAAAAACATGGTTTTCTGCCAAGAGATGCAGGTGTGTGATTGAACTAAATGAGTTCATCTGAGGTGAGTTCACTGAGTTCAAGGAGGTCACCTGAGGTAAGTTTACTTGTGGTCACAGGTGGGGTACTGTGGAACCTCCAGCTATATTTGCATATAAACTGAATGACGTCACTGCTCAAAGCTGCGGCTCAGTCAGTCTCTGCCTGAAGCCTCAGCAGGCAGTCACGTTTTCTAATGTGCCCATTTGCTGCAACTTCAGTATTTAGCAAAGACGAGATCGTTGTGGGACCTTGTGTGGATCACATCGGAACTGGTTGTTTGGGGTAATAAATTGTACAAAAGGGGTGTTTTTTGTATTTATTTCAAATAAAGGATTTTTTTGGTGTTTGTGTTAATTTCTTTTCACTTACAGTATTAGCAATTGAAGGGTCTCATAGACACCTTCAGTTACTAATCTAGGGCTTAGTGCCAGCTGTGAGCTGTCATTAACCCTTTATATCACCCCACCTGCCACTGCACCAGGGCAATCAAGATGGGCTGGGTAAAGTGCTGGAATTGTCACATCTAATGGATGTGACAATTCTGCAGGCTGCTATTTTTAGGCTGGAGGGGGCCAAAAACCATGGGCCTCCCCAGTCTGAGAATACGAGCCCCCACATATTTATCGCTTTATCATGGCTGTGTATCAAAATTGGGGGGACCACATGCCGTTTTTAAAAATTATTTAATTAAATCATTTTTCTTTTAAAAGCCATATAGGGTCCCTCTTATTTTGATACACAGCCAAGATAAGTACATGGCTGTGGCTGTATGCTTTATCCACTCTGGGTACCACAATATGGGGGGACCCTATGCAAATTTATTTATTTTTACACCACTTTAGGGATGCAATGTGTGATTCCAACCAATCACACATACTGTCACACAGGGTTGGGGTGTGGTCTGACTGCAACCAATCACAGATGTGGGGACTGATGGTGGGTGGGGGAAGCAGTCAATATGTATGAGGGTTATTGAGCGGACCCGGAAGTAGTGTTACAGCCATGCAAGAGACTTGGTAAGTATAATGCTCCTGCTAATCCCCCTCTTTCTACCACCATTTTACAGCACAATATTCAGGTCCCCATAGACTAAAGGCCCTGTCACACATAGAGATAAATCTGCGGCAGATCTGTGGTTTCAGTGAAATTGTGGACAATCAGTGCCTGGTTTGTGGCTGTGTACAAATGGAACAATGTGTCCATGATTTCACTGAAGCCACAGATCTGCCAAAGATTTATCTCTGTGTGTGACGGGGCCTTTAGACTTATATGAGGTTCGGCATCCGGGCAGATGGTGCGAGTTCAAGTCTGGTCCCAAACCGGATTTTTTTAAAATTCAGCTGGACCCACCGAACCCGAACATCTGACATCTGCGGGTTCACCCATCTCTAATACCGATGTATTATTGGATTTGGTCACCAATATCAGATCAGTGGGGGTCTGACATCTGTAACCCCCACCGACCACCGATCAGCTGTTATTAGCGCCAGCTGAGTAGAAACATTCTATGGAGCCAAACAGCGCAGCTGTGTTCATTATGTAGCAGATGCTGCCAAGAACTAAGGACCAGTTCCTACTCTTTTACATAGAAGCTAATGTTCTGTATCTGGCAGTGACTTCTACACAATAAATTGAGCTGCACTTTCAGTTCTGTGGAATGTGAGACCTACAGTGATTTGACATGGATGACCGCTTCTATAGACAAGTCATTGTCACATCCCCATCGGAGTCCGCTTCTGCAACTTCTGCTCCGATCACCAGGTGACGCCATGGTCCCGCCGTGGATAGTGCTGGTGATGGGAAAGGAGTCGGTGCCAGTGGCTCTGCTGGGCGCAGGCTCCGCTCATCCACTAAGCTGGGTTTCCCTGGGACCTGCAGTACCACTGGCTGACAGTAGGTGGTGTGTGTCTTCCAGCTGAAGATAACCATCATTCAGCTACAGCCAATGGGAAGGCACCACACCCTTCTTATTACTCCTCCTGTCTGATGACCACTGCCAGAGATTGTTTTATATTCCTGGTTCCTGGTCTGTTTGTATAGTGATTCCCATGCTCTGCCCTCTGCTTGTTTTTTGACTACTCTCCTGCCTGTCGTTTTTGTACCTTACTACTAGTCCTGGATTTGACCTCTGCTTTGTTTCCTCATTACGCCCTTACCTACCGATTCTGTTATTGTATTGCATTTCCTGGTTTTTGACCCTGCCTGACTACCGTGGAGTACAGCCTACCACCGGTGGTGATCTCAGGGGCTTTGTGTAATTCCAAATCCCTGTATAGGGGTTAAAGGGTTGCAGAGTTCTCGGGGTCCTGCTTTGTGAGCGGCTTTCCTCTAGCCTCCCTTTACAGCCAGTCTGAGTCTGTGGCTCCAGGCAGGCATTACAGTCATCCATATTACATGCCAGTTAGTGATGAGTTAGTGAGCTCGTGTGCTTGGTACTCGTAATAAGCAGTTGATGGTGGTGAGGGGCTTGACTCAAGTACCCGAGTATAATGGAAATCAATGGCGAACGCAAGCATTTCTCAGGGAATTCTTCCGGAAAAATGCTCAAGTTCCCCATTGACTTCCATTATAATCAGGTATTCAAGTCACTCCCATACAAGCATCAACTGCTCGTTACGATTGCTGAATACCCAAGGATGTTTGTGCTCGCTCATCACTAATGCCTATGTAACTCCTTTAACTTGTCATTTCTGTTGATTTCAGCAGGTAGTAACACGAATGGAATTGTCAGCTGAAGACTACAAGGTGATTGATCATATAATTACTGCATATCAAAAATACAGCTCACCAGTAGATGAACACAAATTATTTGTAAGTACTCACTGTGGAATAATTCACACTATTCCTAAAAATTACTGGCATCAAAAGAGAATGGTGATAGAGATGGTCAAAGATTTACAGAACCCTAGTCCAGCAGTCATGTGAGTAGTCCGATACTGCTGAACTAGAGAGCTGCAACCTGCCTCTTCCCTGCCGGTATCCCAGTTGCCTCTTTTGTTTAGATGGCCCGCCACACCATATTATGTGCATCGTGGGTTAAGAATCAGAACAAGTGTTGAAGATTCCAAAAGCTAGGAGGTAGTTTGCAGGACTCTAGTCCAGCACATCTTTTTGATGATCTCTAAAAAGTACCTATTTCAGAATTGAAATATACCATGTCCTGGAAGATTGAAAATTTAACTAGAAATATTTATAATGAAGACTTGAAGAAACTACTGTTTGATCTTGAAGATAGTGGTGTTGCATGACACCATTTCCATATAATGATTGTAAAAATTGTCAATGGCGTAGTTTAACTTTGTGCCCGTGACCAACCAAGACAACTGGATTTTGTTTGAAAGTTGCATGTGTACCGCCCCGGGGCTCGGCTGGATGCCGAGCCGCTCAGATCCGTGGTCGTCGGTGGGTGGCTCGAGCTCCTCCCGGACCCGGCGCTACGTGTAGGGCTTTCGGTGGGGAAGGTTCACGGCCGAGGCCGTGGAGGTTAGGGGTGCAAGTTCGTGATGCCACCCACGGGTTGTGGTGAATGTGGACACCACCGCTGCCATTAACTAGGCTCCCGGGGACGGTGTTATGCAGCCTGGTGTTGACCCCTCCGTGGACAGGGGGTGATGGTCCCCTCGGGGCCTGGTGGTTGTGAGGTGCGGGCGGTGTGGTGCGATGCGGTGCGCGGCCCGAGGGCACTGTTGTACTCACTATGACAGATACACTGGAGTCTCTGGTAAACCAAAAAGGATGGTGGTCGGTGCCCGCAGCCGGCTGAGCTTTGCCCCTTTCTCAGGTTGGTGGTTCCCGCCTTTCTCCTGCACCTCTGTGGTAGAACTTGACTGCCTATGCTTCAGCAACGGTAGTCTGCTCCCCGGCTTGATGTGTGTCGGGGAACCCATTTGCCCGCAGGCGCTGGCCCGTGGGATCTCTCTGCCTGTGCGGTGGCTTTCTAATCCCCCTCGGTGGGCTGTTGCCGTCTTTCGGGTCTTGGGACGGGAAAGGACCTAAGGTCCAGACCTCAATCAGTGAATTTGACGTGGTCCAGTGGCTTCTGGACCTCGTTCTGGGTCTGAGTACCCCTCCTGGTGCTCCGGTTTCCAGTTGGCTCCCCGGTTCGGTACCAGCTGGCCACCACCCTGCCCTGGTCCCTTACGGTTCCACCAGCCGTCTTCCCGGCTCCTGCAGGTGGCAACCACCGTCTGCCTCCTGGTCACAGGGTATCTAGGCTCCTACCCAGATCCCTGACAGACGTTGACACAGTGCTACTACTCTCCTCTACTCCCTAACTGATCTGTTTGTGTTTTTCCCGCCTCAGGCTCTCCGAACTCCTCAGAGGGCGTGGCCAACCGCCTGGCTCTGCCCACAGGTGTGAATGTCAAGACTTGAGAGGGGTGACTCAGGGTTTTTAGGTTGGCTGGTTACAGCTTTTTAGGGGCTGGTGTTTGTGCAGGGGGTCTACCTGTGACTACCTGGCTAGTCCAGGGCGTCACACATGTAACTTAAGTGGGCTTTACACGCTACGAGATCGCTACAGCTCGTTGGGGGTCACGGATTTTGTGACGCACATCCGGCCGCTGTAGCGATCTCGTTGTGTGTGACTCCTAGGAGCGATTTTGGATCGTTGCAAAAACGTCCAAAATCGCTTCTTGTTGACATGGGGGTCCTCTCCCAATTATCGCTGCTGTCGCTTGGGCGAAGTTGATCCTCGTCCCTGCGGCAGCACACATCGCTACGTGTGACACCGCAGGAACTAGGAACCTCTCCTTACCTGCCACACGCCAGCAATGAGGAAGGAAGAAGGTGGGCGGGATTTTTGTCCCACTCATCTCCGCCCCTCCACTTTGATTGGGCGGCCGCTTAGTGATCGGCGAACCGCCTCCTTTCTAAGGGGGCGGTTCGCTCGGCGTCACAGCGACGTCACCGAGCAGGTAAGTATGTGTGATGCTGCCGTAGCAATAATGTACACATATCGGCATAACGATAGGGGCGGGTGCTATCACGCTCGCCATCGCTAGCATCGGCTAGCGATGTCGCAGCGTGTAAAGCCACCCTAAAGGCTGCTTTACACCAGACAATCTATCGTGCGATAGATCGTCGGGGTCACGGTTTTTGTGACGCACATCCGGCATCGCTGGCGATGCCGGCCTGTGTGACACCTCCTAGCGACGCAGTATCGCTCACAAATCGTGAGTCGTGTACTGGTTGCTAGGTTCCATAATATCGTTTAATTTAGTTGTTCATCGTTTCCGTGGTAGCACACGCCGCTCCGTGTGACACCACGGGAACGATGAACAGCAGCTCACCTGCGTCACGCGGCCGCCGCCGGCTATGTGAAGGAAGGAGGTGGGCGGGATGTTTACGTCCCACTCATCTCCACCCCTCCGCTTCCATTGGCCGGCGGCCGTGTGACGTCGCTGTGACGCCGAACGTCCCTCCCACTCCAGGAAGTGGACGTTCGCCGTCCACAGCGTGGTCGCACGAGAGGTAAGTACGTGTGACGGGGGTTACCGACTTTGTGTGACACGGGCAGCGATTTGCCCGTGACGCAAAAAGGACGGGGGCGGGTACGATCGATTGTGAAATTGCACAATCGGTCGTACCGTGTAAAGCAGCCTTTAGACTTAGACCAACAGACTTCAATGTAAGTTTCATACAATTGGCTATTTACATATGAACTGTCTTCATATTGACTGTTTTACAGCCACATCCCACCTCTAGGAAGTTATAGACAAGTTATACATTTTTTTTTGTATATGGGATCTGACAAAAAATTGCTGTTAGGCACTCAGAGATGCCATGCAGCCCTTGAAAGGAAAAGAACTACTCTGTCCAGTCTACAATGTTGCAATGGTCAAATATATGCTTCCTGATTGTTTTTTATAGGGCTAGTGCTGTAATAAGGGCCTCAGGGGTTAAGAATTTACTGTAATTTCAAAATATCTGCTTTATATCATTTGACTCAGCTAGAAGAATCTGCAAACCCAGAAGAAATATTCTACCAAATATCTGAAGCAGCTGTGATGCATGTGCAAGTACTCGTAGAATTCACAAAAAGGCTCCCAGGTATGATAATTTTTATGGCTGTACATACAAAAGACTGCATTTATGTTAGTCTCAAATGAGAAAGGAATATCAAATGGAGTTAAAATAAGCCTTCCCATCTATATATAAATATTAGTGATGGGCGAGCATGCTCGACACTTTTCGGTACTCGATCGAGCATTGGGGTGCTCGAGATGCTTGATACTCGATCGCATAGTGTGGTACTCTGGTGCCATGTATTATTCCCCGCCCTACATGTTTTGAGGCTTTTTTTCAGCCAGTTAATATACTATGTTGGCTACTGGCATTACTATAATTGGCTGGCCGCATAACGTCATCGGGTCTATTTAAGAACCAGTGACGCCATGCTTGCCACACTGTACCCAGAATAAGTGCAGGGAGAGGTTCTGATGGAAAAGGACAGTGCGTTATATCATGACCATTGAGGAAGGATTCTCCAGTCATGCTGTGTGTGTGTTACCCACAAATATACCATCTGTAAATAATACACGGACTGCATGCGGTTCAAATTGGCCACAGCAGCCTTTATTACCTATTATTTAAATTCTAAACACAAGGGGGCGCTGTCCAATGGGCGACCCCAACAAATAACAATAGGTAACACAGTAACCAATACAGTAAATATAACCCTGGGTAAGCCAAGTCCAGGGACAACTTCTCACCCCAATATCCCTGGCCACAACACACCGACCCAGAGATGAGGTATTAATCACCAACGAATTAATACCCCCAACTTTGCAGAAACCCGTGCCTGCAACATCCCGGAACCCGAAGCCACCATACCAAGATGTTGTCTCTCGGTCCAGTTACCATTCCCTTCAAACTGCCTCTGGACCAGACCTACCCCCCGCTGCTGTAACAAATCAAACAACCCATCCTAGTATTCCCCCTCTGTACTCAAGCACAAGGGAGGGTGGGCGGGGATCAATCCATGTCTGGAAATCAAGAGAGGGGAAGACAAAGTTCCTCACTTAACTACCCCTCATCTGCCCACCCCTCTTCCTCCTAAAAACTCCTCCTACCCACCAATCCCCTCTCTGCCTTGTTCAAACCACCTCCTGTTCCTATTAGTCATGTCGCCCCTCCACCCTATGGGTTCCATGGCTTTCTTGACAGCACCTGCTGGTGCAACATGAAACCAAGAGTACTTTTCAGGGCTAATTGAAATCTATTATATTCTCTAATAATAAAGCTCTTAGTCTGCAATTAGTGTCGGGTGAGCTTCTGGAGTAGGGAAAGTTTATTAGAGGCATGTAAGCAGGGATTTTAGCCTTGCAGACAATGCTGCTGCTGGTAAATAAAAAAATCTATTCTATTCTCTAGTAATATTGCTCTTAGTATGCAGTAAGGGGTAGTTTGCACGTTGCGACATCACTAGTGCGATGTCGTCAGGGTCAAATCGAAAGTGACGCACATCCGGCACCAGTAACGACGTCGCAACGTGTAAAGCTAGATGCACCAATAAACGATCGCAAAAGCGTCGTAAATCGGTGATCTGTGTAGTGTCGGTAATTTCCATAATTTAGCTGCAACGTCAGGTACGATGTTGTTCCTCGTTCCTGTGGTAGCACACATCGCTGTGTATGAAGCCGCAGGAGCGAGGAACTTCTCCTTACCTGCTTCCACCGGCTATGCGGAAGGAAGAAGGTCGGCGGGATGTTTACGCCCCGCTCATCTCCGCCCCTCCGCTTCTATTGGCCGCCTGCCGTGTGACGTCGCAGGGCAGGTAAGTGCGTGTGCAGCTGCCGTAGCGATAATGTTCGCTACGGCAGCTATCACAAGATATCACATGTGTGACGGGGACGGGTACTATTGCGCTCGGCATCGCTACCATCAGCTAGCGATGTCGCAGCATGCAAAGTACCCCTAAGTGTCGGGTAGACTTCTAGAGTAGGAATAGTGTATTAGAGTCAATTAGGCAGGGTTCATTGCGTTCCAGTCCTTGGTGTTGCATTGTAAAACCAACAGTTTCTTTCAGGGCTAAATTAAATACATTCTATTTTTTCATAATACCACTCTCAAGCTATATGTGCACATTGCGTAGTGTCAATGCTGAAAATTCTGCAGCGATTTGGCAGTGCATGTGCGCTTCAAATCGCTGCAGAAACACTGCGTAATGAATGCAATGTGTCTGCAGAATAGATGCCAATTTCATGCGCTCTGGATGCTGCCCCCACCATGGACAGAGTGGGAGCAGCATCCAAAGCGCACGAAATAAGTGACATGCTGCTTTTTTGGGCGCAGCGATTTGGATCAAAATTTTAGCATGCAAATTACTGAGCTCTCAAACGCAACATGCGGATCGATTATGCACAATCTTCATAGATTGTGCTGGGGAAGCAGGACACATGCGTTTACGCTGCAGTGCAATATGCAGCGTAAACGCATGAAATTACGCAACGTGCGCACGTAACCTCAGTCTGCAATTAGTGTAAGGTGAGCTTCTGAAGTAGAGGTAGTGTATTAGAGTCATGTAGGCAGGGGTTAAAGACCTTGCTGCTGCTGGTACATAAAAAATCCATTCTCTAATAATACTGCTTTTAGCTGCATTTAGTGCAGAGCAAGCTACTGGAAAAAGGGATAGTGTATTACAGGCCTGTGTTTAAGGGATTCTAGCCCTACAGACCATGCTGCTGCTACCTAAAAAAATATATTCAATTCTCTAATAATACCACTCTTAGCTTTTTTAAAATCTGCAAGGCATGTGGTAAGGGACAGGGAAAGGGATGTTACGCTGCTGGGGGTGCACGAAGAGCCGTGGCCGTGGGCCATGGCAAACTGGGCCTGCTGCGGGAGGACATCAAACACATGCATCTTCTAGACCTATCATCCAGCTTCTTGTCTCACTTTCCAGGGAGCACATGACACCACTGTTGATGTCAGAATAGTGGAAGCAGATTGTGGATTGGAGGGCAGATAATACTTCCAGTCTGTTTCCCAACACTGCCCTCTCTTCCACACGGTCCAAACTCACTAGCCAAGGGTGTGGACCACATAATCCTTACCCTAATCCTCCTTCCTCCTACCATGGCGAGTACCAGTATTATAAGTTTACAAGTCAGGAGGAAGACCAGAGTGCGGAAGTGGAAGATGAGGTAGTGGACGATGAAGTCACTGACCCAACCTGGGAAGGTGGTATGCAGAGCGAGGACAGCAGTGCAAAAGGGGAGGGATCTAGAGCACCACAAGATGCTGGAAGTGGCAGTGTTGTGGCCTGAGGGAGAAGGCGGGCAACTTTTCCAGATCAAGGGTTAAGTGTTCCCCAGTCTGGCGCTTTTTTACAGAAAGTGCAGATGACAAGAAAACAGTCATGTACCATACGAAGATCAGTAGGAGGCAGACCACTATCCACCTGACCACCACCAGCATACTCAGACACATGTCATCCAAGCACACAACTAAGTGGGCTGAGCATTTTTATCCATAATCATTGTCTGCGGGTGACCCCACTGCCTCTTCCCCTGTGCTATATGCTGGTCAATTCCCTGTCCAGGAGACAAACATGGTTTCCTCCCACCTTGAACCTGTCTTTGCACATTCGAAAACACCATGAGCATCCACATCCACTTCCCTTGCCAAGTGCAGCGTTCAGCTGTTTCTACTGCAGGTCTTGAAAAGCAAGCGGAAATACGCAGTTACACAAACACTGGCCACAACACTAAACTGCCAGATTTCCAGACTGCTTGCCCTGGAAATGTTGCTGTTTAGGCTTTTGGAAACTGAGAATTTACATAACCTGATGGCAGTGGCTGTCCCTTAGTACACAGTCACCAGCAGTAACTATTTCTCCCGGTGTGCCGTCCCCGCCTTATACAAGCAAGCACCTGTCCCATAACATCATCTGTGCCCTCACCAATACAGTTACTGGGAAGGTCCACTTAATCACCAACAAGTGTAAGTGCTTGTGTCCAAGGAGGCTGCATTTCACTGACAGCACACTGGGTGAACCTTGTGGAGGCCAGAACATTGATAGAACTTGGGACTACACACAAGCTACCGACACCTAGAAGTATGGGACCTCATTCCATCAGGGTTTCCCCACACCTCCTACACCAGTTCCTGACCTCCCTCCTCCTCCTCATTTACCATCTTTAAATTGTTGTCCCTATCAGTGCCTACCTGTAAGCACTGCAGTATTGGTGAAGCAGTAACAGCCTCTCCTAAACTTCATATCTTTAAGTGACAAAAAGCACACTGCTGCAGAGTTGTTAAAAGCTCTAATAGACCAGACAGATCTGTAGCTCTAGCCGCAGAATATCCAACCAGAAATGGTCGTGTGTGATAATGGTCGTAACTTGGTGGCGGCTCAGAGGATTTGAAAGCTGACACACATACCATGTCTGGCCCACATACTCAACTTAGTGGTTCACCGCTTTCTGAAAACCTAGCCAGATTTGCCTGAGCTACTGATGAAGGTGCGCCACGTATGCATCCATTTCCGCAAGTCAGATACAGCTGCCGCCGGTGTGGCAGTGCTGCAGCAGCGCTTGCAAGTGCCAACTCACTGACTGATTTGCGACCTGCCTACGCACTGGAACTCAGCATTAAATATGTTGGCAAGGCTTTTTGAGCAGCAGAGGGCCGTAGTTGAATAGCCACTACATTCCCTTCAGTTTTTTGGTCAGCCTCCGCACATAAGAACCGACAAGTGGCCATGGATCTCTGATAAATGTGCAGTTCTCCAAAACTTTGGGGAGTCAACCAAGATGGTAAGCAGTGATGATGCCATAATCGGGAGGAGGAGAAGATGGATAGTCGTTCCTCTGGTGGGGTCAGAGAAGTCTTGCCTGTTGGGAGTCTGGCACACATGACAGACTATATGTCCCATATAGCCCCTATATACAGCATAAGCCCTCATATAGCCTCCTATATACAGCATGAGCCCTCACATAACCCCCTATATACAGTACAGTATGAGCCCCCATATAGCCCTTATATACAGCATGCACCCCCACGTAGCCTCCTATATATAGTATAAGCCCCCCACAGCCACCATATACAGCATGAGTCCCACACATACTCATCTCGCTTCCGATCCCCTGGGGCTCCACTTCTTCTTGATATTGACGTGTGCATGTTGGTCCTCACACCGGCGTCGGCTGATGACATGATCATGCTGGCAACGGGAGCTCCCCTGGAGCTGAGCTGCCTTTCTGTATTGTTATATAGAAGGGGTTAAAGCCGCGCATCAGCCAATTATGAAACTGTAGAAGCGTTGATGAAGTATAATATTCTTTTTATTCCATCGGTCTACGCGTTTCAAGGTCAAATGACCTCTTCCTCAGGACCAGTACATCAACAAAAGTTGTTGATGTACTGGTCCTGAGGAAGAGGTCATTTGACCTTGAAACGCGTAGACCGATGGAATAAAAAGAATATTATATTTCATCAACGCTTCTACAGTTTCATAATTGGCTGATGCGCGGCTTTAACCCCTTCTATATATCTCTTGAATGTTCATCCACGTGGGGCTGCAGCAGGCGCCAGGATCTCATGCGTATCAGTAGTTGTGACTTTCACAACTATACTAGGTGAGTGTATATTCTCTGTATATACCCGACTGTCCTTTTGGTGTTACACTATCAGCGCTTCTATTTTTAGATATATTTCTGTATTGTTGGCAGTGTAGTTCCAGGGAAGTTACATACCCGGAGATGTGCGCTGGGGGAACGGGAGAGAGATGAGTATGTGTTGCCACACAAAACATTATGATGAGGTTAACCTAGCCATGCCCCTCCATCCCCGGGAGTTTGGGGCCCTGGGCAATAGCTCAGATTGCACTTATTATAATCCAGTTGTGAATAGAGGCAGTGTCCAGATTTTTAACCCTACTGTGGTAATAAATTTTCCCTAAGCATCCAGGATATTCGGCTTTCCCAAATCATCCAGGAGAATAATTTATACCACACAATGAATGCGGTATGTAAAAGCAAAACTCACAAAAGAATGACTTGTATTCACCGTTGCACCCCATTTGAATTTTTCTCCTTTTTTACAGTACAATATATGGTAAAATGAATGGTGATATTCAAAGCTCCAACTCGTCTAGCATAAAAAAAATCCTTATAGATGAAAAATAAGCTATGGTCCTTGAAGGAAGGGGAGGAAGAAACGAAAAAGAGCAAAGCTAAAGATCTCAATGTCTTAAAAGGGTTAACGACCTTTAAGCTATTCAGTATAATTAAGGGTTCATTCAGATGTTGTTTTTTTCCTACGAGTTCTATCATTAGATATTAAGCTTGCAAGCAGGGCAATCACTGCCCTTGGTATCTGTTGAATTCTGTAGTATCTTATATTGTCTGTATATGTCCCTTTTGAATTTCAAAGTGCTGCAGAATATTTTGGCACTATAAAAGTAAAAAAATGTTATTACCCTTGTTTTTCACGGATTGAACTCATACCTATTTTAGTCTATGGAGGTGTTTACATGTCTGTGTATTTTTCCACACCGAGGGCTTCACACAAAATCACAGAGGCATGTTAGATTTTAATCTGAGTCTTGGATCAAACTCACAAATTCAAGATAATGAGTCCATGAAAAAATTGGATAGTACTCAGATGCCATCTGTTTTCACAGATTGGGTAGTATGAGACGCTGGAGAAAACATCAGTTACTTTTTTCATCTGAGAAAAACTGTTGAAACTTTGACAAGCCTCTGATGATAAAAACTGATACACTGACCAAACGCTGATGAGACTCTTGTAAGAAACACTGATAAAACTCGGACCATTTTTTGGGTACGAGAAAAATCATGTCTGAATGAGCCCTAATACTAATAATTAAGCTGTGTTCTTGATTTTGTGTATCTGTCTACAATGGATTTGGCTGAAACACGAGAATAATGTACATGTAATCTGAGACTTTATTGTAAAACTACTAAATGGATATCATCTTGTGTTCAGGACAGAAGGGTCATTACATTCCAGAACAAATTATTACTTGAGAGACTATTGTACACATACAACTTTATATTTCTGAACATTTACTGTTCACTAAAAGACAGTGCATATAATTACAAATAAATTTCCAAATAACCTAAAGTTGTTCCTTTTTTCCAGGGTTTGAAATTCTGGATCACGATGATCAAATTGCTCTTCTAAAGGGATCCACTGTTGAAGCAATGTTTTTACGTTTAGCACAAATATACAATCAACAATCAACAGGGTGCTCACAGCTAGATAACGGTAATTCACTTTTTGGTTTATCTCATTTATTAGCTCCAGGTAAACATATACAGTTAGGTCCAGAAATATTTGGACAGTGACACAATTTTCGCGAGTTGGGCTCTGCATGCCACCACATTGGATTTGAAATGAAACCTCTACAACAGAATTCAAGTGCAGATTGTAACGTTTAATTTGAAGGTTTGAACAAAAATATCTGATAGAAATTGTAGGAATTGTACACATTTCTTTACAAACACTCCACATTTTAGGAGGTCAAAAGTAATTGGACAAATAGACCAAACCCAAACAAAATATTTTTAATTTCAATATTTTGTTGCGAATCCTTTGGAGGCAATCACTACCTTAAGTCTGGAACCCATGGACATCACCAAACGCTGGGTTTCCTCCTTCTTAATGCTTTGCCAGGCCTTTACAGCCCCAGCCTTCAGGTCTTGCTTGTTTGTGGGTCTTTCCGTCTTAAGTCTGGATTTGAGCAAGTGAAATGCATGCTCAATTGGGTTAAGATCTGGTGATTGACTTGGCCATTGCAGAATGTTCCACTTTTTTGCACTCATGAACTTCTGGGTAGCTTTGGCTGTATGCTTGGGGTCATTGTCCATCTGTACTATGAAGCGCCGTCCGATCAACTTTGCGGCATTTGGCTGAATCTGGGCTGAAGGTATATCCCGGTACACTTCACAATTCATCCGGATACTCTTGTCTGCTGTTATGTCATCAATAAACACAAGTGACCCAGTGCCATTTGAAAGCCATGCATGCCCATGCCATCACGTTGCCTCCACCATGTTTTACAGAGGATGTGGTGTGCCTTGGATCATGTGCCGTTCCCTTTCTTCTCCAAACTTTTTTCTTCCCATCATTCTGGTACAGGTTGATCTTGGTCTCATCTGTCCATAGAATACTTTTCCAGAACTGAGCTGGCTTCATGAGGTGTTTTTCAGCAAATTTAACTCTGGCCTGTCTATTTTTAGAATTGATGAATGGTTTGCATCTAAATGTGAACCCTTTGTATTTACTTTCATGGAGTCTTCTCTTTACTGTTGACTTAGAGACAGATACACCTACTTCACTGAGAGTGTTCTGGACTTCAGTTGATGTTGTGAATGGGTTCTTCTTCACCAAAGAAAGTATGCGGCGATCATCCACCACTGTTGTCATCCGTGGACGCCCAGGCCTTTTTGAGTTCCCAAGCTCACCAGTCAATTCCTTTTTTCTCAGAATGTACCCGACTGTTGATTTTGCTACTCCAAGCATGTCTGCTATCTCTCTGATGGATTTTTTCTTTTTTTTCAGCCTCAGGATGTTCTGCTTCACCTCAATTGAGAGTTCCTTAGACCTCATGTTGTCTGGTCACAGCAACAGCTTCCAAATGCAAAACCACACACCTGTAATCAACCCCAGACCTTTTGACTACTTCATTGATTACAGGTTAACGAGGGAGACGCCTTCAGAGTTAATTGCAGCCCTTAGAGTCCCTTGTCCAATTACTTTTGGTCCCTTGGAAAAGAGGAGGCTATGCATTACAGAGCTATGATTCCTAAACCCTTTCTCCGATTTGGATGTGAAAACTCTCATATTGCAGCTGGGAGTGTGCACTTTCAGCCCATATTATATATATAATTGTATTTCTGAACATGTTTTTGTAAACAGCTAAAATAACAAAACTTGTGTCACTGTCCAAATATTTCTGGACCTAACTGTACTCCGTAACACTAAAAATGAAATTGCAACACCAAGAAAAAAAAGTCTTGGAGTTATGAAAATTACAGGATTGATAGACATGTTAATGAGATGCAAATGATGACAAAATGTAAACAAAATTTTCAAAACATCAGGAATTATTCATTATTGAGTATGATCAGTATGCACAGAAATATCCCACTAATCGATATAACAAAGACCTGTTTAAACTTTTAGAACAGGGAGTGGCAATGGGAGCACTAAATAAAAAACTACAGGATTATATATATGAAGAAAAGCAAAAAGCCAGCACTAAATGTGCACTTCAGCACTAAAAATTCCAAACTGTACTTATTATAAAAAATTTTGAGATTTTTGGCAAAAAATTGCAATTTCTTGAGCTGCCTCGCCACGTCACGGCAAATCTCATTTGAGGCAGTCCTACACTAAAATATTTTTATAAAATGTGCCATACGGCGTCACATATGAATAGTAGAACTGCTCTTAGCAGCACTCACCTGGTCTATTTCAATCCCGTACCCATGACTGAGTCATGGCTGTGGGCGGGACAGGTCCAAACAAATGCTGCATGAAGTAAATAGCCTGTGGACAAGGCCTGATGACAATGTGAACAGTCACCAACCGCCAAAATCTAGACAGATGGAATACATCCCAAATTGGGGTGCATAGCTTGGTGGGGGTCAGCCACCGACCAATTCAATGAAGAAAAGCAAAAAGCCAGCACTAAATGTGCACTTCAGCACTAAAAATTCCAAACTGTACTTATTATAAAAAATTTTGAGATTTTTGGCAAAAAATTGCAATTTCTTGAGCTGCCTCGCCACGTCACGGCAAATCTCATTTGAGGCAGTCCTACACTAAAATATTTTTATAAAATGTGCCATACGGCGTCACATATGAATAGTAGAACTGCTCTTAGCAGCACTCACCTGGTCTATTTCAATCCCGTACCCATGACTGAGTCATGGCTGTGGGCGGGACAGGTCCAAACAAATGCTGCATGAAGTAAATAGCCTGTGGACAAGGATTATATATATGTAGAGTTTTCAGTCACCCCAATATATCATTCACTTCCAAAAGTGCATAAAACGTCTTCCCACCCCGAAGTGGTGAGACGGATAGTTTCAGGCATCGGAGCATTGGGAGAAAGAATGGGAGAAAGAATGGGAGAGTGGGTAGACCACTATTTGCAACCACTAGTGGTTAACATAAAAAGTTTTATTAAAGATACAAAAGTGGTAGAAAACAAATTTGAAACCTTTAAGTGGGCAAAAAAAACTTTTTCTGGATCTTATGTGAGGTTATATCCCTGTATCCCTCAATCCCACAAAACAAAGCAATACAAATTCTGTTTCAACACCTGGACCAATTTAGCAACTATAACACAGCTATAAGGGATTTTATCCTCGTGTCAGTGCATTTTCTTCTATCACATAATTATTTCTCCTTTGACACATGTTTTCAACAAAATAATGGCGTGAGCATGGGAGCCACATTCTCCCCATCCTTAGCAAATATATACATGGCCCGATAGGAAGAAATATTTCTGTACTCAGATGACAATATATTTGCCAGTAGCATTGCTTGGATGGGGAGATTCATAGGTGTTTTGCTATTTATATGTTTTCATATATTTTTATTAAAATAAGGTTAACAAAATAACATATCAAATCCACACAATCAAGATATTATCATGCGTAGCATACCATTATTTGAATACATGTGGGGATCTATTGTATGAATAAAACTTTTCATCTGGGGGGGAAAGGTATAGGAAAAGAGAAAGGAGAAGGGAGGGGGAGGTTTTTTGCCTTCCTCTGGATCAACATGTTAGGCTACGGGTTGAACTAGATGAACTTAGGGTACCGTCACACTTTAGCGACGCAGCAGCGATCCGACCAGCGATCTGACCTGGTCAGGATCACTGTTGCGTCGCTACATGGTCGCTGGTAAGCTGTCAAACAGGCAGATCTCACCAGCGACCAGTGACCATCCCCCAGCCAGCAGCGATATGCAAGCGACGCTGCGCTTGCACGGAGCCGGCGTCTGGAAGCTGCAGACACTGGTAACTAAGGTAAACATAGGGTATGGTTACCCGATGTTTACCTTAGTTACCAGCGCACACCGCTTAACTTAGCGTGTGCAGGGAGCAGGAGCCGGTACTGGCAGCGTGAGAGCTGAGGAGGCTGGTAACGAAGGTAAATATCGGGTAGCCACCTTGGTTACCCGATGTTTACCTTGGTTACAGCTTAATGCAGGCTGTCAGACGCCGGCTCCTGCTCCCTTCACATTCAGGATTGTTGCTCTCTCGCTGTCACACACAGCGATGTGTGCTTATCAGCGGGAGAGCAACAATAAAAAAACGAACCAGGGCTGTGTGTAACGAGCAGCGATCTCACAGCAGGGGCCAGATCGCTGCTCAGTGTCACACACAGCGAGATCGCTAATGAGGTCACAAAAAACGTGACTCAGCAGCGATCTCAGTAGTGATCTCACTGTGTGTGAAGTACCCCTTAGAGTCTCCCTTCAACCTTAAAAAAAAAAAACTATGAGGTAAACAATTACTTTATTGGGGATGAAAAAGGGGAGGAGGGTGAAGGCAAGGAAAAACAAGGTAAAGAGGGAGTGGGTAAAAGGAAGAACAATGAACATAAACAAATCTCAACCATGTTAACAGGCTTCCATACTAGGAATATAAGCATATTGTCAAGAAAGCATGACTGAAGGTTTGAATAAAAGGATTCATATTATAAAAAAGGTTTTTAAGTAGTTATAAATATTTATTTATGTAATACCTTGTATAAAACTATTCCAGTGATCCCATCTTCGGTAATAGGAGGCAAAGGCATTGTTAATGGTAGCAAAGTACTTCTCGAAGTTGTTGTGAAGAGAAGTAGTCTCTAAGACCTCAGAGATAGTGGGTATCGTAGGTTTCTTCCAATTAGAAGCTATAAGATTTCTAGTAACTAGAAATAAATGAGTTAGGATAGGTTTATATATAGGATCACATTTTTCCAAATTAAGTGAAAGCATGGCCATTTGGGGAGTTACCTGAATTGTGGAGTTAGTAATCTGATTAATCAGACTAGAAATATTTTCCCAGAGACTCTTCAATCTGGGACAACTCCAGAAAATGTGAAGTAGAGTACCTCTCTCATCGCAATCCCTCCAACATAAAGGGGATGTCTCTCTATTAAATTTAGCAAGTCTACATGGAGTGAGAGTCCAACGATAGAGAATTTTGAAGTGAGATTGATGGCACATGCATTTGAAGAATAGGTTAGTGAAATGGCTTTCTGCCATTCCTCATCCGTAAAGCTCTTACCCAAATCTTTTTCCCATTCTAGCATATATTTGCTTTTGTGGAATGTTAGATCGTTATTGAAGTGGTTATAGATATTTTTACAACACCATAGAGACATTTTGGTTGGGTTACAGAATAACATGCAGGATATTTCAGAAAGGGGGTTTGTAAATAATAATTTTGTCTTTAAAATTTCCCTAAATTTGATGAGGGCCTTAAAGTCAGAGTCAGGGAGCTTGTGTTTGATCTTTATATCCAGGAAGTTTATAAAGTCTTTTCCGTTAAAGATGTCTCCAACCGTTTTTAGATTTGACTCCTGCCATGTTGAGGGAATTTCTGAGTTATCCAGAATTGCCAACATTTTTAGGGGAGTATTTCTAAGAAAATGATTTTTATTAAGATTAGTCGGAGTTTTGTCCAAAGTTTTCCATGCTCTTATTGTAGCGTATAAAGTAGGGGAGTTTGGAGGTGGGATAGAAGGGTTGATTAGGTGAGTTAAAATTAAAGATTTTATGGGTTGGTAATTAACAGAGGACATCTCTAAATCCATCCAAGAAAATAAATTGCTTTCCTCTATTAGCCTCTGACTCTGTTTAATTAAGTTTGAAAGATGATAGTTTTTAATATTGGGGAGCCCTATACCTCCCATTTTTTTCTGTATGAGTAAAATGTTTTTGTTCACTTTTGGCCTTTTATAGTTCCAAATAAAGTCACTAAGTACTTTTTGGAGTTTGTTTAATTGATTTGCCGGGATCATTAAAGGTATGGATCTAAGGATATATAAAATTTTTGGTAATGTCATCATCTTTAAGAATACCACTCTACCCAACCACGACAAATCCTTATTTGCGGTGCGTGTCAAGTCTTTTTGAATATTTTCAATCAGAAGACTAATGTTAATGGCAACCATTTTTGTTAAATTTTTATTGAGGAGCACTCCAAGATAAGGCATAGATTCATTCTCCCATGAGAAAGAAGTGGAAGTACCTGTTTGATAATATCATTGTTGAGGTTGAAGTGCATCATTTTAGTTTTTTTTTTGTTTAACTTGTAATACGATATTTGCTATTTATATGGAAAGGAACAGAAGAATATATGTGTAAATTCAGACCTTGAATAATAATAACTATAATTTGAAATTCACAAGTTATACAAGTCAATAGGAGGTAAACTTTTTAGATATCACAGTGACAGCAAATAATGAAGGAGGAAAAGTGAATATCGATCCATATAAAAAACCAACCAGTGTGAACAGTATCCTAGCTGCAATGTCATGTCATCCAAAACATGTTACTAAAAACATACCGGTTGGAGAATTGATAAGAGTAAAAAGGAATAGTTCAAAAATAGAAACTTATACAGAAAAAAGTAAAAACATATGATAGATTATCGGAAAGAGGATACTCAAACTGGAAAGTTGAACATGCTAAAAATATTGTGGAAAAAATAAATAGAGCAGGATTGCTTAAAGACAAGAACAAAAAAGGAATTAAAAATTCTGAACGACAAAAGATAGTATTTTCAACAGACTATAGTTTACAGTATAAGGAAATAAATATTGTACAGAAACATTTACCAATCTTGAATGAAGATCCAAATCTGAAAAAAGTAATAAAAGAAAATTAAATAAAGGATCCCACACTTCAAACATTGCTAGCTCCAAGTGTATTTAAGGGAAAAAAAAGCAGAAAAATCTAAAACGTGGCTAAACCTGAAAGGCTTTTTCAAGTGTGGAGCAAACAGGTGCAAAAGCTGTGGTTTTGCTGAAAAATTGGGTACTTTTTTTTTCGAGCCACAACAAAAATGAATATAAGATACAAGAATTCATAAACTGTAATACGATACATGTAGTATACCTAATAGACTGCTCTATATGTCAACTCCAGTACGTGGGCTGCACCACAGGACTCCTGAAGAGAAGAATCTGCAAGCACCTCTCTGATGTCCAGAACCCAGCACTGAGAACAGTCTCAGTGGCATCTAGACACTTTATAAATAAACACAAAGGAGATGTGACTGGATTCAAATTTAAGGGAATAGAAAAAGTCGAGCAGCCACACACAGGAGATCATTGGCACAAGTTACTAAATTGTGAAAGCA